>NC_091796.1:101244166-101850000 GCF_041296235.1 Equus asinus | reverse complement strand
TACAGAAAAAAATGTTAGACAAAATCTAACATGCACGATGAAAACTATCCACAAAGTAAGTATAGAAGGGAAATTCCTCAACCTGATAAAGGGCATCTAAAAACCCATTGCTAATATCATACATAATAGTGAAGGACTACACACTTTCACTCTCGAATCAGGAACAAGGCAGGATGTCCATTCTCACCACTTCTATTCACCACTATACCGGCAGGTCTAGCCAGTGCAGTCAGGCAAGGGAAATAAAGAAAAGGCATCCACACTGGAAGAGAAGTAAAACTCTTTATGAACAACGACATGATTCTATCTGTAGAAAAGCCTAAGGAATACACACACGCACACACACACACCCCCACACACAACACACACAACTGCCAGAACAAATAAAGTTCAGCAAGGTCACAAGATATAAGATTAGTATACAAAAACTAAGTGCACTTCTACATTCTAACAACAAACAATCTGAAAATGGAACTAAGAAAAAAATCCCATTCACAATAATATCTAAGAGAATTAAATATTTAGGACTAAATTTAAGAAAAGAAATTCAAGGTTTGTACACTGAAACTGTAAAACGTTGCTAAGATAATTTAAAGAAAATGTAAATAAATGGAGAAACAGTCCATGCACAATATTGGAGACTAAATATTAAGATGACAATTCTGCCCAAACTGATCCATACGTTCAATATACTCCCTATCAAAAACCCAGTAGGAATTTTTGTAGAAACTGATCAGCTGATGCCAAAATTCGGATGGAAATGCAAAAGACTCAGAACAGCCAAAACATTTTTTAAAAACAAGAAAAAAGTTGAAAAACTTAACACATCCCAACTTCAAAATTTGCTATAAAGCTACTCTAATCAAGATACTGTGGTACTGGCCTGATAAGGATACAACTGATGGAACAGAATTGAAAGACCAAATTATTACACTATTACATTTATGATCAACTGATTTTCGACAAAGGTGCCAAGGCAATTCAATGGGGAGAGATTCGTGTTTTCAACAAGTGGTGCTGGGACAATCGGATATCCATATGCAAAAGGTTGAATTTAGACCCTTACCTCACACCATACACAAAAATTAATTCAAAATGGATTATAAACTTAAATATAAGAGCTAAAACTATAAAACTTTTACAAGAAAACTTAGCAAAAAACTTTGAACCTTGGGTTAGGCAAAAGAGTTCTTAGATACAACACCAAAAGTACAATCCACAGAAGAAAAAAATAATAAATTGAGCTCCATCAAAATTAAAAACTCTGGTGCTTCAAAGACACCATTAACAAAATGAGAAGAGAAGACACATACTGGGAGAAAATATTTGCAAATCATATATCTGATAAAGGATTTGTATCCAGAATACATAAATACATCTTACAAGTCAATAATTAGTAGACAAAAAATCCAATTTAAAAATAGACAAAATTGAATAGACATCACCAAAGAAGATATACAAATGGCTAATAAGCACATAAAAAATGTCAACATCATTAGTCATTAGGGAAATGTAAATCAAAACCACAATGAGACACCATTGTACACCCACTACAACAGCTATAATCAAAAAGACAATAACAAGTTTGGCAAGGATGCGGGGAAACGAGAACCCTCCCACATCGCTGTGGGCATGGAAAACGCTGCAGCCATTTTGAAAAACAGTGTGGCAATTTCTCCAAAAGCCAAATACAAACTTAACCATCCACCCAGCAATTCCATTCCTGGGTGTCTATTCAAGAGGAATGAAAACAATTGTGCATACGAAGGCTTGTCCATGAATGCTCATAGTAACATTATTCATAATAGCCAAAACACTCAAAACAATCCAGTTGGTGAATGGGTAAACAAAATGGGGTATATCCTTACCACGCAACCGTAGTCAGCTGTAAAAAAGAAGGAACTTCTCAAATACACTACAACTTGGATGAACCTCAAAAACACCATGTAGGGGCCGGCCCCGTGGCCAAGTAGTTAAGTTCCCTTGCTCCACTTCAGTGGCCCAGGGTTTCACTGGTTCAGGTCCTTGGCGCGGACGTGGCACCGCTCATCAAGCCATGCTGAGGTGGCGTCCCACATAGCACAACCAGAGGCACTCACAACTAGAATGTACAACTATGTAGGGGGGCTTTGGGGAGAAGAAGAAGGGGGGTAAAGAAAAGATTGGCGACAGATGGTTGCCAATCTTTAAAAGAAATTTTAAAAAAACACACAAAGAGAAAGAAGCCAGATGCAAAGACTACATATTGTGTGATTTGATTTACATGAAATGTCCCAAAAAGACAAATTTATAGAAACAGAAAGCAGATCAGTGGTTGTCATGGACTGGGATTGGAGCAGAACTGACCAAAAATGGGCAGGGGCCAATTATTAGGGGGATGAAAAGGTTCTAAAACTGGATCACGGTGATGATTGTACAACTCTACAGAGTTAGTAAATATCATTGAATTGCAGACTGAAATCAGCAAATTTTACGGTATTTAAAGTGTATTTCAGTAAAGCTGTAAAAAACACCCAGAAAAGTCAACGCCCCAGGCAGGGGTTGGACGGCGGGACGAGGGTCCGCCTCCCCACCCCCCAGCCCCATCCTCTAGTCAACCTGATCCTTCAGCTTCCACAAGACCAACATACCAGACCCTGCCGGACAACACACAACGTCTTTACTGAAAGGTCAGGGTCGGGCAGCTTCAGAAGGCGGATCACGAGGCTGAAGAGGAAAAGGCAAAGGCTGAAAGATTTGGGGACGTCCTTGAATCTCACAAGCGATCACACCCACACCCTCTGAGCACCATTGCTCTCAAGCACTGGTCCTCCCTGAACCCTCGCTGTGTCCTTGAGCAGCTGCCAGGCCCCGCCCCGAGGGGTTTGTTACAGCTCTGGGGTGGGAACAGGGCTCCAGGCCGAGAGGCCCACGTGCCCTCCACCTCTGCTGCCTGTGATCCCTCCTGAGAGCTGGGGTTCATGACTACCTTTCCCAGTCAACCCTTTCAGTAAGCCCAGCTCCCAAAAGAGATTTCTCTTGGAGACAGGCAGAGAAATCACAAGCAGGAAATTCCAGTCCTCCTGTTTGAGGCACCAGATGTCCCTTAGATCCTTTGACCCCTCCACCCCAGAACTGAGAAGATTTTCGTTTCTTTCCCATTCGTCCTGGGGGCCTATGGGTCTCACAAAAGAGCTGCCATCTTGATTACAACAAGCCAGCGGGCACCAACCGGACCCTTTCAGAAAGAAGGCATGGGACTAGACTCAGGGTGCCTCATCAAGGGGGCGGGGTATGAGGCTGGAAGAGGGAGAGCTTGTCAATTTAGGTGCATTGTCCCAGAATCCAGAGTCAGACCTCCTGACGAGGACATCAGATGATAGTTCAAACTCACAACTGGGATGGCTCCAGGAAGCGTGGAAAGACCAATGTCCACACTGAGGTTGAAATGCCAGGATTGCCATGGCAGGCAGTACAAGAAGAGATTAAAAGGCTGAGCAAGAGATGTGGGTATATTGGAGTGGGTATGCTGTGTAGGGTCAGAAGCCACACCAGAGGATTATGCTACATAGAAAACCCTGGAAGGTACGTCATTTAACCAGGCTGTAATAAATGGGCTAGTGAGAGGAGCACCCGCAGCATTACGAAATTCACTGGGCGCTCCCCTCCAGAGGCCAGGGCTGACGGTAGAAGATGCCAAAATAGAACTAGGTTCACTGACAGCAATGGGGATGAGAGCCAGCAGAAGCCAGGAGGATGCAGTTATAATAAATCACAGGGTCAGAGTGGCAGCCAAGGGGCTCCGCAGTTGGGTGTAAGCTGATATGGATGCAGCTTCGTTACAGCCCTAGTCGGCGGTGGCCTTGAAAGTCCATGGTCAGGGAAAATCCTCCAAATGGGCAGAGTTTGAGAGACGCACCTGGTTGTCCACTTTTGTGGCATGAAGTTAGACTATATACAGTCTCATGCTCCAGGGCAAATACCTTGGCAGGCTGGTGAGGGGTTGTAAAGAAAAGGATTGGAAGATCCGGCACGAAGAGGTGTGGGAGAGCGACAGGTGGGAGTGGACACAAATGTAAAGATGTTTTTATCACATGGACCACACAGAAGAAGCACCAAACGACTTGGCCAGTTGACATCAGCCAGATTCTATTTCCATTTCTGACGAGGAAACCAGAGCTCAGGAGGTGCCACTGCTCACTCAAGGTGACATCCCCAGTGAGCAGAGAGACCAGGAGTCACCAGGCAGTCTGATTCCCAAGGCCACTGCTTGCCCACACTGCTTTCCAGTTATGATGCAAAAGGAGGACACTGGCGTGGTGGCTCCAGCTGACAGGAGGAGGACCAGCGGGCAGACATGTTGCACGAAGCCATGTTTCAGGTAAGCAAACGGAGGAACGCTAGCGGGGGAGTGATCTAAAGTGGAAGGGGCTTTTTTGGGAAGCGGCGAGAGCCCCGTTTAAGAATATCCAAGCTCCAACGAGGACTAAGAGAAACATCAATCTGGGCGATCACGAAGGCCCCGGCCAACTCTCAGAAGAAAGGATTCTCTGGTTCCATACGTGACATTCAAATCCCCCAGCTCTGAGCTGACTCGAAGCTTCCAGCTGACAGTGATCTGAGGAGAGGCAGAGTTCTGGGCACAGAAGCCCTTAAACCGGAGTGAGGCCTGACCTGGCTTCTGGAACACTGCCAACCACTGGTGGTGACTCTGACTGCCCTGAAAGCAGGAGGCCCGGCTGCAGGACCGCTGGAGGTCCCTCTGTGATCTCAGCGCCCTTGACTGCATCCCACCAGGTGCTTATCAGATGCTCTAGATGAGCATGGTAATGAATGTCAATCAGCCTTGGAGGGCAAACGCTGTGGAGGTGCAGATGGAGATAGACCAACCACGACTTCTCTCTCCTGCTTTCTTCCCGTCCCTAAATGTGTGCGGATCCACACCCTTGCAGCCTTGTGTGTGTGTTACCTGTACACCAGCGCCAGGCTCTGAGCAAGATCCTCTCCTCCAAATTCCTCCTTTGCCAACCCTGGGCTTCGGGGTTCCTAGAGGGCAGGGTGACATCCTTTCCCTGAGCCAGTGACCCATCTATCACCACCCATCCCAGCCAGCAAGCCTGGACTTCAAAGTGATTCCAAGTAGTTTCTCACTGAGAAAATTACAACTGTCAACTCAGTTCGTCCATTCTTCAGACACCCCTCTAGATCAAAGGGAAGCTGAGCCATTATCAGCTGTCAACACAACAAACTGGATCCTGTGGGGTTTAACTTTTACCAGGAACTCATACGTTCACTGAACAAAAAAGTGTTGGGCCTGGCTTGTCTTGGTCCATCCAGGCTGCTATACAAAATGCCACAGACCGGGGGGCTTATAAACAACAAACATTTATTGCTTACAGTTCTGGAGGCTGGAAGTCCAGGATCATGGCACCAGCACAATCGAGTTCCGGTGAGAGCCACTTCCTGGTTCACAGCTGGTGCCTTCTGGCTGTGTCCTCACGTGGTGGAGGGGACTGCGGATGCCCCTGGGGCCTCTTCTATCAGGGCACTAATGCCATTATGGGGCTCCACTCTCATGACCTAAGCACCTCCCAAAGGCACCACCTCCTGATACCATCTCATTGGGCGTTAGGATGTCAACATGTGGATTTTGGGGGGGACACAAACGTTCAGGCCATAGCAAGACTCTAAGACAGAATTGGCAAATATCTTCTATAAAAGGCCAGATAGTAAATATTTTAGGCTCTTTAGGCCAGCTGGTCTCTGTCACAACTACTTACTTGACCCTTGTACTGTAGCGCAAAAACAGACAACGTGTAAACACGTGGGCGTAGCTATGTTCCAACAAAACTTTGTTCACAAAAACATGCAGCAGGCCAGAACGGCCCACAGACCTTAGTTTGCCAAGCCGTGCCCGGAGAGTACAAAGAAGGGTGGACATATGTGTGTGTGCTGGGGGGAGGGGGCAGGGTTTCTTCCTGTCTTCTGAAATTTGGTAAAACTAGAAAAACAAGCCTTGATCATAACTAACTTTGACAAGCCACAGAAAAACCAGGGCTTGGCCATTGAATGACTTCTGACCCTGGGCTCCTGACAGCGCTGCACAGCCCGGCGACACGAGACCTGGGTTTGACCCACTCTCTGCCACTTACCAGTGTAGAAGCCACTGCCGTGATCTTTGGTTTCCTCTCCTATAAAATGAGACTATTGATGCATATATGCATCCCGGGAGTACTGTGAGTATCAAAAGAGATAACAATGGGAAAGTGCTCCAAAAATCATAAAAAGCTGTAGAAACAGAAGGGATTGTCAGTACTATCTTCCAAGCTGATGCTGCGCTCGAGATTTCGTCCCAGCCCTGCCGTTGGTTGACTGTGAGGCTCTGGGTACATCACCCGCCCCTCTTCACCTCGTGTCCTCATCGCTGAGATGGCCAGGGGGGATGATGGAAGTCTTTGTTTAGTGTAGATTGTGCGTTTTCTATCTTGTTGTCTTGATGTTATCATTAGATAATAATTATTATCATTTTATACCATTATCAT
The DNA here is from genome assembly GCF_041296235.1 of Equus asinus. Lineage (NCBI taxonomy): Eukaryota > Metazoa > Chordata > Mammalia > Perissodactyla > Equidae > Equus > Equus asinus. Next base: position 101,843,479 of record NC_091796.1, on the reverse strand, counting down.
TGTCTTTGTTTTTATTGGAGAGCTCTGTAGATATTTTTATCTCCATGGTATACACTTGTCTGCCAAAGCCACTGAGAAGTTTCTTTTTCTCTTTTGCTTTAGAGCAGGCCCTCATTATTGCCCCTAGCCCAGGATAAGGACCCTCCGCTGGGCTCCCAAGATGCTATTTGGTTACCTCTGTCATAGCATTCAAAATGATATATAGTAATTTTCTGTCTATCTGTCCGTCTGTCTCTCCCACTGGACTGTGAGTAACTTGCCTATAGGGAGGGGAGCCGTGTCTGATTCCTCCAGTGCACAGCACCTGCGGCAGCACTGTGTGCATAGCGAGCTCTGCTGGTTTCATCCTCGAGAATCCCTGGATCTGTCTGTCCATGATTTCCTGCTCAATGTTGCTGCTGACCCTCCAGGAAGATTTCCCAGCACCAACCGCACGCCTGAGGGCCACAGAGGTGAGCTGTCCATCTTCCTTGCCAGTTTCATGGCAAGGCCATGTTGCCAAGGTGCGCCTCCTGCTTGCCCACCTGGCCCCTGCTATGACCAAACCCAGTTCTCCAGATCACCCACGAGGACAAGCCGATCGTGCCTCACCTCTCTCCTCCTGCAGCATCCTCTCCCCTCCTTCCCCAGAGCTCCTCTGTTCCTCCTGGGTGCACCTGGAGGTGTTCTCGCACCTGCAGTGGCTCGCCCACCGGGGCCCATGAGTTTGCAGACTTCAGGCTCATGTTGCAATCGCTGCTGCCGCCATCTTGACACACAGCTTCCCCAGCTGGAGAAGCCAGGCAGTGCTGCCTGTAAGAGCAGAAGGCTGATGGCCCATGGGGCAAAATACCACCACAGAGGAAGGAGTCAGTGATAAGGTCTTCTCTTCTTTCCCCAGGACAAATTCTCAAGGTCACAGTCGTCCACAAGCCTCGCTGAAGACATTCTGCAAGGGCAAGGAGTCAGCTGTGTGTGGTTGAAGCTCAGGGTCTTAATATGTGGGGCTGCTATCCCCAAATACCCCAGACTGGGTGGCTTATAAACAACAAATTGATTTCTCACCACTCTGAAGGCTGGAAGCCCAAGATCAGGGTGCCAGCATGGTTGGGTGAGGGCCCCCTTCAGGATCACGGACTTCTCTCTATGTCCTCACATGGCAGAAGGGGCCAGAGCACTCTTTGGGGTCTCTTTTATAAGGGCACTAATCCTATTCCTGAGGGCTCCACCCGCATGACCTAATCACCTCCCAAAGGCCCCACCTCCTAATGCCATCACCCCGGAGCTAGGATTTCAACATGTGAGTTTGGGCACATTCAGACCACAGCACTCAGTGACATTCTCTTCCATTTCTCTCCCTATCCCTTCCCTCTGCTCCCCTGGTCTTCACTCCCCAGTGAAGTGTGAGCCTCTGCGCTACTGCCTCTGACCTGACTTTCCAGGCAACATGGGGTAAGACTGAGCACCCAGGAAAGGCCCACTTCAGTCATCACCATCTGCTCTCCATCCTCTCTGAGCCTTCCAGTGCCTTAACTCCAGGTCTTTGGGCCCCTCCAGGCCTCTCTTGCCCTTCTTGACCCAGTCCAGACCCCGTGGTGACCAAGTGAGTTACATCCAGCCCAAGACTGCAGAACCGCAGCTGTGGGCTCCTTCCTCATTGCTCGCCCCAGAGGCTGGCTGTGCAGATTGTGACCTCTCTGATTCTCCATTCAGAGTGGACTGGTGTGGTAGTTTTTGAAAAATGACCACACATTCTTCGACAATTCTCCCCTCAAAACATGAAACCTAGGGGCCAGCCCAGTGGTGCGGCAGTTAAGTGTACACATTCCGCTCCGGCACCCCGGGGTTCACCAGTTTGAATCCTGGGTGTGGACATGGCACCACTTGCCAAGCCATGCTGTGGCAGGCATCCTACATATAAGGTAGAGGAAGATGGGCACGGCTGTGAGCTCAGGGCCAGTCTTCCTCAGCAAAAAGAGGAGGATTGGCGGCAGATGTTAGCTCAGGGCTAATCTTCCTCAAAAAGAAACCATGAAGCCTAGTCCCCCCACCCCCTTGAGTGTGGGCCGGACTTAACCTGTTTTAAGAAACAAATGCGGTGGAAGTAATGGTATAGGACTTCCAAAACTACGTCTTCAAAGGCGCTGCACCTTTTTCTTCTCTCTTGGATGACTTGCTCTGGGAGACTCCAGCTGCCGCGTCAAGAGGACCCTCAAACAGTCCTATAGAGAGGCCCACGTGGCAAGGAACTGAAGCCTCCAGCCAACATCCTTGTGAATGAGCCTTCAGAGGAATGCAGCCCCGACCAACATTGTGTCTGTAGTCTTGTGAGATGCCCTGAGCCAGAACCACCCAGGGAAGCCACTCCTGGGTTCCTGACCCTCAGAAACTCTGTGAGAGAATAAGTGACTGTTGCTTTAAGCTTCTACATTTTGGGGTAATTTTTTACACAGCAATAGATAATGAATGTGATTTTCAACATCACCCTCTCCTTTCGCTGGCGTTAGGAGCTCTTGTCCTGTTCCCCTCAGCCAAACCTTCACCTCCTCAAGTATCCACCCAACATCCAGCCCTTCCATTCTCAGTGAAGAAATTTGTCCCCTATTTTATGGGGATGGGGGGAGGGGACGAGGCAGTCAAACATGGGCAACGTCGGCTTCCTGCCCCACGCCTTCTATGAATGTGCCAACACCTGCCCCATCCCACCTGCCTTCCTTCCAGTCACTGGGGGTGAGGTCTTCCCCATGCACCTGCTCAAGACCAGCCCCTTCCTGGGCTCTTGCTCCCTACTTGTCTTTCTCATTCCTGGGTCTTCCACAAAATGAAACCAAGTCTCTCCTTCTGTAAGACCCCTGACCACAGGCTGCTTCCTACTCCCATTCTCTCTTCCCTGATAGCGGACATCTAGGAAGGGTAAGTCACGCTCACTGTGCTCCCATCCACTCCCAGCCATGGAGGGGTGGCTTCTGCACCCCTGCTTAATTGAAGCTCCTCTCGTCCCGGTCACCAGTCATCGCCCAGCTGACAAACCCAGGCACACCTCCCATCCTTCTCTGGGGGGCTGCTCTGTAGCATTTGACTCTGGTGCCCTCTCCCTCTACCCCACTTCCTTGCCTCCGTGGCATGCTCCCTCCGATTCCCCGGACCGGTCCTCCGCTACCGCTTCCTCCGCCCAGCTCAGAAGGGGTGGTCTCCAGAGCCCCATCTTCAGCCCACTGCCCCTCTTACTCTTTGCAGTCGCCTTGGGAGTAGACCTGTCTCCCTCGCATGGTAACGACTCCCACCCTAGGCTGATGACTCTCAAATCTATGCCCAGTCCAGTCCTGCCCCCTGAGTGTCAAACAGTATCCAGCTGCCTGCAAGATGCCCCGAAACTTCCTCAAAGTCACCACGTCCAGAAAACGTAATGGAGCGTGCTGCCCCTTTTGTGTCTCTATCCCAGCTAATGGCACGTCCCGCTGCTCAGCCAGAGCCCAAGACCTGGGAGTCACCCTGGAAGTCCCTCGTCCACTTCCAAACACTCAGCAGTCTCACGGACTCTCCTCCCCAGATAGTTCTAAAGTCTGTCCTCTTTGCTCTGCCCTATAACGCTCTGCCCTGGGGAGGACCTTGCCGTCTCCGAGCTGGACCGTTGTCTCTCTTAGTTCCATGGATCTGAGGGGTAGAGACCAACGGCTCCAGGCTACAGCCACAGAGAGCCGCCCAGGACTCTAATCATCTTGGCCACTTCCTAAAACTCTTCATTGACTCCCCTTCACTCTCTGTGCCCTGTCCCTTGTCAACCCAATCATCCTTGGCTCCCATCACCACCAGACTCAGACTTGCTAATGTCTTCTATCTGTCTGTACACACCCCACACAGGCATTGTCTGGCCCCCAGCCCGCACAATGCTGGCTGTGGTGCTGGAGGAGATGCTGAGTAAATGTCTGCTGAGCTGAAAGGAAAGGCAAGAAGCACCTGTCCCCTTAAGAAGCGGTACAGTGTGATGGTCGATGCCCTGGGCCCCAGCTGCTCTGTCACCCATTATCTGGTGGCCTTGGTCAGATGAGTCCAACTCTCTAAGCTTAGGTTCACTTATCTTTAAAATGAGGGAAATAATAATATTGCCTCCTCCATGGGGAGTCTGTGCACCATGAGGGCAAGGGTCCAGGGTCAGTGAGCAGAGACCTGCGGCACCTGCGCTGGGCTCTGGCCATGGACATCCTGTCCTGCCCAGGCGTGGGTGCATCGGCCCCTCACTCACTTCTTCCCGTTGGGCTGCAGGAGCCCCGGGGCACACATATGCACCGCCAACTTGTTTTCTCAGAAAGCAGACATCATTTTGGCCTTGTGATTGCCTGGGGGCACTTGTGGACAGCCTGCTGGGCAGGGAGGGGGGGCCGTGTTTGCAGGAGCTGGCATTAGGGTCTGCACCACCCACCCACACCCAGCGCGTCTGGCCTGTGCCCACCCCTCTGCCTCTCTCCCTCCCTCTCCCCTTCTCCTCGCCTTCCATTCCTCCCTCCTTTCCTCCTCTCTCTCTCCTTTTTCATCTTCTTTCTCTCTCCCTCCTCTTGTTTCTCCTCTCCTCTCCTCTGCTCTGCTCTGCTCTCTCCCGTCTTTCTGCTTCCTCTCCTCTCTGACATTGGCTCTCTGTCTTTCCTTCCCTGTCTTGTTTCTCTCTGTTCTCTTTCCCTCTCTCTCTCTCATTTCTTTCTCTCTCTTCTGAGGCTGTTTCACTCTTATTCATCACACACTCCCCTTCTCTGCTCTCCGTCCTGTGCAAAGAATTTTTCCCCTGCTGCCTCCAGGCAAAGTCGATGGAGAAGAATGAATTTTTCATTTGTTTTTCCATTATTCTGCTCCTGTACCCAAGAAAGTAGAACTCGGGTCCCTCTGTATGTGACTAGAGATGTGAAACACCTTGATCTCCGAGTTCTGTTTTGTCATTTCCCATTAAAGCAAACCCCACTCAGGAAGTCAGGCGCCAGGCCCGGGGCATCAGAGCGGCGAGCCCCTCGGCACAGCCAGTGGACTTCACCGTGTTGGCCGTCAGGGGAGATTGGGGGGCTCCCTTTGGCTTCAGTCCCCAGCAGGAGGGTAAGAATATGTTAGAAAGACTTCTCCGAGTTTCCAAGGATGCAGGAGCTGGACGTTATGATCTGGCCAAGGATGCCAGCTCTGTGCACAAGTGCACACACGTATACACACACACACGCACTGAAGGGAGGTCCTGTACAGGTCTCCCCACCTCCCTGACAAATATGTTTGCTGGATCAGGGTCTTGAATTCCTGGAGCCAATGTGATGAGGAGGATGGGGGAAAACAGACTTCCCAAAATGCGTTTTCCTTCTTTGCTCTAGTTTCAAAACAGGAAATGAGTCCGGGTGGGCTCACCTGGATTTGTCTTCTTTCTACCTTGAGGATGTCCTGTCCCTCCATGCCCCTCCATTTCCTGTAATCTGAGGCTGGACCAATGAGCCCAGTGTCAGATGGGAGGTCCACGGGGACGGTCAGTGCTGCCCCAAAGGACCGAGGATTGTGCTCTTCACACTCCAGCTCCATCTCATCCTCCAGGCCTCAGGTTCAGTGGCATCTCCCAGGAGAAGCTTCCCTGGCCACCCTATCGTGACAAACAAGGGTCTTCCCCATTATTCTCCGTCACAGCCTCTGGTTTGTTCCCTTCTGAGCACCTCCATCGATCTGCACTTGTTTTATTTATTTGTGTGTTACTTTTGGATTGCCAGTCTCCCCCTACAAGCCCCATTCAGACAGGGACCTTGCTGCTGGCACAGCACCTGGCGTGTGGTAGGTGGTCAGTAAATATCTGTTGAATGAATGAATGGATGAATGAATGAACGGGAGCATCTTATCCAAGCTCCCATTGTTATCAATGGTGATACTGAGTCTCCATGGGAAAAAGTGACTTGCTGAAGTCTGCACAGGCAGGTGGTGCCGTCGCCCCCAGCTCCGGGCTCCACGTCCCTTCCTAGCTGGGTCTCTCCCCTTAACCAAGGGTCCTTCCCCAAGAACTTCATGCCCACCCGCCTGCTCTCCTCTTAAGCCAGACCCATATTTCCTTTGGAGCAATAATTAAAATAACATATTCACCAGCTGGTTTTTTTTTTTCCTAGATTTAATCTGCCCAGGCTCTGATTTGCATATTAAAAGCACTAATTAGCCCCTCCGAGTGCTTGAGCACGGAGAGCACAGTAACTGGTCACGTCCTCTCTGAAGACCCATCCCCAGTGCTCTGGGCTGGGATTCAGATGGCAGCCGAGCCCTGGGCAGGGAGGAGCCTGTGTGTCCCCACGTTTGGGGACTGGAGTGCCACATGGCTTTATCCTATGGCTCTTCGCTTTGAAGTGCCGTGTCTGATCTGTGAGCTTGTCTGTCAATTTTGGTTTTAGCATCTTTGGAATGTGCAACCCCTCCAGGCCACACCGGGGCTCAGGGCTTGGGCAGGCGGGTGGCCTTCGACCTGTGGTACAAGGGTGAGTCCCCCGGTCCATGCGGGGTACGCTGCCTTCTTGCAAGCTTCCTCCCACCTGCCTCCCAGCAAGGATGAGAGGGGCAATCCCAGCATGCTGGTCCCTTTAAATGATTTCTTTACTGGAACCATACAAAGAAATAGCTTAATCGCTGTTGTTATTATTTCCTTAAAAATAAAATCGGGGAAATGTATGTGAGGGGAGGACGGGGGGGGGGGGGGGGGGCTGTCCATAAAAGCTGTCAGCCCGTGAAGTGGGATTCTGAGTGCGCTTCCAGCAGACTGCATGCCCAGAGGTAGCGTTCAGCATCCCCCAAAGACAGCTCTCAGCTTTCTGCTCCCCTGGGCTGAGATGGTGGATGGGGACCTGCCTGCTGCAGGCACATCTCTGGGAGGGAAACCGAGGCCTAACCCTCGCAGGAGCCAGCGGAGGTCAGCCAGGGAGCTGGCTGGGCAGCGGGTCCCAGAATTTCAGAAATCCCAGCCTGGCATGCCACGTGCCGCTCCCCCGGACCCCGGGTTTTCACGAGCAAACAGCCCCTCCCCGGAAGGCCCCGGAGCCTGCGGGGGCTGGGCCACAGCACAGAGAGCCAGATGGCTGTGTGAGCACCAGGGGGCAGGGCCAAAAACCGTAAACGGGAAGAACACGCTGGCAAGAGAGTTTCTTTATCTCCCACTCCCCGGCTCAGGGTGGGCTCGGCTCAGATGGCTGCAGCTCGCTTGGGCTTCAGGCAAGGGTGGGCGGCCGGGTACTGTCCTGACCTGAGCACACGGCTGGCCAGAGGCAGGCCGAGAGCCAGCCGAGCTCCCTGACTGACCCATGGCCACAGGCTGCAGTCCCCGGCCACTCTGTTGTCCCCACCCACTGCGCCCTCACCTGGGCCAGTGCTGGAGCCAGAACACCCCACGCCCCTCCCAGGCCATCTTGAGACTCTCACGCAGCCCTCCCTTGTCCATTCTTGTACTCACTCCAGATCCGCTCCTTGGGCATCTTGCCTGCGCCAGACAGCGGGACGGAAGACTGAGAAGGCGTCTGGGAGGGTGGGACATGTGACTTTGACTCTGGCTGCGGACAGATCAGTTGCCCCGAGGAAGCAGCTTGACTAGAGATGCTGGCTTGGCTTCGAAAGGAAAGTGTCAGAAACACAGCAGAAAGCTTCAAAGTCCAGTGTAAATCTGACAGTCAGCACAAAGGCCACGGGGAAAGGACGGGGAAAAGAAGATGGTGTCCTGTGACACTCTGTGGATGGGAGACTATGTTTTAAGAGTCTCTCTTGACTTTGGCAGGGGGAGTCACCAGAAACTCAAGGAAACGTGAAATCGGTTAACACAATCAGGAATGTGAAATCTTGCATCTAGACAGGACCTTGGGGAAGAACAAGAGCCAGTGAACCACGGCAGCCCGAGACGGAGGGGGCAGGAGAGCAGGCAGTGGCTGGAGCCCTCCAAGCCAGCCCGGCCTGCGTGAAACCACAGAGGTCCTGAACCTTGGGGTCAGGGGGCCAGGGCTTGATGACCTGAAAGAGAGGTGACCGTGGTAGGCGGCCCCGGACATGAGGAAGCTCCCCAAGGTCAGGGGGTAGAAGACCACAGGGAGGGGGAGGCAGAGTGAAGGGAAGGAGACAGGGATGCCCCAGAGTGGAAGCACCTGCTGCTTCTCTTTGCGTCTCTGAGAGCACAGGTTTGGCTCGGGAAAGTTGTCAGACATTTCCAGCTTCTGATAACGAGATCCACGGGGGCTTGGGGGAAAACAGTGTCCTGCATCCCAAAACTCAAGTCCATCTGTAATCCCAAGTAGAAGGCAGAGTGATGGGGGGGCTTTGCAGGGCCCCCATAGGGGCTGGAGAGCTGGCCCCAGAGACCACCAGAAGAACAGGTGGGGGATGATGAATAGGGCTGGGAGCTTGACTGAGGTCTGCCAAGTGGCCTGATGTCAGTGGGGCACCCTGTTCCCAAGGAGAAATGATAACCCTCCCTCCATCCAGGATCCATGTGTCAGGAAAACAAGAGACAAAGGAACATGGGCCCATCAGAAAAGGTGGTCAAGTGAGTGAACACTAATAGTGAGGAGGACCTTGTCCCAAATCTGACAACTTGGGGATCACAACTTATAAAGTCCTAAACTCCACCAGGAGGTGCAAGTGTTCTGGATGCTACCTTCCAGGAATGCTGCATCTTCCCCCTAGCGAATAGCATCTTTCCAAAGGGGGAGCAGGGAACCCAAATCAATCTGTTGCTAAGAAATTCTCCCGAATTGCACTTAAGGCCCGTAGATGGGCCATCCCAAGGACTAGCATAGAAACAAATGATATGGAGGTTGACCACATCCATTCTCTCTGATTTCGCTCATCCTGCCCCAGATATACTGGCTGGAAAAATCTAGTCTCTAAGACCAAAGCTCTAGACTGCCACACAAAAGTGGGTCACTATGGGGCTCTGAGGGCCCTGCTTTGACTTGAGGAACACTGTCACCAGGGGCCATCAGAGATGGTCAGCTGCAGCTGCCATGGGCCCTCTTGGCTCTTGGATCTGGTTGCTGATCAGTCAGTGCGTGGCTGGCAGGGTGCCCTGAACAGGCCTGAAGGCCCAAGGACTGTGCGGAGGTGGGGCACAGGGATGACGGTGGCGTGGTGGGCATTGCTCTTCTCCTTGGACTTGCAGTTAGAGAAGCCAAGTTAAGAGGAAGCAGGTTCATCTCTCATTTGGCCCTGGGGAGGGGGTGGGGTAAGGTAATGCCTCACGAGTTGGGATAGAAACAAGGAGACCCAGGCTCAGACAGGTACCCAGATGAGCACATTGTAGCTAGAACTAGGCAGAACATGAAGACTGTGTGGCCAGGAGAGAGACTGTACTTGTGTCGTGATTTCAATTTCTCCAAAACAATCTCGAAAAACAAGGGAGTGATAACCTCGTCTAACTTTCAAACAGAAGAGAGCTGTAAGTGCTGTATTTGCAAGCTGGGCACATACTTTGGATTCTCATGCTGTGGATAATGTTTTGCCTGGACCGTACTGTTGGCGCAGGGGTGACATAATTGCCGGCTATACATGATGTGGCCATGTCTGGTGGGGTTGTCTGGAGGTGACACCTGACAGAGCTGAGATGGGAAGCAGATTTGGAGTGGGTGGGATCTGAGCCTGGTGTCTCCTGTGGCCTTGGCTAAACATGTGATGGCCACAGCCTGGTGAGTTTCGCGAGCTTCTGGGGGCAGCACCGACTTGATGCTCGTGAAAGGCCCTGAGAGGCTGAATTTCACCTGTGGTTGGACCCAGGAGGGCTACAAGGAGCTATCGGAAGGTTAGAAATTGACCTTCCAAGATGCATCTTCCCTGGGATGTCCCTAATTTGCCCCCACCAGAGGTGCATTGTCACATGCCCAGCTGACCACAGGCCTGGCCCAGCTGACCTGGTGTCTAACACATGTGAAGAACATTGGTCTGCTTCTCCCCACCTTCCCAGGAGGCACCATCAGGATCAAGGACTTGTTGGCAGAGAGGGCTAAAGAACTCCCTGGAGAAGAAAGGTCTAGAAATATGTAGAACAGAGCCACACTCCCTCCCCCCGGCCACCCTTCCGCCTTCAGGCCTCTCCTCAGCCGGGTGGTTCGGGAGGATAAGGGGGCTGTAAAAACTGCTGCACCTCTTCCATCCCCCTTCTGTCTCTCTCCCTGTTGCATGATTGGTCCAGGAAGACACTGTTGGGGCTGACAGCTTTTCGCCTGGCCTTGGAGAGAGCCTGGGACAGTCAAGAGGGGGGGAATCAAGCTGCTGGTGGCTTGAGGTGGGCCAAGCAGGTGACTTGTTTAAGGTCACACATATTGATGCAGCTCCTTCCATCAAGAGGGAGAGTCTGTTGGTCAAAGCAAGTCACAAGGCCAGCCAAGATGCAAGGGTGGGAGGAACTGCAAACTAGGGTGGCCATGTTTTTCCATCCACCATACGCACATATACACAGCTCAGCAATTCCGCTTCTCAGTGTACCCCGAGACCTAGAGAGACTCTTATACAAACTGACAGGTACAAGAATGTTCATTACAGCATCGTTTGTTACAGCAAGATCGAAAATAAAAACGCCCATCATTGGAAGAACATATAGATGAAAAATGGCATGTTCGTGCCTTGAAAGAGTATACAGCAATTTATTAGATGAACTAGATCTCTATTTGTAACATAATCTAATATTATGTTGATAGGAAAAAAACCAACTTGTAGAATAGAATGTATAGTGTGACATGATTTTAAGGAAATTTTTTAAAATACAAAGACAACACCATATCTTATTTGCATACATACGTATATGTAGGAGTATAGCAGGAAATTGAAGGATAGATGAGATTGGGTATCTGGGGGGAGTAGAACGGGCGGGACATGGGGCTGCACCAAGGACGACACTGCGTCTCTAACTGAGGAGAAAGATGCGTGGATAGATTGGCCCAATTTGTGCCCTTGAGATCCAACACACAGAGTAATTTCAAAATAAAAATATAAACTTGACAAGTGGGAGTCATGAAGGAGGAAGATAAAGGGGGAAAACTGGCCAAAGGGGGTTTCTAGAAAGTTGAAGGAAGGTTAGCAACACGCATTGAGGTAGGACCCGCATTCCCATGGAAGCGCCCCTACACACAGAGTATGAACACTCAGTGCTTTGCGTTATCTTCTTATTGTTGCTCATTTCTGTTTATTCTTGCCACGTACCCCCTTTGTCAGAAAGGTGAGGCTGCTTCCATTCTCTGGATAAAGTTGGTATTGGCCATAATTTAGACTTTATGGGCAAAGCAGCTGCTTCTGTTACCCAAATGGGTGGCTATAGCTGAATGGATCATTATTCATTCATTGATTTATTTAGTGAATATTTACTGAGGACCTTTTGTGTGTCTGATGTCACATGAAGTATTGGAGATACACCAATGACCCCACAACCTTGCCTCCTACCATCGTGGAACTTACACATGGAGCAATCCCACCCAGCAGAGGCTGCTCTTGAAGTTTCCACTCTCCTCCCCTGAATTATCCACTCTGCTGTATTTTTGTGGCTTTTTCTATGTTCCCCTTTTGAGCAGAGTTAATACCCACAGGCCCTGGGGTCCCCACTCATAGCAGGTTGACAGAAAGTGTGGAGAGGGCAAACCTTGCCTGCTCTAGGTCAGAACCCACCTTTGGGGTCTCCTGTCAGCTCTCCCTGACCCCTTTCCCCCAAGCCATTCCTGCCAAGACCCACAGCAACGATCAGACTCTGCCTCCTCGTGTGGAAGCCAGGGCTTCCGGGTCCTCCTTTCCCCATCGCCTTTCTATATCCTCATTAGACCAGACGTGGAGGGATTGGGCACGTGTGGTTGGCATTCTCCTGATTGACAACAATCCCATGGAGCTCTTTCGGGGGGGCCCAAGACCGTGGTCCCTGTTCTGGGCTAAAGGGGGTGGGAGGCCTTGATTGGGTGAGCAGGACAGAAGTCTAAAGGAGGCCCCAACAAAAGCCACACCTAGGATGGACCTGCCCTGTCCTAACTCCTCTCCGCCACCCAAACATGCCCCTTGCCCTTCTGTGCTCTCACTCATGGTGTGTTTGTCACCTGGACTGTGTCCTCACCTTGGAAGTGTAAGACCCAGTCCAAATGTCACCTCTTCTGGGGAGTCTGCCTGGACCCCTCCCCTGCCCCGGGTTGAGCAGAGACCCTGCTCCGCCCTCCTTACACATCCCTCCCCCTCCTGTGGCTCTTAGCACAGCATGATGGCAGAGGGCCTTTTGGTCCCTCCTACGCACCCAGGTCATTCACTTAGGGCTCCTCCCCAGGGCCACCACGTAGACAGAAGGAAGGAGGGAGGGCAGGAAGGAACTGCTGGCTCACGGGGGAACAGGGGGAGGAGAGCTACAGGGAGCATGAAAAGATGAGGTGACACCGGCCACTCGGTGCAAACCCCAGGGAAGGATGTGGCTTTGGACAGGCCCGCATATGTCTTAGGAATTAGGGAGGAGCCCCGAGACTCTGGCCAAAGGGAGAAGGCCCATGGGGCAGAGCAGACTGTGTGACTCTATCTGCAGGACCAAAGGGCGCACCACAACCCTTAGAGAGAAGGATTTCTGTCTAAACCCTGTAGCTTCTACAATGCTCCAGGTCTCCCTGGAATGATCCTGGCTGACATCTTCCTCCTCGCACATTTGCTGATTCAGTATTCAGTTGTTAACAGCAGCATGGCCAAGACCCTGGATGGGTTCCTTCACACAGTTCAGTGCTGGACTCTGGAGTCAGGCTGCCTAGAATCAAACCCTGCCGCTTTCTGGCAGTGTGACTGTGGACCAGTCACTTAACCTCTCCGAGCCTCAGGTTCTCATCTGGAAAGTGCAAGGAATAGCAGCATCCCCCGCCCAGCCACTTGCTCTGAGCAGCAATAAGATCCCGCATCGGTGGAGCCCTGACTTTCTGCTTTATGTGCATTATCTCACTTAATCCCTGTTTAGTTCCCAGCTTGAGGAGAAGTGAGGCTCAGAGAGGTTACAAGGCACGAAGGTCTCCATCCGGCAGGTGGAAGAGCCAGGAATGGACCCAGCTTTTCCGTCCAGCCCTGGGGAAAGGAGGGCCACTGCCAGCCCTCCCTGCCTCCTCCGACGCGGCTCTGGAACTCTCCCTGCTGCAGTCATGGCTCTGGACACAGCTGTGATTGGTGGTTCCAAGTGGCAGCACATTGGGAACCTGGAGGTGCCCTGTGCTCCCCGGTCCACTGCCATCTGGCTGTGCCCCACCCGGTCCCCACCCACAGTGTTCACACTCAGGCCTCCAGGGACCACCTCGTGGCCAAACCCAAAGGTGCTGTTCAGGCCTCTCCCATCCCCTCCCCTGGAGCCCGCTGCATGCACCTGCTCTTCCTCAGCCCTCCTGCGGCACCGGCTCAGATTCCCTGCTGGCTCCTCTTCGCAACCCTCAGCTGCTGCCTTCCACCCATCCCCTCTCCTCCTCTCAACCCCCAGCCTCTCCCGGACATTCCTGCCCATGCTCATTCCTGGCCACGGCTGATGACGCAGGTAACTCCAATGAATCCAGCAGGAATCCTCCAGCTTGATGTCCCACAGGCACCCCTGCCATCTCAGCATGGCTGTAGCTGAACTGTTCTCTCCCAAATGCCTGCCCTTCCCCCACATTCCCACCATCCACCACCCAAAACGGGAACCTGGAGTCACCCGGGGCTCCTTCCTTCTGTGCCTCACATTGAAAGGGGGCCAAATCCTGTTTATTCCACTTCTTAAATACGTTTCTTATATGCTCCCTCCTTTCCATCTCTTCTACTCAAGCTCCGGCCTCCTCGTCTCTTACTGGACCATTGAAGTTTTATCCCATGAGGTTTCTTTGGTCCACACGCCCCGCACTGTGGCCGATGACCTGGTCGTATTTCTCCCATCGAGGGCAGCCCACTCCACCAGCGTCAAAGGAGGGTCCGACATGTGTCTGCCCTGTGCTGGGTGTCCTTGCAACCAAACAAAATTCTTCTCTCAAGAGGCTCAAAAGTAACAGCAAGTAAAGAATGAACTGCCACACGCCTGACAAACTATGGTAGCGAATGGCACAGTGGGAGCACACAGGACCACTTGACAGTCTCAGGTGGCCGTGCAAGGCTTTCTGGAGGGACCAGTGGCTGAAATGAGTAAGGATCTTCTCACTGTCACAGGCTAACGTCTAAACTCTCCAGTTGGCCTATAAGACCCTTAAATGAGCTTGCCCCTGGCTACTCCCAGCCGCCTTCTCACCCCCACCACACGCACATACACACACACACACACACACACAAAGAGCTCTCTTCAAACAGGCCCGACCACCACGTGGCAGCGGGCGGGGGTCCGCCTCCCTGCCATTCAGCCCGGGTACAACATCTTGCATCAAGAATCGTGTCAATTTGCGAGCTCGCAAATCGGCACTTAGCTTGCATGCCAAAGTCCACAGTCCTAAGTTTCGGTGGCAGAAAGACATTGCTGAAAATAATTGTGCCTGGCAGCACTGGGCCGCTTCCAGAAGCCGTCCGGTGTTCCAGCGCACGCGGGATCTTTCGCTGCTCGATGCAGCAGCCAGATGCCTCCATATCCTGCCCAATTAATCTGGAATGAGTTGGACTGTGGTAATGTACATTCACAACAACCTGCTTTTGAACGAAGGACCACAAAGCGGCTTCCCGGCCCCATCCCCACATCCCTGCCTGTCCCCCTCCCACTGCTCACCCGAAGGCCCTGCCGCTGCCAGCCCCCCACAGGTAGACGGTACCAGGTTGTGGCAGGAAGCGACAGCCCCACTGGCAAGCTGGCAGCAGAGCCCCCTGCACTGCCAGCCCTTAGCCACTGACTGCAGTCCCGCTGGCTCCAGCGGGCGATGGTTGCAAATTCCTGCTCGCTGCATCTCCCGGGAAAGAGTCCATGCACCGAGCCCTTTCCTGGAAGTGACTCTGGCCCATTTCACATGGTCCAACTCCAGACGCATTCCTGAGGCCTGGCTTCTGCAGGCAGGGACCTGTATCCCCCTTCCAGCGCTCCCCAAAGAACCAGAAGGATGAGGGGCAAGAAAGAGAAAAAATGTACCTGAGTAGCTGTCAAGGGCTCTCTCCATATTACCCTCCAGGCAGCCTTATAGGACCCTGTTCTTCATTCTTGCTACTGGGCAAACTGGAAGCTCAGAGAGGGTGAGTATAGTGTGTAAGGCCACCCAGCTGGTGGCAGATCTCAGGCGCGGCCTGCTGACTCTATCACACCTCCCCACCTGCACCCCCTTCCCCCCACCCCCGCCCCGGTCACTCAATCCCTTTACCGTGGGTGGGGGACCATGCAGACCAGACATCTATGTCTGCGATAGTATTGTTCCGTGGCCCACTTCCTTCCTCTCTTTACCCTTTTTCTTGGCCCCTCTCCTCCAAATCTTCACATTCTGGTCCCAAGACCTCAAGGGGCCCCTCCTGCGACTGTCCCAGTTCCCACTCCTTCTCCTCCATTTCTGGCTATTCCTGGAGCACAGAGAATGCCTGACTCCGGAAAGGGCAAACGGGCCTGGCGGATGGCTGGAAATGTCCTGGCGCTTGCAGAGGAGTCGTTCTTAGGAGGCAAATGACCCAGAAACCGTAATGCCATGCCCCTCTCGGGAGCTCGGAAACTTTAGTGACCTCTCAGACTGGCGAGCTGGTTTAAGTTCGTGCTTTTTGCAGAAGCAGTTCTTTTTCTTCTTTCTTGTTTCTTTGCCTTCCACCCTCCCCAGTACCTATACACACAGCAGACAGCCAAGTCTCGGCAACCAGCTTTCTTTTCCTGCACTCCCACTGGAGGCTTGAAGTGGGGAACTTGTCCTCCACTGCCTCCTTCCAGCACCTTCTCCCCCGTCACCCCCACCACCACCTCCACTCGCTTCCAAGAGAGAATCTGTCTTCGGGCACCCACCTCGACCCAGAGAAATACCAAATGCTCACTTCCCACCAGCACCGAAAGTTCTGGTTTTTTCTGGACCATGCACAGAGCTCAGGGGCAAGGAGAGAAGCAGGGAAGGAAGCAGAGGAGAGGGGAATGCGATGTTAAATTGTCCCCCGAGATAACCAGCATCAAAGTCAAGCAAGGTTTCAAAGTAGGGATTGACTCTATCAGCTGGGCTTCTGGCGGCCTCGTCAGCCAGCCAAGAACCGGAGGGGCTGGCCCGTTTCAGGCCATTCTGGCACGAGGTCTCTCCACTCACGCAGAAAGTCACTCCGACAATTAAGCCCGGTCCCTTTGTTTCCCCTCCCATCTCTCTCTGTCTCTCTCTGTCTCTCTCTCTCTCTTTCTCTCTCTCTCTCTCTGCATCCTGCAAATGCCACGTCCCGCTGTGCAGGGTACCACAGCCACCCTCCCTGTCAGGCCGCTTCGCAGTGCTGCTGCGGCGCCGTGGAGAGGAGCTAATTGGGTTTGTTGTCACCTCCCGAAGCTGCCAGGAGCTCACGTCTGCTCTGGTTACAGATGAAGACATCACGGTGACAGGCTCAGAGACAGCTCAGCTGGCATCCCAAGGCCACTAATAGAGCCATGTTGATTTAATGTCCGAGTGGAGAGGTGCAGACAAGCTGTTCGAGTTTTCCCTTCCAAACAAAGCAGGACTACACCATCCGTCATCTGTGGATCAGTAAATAAGCCTCCATGTGCCTCCAGGAGCTCTTAACCGGTGCCACAAAAGAATGACAAACTATTTTAAAACGGGGAGACGGGACTTTGAAACGGAGCGTCTCTCTGGTTTATGCTGCCCTCAGGGAGCCGGCTAATGCCACCAGACATAAATTTTACTTAACTATGTAATTATGAATGAATCCTGTTAGCCTTAAAATCGCCCTCTCGCTAAAGGTGTGCCCTGTGTCCGTGGTCTCTGGGATGCGGGGCGTGCGGCGAGGCATCGGGGAAGAGAAGATCTATTTGTTTTCAGTGAAGTCATTTGCCCATTCAATAGGCATTGAGAGAGGACCTACCGTGTGCTGGGCTCTGGGTGAACAAGACATGGCACCTGCCCTGGAAAGGCTCATGGGTGAGGTGTAGACAGACACACAGAGAGGAAGTTGCAGCCCAGGGCAACAGATGCTGTGAAGGAGATAAAAATAGGAGGTAAGGGGAGGAGGGGGCACCCTTCACTTTGAGGGTCTGGAATTGGTTCCCAGTAAAAGAAGCATCTAAGTCCCCAGGTCCACTTTCAGAGGAGTCAGGGGACTCGCCACATCCCTCTTCACTCTGGGCAGCTGGGGTCTGGAATGGGGTATACCTGGGGTGACCATTCCCCTCGGTCCAGTGGAGCAATGATGGGCAGTCATGTCCCTCCAACCCACTGGTGACTCACGGTCCCCTTTGGGCCTGCAGAGGCCTGAGGGTTTCAGGGAGGTGGATGGGTCTCACAGGGTGATGGGTGTTGTGGATCATGAAGTCTGAGGGCTCCAGGAAGGGGCACTGCATGCGCAGCCAGGTCTCAGAGCTCAGACTGCCTACCCAGCACGTCATCCCCCAGCTGCGGGCTAGGGCCAGCCCTCCGCTTCCCCACAGCTCCTGAGCATCCAAATGATGACCTTCAAGGGAATTCTCCTTTCAGACTGGGCATGTGCAAGGCTACTGCCCACCCACGGCCCATTCTCAGTGGTGGGGCCCAAGCAGGGGGGTGTTGAAAATATTCAATTCAGAACAGACACTGGCCAGCACATCATGTCAGCTGGGCATCACTCTTGGGCCCAAGCACCCAAACGCCCAGCCCCTAACCCCTCTCCCTGTCCCTGCCCCAGCCTCTCTTTCAGCCCTCACCCCAAGAGCCCACATGCCACTCTCCTCCTCAGCTTTGATCCATAATGGCCCACCGGAAACTGTGTCAGAAGCAGCCCAACAACTCAACAGAAGGGAAGTCCTCAAGATCACTCCAAACTGGAGAACCATCCGAAACCCATCGTGGGAAGAGATCTACCCCACAACCAAGGATGAAAACTCCAGCAGAGAACCTTTACATCATCTCAGACGAGGGGGTGGAGCCCCCGCATCGTGACAAAGACCTCCTGCCCCCTCAGCTGAACTGCACCCCCTTGACCATCCCACTGTTATAAAAAAGTGGATAGGACTCTGCACACCCTCAGGTTACAGCTTGGAAGAGAAAACAAATTCATCTCAAATACAATGGGAAAGGATCTGGGAAGTCACCCCCACACCCACAGGTATCTCCCCAAGTCCAAGCCAACAAAGCACACGACATCTGGGCAGAGCTGCCCCAACGGAGATAGCCTCATAATAATGACATGGCACCCATGTGGGCAATCCTCAGGGGAAAAGGGGGGGGGGGGAAAGGAGAGAGAGACAGAGATCTTGGCCTACAGGAAAATATAATTCTGGGAAGAGAAGGAAATTCCTCATCATTGAACAACTAATGACCATGGTAACTCAACAGAACAAGAGCCAAAAGGTCAGAAAATAAAACAACGGGAAGAGATGAAAAGAGAGATTGCTCAGACAGAAGAGAACAGACTGGAACAAAACATTGCTGCAAGGGTCAGAACCAACTTTTAAACAACAAGGAACAGAAGACATGCTTCAAACCCAAAACTGTTGACATTATGGAAAAGCTTGAGTGAACACGGATGAAATAAAGAGATCAAAATAATTAGAGAGAAGTTAATATCAAAAGTGGATCAAGATGGTACAACATAAGAAATGTGTGTCCCTGAGGTAAACAGTCCAAAAAACAGAAGATGCATTTAAAGAAATAACACAGGAAAATTTCTCTTAAATGGATAACTTTTTCAATCGATCAAAAACATACATTCAATGTTCCAGAAAAATTTAACTTGGAGACATCAACACAAACACTGTGTGATTAAGCTCTAGAATGTCAAGGATAAAAATGAGTTCTTTGAAGGCCAAGACAGAAAAAGCAAATCACCCACAAGGAGAAAAAAATCCACTTGGCCAAAGACTTGTCTGCAGCCATGTTCAATGCCAGGAAATGCCAGAGAAGTAGCTCCAGGGTTCTAGAGTAACCAAGAGAATTACAACCCAAAAAGACGCTATTTGAGTGTAATGGGAACAGGAAATATTCTCAAACATGATAAAACTCCAGAAATATAGCACCCAAGCCCTTGAAAAAAATGTCTAGTCATTGAAATCAACCAGTTCAACTAAAGAACCACGAAAGGAAGAAGTTGGTGCCCCAGGGCGGGGATTGGAACTACTTAAATATGGAACTAAAATTCAACAACATGGAATTCCAGTTTTAGAAGAGACTGGTATCATAAAATATCAGAACTAGGGTCTGGCCCCGTTGCCAAGTGGTTAAGTTCACACACTCCACTGCAGGCGGCCCAGTGTTTCATTGGTTCGAAGCCTGGGCGCGACATGGCACTGCTCATCAAACCACACTGAGGCAGCATCCCACATGCCACAACTAGAAGGACGCACAACGAAGAATATACAGCTGTGTACTTGGGGGCTTTGGGGAGAAAAAGGAAAAAAATAAAATCTTTAAAAAAATATATCAGAACTCAGGGGTGGAGATGGG
Organism: Equus asinus; assembly: GCF_041296235.1. Taxonomy (NCBI): domain Eukaryota; kingdom Metazoa; phylum Chordata; class Mammalia; order Perissodactyla; family Equidae; genus Equus; species Equus asinus. The sequence continues at coordinate 101,824,028 of NC_091796.1, read as the reverse complement.
AGGAGGTATGAGAGTCATCCTCAGAGCTGAGAGCCAATTGATGGTGCTAAAATGGAAGCATGGAGGGACTTACAGTCCAGCAAGACAGGGGAAACACGTGCATCTACGCTAGGTCCAGGAACCCCACCTCAATGGTGGTGACAGAACAAAACAGCTATAAACCCACAAGAACAAAGAAAACAGGGACGATTACACAGCAAATGAGAATGTCAACAAAATTTTGGAAGATGCATAATTGATGGATCAGTGGTAATTGACTTAGCACGCAAGAAAGCTAAAATTTCATTGATTTCAAGGGGTGGGGAGAAGGGTGGACAATAAGAAGCAAGCCAGTTCCCCCACACACAGGAGCCCAGGCAGGTCCAGGAGCCAGGAGAACCAAGGACGTCTGAAGGCTGAGGGGTAAGATGAGGCTGGAGACAGGAGGATTGGTGGAAAGTTGTCATAAGGCCAGTAAGATGAGATGCACTAGCTGGGATGACCAGCTGTCCTGGTTCCCTGGGCCTGAGGGGTTTCCTAAGAAGTGGGACTTCCAGTGCTAAAACCAAGATGGCCCCAGGCAAACCAGGGTGAGTTGGTCACCCTACCACCGGGTCTCCTCCCCACCTCCACCCTCTGCTCCGGTGAAATTGTCTCTCTCACCCAGGGGAAGACTGGAATAAAGTAGCCAGTTGTGTGTTCAACAACTCCAAGCTCAGTGAAGATTCTACCGAAAATAGGGGGGTTAAGAGAAAGTTTGCCCAGAGAATATGGTGGGATCCAAGGCCCACTTTCCTCATTTGGTTCAGAATCTTGGCGGCTGGGCTTATATCCCACCCTCCCACCACACACAGCCCCACCCTCAGGAGGAGATTCAGAGATTCCCTTTTGAGGCAACTGTCCAAGAAGAAAGAGCTACAGACAGAGACATTGGGGAACCCTCCCCTCTGAGAGAATGACCAGATCACCATCCATCCATCCTCTGTGGGAATCATCAGCCCACACGCCCCGCCCCTGCAGCCAGAGCTTCCGCTTGGCGTTTAGTGCCTCATCTTAGCTAAGGATGGACAACCAAGGATCGCCACACATGAAAGCCAGCGCCGGAGAAAAGCCTTTAGTAGAGGGTAGAAAAAGAAAAGAAACACTAAGGAAGCAGCAACAGAAATCACAGAAAATACTGCATCTGATAATTAAGAGTGGATGCTAGGAAAACAGCAACACTGCAAGGAACAACCAGAGAGCAAGAAAGGGGCCTGAGAAAATATGATTAAAAATATGATTGAAGAAATCTTAAACTCAGTAGACAGCTCAGAAGGCGGAGTTGAGGAAACCTCCTCAAAAACAGAAGCAAGAGAGGCTGGCCCCGTCGCTCAGTGGTTAAGTTCGCACGTTCCACTTTGGTGGCCCAGGGTTTGCTGGTTCGGATCCCAGGTGTGGACCTACACACCACAAGCTGTGACAGGCATCCCACATATAAAGTAGAGGAAGGTGGGCACAGATGGTAGCTCAGGGCCAGTCTTCCTCAGCAAAAAAGAGGAGGATTGGCAGTGGATGTTAGCTCAGGGCTAATCTTTCTCAAAACACAAAAAAAAGTAAAACAGAAGCAAGAAAAGAAAGGAGATGCAGTCATAGCGCAAATTCAACATGCCAAAATGGGAACAGCAGCTATCTGCTATTCTCTTCTTTGTCATTTTGTGTGTTTTCCAAATTTTCCACAATGGACACATATCAATTTTATAGTCAGAAGAAAAAAATATAGAAAGATGACATAGTCAAAAGTCTGTGACCGCACAATAGACAGCATGCTGGGAGCTCGGGGAGGGTGGCTGGGGTGGGCTGAGGAGGGGGCTACCAGAGGCCCCTTGTTCTCCGCAGCACCCGGGGCCCTCGACAGCAGGGGGCGGGTGTTCGCAGAACCTTCCAGGCCAGGCAGCCTGTGGCTCGGGGCCTGCGGGAGGCTGGGAGGGGGCGGCCGGTTGGGCAGGGACTGAAAGGGGAGCAGGAGCCTGATTCCAGAGGAGGTGGGTGACTTTCCTCCGTGTCCACAAAGCACCCAAAAAGAGGCGTGCCAAATAAGCACCGGGGAGGTGCCCAGGAGAACGAGGTAGCCATGCATCCGTGTAACCGCAGAGGTTAGAGCCCCTCTCACCCCCCATAAAGATTCTAGCTCACGCTTCCGTTCTTCCGGGCTGACCAGACACCTTCTCTGTGCCAGGCCTTTGCCGGCGTGGGACACACGGGAATGAACAAGGCCTTTCCTGGCCCCAAAGCAGAGGGCTCGGCCAAACCCGTTCTAAGCCCCCGATCTAACTCATTGACATGGACCAGGGGCTGCGGGGGGACCATGGAGGGACAAGAGGGGGCTTCAGCCCCTCTGACAGCCCCCTTAGGTGAGAAAGTATTTGAAAAACCACAAAGGTGGAGGAGGGTGGTGACCACAGGTACTGCGAGCAACACTGTCCAGGAGGAAGACGACGGCAATGGCCGTAGGGGTGGCCTACGTCACTGTCCCCAGAATCCCCAGGAGGAAAGTGAGGCTCAGACAACAGAGACAACTCTCCCTGGGATGCCCAGCTGCCTGGTGCAAAGTCAGGACTCCCACCCCTGGCCAGCCTCCTCCGGCCTATAAGCCTTTCTTGATCACGACCCCCCTCTGCCCTTGACCACGTCCCAGAGTCTCTGGGAGGGACCAAGGCTGGGCAGGGGCATCCCCACCCCCAGAGCCCTGGCTCTCCCGGCCCTTCTGGCCGACTCTTACCTGCAGGCCCTCCCTGCCACGGGGCACCCCATGAAGAAAGATGGCTGAGCTCACCAGGCTCACGTTCCCAGTGCAGGCTGACCCACAGCCCTGACTGGTCCTGCTGAGCTCATGGGCTGCCCCACAGCCTCTCTTCTGCACATGTCCCCTGTCCCCAGGCAGCGGACACAAACATATCGGGCTGGCCCTTGAATGGCACGTGGGGTCATTTTATCTGACATATCTTCTGAAGCACAACCAAACAAGGTATGGAAGCGGGGCCAGCCCTGTGGCCGAGTGGTTAAGTTTGGCACCCAGGATTTCGCTGGTTCGGATCCTGGGTATTGACATGGCACCACTCATCAGGCCATGCTGAGGCAGCATCCCACATGCCACAACCAGAGGCACTCACACTGGAATATACAACTATGTAATGGGGGGCTTTGGGGAGAAAAAAAGCAGAAAGAGAAAAAAAAAAGAATATTGGCAATAGTTGTTAGCTCAGGTGCAAATCTTTAAAAAGCAGGGTACAGAAGAAAGAGGGGTCTTTCCTCAGTACAGGCGCAGCTCTGCCCAATGAGGTGACAGCTCTGTGGGCCACCTCCTGGGGGGTCACCTTGGGATCACTGGCATCTGTGGGGGTACTGACCCCACCTTTGCTGGTTTCAAGGTTTCATGAAGGGAATAGAAACATCCATTTTCCCATCCACCCTGCACAGGGGACCGATCACCTCTCAGAGCCACCTGGGCCAGGTGTGAGGACAGAGGTGGACACCACGGCCCCATGGAGATTACGTACAAGGGGACCAGGGCGGGCATGAAACAAATAATTGCCCTTGTGATGAAGGCTTTAAAGGACAAATACAAAACTTCTAGTCTGGGGAGCCCAGGAAGTGACAGTGACTGTGAAACTTACAGAACGGGCAGCGTGGGAGCAGCCAGAAGGACGGTGGGAGCAAAGAGGAGAGACTGTTGGCTAGATAAAGATACAGATACAGATATAGACATATCAGATCTATTATGAAGAGTTGGCTCATGGGATGGTGGAGGCTGAGAAGTTCCGTGATCTGTCATCGCAAACTGGAGACCCAGGAAAGCCGGGAGTGTTGTTCTAAGACCCAGCGGGCCGACGGTGTGAGTCCCAGTGAGGGCAGGAGAAGACTGACGTCGCAGCTCAGCAGTCAGGGAGAAAGAGTGAATTCCCTTCCTCGGCCTTTTTGTTCTACTCAGGCCCTCAACTGATTGGATGTGGCCCACCCACGTCGGGGAGGGCCGTCTGGTTTACCAGTCCCCCAGTTCAAATGCTCGTCTTATCCAGAAACACCCTCACAGACACACGCAGAAATAGCATCTAATCTGGGTGCCCTGGGTCCCAGTCAAGCTGACACATAAAATTAACCATCATGCAATGGTAAATAAGAATGACTGGCCCCTGCCTCCTACAACTTGTGGTCTAATGGGGAGAGACAGAAAATATGGAAATAACTAAGCAGGATAATTTCAGGTAACAATAAGTGGTATGGAAAAGAATAAAACAAGAGCAGTCATTTGAGAGCGGGAGTGGGCAGGGGGCAGACCTGACTTTAACCAGGGCAGTCAGCAGGGCTCTCTCTGAGATGACAGTTAGAACTGAAGGAGGAGACAGAGCCAGTCAGGTGGAATGGAGGAAGAAGTCACCAAGCAGAGAAAATAGCATAGGCAAAGGTCCTGAGGCAGGACCTGGCTTGTCTGAGAAATAGGAATTAAAAAAATATAATGCACAGAACATAAGAATGAGGGTGGAAGGGGGTGAGCCAGGAGGAGCCAGATCCCTCAGGGCCTTGCCAGCCATGTGCATCAGTCACCTAGTGCTGCATAGCAAAACACCCCAAAACTTGGTGACTTAAAGCGATAATGGTCATTTATTTTGCTCATGGATATGCAATTTGTGTAGGGCTTGGCAGGGAAGGCTTGTGCCTGCTCCACATGCCGTCAGCTGGGGTGGCGGGACCAGGTGGCTGGAGAGTTCACTTCCAGGATGGCTCTCATGCTGTGGGCTACAGGCTGTGTTCCTGTCCACATGGGCCATTCCATGGACTGCTCAAGCTTTCTCCCAGGGTGGTGGCTGGGTTCCGAGAGCGAGTGTCCAAGAGAACCAGGCAGAAGCTGTGTCACCTATTATATGATCCAGCCTTAGGAGGACTGCCTTTTCCAGTAGTCAAAAGCCCACCCGAATTCAAGGGAAGGGTATAGAGACCCTCCTCTCAATGGCAGGGATGTCAGGGCCACACTGTAAGGAGAGCATGGGGGATGGGAGAGAGGGTGGTGGCCAGTCTTGGAAAATACAAGCTGCCCAACCCTGGCAAGGAGCTGGGTTTCATTGAACAAGTGACAGCATGCTGTGGGAGGGCAACACAACTTGATTTACATTTTCGGAAGATTTTGCAAGCTGCCGGGTGGAGAGTGGATTGGAGGGGCCACGGGGAAGCAATTAGGGTTATAGCCATAGTTCGGCTGATGGCTGACGGCGGATTGGCCCCAGTGCAGGCCGTGGAGACGGCGAGCACCAGGAGACGCACAGTTTGGTTTTCACTGGCACACGCAGTGACCAGACCCCACGTGTGGCGTACTCAGGGGTCTGGACTTCACCCTGGGGACCTACTGAGGGATTTCAGCAGGGAAGTTATAGGATCAGGACCGTGTTCTAAAGGAGACCCTCAGAGAATATTGAATCCAGGACAAGGCTCAACCTGACCTGTGTAGAAACGGCCTAAAGAACCAGATACTGATCCACCTCAGCAGGCTCAGTAAACTTACCAAACGCCGACGGGCCACCCACTCTGTGTCACGCTGTAGGCCAGTCACGGGGGCTTTCTCTCTGCTTTCACAGAGCTTTTCCATTCTACCGCCTTCTCGCCACTTTGCGACATATCTGCTGTTTCTGCCTGCCCAGCATCCATTCCCTCTTTGTATCAGTCAGCTTTTACTGGACGGTGTTGAGTCAGAAATGATCCCCAGATCCCACTGACTTACAACAGCATCTATTTTCAGGTGTCTTCTTTATTTTTGGATCCAGGCTCTATTTGTGACAGCCCCTTCTAGAGGCAGAGGGAGAAGAAGAAGAGAGCTGGTGGAAAATGTTAAAGCTCTTAGCGCTTCTGCTCAGACGTGGCATCCATCACATCTGCTCACATGCCATTGACCAGAGCAAGTCCCATGCCGAGCTCAAGGTCCGTGGGGAGGGGAGGCACTGTAAGTCAGGGGGCGTGGGAGGGGATGTATGATCCTCTGACGCGAAGGAGAAGGAAGAGCCGAGAGCAATGACACGATCCACCACCCACTTCATCAGGTAACCCCTTTGCCATAGATGTTGGTTCAAGGATGAGTGAGCCAAGCCAGGCAGACTGAGTCAACAAGATTCATTTCTAAGCCTTTCATTTGGCCTGAAGGGAAAGAGAAGCATTTATTCCCATGGGCACTCGGCAGCTGTCTTGGCACCACATGGGGACAGCCTGATGAGGATGGAACCCTCCCAGAAACAGCAGGCACAAGACCAGGTCCCAACAACCTCTCCTGGGCCCCTGCAGCCACTGCCGAGGAAGCTACCCTTGCTCTGTTTGGTTACAAGAATCTGCTCAAGCCACGTGAGCTTGGTTTCTATCGCTTGCCACCCAAAGAGTGCTGATGAACACGACACTCTGATCCGACCCTCTCCTCCACTATTCTGGCTGAACTTCCCAGGGGGTGCTTTGCCTTCCTAAGGAGACACAAGCTCCTTGAGGACAGACACCCACGGCACACACCTTGAACCACCCTGAGACTCTAACACACTGTTGAGCGCACGTTTGGGGCAGAAGCGTTTGTCCAGGGTTTACTCTGCGGCAGGCACTGTGCCAGCGGCTTTACATGTCGTTCATCATCCCAACCTTTGAGGAACCCCGTAGGGTAAACATTACCATCAAGATTCAAAAACAGTAAACTCTGTCCAAGTCGCACCCGAGTCAGTAACAGCGGGACCTGGCTCCCACGTTCGCCTGTGCTGTTGGTGTTATTGTCCCCCGGGCCTTCCAGACCACCTCCTAGTGCTCCAACTCAAGGGGACATGTCAGTCCCCTCAGGCTGGCCTGCTTGTGACCAGAGGTGGTGAGAGGGCCAGCCAGGACCAGGTCTGGACTCGGCGGGCATCAGATGAACCTCCTTGTCTTGGCTCAACACCCTAGGGCTCCCATCCTGATGCCCAGCCCAGCCGTCCCCCGACCGAAGACCATGGACCTGAAAAGAGGCATCGAAGGCCACATTCGCTCAATTCCACCACCTCTTGAGCCAGCCCACCTCTGGGCTGCCTCCTGCACCACTTCCCACAGGTCTTGCGGGCTGAAGCCACCTCTTACCAAAATTCCAAGTGTGTGCCTAGACCCCAGACCGCAGTGCCCATGCTGCCCCATGTCCTCTGCCTTCCTCTAACCCCCGTCCCCCGCCTCCAGCCCTGCTACCCTCAGATTATTAAATATAACCCCCATTTGCAGGAAATATGCAAAAACTGTTTATCTTTGGAAACTAAAATATATGAAACTGAGTCATCAGGCAAATTATATGCATCCGTAAGTGATAAATGCTCAGGGCCAGCAATCCAGAAATAGCGCATGAAAGCCTTTTTGCTACTCCTCTTTCTGCCTACAGAGCACTTTTGAGCAAAGTTCATCGCTGGCAGCACAAAGTCAAGCCCCACGGAGCCTTTCCCATTAGTCCCGCTGGCTCAGGGGACGCTGGGGGATCCCGGGATAGGACAACCCCCTGGGCCACTGTCCCAGCCCACCTCCTTTCCACCCCGGGGCAAGGCTGGTGGGACATCTTTGCTCCAGATGCAACCCCAAAACCCCTACGGTTTGGCAGCTTGGGACTGGCAGGAAGTCCAGTAAATGTTCCTCTTGCCAATGTTCTCTCAGTACAGCGGCCCGAGGGGCTGGCCAACTCCTCATCCAGTCTGGCCAGAGATGGGCCAGGCAAAGCTGGGCAGCTCACAGCCCTCTCCCCCCGGTGCTCTCCTTCGCTGAGGCCCTGAGAGGGCCAGCAGCTCCTGGCAGCTGTGCTCCCACGTGGAGTGCTCCCTTGCTCTCTCCCATCCCCTTCCCCCTCAGCCTCCCCCACAGACATGCACACCCACCACTTCCTTCCCCTCCCACACGCCTCCTGACCACGTGGTGTCCCTGCAGATAAGACACGAAGTCCCTGGGCTGCACTGGACTGGATGGCAGGAGACCCAAATTCCAGTCCTGACTTTTCGCCAACTCGCGGCATGACTTGGACCCTCTCTGGCTTGTTTCTACATCTGTAATCCAAGAGTCTCCAGTCTAAGGCCTCTGTTGATCCATGATTGATTTTCCAGCCTCTAATACAGACGCTCACTCATTCATCCAACAGACACACCTGTGGGGCATCCCCTGTGTGCCAGGCACTGTGCTAGGCCTTGGGGTGCTGGAGCAGTTGAGACAAGGTCCCTCCCATGAGCCGCTCGCAGTCTGGGGCCTGGAGTGCTCCCTGGACGAGGTGTCTGCTGAGCTATGAAGCGACATGCCACCCTCTCCGTCCTGGACTGGACCACGGTGCCATTCTGTGACCTTTGTTGGCTTGTCTTCTGCGTGGAGAGGTCATAATTTCAGTTCAGCACAACGGTTCAAACCTTGGCAAGACTGAGTTCCAATTCAGTTGTCCCCACTTGCCTTTCTGTGCCTCAGTTTCCCCACCTAAAATGCAAATAATACAGAACAATCTTACAGGGACACCACGGGAGTACGTGAGATCAAGCATAGTATTTGGCACAGAGGAAGCCATTGTTAAACGCTGGGTGCTGTCATTACTAAAAGGAGCCCCTCCTAAGGGGGGGACTGGAAGTCCCCCAACGGAGGGCTGGGCCACGCTGAACACACCGGTGTTGCACAAACTGGTGCGGTTTTCTCCATCTCGGGTGTGGCTTCGATTTTACTCTCAGCTGTCAGGTCCCAGGACGACCTCACGCTGGCCTCCAGCCCCTCGCTCCTGAGTCTGAGTTGTGGCTCTGTCACCAAGGAGCTCTCTGTCCTTGGCCTCAGTTGTCATCTGAAACGTGGAGCTGATGTCATGCCTCCCCCGCTTCAGGTCTGTGAGGCTCGAAGGCAAGGCATCCCAGAGCCTGTCGTAACCGTGCAGGGGTTCGTGCCTCACGGTAAGTGTCCCATAAAAGCAGGTCACTCTGCACCTGCAGGATCTGCTGGGCTTCTTGAGGCTGCAAGTAACAGGAACACCGACTCGAAGAGGTTTAAATGGTCAAGGAGTCACTGCCTCACGTACAAATCAGGCCTGGTAGGTCGGCTGGCCAGCTTCAACGTCCAGGGGATGGGAACCCAGACCGAGCACAGCTCACGAAGCCGTGGCCAGGTGGAGGAGGGTGGATCTTGAACAAATCAGAATCTGCCGGCAGGGAAAAAGGAGGATCCGATTCAAGCAAACAACAGCGTCTGCCAAACCCGCTCACACGAGAGCTCTGAGTGTGAACGTTCTCATCTCCTTGCAAAGCGTTCTGAGCATTTCCTAATGGCATTGAGAGAATGGGTAAGAAGAATTGGTAAGACCTTGATTGGGAAGAATGCACAATCCTGTCCTTGGCGCTTCACATCCAAGAGCCACAGGTCACATCAACTCAGAAAGCAGCAGCCTTGGGTGGAGTCATTGCCCTTGGCCCCATGTCTCCAGTCGAATTCTTGGTCTGGCAAGTTCTTGTCCTGGAAAATGCCTAAGATGGTCCCCATGAATCTTCCTCCAGCCTCAAGATTACAGGTGGCAGGAAAACGAGTGGAGGGAAGCAGAGGAGAGAGAGTACTACACCCCGGAGGGCAAGTCGTGGCCCACCAGACCATCCGGGACCCTGCCCACCCTCCTCGCTCCTGCCCTGCTTCTGCTCTGACCACCCCCCAACAACGTACTCTCGGCCCCTCCAAGACTGGCACCTGCACAGGCCTCGCTGGATTACAGCCTCAGCTAGTGGGACGGGTTTCAGAGTGGCTTGGCTCTCAGGCTGCGCTGCCTGGCGAGGGATCCACAGCCCGGCCTTAGCCTCAGACCCAACCCCACTCCCATCTGGCCCCCATTATCCAGGGCAGTCCTGATGCCACTGCCATGAGCCCCAGCAACTGCCAGCTAAGGCCCCAATTCTGCAACCAGCACTCAGCAAACAATCTGGGAGTTTTGGGACTAGGCACACACATCAAAGCCTGTACCTGCTGGTTACAGGAGCAGCAGCATCCTGAGGGCAAATGTGCACCACAGCTGAAGTGTGTTCCCAAAAGGACCAGCTCATGCATTGGTCCCCGAGGTGAGTGAGAGGCTGGAAGGGAGGCTGGGAGTCAGGAGCAAGGAGTCAGATGGGAGTAGAGAGGTCAGGCCCACAGGCTGCCTTGGCTTTGGGCCCTAGGAGGACAGGTGCACTCCATTTGTAGTTCACCTTACGGCACTGTGGCCACCACACCATGGCCATCTGGCGCTCTGTGCTCCCCCTCCTCTGGAAGTAGCCACTGAGGCAGAGACTGATCCTGAGTGACCACATCTATGGTACCCACCCCACTCCCAGGAAAGACATCTGAGTGGCCGAACCAAAGAGTCTGCCCCCTAGGATTTGGAAACTGAGACATGAAGGTGCTAAGACGTGGGGCCATGGCACTGGAGTGAGTCGAGTAAGGGCAAGCGCCCCCTCCTGCTGCCCGGGTCCCCAAGGCCGCCCTGATCCTGCGCTCCCTGCTGTCCTCTCACTCCACAGAACACCTCCTGCCTGCAGTAAACTCTCTTTGCTGGATGAGAAAAAATCAGTGTCTGTTGCTTGCACCCAAAGAATCTGAATGAATACAGGGCCTCAGCCACACCCCCACTTTTCAGGTGTGGGAACTGAGGCCCAGGGGTTCTTGTGACTTGTCAAGGTTGCACACGGAGCAAATGGCAGGTTTGAGAGAATCCAGACTTCTGGGCACCACCCCTCACTCTCCGACATTTCTTAATACGTGGAATTCGGCACCCTCCCGCAGTCCCCTTGGCTCTGGCTTCAGACAGGACCCCACACCACGCAGGCTGATGCTGCTGGAGGAAGGAAAGTCCTGATCTGGCTCAGAACCAAGTGAGAGGAGACAGAGACCTGTGGGGGAAGAAACAGCCTCACTGCCTCTCGCCCCCTCCCCAGGAGCATGTCCAGGAGCCCCGGGCACTGGTGCTTTCAGGACTGAGGGGAAAGGCCCTCCACGTGCCAACACACTTCCAGCTCCGACAATTTCCTGGGGATGAGAGAGTCTGCCATACCCCCCAGATAAAGAATGTGTGGAGAAGCAGCGAAAAAATGGTTCCTGGTGTGTTTACTGCTCCCGTAGCTGGAAGGAGCGATTCTGCACTCAGTAGTACATAAACTCTTGGCAAAGTTGGGGTTTCCATGGTTTGCTGAACTCCTGAACACAGATGTCCCATTTGTGTTTCATTAGTACATCAGCCGCTCTGCGGCTTTCGACCTCTGCACCAGGCAATAATTACCTGGCTCGGGCCCATCCCCTCACCAGCTGGCTGGGGACTTGCTCTGCCCGACCAGGGCTGTGTCTGCTGTCAGCCCTTTCCAGGCAACTGGACAGCTCCATCGTCACCAGGATGTCTCAGTTGAGCCCATGTTAGCACAGCGGGGGGCAGTGGGAGTCCTGTAGCCTTGAGCAGACCCCTCCAGAGGGAGGAGAGCCTTCTGGAGCCCAGATACCCTGGGGGAGGCTGGAGGAGGAAAGGAGGGTGAGAAGGGGGAGGACGGAGTGGAGGAGTGAAGAAAGAGGGGAGGAGGGGGAGGGAGAGAAAGGGAGCAGGAAGAAGGCTAGAGGTGGAGGAGATGGGGGGGCGGGAAGAGGCATTGATGGGGGAGGAGAGGGGAGGACAGCAAGGAGAAGAGGAGCAAGGAGAGATGGGTGGAGGCCCAGGCCCTGGCGCGGGAAGCCTCATCTCTGAGCTGGGCACGTTCAGGCGAGCCTGGCAGTGCCCAGCCTGGATCCCAGCTTCACGCCGTCTGGCTCCCGCCGACGGCCAGGGCAGCCCCTCAGTCCCAGGCAGAGGACGTGTAGGCGGCTTCTGGCAGGACGTCGGCCGGATTTCAAGAGCAGCCTGGCACAGCTGGGCATGGGTGAAGGGGGTCAGGGCACCCCACCTCCACCTCCTCCCCCTCCAGGCTCCTCTCTGGAGGCTCACAGACAGCCACCAAGGAGGGCTCCAAGGAGGAGGGGATTGGGTCTAGGCCCTGAGGCACAAGCATGCAGTGGTCCCCAATCCCCAGCTCACCACCCACCACCCGTGACAGTCTGACATGCACAGATCAAAGGGCATTTGCTGTGACACCAATGAGGCTTCAGGTTCAGGCCCCTCGCCTGCCCAGGTCCCTTCCATGGCCCTGAGCCCAAACTGGGATTCATAGTTTTATAAGAGGGCATCCCAGATTGTATAATCTCCAGGTCCCCCCAAACCTGGATCTGCCCCTCGTATAAAATTTCATCTGCACCTTCTCATCTACACCAAGGGTTGGGATCCAGACAGTCAGACCAAGAGCAAGTCTGAGGGGGGCTGGGAGAGGCCGGGTCTTAAATCGGAACGGCATCGACATTTGGATGGAGGACCCTCCAGAGAAAAGCCAGAGAGTGAGGGTCAGGAGGGGAATAAGAAGTGAGAACTGGCATTCGTTAAGCACCTACTGTGTGCACATTCATTAAGTGCCTACTGTGTGCATGATGCTGAGCACTCTAAATTATTATCTTATTTAATCTTCCCAACAACTTGGCAGAAAGCTGTTCTCCCATCTTGCAGACGAGAAGACTGGACCTCAAAGGGGTAAGTCGTCCCAGGAGTGGAGCTGGAGTTCACACTCAGGTCCGGGGCCACACCTGGCCTACTACGCAGCGTGGGCTCGAATGCACAGAGGAGCTGGGGGAATCGGAGCGAATGATTAGGATTTTGTTGATGCTGCTGGTATCAACGACCCGGAAACATTTCTCACGTGGCTAGTACATGGAAATAAACTGTACCGTACCCTTCATCTCTCTCACAACCTGTGAAATGCGTTTGGTCGTCTCTTTAGTTAGACTGCTGTTTTCACTTTTTCAGGGAATGTCTATAAGTGTGTTTATCCCCATAAACGCACAGTTGCACGTGTGGTCTTGAAGGACTTAACACAACGCTTCCCCATAAGTTCTTCCCCCACAGATCCTCCCTCCAGGAGACTTTCCAGCACAAAACTATCCCCACCAGGGACAGGAGACAGAAGAATCGACGTAGCCGAGGATGAAAATCTCCTCTTTTTTTGCCAACCGCTGTAAGTTAGCCGCGACGCCCTGAAGCCCTGTGTCAGGAGGGCCTCTGGGCTCGGCAGCTGTGGTCCCTTAGCTGTGCCTGCCCCAGACATGGGGAGGGAGGGTCGGGTATTTGTCAACTTCTGGAAAAGCAGAGAGGAACAGGAAGGATAGCCCTCCAGCTACAAAAATGAGCCTCAGATTGGGGCCTGTGACCAGACCCAAATGCCCTCCCATCCCAAAGAGGCCCTGGGATTGCAGGCGCCCTGTTAGCCGGGGCGGCCCGGCCCTAGATGAGCGATGCCTACCGGGGATTGAGACAAAGGCTTCAGCCTTGGACAGCCGGGGAGTTGGCATCACCTCTGAGCCCTGAAGTCAGCCGGCCACCCCCTAGTTAAGGTGGGCCCAGCTCCAAGCCTGCCTGGGGAGGGTCCACGCCCACCTCTGTCACCAACTGCCTGGTCCATGGTTATCTCACACGGCCACCCTTGCTGGTCGGGCCTCCATCCCGCTGTCAAAGCCCCCCGTCCCCTTAATTTCCATGGGAAACCCACTGCGAGGCCTTTACGCAACTGAGGGAGTCTACTGAAGTCAGCCAGGGAACAGCTAGAGGACGATGGGCGCCTCACCGTGTGCGCGTGGCACCGGCCTCCCAGGCCTGGGATCAGGGTGAGGCAAGCGAGGCACTGACATTGGGCACAGAATTTAAGATAATCAGGATAATGTTTTGATGCAAAAAGCGGCTAAAAAAATCCACAAGGAACAAAACATCAACATTCTAAATAAAGGCAGGATCATCCTTGCTGATTTTTCCTTTCACCTCAGGCTCCAGTATGGCTCTGCACGGTTGATCTTGTCTTTACAACGTTATTTTGTTCATCACGGGTTTCTTCAGGAATTTTGAGCTTTTAGATAAGGCCTTAGAATACCATTTCTCTTGATTACTGAGATTGGGGCGCCCCATATATTCCACACCAGGGGCCAGCGCCTCGCTCTCCTCACCTTGTCCCGGCTCCCTGCACGGCTCGCCTCTCCCGCTCTGCTCTCCCCTCGGCCTCTGCTCCTGCCTCTCAGGAACATGACAATTTCTCCCCCCTATTTTCTTAGGACAACTCAACTCTTTCCATCACTACCCCCAAACTCAGCCCCATCTCCCAAGACCTGAAACGTTGAAATTACTCTTGGCAAAGGACTGTCCAAGGCCGACAGATGGGGGGAGAGAGAGACAGAGGACAAGAATAAACATGAGAGGGTGTTTCCCGCCCCCCCCCCCAGAGGAGGCCCCCTTCCACCAGAGAGGGCTGTTCTCCCAGTTACTCAACCGACAGAGGAGCTCCAGCAGCCAGAAGAGGCGACAAAGGGGGGTGGACGAGGTGAGTAGTCCTCAGAATTGTGGGGATGAAACCAGTGGCCTGTAGAGGAGAACGTGAGGCAGGGTCTGCACGGCTGGAGGGGTGCTGGGAAGTAGGCTGGCTCTCCGGCAGCTGGTCCTCTCTCAGGTTCACAGCTCTCCTTGGATCTAAGGACACGTGGGGACCCTCTGGGCAGGACGCTGCAGGGCCCAGGGCTGGTCTGGAGGAGCAATGAGGAGGATCAATCTATTCTTGCCTCTCTCTCTGCAGCTTGGTGGAGCCCCCCACGGCTACCACCAGCCCCTCTGCTCTTGCTGCTCCACCCTTGGTGTCTGGGGCAGCCCGAGAGCACCAGGGAAGAGCCCCTTTGTCCATACCTCTGCCACGTGGGCTGCAGAGACCAAGAGAAAACAGGAGGCCCCATCTGGCCCTGGGAGGATTCAAGCTGGGCCAGGAATGGTGGGGAGGCCTGCTCAGGCCTGAGGAAGAACCACTGGGATAAAGGCCTCAACAGAGTCAGGCCAGGTGTCCGGAGAGGCAGGGAGCAATGCCAGAGACAGTGAACAGGGTCGGGGATGGGGAGGACATCACCATAGACCTAAGACTGAAAATTTAGGCCAAGTGAGGTTTACCTATTGCTTTGCTGTGTGGGTTCACAGCAAGTCATTTCAGCAGGCGTGGCCTCTGCTGCCCCATCTGTAAAATGGGATAATACAACCAGCTTGCCCTTGTCACTTTTACAAGGACAACATGAAAGCTCAAAGCTTCTGCAGATCTTGGTGACCTTCTCAGAGCGTGTGGCAAGGGGACATTCCACTGTGTCACCATTACCACCACCAAGCACCATTAACGATTCAAGAAGCCAGTGCTGAGAGCTAATGGGTCCAACTGCCTGAGCTTGGGAGCTCCATCTTTTCAGAAACCATTATCTTGGGTGAAGGAAAGAGTACCGAAGATTGGAAAGCAACGAAGACCAGGCCACCACGTCCTGGCCACAAGGCAGAGACAGGCCCATGGGGTGGCCACGCTCATACACGAAATTCTTCTTGGCGTTTTTCTGACTTAGATAATGAAATTACTAACCCAGTGCCAATAGTCTTTGAAAGGTCACCCAGAACCAGGACCGTGGCAAGACAATGGGGCTATGGAAATAAAATATGTGGAACATGTAGAGGGGAGGGGCGGACCCGAGGGGAGGGGAGAGAAGGGAGACAATCTCAAGTTCAGAGGAAGAAGAACCGCCTGTGACCCTGGAGGGTCCAGGACTCTGCCACCAGCCTGAGCCGCTGAAGATGGATCAGCCTCTTCCTCGCCCAGATAGCAGCCTCCTGGATGCCCTGAGACATGCGGGGGCTCAGAGCGGTGAGCGGCCATGTGACCTGAACAGCCCAGCCCTGGGAGCAGAGGCTCGGCCCCTTCACCGCCCTGAGCTGGGTTTGCTCTTCTGTAAAATGGGAATAATGAAGTCCGCCTTATAGGACGGTTGTCAGGGTTAAGAAAAAGTGCGTAAATAACTAGGAATCTTTGGAGACTAAACAATGTGCCCAAGGTCACATGGTGGGTGGGGCAGGACTAGAACCCAGGCCTCCTGTTCCCACCTAGTGTCTGTCCACTAGGCCATCCTGCTCTTTGTGATCTGACACCCTGCCACTGTACGAATCCACCGGGATAAAAATCCCAATCTTTGGTGGGCCAAGAGACAGCTGGTCTTCACAGACTTTACGTTTTTTAATTTTGTTGCCAGCAGTTTTAAAAAATGGAAAATTTCACATAAAAACATGGATTTCCGCCTTTCCTGAGAAATCGTAACCTCTACAAACGCAGGGCCTGCTCCCTGCATTTCCTTTCCAGGAGGATGCGGGCCCAGGCACCTGCCCTTTAGGGGGAAAGCCCCACTGCCTGGAAGAAGCTGGGAGCCCTCTCAACACCAGGGCTGATGAGAGTCACAGCATCCCTCAGAACGGGTCCACGGAGCTCAGCAGCCTGGAGACGTGACCTAGGAAGAGGGATGAACACAGGAAATGCGCTGAGCTCGGCTAAACAGTGATGCAGGCAGAGAGGCCTTGACCGCCAGCCCCAGGAGCGGGCTGAGTCGTGAGAGGAACCCAAGGGGCAACTCAGAGAAAGCAGAAACTGAGGCACAGAAATCTTTGGCTGAATTATCAGGAAACTCCCCCTGGAGTTGTGAAAGCCTGGACAGAGGGAGGAGGGAGCGATGTGAAGAGGGAGAGAGAAATGCCTTCCCTTTTTCCGCCTGACATCTCAGAAGAGGGCACCAGAGCATGCAATGGGCAGAGGAAGCCGATCCCCTGCATGGAAGCTCTGTGGACAGGAGGATATGGCCCCAGGAGGGGCGACCAGACTTCAGTCTTCAGAGCCCAAAGGAAGTGGCAAAGTCAGGTTCGCTGGGGCCTGGCCTGGCTCAGCATCAGGGATGCTTATCAAAGCACAGCCATGGGACCCTGGTTTGGGAAGGGTAGACTTTTGGGTGGGTGTTTTAGTCAGGACTCTTTCCAGTTGCAAAAGAAAACCCAACTCAAACTGGTTTATGTGAAAAGGAACATTGTGGCCTCTCTAAATGATCATTTCAGAGGTAGCACTGCTTCAGGCATGGATGGATCCAGGGCTTCAACTGATGTCATCAAGACTTGTCCTTCTCCATCTTTTAACTCTGCTTTCCTCTGTGCTGGCTTCATTCTCAGGCAGACTCTCCCCTATGGTGGTGAGATGGGGGCCACCAGCTCCAGGCTCACCTCATGGAGACCTTGGGGAAAGGAAACCACATTTCTTTCCCCTGGCTCTCAGCAGACATCCCAAGATCAACTGGGTTTTTGTTTGTTTGTTTGTTTGTTTTTGGTCACATTAGTTTATAACACTATGTAAATTTCAAGTTTACGTCATTATATTTCAGCTTCTGTATAGACCGCATTGTTTCCCACCAAACGTCTGGTTTCCTTTCGTCACCACACACATGTGTCTCTTTCCCCCTTTCACCCTCCGATGACCCTCTTCTCCTCTGGTAACCACCCATGTGTTCACCGTATCTGTGTTTGTATTCTCTCTTCCACATATGAGTGAGATCATACAGCATTGGCCTTTCTCTGCCTGACTTATGTCACTCAGTGTAATACCCTCAAGGTCCATCTATGTTGTTGCAATGGCATGATTTCATCTATTTTTATGGGTGACTAGTATTCCATCGTGTATATATACCACATCTTCTTTATCCAATCATCAGTCAGTGGGTACTTGGGTTGCTTCCAAGTCTTGGTTATTGTGAATAATGCTGCAGTGAACATAGGGGTGCATATATCTTTTCAAATTAGTATTTTCAAGTTCTTTGGCTGAATACCCAGCAGTGGAATAGCTGGATCATACGGCATTTCTATTTTTCATTTTTTGAGAAATCTCCATACTGTTTTTCATAGTGGCTGCACCAATTTGCATTCCCACCAGCAGTGTACGAGGGCTCCCTTTTCTCCACAACTCCTCCAACACTTGTTATTTCTTGTCTTTTAATAATAGCCATTCTGATGGATGTGAGGTGATATCTCATTGTGGTTTTGATATGCATTTCCCTAATAATTAGTGATGTTGAGCATCTTTTCATGTGCCTGTTGGCCGTCTGTATATCTTCTTTGGAAAAATGTCTCTTCATATCTTGAGCCCATTTTTTGACTGGGTTGTTCATTTTTTTGTTGTAGAGTTGTATGACTTCTTTATATATTTTGGAAATTAATCCCTTATTGGATCTATGATTTTCAAATATTTTTTCTTTTTCGTTTTATTTTCATTTATTTATTTAATTTAATTTTTTTTTTTTTGAGGAAGATTAGGCCTGAGTTAACATCTGCTGCCAGTCCTCCTCTTTTGCTGAGGAAGATTGGCCTGAAGCTAACATCTGTGCCCATCCTCCTCTGCTTTAAACGTGGGACACTGCCACAGCATGGCGTGACAAACGGTGCAGGTCTGCATCCAGGATCTGAACCAGCAAACCCCAGGCCACTGAAGCAGAGTGCGTGAACTTAACTGCTGTGCCACCAGGCTGGCCCCTATCTTTTCATTTTATTGACAGTTTCCTTTTGCTGTGCAGAGGCTTTTTAGTCTGATGTAGTCCCATTTGTTCATTTTTTCTTTCATTTCCCTTGCCTGAGTGGATATAATACTTAAAGAGATACTGCTAAGACTGATGTCAAAAAGTGTACTACCTATATTTTCTTCCAGGAGTTTTACGGTTTCAGGTCTTACATTCAAATCTTTAATCCATTTTGAGTTAATTTTTGTGTACAATGAAGATAATGGTCTATTTTCATTCTTTTGCATGTGGCTGTCCAGTTTTCCCAACATCACTTTCTGAAAAGACTTTCCTCTTTTGGCTCCTTTGTTGAAGATTAGCTGTCCATGGATGTGTGGTTTTATTTCTGGGCTCTCAATTGTATTCCATTGATCTGTCTGTCTGTTTTTCTACCAGTATCATCATCTGTTTGTTTGGGTTTTGGTTTTTGGTTTTTGCTGAGGAAGATTTGCCCCAAGATAACATCTGTTGCCAATCTTCCTCTTTTTTTGCTGAGGAAGATTCACCCTGAGCTAACATCTGTGCCAATCTTCCTTTATTTTGTATGTGGGTCGCTGTCACAGCACGGCTGCCAATGAGTAGTGTGGGTCTGCACCCAGGAACTGAACCCAGGCCGCCAAGGCAGAGTGTGCTAAACTTAAGCAATAGGCCATGGGGCCGGCCCTCCATGCTGTTTTGATTACTATAGCTTTGTAGTATATTTTGAATTCAGGGAGTGTGATGCCTCTTGTTTTGTTCTTTTTTTCTCAGGATTGTATTGGCTATTTGGGGTCGTTCATTGTCCATATAAATTTTAGTATTCTTTGTTCTATTTCTGTGAAAAATGTCATTGGGATTCTAATTGGGATCGCATTGTATCTGCAGATTGCTTTAGGTAGTATGGACATTTTAACTGTGTTTATTCTTCCAATCCATGAACATGGAATCTCTCTCCATTTCTTTATGTCTGCTTCTATTTCTTTCAATAATGTCTCATAATTTTCAGTGTATAGGTATTTCACCTCCTTGGCTAAATTTATTCCTAGGTATTTTACTCTTTTTGTTGTGATTGTAAATGGGATTATATTCTTGACTTCTCTTTCTGTTAGTTTGTTGTTAGTGTATAGAAACGCAACTGACTTTTGCATGTTGATTTTGTACCCTGCAACTGTACTATACTCATTAATTATTTCTAATAGTTTTTTGGTGGGTTCTTTAGGGTTTTCTACATATAGAATCATGCCATCTGCAAATAGTGACAGTTTTACCTCTTCCTTTCCAATTTGGATCCCTTTTATTTCTTTTTCTTGCCTAATTGCTCTGGCTAGGACTTCCAATACTATGTTGAATAAGAGTGATACAAGTGGGCGTCCTTGTCTGGTTCCTGTTCTCGGAGGGATGGCTTTCAATTTTTCAGTATTGAGTATGATGTTCACTGTGGGTTTGTCATATATGGCCTTTATTGTATTGAGGTACTTTCCTTCTATACCCATTATATTGAGAGTTTTTACCATAAATGGATGTTAAATCTTGTCAAATGCTTTCTCTGCATCTATTGACAGATCAACTCTTATTGAACCAATTTTGGATCATGGACCCATTTCCTTAGTAACCAACCAGAGTGATCTGGGGGTGTGATGCAGTGATTGGGCATCCAGTACTCTGGGCCCACCCACGGCACTGGGGTCGAGGTGGGGTCGGCCCCTTTCAATCCAAATGAGCTGCCTGGGGAGGAGGGGTTCTCCAAAGGAAAATTAACATTGTTTCCAGAAGTAGGAGGGATGAAACTGAGCGAGCAGGACACAGCGAGGGAGCAGAACACAGCGGGTGAGGCAGCCTCTTGGGGTGGCCCACGCAAGGCCATCACTGAGGCTCCCGGAGCCCTCCAGGACTGGGGAGACCACTACTGAGGCTGGCCCAGGTCTTCCAGTGGACCCCTGGGCCCCGGGTGTGCCCACCAGCTGACGAGGCTGGGACGTTTAACATTCTGGTCACTTGGCAAGGGCTTCCTTGGGGTCTGGGTGAACCTCCAGCTCGAAGAAGTCAATGCCCACAGCCTAGAGGGGCCTGGAGAAGGTGGGGTGCAGGGGCTCAGGGGTTCTAAACCCAGAAGGGCAAGAGGGCACATCCCAGGCATCCACAGTGCCCATGCCCCTTCCCAGGTGGCTCTCAGCCTCAGAAAGGATGAATCTCTTCTCCTTGCCAATGACCGGCTTAGGCACGGACATGTGGATGTAGGCAAGAAGAGGCAAGGGAAGCTGGCTGGGGAAAGAGGCCTGGGTGTCTGGAAAAGGCTGCCCTTGCTGATAAAAAACATCCCATTTGAAGAAACTGTCCATTTTCCACCTGAGACTTCACCACGTCTGTACGGCATGCCTGGACGGGGGCAGCCAACGGGGCAGGGGCGGCCTGGGGTTGAGCTGCTATGCTGAGGGTGGCTGGGAGAGTCACGGGTCCTTGGTGATGTCGCAGAGTCGCTGACTTAGCCAACCGGGAGCTGCCCCCTCGGGAATCCTGTCACGTGACAAAGACTGTCCTGCTCTTGAAGGCAGCGGAGCTGGGGGTTCTGTCACCCGCAGTGAAAGCAGCCCGCCCATCCCAGGACTCGAGGATTGCAACTCCACTCAGCGCAGGCGCAGAGCGGCGAGGCCCGCCACAGGCGTCCTGGAGACCAGCTCCCCCTCCTCCGGCGGCTGTGGTCACCGCGGGCTCGTCACTGAAGACGCCTTTCACTGGTCAGTTTCTGCTGCAAGAAACTGCTTTCTCCACCCCTTCTAGGCCAGAAAGGGAAAATGTTTTCCTAAGTAACTTTCTTACTCTGGCTTAAATAAGCCTCCCTCAGAAGGACTAGGAACATCCCCTTTCTAGACAAACAAGAAAGCTTCCACCTCACCGTCCATCGATGGGGGGTAATTACATTCCTTCAGCTACAGCCATGCGATGACTGTGCGCAGCCGCCAAAGTGACGCCGACAAACGATGTTTCAAAACAAGCGAGATGCTTTGTATATACTATTAAAAGGAAAAAAAGGGATATAAAATTATAAGTACAATATGAGCCCAATTTTGTATATGTTTTATAAATATATATATATATATATCTTTTAAAAATATACACACAGAAAAAGACTGGAAGGAAATACAACAGTATTTAGCCCTAGGTGGTGGCATTTGGGGAAATATTTATTTTCAACTCTCTATTTCTACATGGTTTCCAAATTTTCTACAATGAGCATATATTAGGATTATAACCCCCCAAAACAGAGTGACTAGTAAAAGGAAGCACTGGAAGGAGAGAAAAGAAAAGTCTCGTCACGTTTCCCTGAAGGTGCAAGGGCTCCAGGCACCCGCAGACGCCACATCAGGTCACAGCCGACCATCCTGGCGTTTCTGATGAACACGAAGCTCACCCCGCTGGGGACAACAGGAAAAAGTCAGGCGCTCGGATTCCCGGGCCCAGGAACCGCCAGGTGTGTGCAGAAGCCGCCTCCCCTCCTTCTGCCTCCAGTCGCCACCATCAGACCGACCTCCCACCCATCTTAGGAGTTTTCTCCTTGAGACCGAGAAACCGCAAAGCCCCCAGAAGCGAGCTGGTGTGGAAGCTGACCGCGCACAGGCCGTCTTCCCCGGGAGCCCCTCGCACTCGTGGAGTTTGGCACGTGGGAGGTTAATTCTCTTATCAAAACTGTACAAAATCCTAATTTTGCAGAGTGGCAAAGAGGGGGGAAAAAAAAAACCCAGCAATGGGAAAATGTTGGTTATGCAGCACTAGACATTCCGTTCTCAGGGGATCAATTATAAAAACACTCATTCAGCTATTTCTATTCAAATGAACACCTGAAGAGGAGGCCTCAATGGTTTTAAAAGTGTGTGGATATTACTGGATAAATGTTAGTCCAATAAAAGAGATCATCATCCGCTATTTGTGTACATTTAAGTTGACACTAAAAAGATCTTTGTGGAGGATGGTTGTGGCTGCTGCTTTTCTGCATGCATCTTTTTATCTCCTATTCCCTTAACACTTTAGGAACTGAAGAAAACAGACCAAATACGGCTGGTCATGAGTTTTGGCTTTTTTTTATTTCTTCTTCTTCTTCCCCACCGCCCCAAGATTAAAGGGACATGGGTGCTGGGCAGGCCACACCTGAAGCGGGGAGCTGAGGTCCCACACGCTTATGAATATGTAATGTCCTGCTTGGAGGCTCAGGCACGAACTCTAATAAGAATTCACGAGTCTGTGTTTGAAAACATCCATTTGCATTTGCCCTGCGGTCACAGTACATGGACCATTCTTATTCAAAAATTTATTTTTCTTCTTTTTTTAAAGCCTGGAAATATTCCGTGCCCTCTCTCTCAGCCAACACACACACGCCCCTCTCTCCCTGTTCTCTTTAAAAAGAAATTAGGAGAACCAAGGCCAGGACCCCTTAGCCCCCTCCTGTGCAGCTGCTGGACCTGTGGAGGACCCCCCCAGCTCCCACATAGAGACCCCCCCCCAAAACCTGGTTCCAGCAGATACATATTTTTTCATGTCCAGGAGATTTCTCAATTCAGAGTAAACCGCAGAATTAAAAAGAAGGGGAGTAAAACAAATGGGGGAGGGCATGTTGGGGCTCGGCAGGCCCCCGAAAGTGAAGTCAGGGTGGGAGTCACTGGACAGCTGCCAGGATCACCCAGCCAGGGCTGGGGAGCTGGGCCCGGGTCCTCACAGGTGCCCGCGGGTGGCTGGCCCTTCCGGGCCAGTGCAGGAGCGGATGACCAGGGAGCCGTGGGAGAGTAAATTCCCTGGACAAACAACACCCTGTCGGTCACATCTGAAAAACAGATTTTTAAAAGTGGGCCTTTTTCATCCTGGACCACTAAATCGTCGGCAGTTTCTGAGAGGGGTGGGTGCCACCACGTGCTGTTCAAGGGTCAAGCTGGAACACCCGGTGCTATCTGGGTCCCCCTCCCCTCCTGCTCCCCCAATAAAGGGGAACGCGCTTGGCCGTTGCTGCTCGGAGTCCTCGCCCTCCCACGGGCCCTCCAAGGCGGCCCCGACCGCGTGGACGCGGCCCCCCTCACCCGCGCCGCCCGCGTGGACGCAGCCGCGTGCGGCCTCCCGCGCACCGAACAGGGCCAGCCCCGGTGCCGAGTCTCGAGTCCACATTTCCTCCGCGGCGCCCCGCTCGCCCCTCCTTCCTCGGAGGTCGCCGAGGTTAAGCGCTGGTCCCGCGAACACCGAGTTCTGTGCCCTGCTCCGGATCGCAGGCGCCCGGAGAGCCCTCGGCTCGCTTCCCCTGGTCGGGCTGCGGGGGGTCGGCGCTGTCTCCATCTGGGGGACGGCCCGGCTGGAGAAGAGGGTCGCCGCGCCGGTTCCGGGGCCGAGCCGCGGTCGCTGAGCCCCCGGCCAGGAACCGGCGGGTTCCTTTGTGGGCCGCCCTCGGGCCGCCAGCCGAGCCCCCATTTCAGGGCTAACAGTGACACCTGCAGTTTAACCCGCCGCATGTCACGCTGCGGGACAGCCGGGCCGGGAGGGGGCTAGGGGCCTCCGGCCACCACACCATGCCTCTCCCCACCCCCGGGGTTTGAATGGGGAAGCTGGCCAGGGGTCCCCAGGGAGAGAGTGAGGAGCCTCAGCTCTCAGTCCCCTGGAGAAGGAGCCAGAGGGGGAGACCCTCTTGCTGCTCTCGGTTTTCCACTCCAAGCCTCCAGAACCGAGGCCCTGGGCCTGCTGCTCGGCCCCTGGCAGGCGCACCAGCACGCAGCCCTCCCTCACCAACCTGGACAAGCCAAGGCGGGGCGCTTGCTGGGTGGGGAAGCAGCGGCCGGGGAGCACCAGCTGCGGGAACAGCATCAGAGAGCACCCGTTTATTGGGAACTTCATCAGAGCAGCACCTTCTCACCGGTTCCCCGGCCCTCTCGCCACTCAACAGGGCAAGACCACTTGTTCCTCATTTACAGATGAGGAGACTGAGGACCACAGACGGGGAAGCAGCTTGGTCAAGGTCACCCAGAGAGATGGCACCTAAGTCTGGTCTGCAGCCTCTGGCCACAGAGCAGTGCTCAGGCCTGCCAGGGGTCCCTCAGCTTCCGACAAGGCCACCACATGCCGTTCCTGGCATGGCCACCATGGGAAAATGCACCCACAGCTTTTTCTTACATCATCTCGTCTCTGCCACCGTCCACCCTCCACGCTCTCACACACGTGCACAGTGTGTGCAGGCGGCAGGTCGAAGTTGAACCACTGTTGCCTCTCTGGATCCAATGCGGTCAGAGGCAGCTTCAGCAGTTCCAGCTCCACTTCCTCCTGTCCGCTCGCAGGAGAAAGTCTGAGAGCCAGGACGCGGGGAGCTGGGAACGAAAATGAACCGACACAAAGATTTCTTTATAACTTTCTCAATATTCTGCTGATTGCTAGCTCAGTAGCAGATGTGGTATGCTTAATGATGCATAGACAAGAAGCAGCCCCTAATCCCTAAATGAACTTATCTCTAAATATATACAGGGGAAGCTATATAAACTCAATTTAGCCCCTCTGCTCTTCCAGCTATCCGAATCAAGGGGTGGAAGGAGAGGGTGGGTGCCTGGGAGACCTGGCTAGGGCAGATGGAGGGCAGGGAGCAGAAGGTGGGAGAGGCTGTGGGCTGGCCACCCACGGCGCCCCCACCTCCATGTGCCCAGGCCGGCCCTGGCAGACAGGCAGCCACCTTCCTCTCCGTTTCCTTCCGCAGGAGGATCTGAGGGCTTCCTCCCAAGGAGCCTTCAGTGGCGGCTGCAGCAGTAGCAACAGAAACCCACCCAGCCAAGCCTCTCTCTGCTGAGTGGTTTCCCGTTAAAGGGGCCGAGATGGTCATCCCAGATTGGCCTTTCTACCTAACCTCGGCCTCTGTGGCAAGAATCAGCAAGGTGTTAAAACCGAATTCTTGCTAAAGGAGGTGAAAGAGCATTGGCCCGGGATTTCTTCACAGCAGGGGCTGGGCCAGCGCCAGGGCCAGGGAGGGGCCAGGGGCTAGTGGGAACAGATAACGAGTTCCCAGGGTGGGGGTATGCCAGAGGGGGCTCTGCATCCTCCTCTCAGCGCTGGGCCCTGCAGGAGTCCAGAGGGAGGGCAGAAGAAACAGCCGAGGCAAGGCTCTGAGGCAAGAGAAAGCCTGGCCTGCTTAGGAGCTGGCAGGTGAGTCTGGACAGCTGGAGGGTGGGGGCCATGGGGGCCTGGGAGCAGACAGACCCGGGCACCAATGCCAGGAAAGGAGCTTGATCTTTATCCTGCAGGAGGTGAAGGGGACCCTCAGGCCTCTTCCTTCAGGTGGCTCTTTACAATTAAGGCTCCTGCTGCCACGCTGAGCGGGTGGGCAGCAGCATGGGCTCCGGTTCAAGACTCAAGTCCCAGAGATCCCAAGAGGCCAGTGCAGGGCTCAGCCAAGCCACTTCAAATAACTGTTCAGCCCAGATGGCCTGCTCCTCTTGAAGGAAACCCAAAGAAGCACAAAGAGACACAGTTGAAAAGAGAGCGAAATGGCCCTCCGCCCACCCAACAGCCAGAGGAGAGCTTATGCATATGCAGCGTGGGCCCACGCAGAAAGCTTTTCCATTAGCCACGTGGAGAAGCCGTGGCCGGGATGGGGGAATCTATATTTCACCTTACGTTGCACACAGCTGGGCTCAGACTGGCACCGGTGCTAATATGCAAAAAAAGGCAGTATCTGTATTCATCAGGACTCTCTTCTGAGAAGCCAGGAGGGGCCAGGCTTCTTCTCGAATTCCAGAGCCAGCAAACAAAGAGAGACGGCTAGGAACGGGTGGGGAGACCAAGTCTTTGTCAAACCGCAGTTTTCAGGGGGATAAACATTCTTGATCAAAGAGGAAACTTAGAACCCCAAGGAGCTGGGAGCCGGAAGCTCCTCCAAGAACCCCAATCAAATGGCCTCATTTTATTGATGGAAGAACTGAGGACCAGCGAGGAGAAATAGTTTTCTGAGAGACACACAGCTAGTTGTAATTTTGCGGGTTCATGTACAAATCCAGTTAGTTGTGTTTAATTCCCATTTCCGTTCATACTGTAGAGGGAAAGGAGGATCCAGCAGATTCTTAGAGGCTCCTCGTGTCAAGGCCATGCTCCTTCTGCTCAGCACTGTGTGGAGGGAAAACAAGAAGTCTCAGGTGTGGTCCTTGCCTTCAAGATGCATCCATGCTGTGTGGGAATAAAAAGACCTGCTCCTGTGCGGAACATTAGCAAACAACACACAGCAAAGTGTAATAAGAACTTAAAGCGTGGGACACTATGTGTTCCGGGAGGAGGCCATGAGCACATATTACCTGCGGGTTCGGCTGGAATCCCCATGGGGTCACTCTCAGCTCAGGGGGGCTGGCGGAGGCACTGTCAGCCCCCTAGCTACGCTCCAACTTGCACCCTCCTTTCATGTCACTCTGAGCCCCACTCTTGGCTCCCCCCCACCCCCCGCCAAATCCCCTTCCTTAGGATTTTTTGGAGAAATTTTGCGCAAAAATCTCACCGGTCTTTATAGATGGACGCAGAGAAAAGACACAGCTCCAATGGTTCCAAGTGCGTGTCTCTTAAAAAGTCAACTGAGGCCAGAAAGCAGCCCACCCCCACTCCCCCGGCACAGTTAGCAAATCGATTAGCAAAGCAGCTGTCCACGCCAGGCACATGCAACCTGCAAGCTTTACACTGCTTCTCTGTACCAGTTTCCTAATCTGTAAAATGCAGTTAACAAGGCCGACCTCACTGGCTTTCCGTGAGGAATGTAGGAGGCCAGGCATGTGACCACACTGAGCTTCACACCTGGTGGGCATGAGGCTAGCTGAAGTTAAAGGCATGTAGGATAATCAGGTGTGAGCTGTGAAATCAGATATATAAGTGTGGATGTTAGCCACGAATGAGATGTGAGACGGCCGCTAAGGGCCTCGCGCCTGGAGAGGACGGGGCACAGCCTTGGTGCACGGGCTGTGTGACATTTCTCCCCAGAGCTCGGAGGCCTCTTGCACTCGCCGCTCGGTCCAGAGATTGAGGGCTGAGTTCCAGAGGGACAGAGAATCTGGAAGCCAGACACCCAGATAAACAGGCCTTCACTTCGCCTGCCTTCCTTCCTGAGTCCTCCCTGCATCTTTTTAATGCCAACTCCATTTGTGATGATCACAGAATTACTCTGAAGTCAGCCTGTGCTCCTCAGAAGGACAAACCATTAAGGCTGTGAATCTGGCATTTGCTCTCTCTTGAATGCTCTTCGCATCCATTTAAAGAAATGAGAATTAGGGCAGTGATACCACATTCGTTTTTTTATATATATATAAAAATGAATCACAGGCCAAGATCGGTTTTTCGGAATCATCTAAGTTACAGCTTCACTTCCTTCACCAGCACTGGTCCAGCCCTGTGCCACATTTGCTGTACCCGTACTCACAAACTTGTTTAGTCTCTGTCATTTTATTCCGCAAAACCTGCCATAGCCAGGGAGGGGATGAACTGGAAGGCTGGGTAGCCAGCAATTAGACCTAATTCAAGGAAAGGGTTTTGACAGTGACCCCTGAGATCTGTAAGGACCTTTTGGTTACCAACCACATCCCCATTAGCTGGGCTCCCTGTCATGGTTTATTCACTAAATGACAATAAGAATTGTCACGTCAGAGTCTCTCTCTGTAAGATGGGAGAGACCAAAGGCGGACACAGCTCCTCCCTTGAGGGCCCCCTTGGACCTCAGAGTCCTCTCTTTGGGGTCTGTCTGCTCAAGAATGGTCAGAGGGGGCCGGCCCGGTGGCTCACAGGTTAAGTGCACACGTTCTGCTTTGGCAGCCTGGGGTTTGCCGGGTCAGATCCCAGGTGTGGACATGGCACGGCTTGGTAAACCATGCTGTGGCAGGTATCCTACA
Organism: Equus asinus; assembly: GCF_041296235.1. Taxonomy (NCBI): domain Eukaryota; kingdom Metazoa; phylum Chordata; class Mammalia; order Perissodactyla; family Equidae; genus Equus; species Equus asinus. The sequence goes on along the minus strand of NC_091796.1, from coordinate 101,795,733 downwards.
TATAAAGTAGAGGAAGATGGGCACAGATGTTAGCTCAGGGCCAGTCTTCCTCAGCAAAAAGAGGAGGATTAGCAGCAGATGTTAGCTCAAGCTAATCTTCCTCAAAAAAAAAAAAAAAAGAATGATCAGAGGGTTCGAATTTTGAGTTGATTGCTTCATGGCTTGTGCCGTTGAACAAGTCACCAAGTTTCTCTGAATCCCTCGGTTCCAGGCAACAACACTAATCCCACAGGGCTGTTTTGGGGACTGAATGAGAGATGCCAAAAGTGCTGATCAGAGCCTAGTATATGGTCAGGTGTCCCTCTTCTCTATTCCATCGCCCTAAACATTCCCATCCTAGCAATTGGCTCCATCATCTAGAAGATGTAGGACGTTGGACAAGTATTTAACTGCCCTGTGCCTCAGTTTCATCATCTGTAAAATGGGAACTATAATCTTATTTACTTAAAGAATTGTTGATTCAATGAGGTGATCCATGTAAAGCATTTGGCACAGTGTCTAGTGCATCAAGTCTTAATAAATGTTAGCTGGTATTCCCCTTAGTACATCGGGAGCTCCTTGGGGCAGGAATTGGTCTATCCTTCATTCTCCAGACTTACATGGACAAACAACTACCACACATTGTGGGCTGTGGCTACAGACACGATCAAGACACGGCCCCAGCTTTCAAAGAGCTCAGTTTCCAGCTGGGGCAACAATGCTTCAGTTTCCGGGTGGGGCGACACTGCAATATGGCAAGACTTAGCCACAGAGTGCTTTGGGAGCAGAGGGGTCTAACCTAGCCTGAGGGATCAAAAGACTTCTCAGAGAAGATGATATCTAAGCTACAACCTGCAGGTGGAGTGGAAGCCAGCCAAGCACAAGAGTGATGGATAGCGAGTTGTTTGGGCAAGAGTTTCTGAGCATACAGAAGGGCAAGCAATGGCCAGTGGGAGCGGGCATGCTCCATCTTCCTCATCTGACATGCCCAGAACTCATGCCAGGTGCCTGGGCTCAGGAAGTGCTGAAGGAGGAAACCAGTAGCCTGCTGCACATGGCTAGTGCCCTCCTTACATTTGGCTACATCCTGCTCCCCAAGGAGGTGCCGCTCCAGTCTCCAGGGAAGAGACGCGCCCTCCCTCTTGTGCAGAAGCCAGAAGCAGAGCACAACCAACCCGAGGAAACGGCAGGGCAGCGTGTGGATGGAGCAGGTGGGTGGCTGTGCCCAGGTACCACTGGATATGGCAGGCCAAGCTGCTATGGAAAACCATTAACCCCCTGGGGAGCTGCTCACACACCCAGGTCCCTAGGTTCTCAGTCAGAGGTACCGCCTGGGGCCTCAAGAGGTGCTGCCGTGTGGCTTGGCTTTAGGAAGCAAGATTCTGGGCAGGGTTGTTGAGGAAGGGGTCTGGGGTAGGGGAGGCACATACCTGAAGAAGCGGGGGCCACGAGGTATGTGAGTCTTGCCTCGGGGGCCACACTCCCATTGCCTCTTTATAGCCACGGTACCCAAAGATGTGTCCTCATTTCTCCTCTTCCCGCCGGGCCCCTGCTCCAGCCTCCCCCTCACACCCCCGCCCTCGGATCTCCTCCCCTGGCTGAGAGATGTTTATTGTTCACTGCCGAACCCTCCCCTTCAGCCTTCAGTGAAGGCTGTAATTAGAACCAGCAGACAGACACGCAGCGTCAAGGGGATGGGCGCTTCCCCAAATGCCTGTTAGGTTGTTTTCTCCGGGGTCTTCCACTCAGGTACAAGTTGCCGAACGCCTTGGGACTGGGGTGCTCTTTGGCCAAAGGACAGCATCTCCCACCAGTGGTAAGTGCAAAGGCCTCTCACTTCACCTCCACGGTTTGGGGGCAGAGAGTAACCCAGCCTTGACATCTCTGATATGGGTGGTTGGGTGGTGGAGACTGGAGGCCGGTCAGCAGCGTGACAGATGATGAGCGAGCAGCAGAGCCTGGGCCACGAGCTGGCTGGGGCTGGTGGCTGAGAGGTGGTGGTGAGGGCACGGAGGGGTGACTATGTTTATCAATGAACATATGAAGAGCTGTTTCTAGCCTTAATTAAATAAACACTCATAAATATTCAGCTTAGCAAAGCTGAGCCCCCACAATGATGGATGTCAAGGACTAAAAGGCTTTCTGGAGGAGGACTGTGCAGAGACGTAGGCCCCTGTCTTAATAGGTCACGTCATGGCCCCCACATGAGTGTCGGAATGGAAAGGGCATGCTGCTCACAGCCTCCCCCGGCTTCAGTGACATATTGTTCCCTCTTATTTGCCTTGCAAGCCACATAAACGTGTGTTTCAGGGACCTGGGGCCCACAGCGGCCGGGAGAGAAGTGCTACCAGCACATTCCTGGGGCTCGTGGCTAAGTGGCTGGGGCAGGGAGGGGGTGGCAGTGCTGGAGAGAGTAACCCACAGTACCCAACCGCAAGTGCTTGCCTCCGCACTGAGCCTGGTGCCCCTGCTCACGGAACGGACCCAGTTCTTCCTCAGAACCGTGGGACGGTAGTATCCAGCTTCGAGGGGCTGTGGGAAGGATCGAATGAGGTGGCGTCCACACAGCACCTAGTGCAAGTCTGCCACTCAAAAGATCGGGGTTGTTCTGTACCATAGGGCAGGGTGATCTGTCCCCAAACACACAGATCAGGGAGCATGAGAAGGCAGGGGAAAACCTGAGAGCACTCAACTGTTGTCAAGGAGTATGGGCAGACAAGGGGCAAGATGAAGGGGGGCTCAGAACTGGATCTGGAATGGAACGAGGAGCACGCACATGATGGCAAGAGGGTCCCAAATGTCCCAGTGCGGGCTGGTCACTGGTGAATGACTCTTTCTCTTGGTCGCTCACTGGCCCTTAGCACAACGCAAGCACCTAGGAAGTGGTTCAGAGGCAAGGTCAGGGACAAGCCTGAGAAGGACTGAACCCTCCGGCTGCTGGTTTAGTTTGTCCTCCTTTTCCTCCCCCACATAGGTTATAACCTATGACCTATAACCCCACTAAGAGCTTGGACCGCCTTGTGCTGAAATGGTGCATCACTCTCAAGACCCCTCAGCAGAGCCACATCTCTTTGTGGTGAGCCGACCTCTCCTGCTTCCCAGCTGCTCCCCGCACCAGCCGGCTGTGGCCGTTCTCCCACCCTGCGTGCCTTCCCATCTGCGCCTGTGCAGGCCCTCGGCTCCACCCAGAATGCTGTCTCCTGCCCCCCACCTCCCCTGCTCTGCTTCACCTTCACCACCGAATTACCTTCAAGTGGCACCTACTTGCCAACATCCTCCCGAGGCCACCAGGAAGCTACATGCTCCCTCAGTACGTCTGGGCTGCTATTAGCACATCTGGGCATTTTCATCTCTCTCAACCCCAGCTCCTGTTCACTAAGCTCCAGAGACTGGCATCTTCCTGTTCCTCTGAAGTCACCAAGCTCCTTCTTGCTTCAGAAAGATGCTGCCCCAACTCACTCTGCACCTGGCTGGTGCCACCTCACTCTTCAGGTCGAAGCTCGTCCAGTGTAAAAGGGAGCTCCTGTCCTTTTGGAAGCACTGGGTTATCTTCCTGCAGAGCCTTATAGTGACTTGTTACTCATTTGTGTGATCTGCCATCTTTATTCCCTGCGAACGCTAAGCTTTCACAAGCATAGAGGCGACTGCCAGCTTTGTTCACCACACGTACCCAGCGCCTCTACACAAGTGCTGAAGGAAGGAACTCGTGTCTCCAAAGAGAAAGGGCCTGGATGCTGGAACCAGACAGTTCAACCTATTTTTTTGACGCCACTGCTTCTTAACTACTATGTAGAATTGTCACAGCTGCTAAGTTCGATGTCACCTCGAGTGCCCCGAAGTGCCCAGCACACTGCAGATACTCAGTGAATCTCAGCTCCCTTTCTCTGCTTCCTGACTGGCTCATGGTCACAGCATCTAGCACTAGGGAGGACCAGTGACCATTTGTTGAATGAATAAATCTTCACAGGAAGCAGAACTGCATCCATCAGAATTACATTACTACACCACAGAAGGAAAGGGGAGAGGAACTTGAGGGTAAGATCTGGCTAAATTAAGACTCTCTGAACTTATCTGTTTTTCCTAGCCATCTGAGAGGGGTACTCATTTCAACATAAGCCAGTCATCACAGTGAACCACCATAATTCAATCCTCTCCTTAGGAATTTCAGGGGGTCTCTCGCCGTCACAGTCTGTTCTCTCCACTCCCTCTCCTGGCTCCAGACACCACCACGTCTCTCCAAGTCCTTAAGTCCACACGCCACAGGGTGGTTCATTAGGATGCACAGCATATTCCTGGGTTCTTCACTATACCTATTCAACTGCCACGACAATTTGTAGGGAAAACGCTCATGATGTAAAACTGCTTATCTAGTATGATCTCAACTACGCAAAAAAAAAGTGAACGACAAAGAAAAAACATGAGATCTTAAAAACTAACTCTGAGAGGTAGGATTATGGATAATTTTTATTCTTTTTTTTTTTGTATTTTTCAAGTATTACAATGAATATGTACTCCTATTATAATCAGGAAAAAATCAACATTAACAAATTCTAGATCGTATCAAATATGTCTAAAATCAATTCACCTAACAATGAATTTGCCTAATGACCTATTTTCACCCACAATCCCCAGTGTAAACAATATTTACCATTTTATATACAACATAATGGACAAAGCCCTCCACACAAAAAATTCAATTTTAGATACTGATTTCTATTTTTACCTTTTTAAGTATTGTTTTTATCTAATTCCTCTAAGGACACCTCTGCCTTAATTTTTGTTTTCAATAAAAATCTATCAAATGAATACCTTGAGATACGATCGAGGAGTTAAAGCTCCTCCTGCACAACCTCTAGGGTATCATTGTTGGTATTTCTATTGCTCTATTCTTGAGCAGTTTAACACTTTTTAGCATTTCTTCTAGGTAATCTTAATTGGGTTAAAAAAATATATTTGTAACAAAAAAAGAAATCACCCTAATCAATATGGAAAATTAACATTTTTTAAAAATTCCAATTTTTGGCAAGCCAACTGTTAAGTGAATTGGGCGTGAATGGGTCAGTTCACCCCAAACCAGCCTGAACTTTCCGGTAGTAAAAATACATTCATTTGCTCTAGTCTCACTGAAGTCCATCTCCCCTACAGCCATTCACCACCAGTCTTTGAAAAGCTCTGTCTCTCCTCACCTTTAGTAGTCAGCTTTAAGGGCATCCAAGCAGCAGAAATAAATGCATCTTAGCTGTTCTGAAATTGGAAGCCTATGCAAAAAAGAGCGAATAACCCAGGCCTTTCCAGTGATGATATCCAGAGACGCACTAAAAGGCAACACTGCAGAGTGGGAGACACAGGTCAGATTTCAGGATTAAGTTACAGAGTAAAGCAGGTTAAAATCCCTAGTTATCATGGCAAGGTATTTCAGAAACAACCTGTTCTCTTCACCAGTAAGTGGTGACACCATTTACTACGTCACTACCAACCTCAGAGGTTGCTGTAACAATGAGACCTACTGCTTGACACCAGCTCCTGTCAGCAATTTTCCCCAGGTCCATTCACCCTGTTCGAACCCTCGGCCAGAAGCAAGCAGCATGCTCACTATCTCCTGAGAAACTGTGTGCTGCGTTTGTCTTGGCACTAAGGCAGAGAAAGAGTTTTCTGAAAAGGAGATCCGTCTGCCCGGACCGGACATTAATTTAAAAAGGGGCGGGGGGGGGGGGTGCTTTGCCTGACTCCAGACTTTCTTCTCTCTACTCTGGTCCTGCCCAAATTTCCTATTGGAAGGAGTGAGGAAGGGTGGTATGCCAGATAGTCCTCTGCAATCTGCAATTGGCCTTTGTGCATGCCCTCTTACAAATTCAAATTAGGCTTAACCTGGTACTTTTGTAAAATCTGATTCTCGAGACAGCCCTGATGGCCGAGTGGTTAGTTTGGCACACTCCACTTCAGCACCCCAGGTTTGTTTTCCAGTTGCAGAACCACACCACCTGTCTGTCAGTTGCCATGCTGTGGCAGCGGCTCAGACAGAAGACCTAGGACTTACAACCAGGATATACAACCATGCACCGGGGCTTTGGGGAGGGAAAAAAAAGAATTGGCAACAGATGTTAGCTCAGGGAGACTCTTTCCCTGCAAAAAGAAAAAAAAAAACAAAACACCTATGATTCTCTAAACACATTATTATTTACTTGCTAATCCACATAAAATTCCAATAAGAAATTAAGATACAGAGACTGAGTTACATTTTACTCAGAAATTAGTGTTAAACAACTTGCCCACAGTCACCAGGCCCTGGTGGACAGACAGACAGGATCTGTCCTCCCTGAAGGCCTAGGCTTTTTCTTCTCATCACTGCACCAGGTTCACTTCTTAGCACTAATCAAACATTACACACGCTGGCAGTGGGCTCAGAGGCATAAAGCTCAAGACTTGATGCAAACTGGAGTACAATTCAACTGAAAGGCCAAGGTTTGGCAATATCCAACTTAGAAATCAGAAGAAACTACTCTTTTTTTCTCTCCCACTATTACCTGGGAACCTTCAGTGGGGCAGGTTTAAGCTACTCACACAGAGATAGACACAAAATTGCAAGAAGTTAATTAGTGGCAATATTTGGCTGAAATTATTTGCAAACAAAATCACCATCAGGTTGATATGACACAAACTTAAATGGAATCTCAAACATTCAACCTTTTTCCACTGTAAGACTGCCTAACTCCTACCTTGGACCAAAGCTCAAGTTGTCATAGGCCATTGTGGTTAGTCCAAGTTAGAACTAAAATTCTTACTCAAAACTTTAAGGCCAGCAAGCATTCCAGGGTAATGCTGAAGTGCTAAAGCCGAGATGTGAATGCAGCTCTGACTTGAAAACAGACATTCTGTTCACTATCACACAGAAAAGGTGTTTGCTAATGTTTTCAGTTCGGCTAATGTGATAAAATGGCAGTCAAAATGGATGGGTGAATGGCCACTTTGCTGAAGACTGTTTCTAGCATGTGCCAAGCCTGACACAGATGAGCCAGTATCCTATGGATTCAGTTCTTACACTAGGGACTAAGCACCCCTACCACAATGCCACTTCCACCAGAAGTGGCAGCTCAAGCCTTTCACTGAACGAAAAGCCTAGCCTTCCTCTTATTCTCCATGGGGGCCCACTCTTTCGATTGGCTCCAGTGCCTGGTCCTGCCTCAAGCACCCAGGTGTGATTCTCCCATGGTGACCAATATGGCAGATTTCCAGTAAAACCCCACTCAGTCAGAGCCCCCTAGATGCTTTTTAATGTCTATCCCTTCATTCATGGAAGCTCCACTGCTTTGGATGCTATACGTCTTCAGACGTGACCAAACCAAAGATTACAAATGAGAGTTTCTAAATAATTCTGAATGAAGTTTTCCTAATTTCTGTGGTTTAGCAACTAACTAGGCATCATTAATAAAAGTGTAACAAAAAAATTAAGTTCCATTGGAATGTAAATTCCACGAAACCAGCAATTAGAAAAGTGCTGACAGTGAGAATTTGAAAACACGTGTTGAATAAATAAGGGGGGAGGGGGGCACTAAGTTATTTTCTCTAGGTTTCTGGCCTCACCTTACTGTACATTTCCCCTTTATCCCAACTGCATGACCATTTTAAAAAACTTCATTCTAAGCCATTTCAAATCCTTCTGGAAATGATGTAAAAATTTCAAGCTTTCTTACAACCTGTTTGCTTAACAATAGCCAAATCCAATGCTCTTCATAAAAGTGCTACAAGGCCAACAGGTTGCTGATTGAAAATACCAGGAATCCTTGCAGCTCACCTTTCTTCTAGCCACCACAGTACCCAGGTCTATTCTGTAGGACTTCCAGCTTATAGGTCTATGATTAAAACCAATGTGAGAAGTCAACCTGGGAAGTCTAGCCAATGAAGCTTTTTGGGAGGTGCAAGGGACTCTAAGAACAAACCTAGCCTCAGAGAATAGGCTCCTTAACATGCTACAGTTCAAGCATGCCAGGAATGCTCACTACACCAGGGTTATGCAACATTCCATTTAACTTTCCAAAACAAAGGTTCAAGTCAAGACAACAAACAACGCAGAATAACAGGAAGGAACACTTTAGAGTCAGACAGACATGGAGAAAAATTACATTATCTCTGACAAGTTACTTACGCTGATTTCTTTATTGTAAATTACTGGTGTATATCCATGCTTTTCTTCATCCCTCTATCAGTGGATCCCCAGCTTAGCAACTCATGCTCACCATAAACCTCAAATATGCCTACTGAAAAAGATCCTGCTATAACCCTAAGGTACAAGGTGCTCCATTACTCCCACAGCACCACTTCACTTGGAGGATTTAGCCTGACTACGCTACACTCCAGGGCAGGAGCTTCATCTCACTCCCCTTCAGCCGTCCAGTTGCAGGGGATGCACAGTAAGGGTTAGGTTACCAGGACCCAAATGATAGGGAGTAAGTGACTTGCTAATGTACCGTGGCCCAGTCTGGCCTCAAAGTCTCAATGCATTCTGGCCATAAAATACATCCCAGCATAGGATTTTACTTGGGATAAGAAAACCAAACAATGACAATTCAGAATTGTTTTTAAGATCTCATGTTAAAGGAAGTAGAGATTGGTCAGAACTTGCTTCTAAAGGGAACAGTAAGACTACTGAGAATCAAGGAAACCACCTTGAGCCCAATCTAAAATTTTAAATACTGTCCAGCAGCGGAAATGATGAAATATGGCCTCCTTCCTCAATGGCAATGGTTGAGGCTGTCATGGATACAATGAACTAGATGTTTCATTAGGTTCCTTCTAACTTTGAGATTTTATGAACATCTTTAAAAAAAAATTTTTTTAAACCTTGTTTTTTATATATATATATATATACACACACACACACACACATATAAAGCAATCCAACAGTTTTGGCAGATGGCAAAAGCCACACTTGCAAAATTGATTTTTTCAAGAATTTTCATTGTCAAGAAATCCAAGTGTCCACATTTGGGTCATTTAACAAGGGAAAGGCCACAATGATATGGTAATTTCCTTAAAAGAGAAATCTGACCAATAAAATATTCTCATATTCAAGAAAACTAAAGTAGAAAACACATAGCCTAGGACAGTTTAAAAATTCTACAGGCAAAACTTGTATCTTTAAAGAGTTGCCAAAAGCTCTAGTGGACTATCAAGGAGACCGCACAAAACAGAGAACAGCTGGCCTGAATGCCAGTAGCCTAAGCTTACTAGCAGTGATAGATGAAAAATACACACAATTACTATTACGACTAAGATACTGAACATCCCATAACCAATACTTATTCTTGAGGCTGTCAGACTTGCCTCCCTTAAGACTTTGAGGAAGCTGCTGTCTAGAAGAAACTTAAGCTTTCTATAAAAACTGTAGTAATAATTTCCAAGTAAAACTTAATTTTACTCAACCAAATTAGGATGAATCATGAGTGCTTTTAAGGATCTGCAAAAATAAGTATTTTATAGTTGGGAAGCGTGTGTCATATTTGCAAATATGTCCTGAGCAGTCCATGAATTTAAGGACAAAAATGAAAATGGGAAACAAGTCGAAATTAAAGAGATGGAGTAGCCTAACAGGGCGGTGAGCTCATTCGAATGGTCTTGGCACTGCGTCCAGGCACGGCCGGTTCTCGGCTGGGGGCAGCTTTCTTGGCTGTGAAGGCAGATCATGCCCTCTGTCACTCATAGGGAGCAGTTCTGCCCAACTGTCTCTTTTCGACAACTTTATCATCAATCTCTTTATTAACAGCTCCACTGCAGTCAGAAAACGCAAACAAGGACCAACTCTCATGCCAGATTTCTGGAAATCACACAGCACCAGACACCACACAGTGTGAAAGTTTGTAAGGAGGGTGTTGTGCCAAGAGAAAGACAGCATCCACAAGAAACAAGCATAAAGTTGGGACATTTTACATTATTATATTAAAATAATGTACCTGCTTTCTTATGCCTAAAATCTGCAAAGAATCCAAATATCCACATACATGCCTATGTATGGGACTGAGAGGAGTACAGCAATGGCAAGAGGTCATCTTACTCCCCAGAAATAACTTTATTTTGCATTTCCATAAGTCTTCCTGGAGCAAAAAATTGTACTGTATATTTAAAAAAATTTAATGATTTTAGGACTATATGAAATTAGAAAACATACAAGACTGAGATAAATGTCTGCAATGAGCTGTAAGAAACCCATAAAACTGAAATTTTTGAATTATTCAAAATACATATTTTCAGCATGAAATCTGTTGGATCAAAAAATAGCATCTTACAAATTAATTAAAGGAGGTGTCTCTAAAAGGTTTGTGAAGTATTTTTAAGAGACAGATATTAAAAAAATAGTTTGTAATCACATGACTAACATGAAATTAGAAACATCTAAGTGAAGTGAAATGCTGTCTGGATAGTACCAAATACGGAGATGCATGGTACTTAGACTAGGTGACACTTCATTTTAACTGTCAGTTATATTTTACTCAGCCCAAGACATAAGCCTATCATAGGTCAGGATTTAGCCTTAATGCTTTTCCCTTTATTTTGTATTTCAACCTACTGTTGCAATTGTTTGAAAAACACAATAACTACAGGTAAAACACCTTTTTATAAAATGTTTTTAATAGGGTCACACAAGTGGTTAAGTTCACACACTCCACTTCAGTGGCCTGGGGTTCACCGGTTCAGGTCATGGGCACAGACCTACACACTACTTGCTCATCAAGCCATGCTGTGGCGGCATCTCATATAGAGAAGCCAAAATGACCTACAACTAGGATATACAACTATGTACTGGGGTTTCCAGGAGGGGAAAAAAAAAAAAAGAGGAAGACTGGCAACAGATGTTAGTTCAGGCCAAGCTTCCTCACCAAAAAAAAATGTTTTTAAATGTTTTTAAGACTGATAGTATGTAACTTTATTTACACTGTTCCAAATAATGGATTTTGCTGTGCTATGTCTTAGATAAACCACCTTAGGGCTGTGATGCCTGCGCTCAGGTGGAAAAGGAACTCTGCCTCTAAGACCAAAGTGGCACGGGCAAGTTCAAGCCCAGGGTTAATCAGCCCTGGGGCTTCTAGACCCTCACTGTTTACTGCACAATGTAAAACAAAACCAACACATCTTTAGGCTTTCCCATGTCACTTCTGGGACCCAGTAAGAAGGAATGTGGAGGGTTTAGCATAAATCCATTCTCACAACTAAAAAATAAACAAAAACAACATATAAAAACAAAAACTTTAAGCTGGGTAGCAAGGAGAACCCTCTTTTTGATTAAGGGCATTATCCTGTACCTTAGAAATATCATAGCAAGAAATATAAAGTCAGGATTAAAGTACACAGACTGTTCTGTTCTCATTCCAAAAGATACAATTCCCATCCCACTAGCGGAACAGAAAGATACCCACAACAGACAGAAAGTGACTGCCCTGTCTTATTAATATATTAAAGCATGAGAATTTCCAAAGTTAACATTTAAATAGATGGTTTAAACTCTATAAACTCTAAATAATACTGTGCCCTCTGTAGATATGATTTTTACCTATCTGAAAATGTGAAGCATTTAAAAAGACAACTGGAGAAAAAAGCACAATAATTATAATCACAACCTTTCACACGAATGTGAGCTTTCTGAAATGTGAACTTGATCAGAGCCTTTAGCTCTTGATCAGAAATTCTACCCTTTCCAGGAAAGGCCTATAAATTAGGAGGGGATGAGGAAAGAAAAATGTACTTAAAATTCCATCCCTTTCAACAAGATACATGTATAGTTTGATCAGCTGCAATGATCTTCCCAGAACATTGAGACAAAAGCATGTCTCTGAGGAAGAAAAGCAGAAGTTGACATGACTTCTCAAGTATATGAAGTCACTTCTAGAATGAAGTACATACAATCAGTTCTTAAATACATGGCTCAGAAATATTGATGCTATCTTTCTTGGTGCCAATAAAGCTAGATAAAATGTCACAAGAATTTTTAAACTGATAAGTATAAAGAAAGGATGAATAAATTGCTTCTACAAGTATGAGAAACAGATATTACACCAAATTAGAGAGACCACTTGTCTCTGTGTGACTGAAGGTCATGTTTATTACAGAATACAGTTAATATTTCATTTACCAAGTTCACGTCTCAGTTAAGACAGCATCCATTTGTGATTTTGCTTTGAAGAAAAGCTAACAAAAGAGGAATAAAGTGGAGAATTAAAAAACAAAACATACAATGCAGGCTAAAAGGCAACTAATTTTCTTTGTACTATTCTTTATTAGGATTAAAATAGGCAAAAGTATATCCAAAGGATTGTTCAATGACTCCTTAAGTAAACACTTTATGTTTTTGTTTAAATGCTTTAAGCGCACTAATGGTTATTTCCAGGGCTTGGTCTGTAAGTGTGTGTATATTAATGCTTTATCCTTTCATAGATCAATTACTACTTGAAGCTGCTGATCATTTATTGCCACTTGAGTGCAGCCAGAATTAATACTATGCAGAGCTCTAAAACATTTTTCTGTTTGGAGAAAAAAACAGAGGTGTTAATTAGAAAAATACAAACTTTATTCCAGAACATACCTACAGCCACAGAACACACAAACTTTCACTTATCATTTTACTAATTCAGCAAGAAGTATGAAATGCCAAAAGGTCATACAGGTGATAAAACTCACAAAGTGTGATATTCAGTCTCATGTTTACATGTCTATCAAGGTAGAAGTGTGGCAAGTTCAATTCTGTAGGTGTTAATGGAGTCAATGGTGATTTTTACAGTATTTTCCCTTTTACTGCACGGTCCCAAAAACTAAATTTTATTTTAATAAAAAGCTATCCCACATTATAGTTATATATTTTTATATAAAGTAAAGGTATTAGAATTTGGAATTTCAGAATGAAATATGCACAACCATTTGTCCCTTAGAATAATGGCTTTTACATAAGGAGGTCGGTCCACCCCTCCACTCAAAGCACTTAAGGTAATGATACTGAAGAACTGGCCATCACAAACATACAGAGTGGCACACTCCTAACCCATGAGCTAAAGTATGGCATATGTTGAGCATGTGGAGATTTCAGGAAAGCAGTATTTGATTTGGGTTTAGTAAAATGAGAAATAGGATCCTGGCTGGTTGTGGTCTATAATCCTAAATTCACTGAAAAACAAGAGTGCCACCTGCTGACACTAAAGATAAAGCACCAACTGCTTTGAGAAGGAAGCACATCGGAACACCGTCTACATGCATGGAGCAAATACATAGAAAAAGCACAGTGTCTACACACACACAATATTTTAGAGGATGGCACAGCTGAAAGTGAATTAATAGTAACCATATTCGTGTTTTCCTCCCTAATGATCAATTATATGAAAAACAAATACCTGATTATGTGAGATATGAATTAATATTAAGGCTGCTGCTAATGGCATAAATTAACCAGAAATAAATCTTTTCTAAATGTAGCCAAAATAAATTCTTTTGCAAATCCTCACTTAGAGCAATACTCTAAACTTATGAATAGGACCAATTCTATCACTGAAAAAACAAAAGAAATAAAAAGTCAGTCAAAAGAAATCATCCAACTGTGAGATTGTGCTGTTTTTTTTTTATTGTGTTTTCAATGGAGAAATACATCATCTGTTTACAAAATAGCTCTTGAAAAATACAAGGAGTACAGATACTATAAAACAAAGCAAACTCCAGTCATGAGACACTACATACATCATGCGAAAGCAACAGTCTGATCTCCAGGTTATGAAAACTAGAATTAAAAAGTCACTACACAAAAAAGGTCCAAGTTTCCAGCTTGGCAAAACTTGGGTGCAGTTACATGAAACGTTTAATAAACCGAATTTTTTTTCCCCAATGTGTAAACAAAATGACAAGACTAACTCTGTGCCTGGCAATTTTAATCTAACTCTGAAGCTACACAAAACACAGACACCTTGTACACTTCACCTGTTAGTATGACCATCTTTTCTTCCTAGGTGGTGGGAGGAAAGGCAAGGTGACTGTGCAGAGCAAAGATGTGGGAAGTAGAAGTATTGTATACTAGACATTATAAAGTGTGGTGAAAAGAAAGCCTCAATTAATGCATAGCCTAAGGGGGAAAAGACTACACTCCAACTTTGGAAAATTAATTTAGAAGGACAGGGGAAGAGTTTAAGTAATTGCAGTTTAACATGAAAAATACAGATGTGATATAGAATGGAGCACAATGGAGGATTCAGAAAACATGCTCATCAGAAAAATCTGTTAGGTTTGCTTTGTCCAGATTAAGAAACAATAACTAAGTTTATCAACATCTGGCATCCCTCATACTTTGTAAAGATGGATGTTCTGCTGCTTAATTATGAGGAATTATTTTCTTTAAAGAAAGGAGTTCCTAATCTATCGATAGGATAAAACAAAATGAAAAAGTAGAGAGCTGACTAGATGTCAAGTACTTGCTAGAAATGATTTTTAAAATGTTTCTACATGTAAAATTTACTGACAAATTTTGGTCAACCATTTAAAAATAAAAATCAGTTTAAAATTCTTGGAGAAAACGCCTTTTTGCCCACGTTTAAAATTGAAAATCAACTTTACTAGAGACAGGAGTTCTGTGGAGTGTACAAAATTCCTCATGTTTAGAGGTCAAATGGCCATCCAAGATAGATATCATGTTCCACACGCATTACTTTTAGTCACCCTAAAGTTCCAGCCATGGGACCAAAATGTAGTGTTCTGTGCCATGTGGCCACAGGGTCACTGGTTTCACATCATGGCTTAAAAAAATACTGGCATTTTGGGTTTTATGAAATAAGTCCTACCTTATGCATACAAGCAAAAGGAAAAAGAAGGGAGAGGGAGCAAAAAGCTTTGTTTTTTCAAAGACAAGAGACTGAAAGCAAAAGAATACGGAGCTTTAATAAGCTCAAAGAAAAGTATCTGCTGGCTGATCGCTGATTTGTATGCACTCTAAAACAATTCTATAAATAAAACCAATATATCATTTCTTAATCATGACACCACCAAAACCAAGTATTTCCTAATTATTCTTTCAATGTCAAATATATACCCTGGAGTTGACATTTCATTTTGAAGGGTCACAGCTACCCCATAAGGACTGAACTAGATGTACTCTTACCCTTCTCTGAAGTCTAACAGTACACCACTGCACAATGGTATCCAATTCGAAGACTAATGGTAAAGAAAACTCTTCAGGAAAAAATGAAAATCCATCAAGTTGAAAATCTAAAATTAGTTCTACTTTCTAATAAAAAAAATACATAAAAGTGCATCATCAGAATAAGGAATTCTTATGCCAGTTTGTATTGCAAATTTTCCAACAATGCATCAAACATAAACCCAATCCAGATGTCAATTATGGATACAAATATAGCTTGAGGTTTTTTTTTAAAGGCAGTAATTTTTTGAAATAGTTAATGCAACTGTTGCTAACACAATAATAATAGTACTCCTGGCTTCACATACTAACCTGTAACCTGGACTTCCGATCAAGTGCTGATTAGCCCAGTAAGGGAGGTCACAAAAAACCTAAATCCATTTTCAGTCGTGTCTAGTCTTGTACCCTCCATTCTCCTTTTTTAGCATTTGAAGACAACAGGTGGAGTTGGCAGATATTGTTTATGGACCCCTGAGGTTGTTTTTACCGATTCAATCTCAGTTTTATTGAATTCTTGATAACAGGAATAGGATTTGCAGGGAGAGCAGGGATATCGGAAAGGTCTGTACTGGATGTTTTCTGAGAACAAAAGCAAAGAACACAGCATTGTTCAAAGCACTGTAACTTAATGAGATTTACTTTCCACTGCTTTACTTTCTAAGAAATGGACAGGAGCTTATTAAGAACAACTAAAAATTTAAGAAAAACACTCTAAAAGAGTATCAAAATGGAGTGCAAATGAACATAACCATTACTATAAAATTATCCATTCTACACTTGGAGAAATTTTCAAAAACTTAAGTAGGAATACATTAGCAATATACAGAAAACGCCTAAGTAATTTCAATTACAGCGTCTATAAACACATTCCTCTAAGAATCACCTATCATATAATTATTAAGTTCATGTTAAACCATATTTACTTGTAATAACACTAACAGCTGTAATATTAACTGGTATTGGAGCACCCCCATGTGGGAGAATACTTAAAGTTCACCCTATGCACAGGAGCAGCAGTTATCAGTAAATTTATTATTTTCTGACCCTGTAAATTATAAAATTAAATCTACACAAGTGAGAAATAATTTAATTATTCTACATTTCAGGGAAGTTTTATTATGTTAAAAAACATGAAATCACAAACCTTCTTTAACATTCAAGAACATAGAGATTAATTTTTAAATGTTTTATTATGGAAAGTTCCAACCATACACAAAAGTAGAGAGAGCATTATATAATGAATTCCCGTGTATTCATTATCCAGCTTCATCAATTGTCACATCAAAGCCAATGCACTGTCCTCCCACCTTCATCCCAGATTATTCTGAAGCAAATCCCAGAGATCCCATCATTTCACCTGTAAATATTTCAAGTTTATCTCAAAACAGTAAGAATTCTTTGTTAGACATAGCCACATTATAATCAACTCCCAGGAAATAAATATGCCCTTTATACCATCACATATAGGGATGTATTTTTTAAAATCAACAGTCACCCTTTTTTAACTGTGTGATTTTTCTCTCAATGGCTTGTGGATTTTTTTTTACTGGGAAGAAAATTCTACTTCCTAATAAAAATATCTAAAAGGCAAACACACATGGGTACTAATTACTATAGGGATGAACCCACTAAGACAAAACTGTGTCAATAGTTCCCTAGACAGTAACGTGGCAAACCAAAAGACATGCAACCACAATTACAGGACAGTTTAATAAGTTTGATAAAACAAATGTGTCCATATGTCAGTATCAAGCACCAGATTTCCTAATGTTGTTTTAGTTACTTCCCACCCCCCCAATTTTTTATTAGATACAGGTTATGGAACTAAAAGACACTCTAGAAAGTATGCATATTTAAATCTTTAGGGACAATGAAGGTTAACAGTCAGCAAAAACACATTTTAAAATTATCACATTAAAATAACTCTGAACCACAAAGTAGCAAAACATCTCTGTATCAGTTCAGCAACATCACTCTGCAGCAGAGTTCTCTCAGTTACTGCGCAGAGGTTACCCAGTTTAATGTCTACTTAAAGAAGATATTTACTTTATGTCAGAGTTTGACCTAGACTTTGGAGTTTTATTCCATCTGAAAGGATTCAAGAAAATTATTTCACAAACAAAACGAAAGCTCACAAATCAATGAAAAAAGATTCCAGGTGCCTACTACTGTATACAAGGGATTGTTACAAGGAGAATTTCTACAACAAATGAAAAAATAATTTTAAAGAAGTATGGGTTACATTAAAGTAATAATTGAAAATCAGAGGTGAAAAGTGAGGCAGAAACACATTTTAAAAATACAAAGATCATATTAACCTGCAAAAACATCCATGAAAAACGGTTTTTAATTGTCATAATTTAAATTTCACTCTGACCTATAAATAAAAACCTCCATATGAACACTCTGTATTGTGACTAGTGAGGATTTAAATGATCTGCAGTATCAAACAATACAGAAGGGTACGATGAGTTAGCATCTTGACAGTGCAAAAGAATGGTTCCATCAAATCCAGTGCTCTACTTTTAAACTATAATAAATACATTTACAAGCTAGCAAGTAATTACTTTCACAAAGATAATTTTAATAGACTTCTGTATATGTTCATTTTAATTCATTAGACCACACTAATCTTAACAACATTTATAAAACTCTCCTTGCTTTTTGCACTTAGTACCTGAGAGGCCAACAGAGAAGCCGCTGTCTGAATAGTTTCTGATTGAGTTGTACTTGTCTCTGTATCAAGTTGTTCCTGTGAGACAAAGAGGACGGGGAGGAGAGACTTAAAAAAGAATGTAAGAACATAACTGGGTTTGGTGGCTAATAAAGAAGACAAGCTGGAAGACAGGAAGGATCAAGAGAAAGGTGCGACCATATTACAAAATCATTATTAAGCCTTGTTGTAGGTTATTTCACCATTTCAGATACACATAAATTTCTATTTGCCTACTTAAGTCTTATAAGGCATGGCCAAAATATCTCATGACTTTCCAACTAGCTCCAACTTGGACATTTTAGGCAAACAATAATTAAAGACACGCACAGGCACATTATGAAATGTTGCCCAGACAATAATTAACAGAATATAAACCCAAGCTCTTAGCTATGTGAAAAAAAAACCAAAATGCATTCAGTATTATTAAATAAAATTACCCAGAAGCACAAAAATTGCTCCCACGCCTTTAATTAAAAGTAGGAAACGTCTCTAAAACATTTCTCCCTCCCTATGGTCTCCCTTCCCCTCCTCAATAATCAATGTGCTGATTCTACACTAAGTATAATGAGAAAATACAGGGTGAACCACTCCATTCCACCGCTCTAACTTTTCTAAAGCAGAGTACAAAAGAAAATAATACATATATACACGCACAAATGAAAAACATATAAAAATTTGAATTTCTAAAAAACTATATACAATAACAAAACAATGAAATACCAATTTTCTCCTTTGAAACTGAAAAGGGTAAGTAGGGTATAAGAAGTAGAAATGGAAGAAATGCAGTCTTTCTGAAGCACAATTTGGCAATACGTATCAAGTGTTAAAAGTAAGCGTACTATCTGCCTCAGTAATTCCTCTTTCATTAATTTATCCTAATGAAATAAACATAAACGATGGCAAGTATTTAGCTACAGTCAATACTATAGCAAGAAAGAGTAACTTTCTCTTTTTAACAGAAACTATTGCTAACAATAGGGAACTGGTTGAATAAAATATGGTAACAGCCTTAAGACAGCATTCTATGCAGTTATTGATATTTTGTAGTTTATATAATGACATGAACAATTTTTCTTGGTTTAAAGAGTGAATACATATTTAACAGCAAAGGAACTGGTAGGTATACACACACAAAATCTACAAAGACACCAAAAGAACACTTGCTGAAATATCAACCCTGGGAATGTGGATAACTTGGGGGAAGGAGGAAGATTTCCAATTTTTCTATAAGCAGAAAAAAGTTCAAAGCCTTCAGTACATTTCAATTTCTGAAGAAATGATGTTCAAAGTCTAATTCGGTTTGGCTAAACCATTCTCTCCCATCCCATCAACTTCATTTCAAGCCCCATGCACCCCAAGTTCTAGTCAGAAGCTTCTGCCAATAACTGCTTCTCTAAACACACCATACTCTCAACCCAATAGTGAGATGACCTTCTCATCCCGGACTGCCAAAACTTCTACGTGCCCTTCCAGGACTACCTGAGATGCTACACCTTCCTTGTATGAAGGCTTTTACTATCTCAGCAGTCACAAATCACAACTCACTCCTCTTGCCCCTCGCCACCCACAGCAGCCTCAATTACCCTCATTTTCTTTGATAAATGTAATTAATTGTCTCTACCTCTTCTCTACTTAATTATAAGTTCCTTTAAAGGTAAAGAACATTTATCCCTTATCACTCTATTCCATTCAGCGTCTCCCAGATTACCCTGCATCTAGTATGACCTCAAACATTAGAGAAATTCAATTTCAGCATTATAAATTAACATTAAAAAGGGACAGACACTACTCTAAAAACAATACTGAAAACAATCTAAAACCTACAGAACAAAACATCGTACAATATTCTAGAGACATTTCTATCACATGTTCCGTACTGTTAACTGTGTATGTATTCCAAGGCTAAATTAAGTATACCTTTGTTTCTGTTTTATCATGTCCACTCAAAGCAAGACAGTTAGCATCTTCACTTGTTTCATCCTGTTTTTAAAAAAAAAAGCTTTATTCTCTAAAAAGAAAATTTAGATTATTTGCCAATCAATACTTTAATTTATAAAAATGTTTAAAATTATAAAATAATTTAACCCGTTAAGGTCAAGTATGGCCTTAAAATAGATTACTGGTTCCCTTAAAGGAATTTTTTTTCATATTAACAAATTTAATCTGGCTTCAGTATCTACCAAAATTAAAATGAACATAAGGAAAACTGTTATTGTTGATCATCACCAGTTAAAGTACATTCCCCAAACGACTAGGTTCATAAAACATTTTTTGTAAGGAAGAGAAAAAGGGTTCCTTGATCAAACAATTTAGGAATTTGGAATACTATCATCCAATTCTGGGAGAGTATACATACATTAGCACATGAAAGGTTCTGTGAAGTTCTATGAAGAATATCTCTAACTTTCCCAAACTTACTTAATCACAGAATCTCCCCACTTATTAGCAAGACCTTATTAACAAGCCTTAATAATTAACATCCTGAAGAATAGGAGGTTGGGGAAATGCTCTTTTCAGTTCTTAATTTTAAAATGTATTATAATTCTATTCAAAACAAACAACTCACTTTTGGTAAAGAGGGAAAAGCAGAAGCCAAAAATAGCTGTACTTTCCAATTCCTACACTGACTTGCAATAAACATCACTTTCTTAAGAAAAACCATTTTGACACTAATTTCTCTGATTTACTAGGCAAAACTCCAATTTAACTTTAAATGTGGCTTTCAAACAAGACAAAGAGCCCACAGGTGAACTTACAGAGCAGAAGAGATTTAATAGCAATAGCAACCGATTCCAATAAGGACCTTATTTGTGTCCTGCAAACATACCATCTTGAGAGAGTAATGTAAGTCAAAACAAGGCAAATTTCAATACTGACCGGATATGTGACACTATGGAATTATTGCTAATATTGGCAAATATACCAATATATATACACACACAAATATATATGGTGGTAATATACTGTAGTTGTGTTTTTTTAGATATACACTGACATATTTATGGTAATTACAATGACATGCCTGAGATTTGCTTCATAACAATTGGGAAGGAGTAGATGTGTAGACGAAACAAGGCTAGTTGTGAGATGTTAACTAGTGAAGTTAACTGATGCAAACAGGACTGTTATAATTTTGTACATGTTTGAAATCTTCCATAAGAAAAAGGTTTTAATATGTATATATAGTATCATTCAGTCATATAATCCAGGTGATAGGGCAAATTTTTTTTTCTATTTTTATCTTAGATTCCTACCTTTTATATTTATTTGAAAAGCTTTAGAACATGATGCAAATTAAGTAGAACTAAACTACCTGACAATACCTAAAACTCTCACATCTATATACATGACAGTGTATTATTAATTGAGTAGGACCAGTGTTTCTTTCTGGTTTGCTAAAATTTCTACTACCAAGTACTCATTAACAGAGAATAAAAGACCCAGGAGCTTCAAAATTAAGGTATTTCTAACAATCTTCTTCAAGAACTTTAGCACCATGAGATTTAGCCTCTGTTCTAATCCTGGCTCTGACTTTAATTAGCTTTAAAATGGGACAGCCACTGAATCTCAAGATCCTCTTTTGGGAAATCAGGAGATTAGCCTATGAGATAACCTAAGATCTCATCTCTATCTTAAAATTCTGCTTTTGTTAGTCAACTCCATGGAGCTGTCACAAGCAAAACCAAGACTGTGAGGAAATATATAGAACAAAAAACTGCAAGGAAAAAAGAGAGAAATCTATCTTTTAAAGTATACTTAAGAGACATCAATCAATTAAAAAAAAAGTCTGTGGCAATCAGGGACATTTGAGCACTAACTAGATATTTGATATTAAGAAACTTGATTTTTCTAAGTGAGTTAAGTTTATTGTGTTAATGTTTTCTTTGTTGTAATTCTTATCTTTTAGATACATGATTTTAAAAATACTAATGAAATGATATGATGTCTGGATTTTGCATCTAAATAATCCAAGTATAAGGAGAAATGGAAAAGAATTAAGGGTATAGGGATTGGCCAAGTTCGTTATACCTGAAGCAGCATCATGGGTACATGGGCACACGAAATGATTCTCTTTAGTTGTGTATATATTTTAAATTTCCTGTATTAAGTTAAAAAATTCTATATTTCTATTGCCTGTCTAAACTAGACAGGAAACACGAGTGTCTTCTACCAAAGTAAGTGCCAATGAAATTACAAACATTGTGCAGGTACACATTTAATCAAAGCTCTGAGAGAGCCATTAAGGAATTAAGCCATTACTATCAAGGAAATGGAATGATAGGCATCTACAGTTATCCTTATATATATTTTACTAAGGTAAAAAGAAATGTGAATTATGAAACGCTCTGACAACTCCAAATATCAACAGACAGAATGTGGAATTATACCAAAACTAGCAGGTTCTTAGGTTGCTGCATAAGAGAATCATGTAGCAATGGGGCTTTTGATAAAAGATCCCCAGGCCTAACTCCTGGAGACTCTCTGATTCAGTAAAACTGGAGGAGGCCTCCACATCTCTATAAACAAACAAAAAAACAAATCTGAAAAAGTAACTCTGATGTACAACTGAGTTTGAAAATCACTGCCTTAAGAGATAATTATACAGACACAGATAGGTTCCCAGAATACATCTTGTAAGCTATAATATACTAAACTCATTTTCATTCTCATTAGCATCATCAGAGTGACAAAATGCATCAAACTATTCATATTTAGTTAATACTATTTCCAAAAGATCTAAAACAAAAGGCTTTGGAATAAGCTAGGGAACAGAACACTCAAAGAGACAATAATTTTTCTCCATTACAGATCAAAACACCCCCATGAGAAACCTAGATTTTTTTTCCCATTCTAAACAAACTTTGGCGTAATGAGTAAGTTCCTAAATAACAAACTTCTGGCCGAAAATCACAATGAAATTAGTGGTTTTGGACTGTCATTTCTGGGGCAATGGTGAATGTCTAATAGGAAAACAATGTAAGAGTGACTCCAGGGAGCAAGAAATCTGTGTAACGAGGCTACTTCTATTTTAAGATACACACCACAATCAATGTACACTTTTGAGGGTTTTTCTAAAACTATTTAAGACTTTGACAAGGTACATCAGCCACTATAAAAAGTGAAAGTACCGCTAGAAAATTTCCTGAAGGGTTGGAGGAAATCATCATTCAAGGTCCCAAAACTAATCTGGCTTTGCAACTTCGGGCAGTCATGCAGTGAGAACTCTCTGAGAACCTCTCGGATGCAGTGACCCTATTACCAAGTACAGAGTAGGAATTCCAAAACTCCATTTCTGTGTCCAAAAGGACCATCGAAGAATCAGTACACATAAAAGATATCGTTATGAGAGAATAATAAATTAAGATGACACATAAGTCCATGCTAAACTATGTTATAGACTAGACATGCTGTACAAGTTTGAATGAGAGGCACAGCTTTACGGAAGAGGTAGTTACCGAGAAGAGGAGAAATGGTGAAGAGAAGCCATGTACTAAAGCACTACCTACAAAGTTTCTAACTGCTTTCCTCCTTGCTCCTCCTCAATTTTGGCTCACGAAAGGTTGTTCCACTGGATTTTAAAATATCAAGCTGGTATTCCCATGATTAATATATAGATACCTCTTCTGTTTTGGTTTTCTTGGGACTCTCTTCTTTATGAGGTGAGGATGTCCTCTTGACTCCTACTATAGGATTAGGTATTTTTGTTGCTGCATTTCCTGAAGGTCTAGGTGGTGGGTTTACCAGACGTGTTGAAGAAACAACTCTGGAGACCGTAGGCTTTGGTGGTGGTGAAATGGCTGGTTGTGTGGCAGTTTGAGGAATGCTTTCACTCGATGTACCTAAGTAGTAAGTATATGAATACATAAAAATTAAATCGTATCAACATCAAGTTATAAATAAAGCTTTAAGTCTCTGAATTTGATTTCACTGATTTATATGAAAATAATAAAATGGCATCAAAAAACTGAATTTAAACTACTTAACAAATAAAGCCCCCTTTCAAAATGAAGGCTAAACCAAATATAAGGTAAGTATTCTCAAACTTGTCAAACCAATCTCCTTACCCCCTGAGCTTTCACTGGAATTTACTTGTGGCACAGAAACTTCAGTAGCCTGTATGTTGGTCACAGATGCTGCTGTTACAGCTGGAGCAGGACTGTTTCTGCTAAAAAAAAAAAAAAAAGTAAAAAAGTAAAAAAGCAAATAAAGAGGAATAAAATAAAATTCAATAACAAAATGCACAGGAGTTATTTTCTGAAGTAAATGATTCTTTAGTGTCACCTCTCATACATACACATCTGTAACTCACTGTATTTGATAAAACATAACCAACAATGGAAAGTACACTGTAAAGTAGTGCTGTCCAAGAGAACTTTCTGTAACAATGTCCTATATACCTGCGCCATCCAATACAGTAGCCCCTATACAGATAGAGCTACACTGCACTTGAAATATGGCTAGTGAGAAACTGTATGTTCCATTTGATTTAATATTAAGCAAATTTAAACTGCCACATGTGGCTAGTGGCTACTCACATTAGAACAGTTCTAAAAAAACCTGTTTTTACCTGATTTGGGGTATAAGAAAATCCTATGAAAAGCTATAAACAAGAAAATGGTCTGAGAAATAGAAGTAAGTTTCTGCACACAAAATCTAAGGGTTCATGAAACCCTAAAAGCCGGTCCACAGTGGCCCAGATAAACAACAAAGGCTCTCACACCCCAACCCCTCCTTCAATACTCTGGACCCCACTCCCTGCCGTCATCTCAGGAAAGTCACATCATCCCTCCTCCACTCTCCTATCTCTCCAACTTTTCTCTCTCAAATCCTATACATTTGCATTTAAATAATCTCATTTTTATTACCTCCTGAAAGAAAAACAAAAGCAGAAAAGTCCTCTGTGGTTCCTCTCTCTCAGCTATGGCTCACACTCTCCAACTGTTGTGTGCAACACTAGAGAAGTCAGATTGTTGGTGCCTACGGGACATTCTCATACAACCACAGAGCAGTCAGTCAGCTTATTAAAGCTTTGGAGCTCACTGGTACACAGAGTAAATGAAGTCAACAGAGCGGGTGTTGCCACACCCCCGGGGAGAACACAAAGATGAGATAAAAGACTGAGAAGAAAGCTCTCAAGAGCACAAACATCTAATGATTCAACAGAAAAGGAGTCAGCCAAAGAACCACCACACACACAGGAGAAAACATGAAATAGCTAGCAAAGTGGCTAGTACATAACAAATAGCATTTGTTGAGCAAAAACAAAATTATAAACTAAAACCCAGAAGTCTTATTTACAGAAGTTAATATTACTTCACGAAACTAATATTAAACTTCTGAAATTATTTAGTATGTACACCTATTTTACATACATGTGCACAAACTCAAAGTACACAAAGATTTACAAATCCTAAAATTCTTAAAATTTCTACTTCTTCACTCAAAAAAAAATCATTGAAAATAAAAATCCGGGGGCCGACCCAGTGGTGCAGTGGTTAAGTTCGCATGCTCTGCTTGGGCGGCCTGGGGTTCGAAGGTTCAGATCCCAGGCACAGACCTACACACCACTTATCAAGCCCTGATGTGGCAGCATCACACATATAAAATAGAGGAAGACTGGCAGAGGTGTTAGCTCAGGGACAAGGAAGACTGGCAATAGATGTTAGCTCAAGGCCAAGCTTCCTCACCAAAAAATAAAATAAAATAAAAATCTGGAGTTAACACTCTAATAAAATGGGGAATTGTTTTAAAACTACAAGATTTAGAGGTCATGTTCATGCCTGATGTCTTCAGATTATGCATGATTACCCTAAAAAACACATCACACATATTCAAAATCCAAGGAAAGAAAACTGAAGCCATCCTCTGCACCTCGGCATTTTCCATTTCATACTCATCCAAAGAATCATCCTAATCTGCACCTTCGCCAGTGGTTAGACTTTAACTAAGAATCCAATTTTTAAAACTGCTTTTTTAAAAACTAAGATATAACATACACTCATAAAAGTGCTCAAGTTTTAATTATCAACTCTATAATTAAGAAAGTGATCAATGTAACCATCATAATTTAAAACGTGAGCAGCACCGTGGAAGTCTACCAGAAACAGCTCCCTTTAAAATATGGTAGTGTATCCATCTTAAAAAACTCTGCAAGGAAATACTACAAAGTTTCACAGAAGTTAAACAGAAATATGGCTTTTTGTGTTCTAATTTTTACCACCATAGCCATGCATTTCTTTCATAATAAAAATCTTTAGCTGCTTTAAATGTTTTGAAAGAGAGACAATTCTTGAAAAAAGTTACTTCTAACTAAAACCTGGAAGATGAGAGGAGGGTGCAAAAAGATTGGGCAAGGTTCTACTAGGAGTGGGGATCAACTCAACAGCACTAACAACAAACGCAAAACCAGACCACATAGATCTTTAGCTTCTTTAGAAGATCCCTAATGTTTTCACAGGTAAGTTCCCCTGCTACATGGGCCTCAGCAGCTCCAGGGCAGAAAGGTGATTTTGTCCTTCTTGTCTGTTCTCCTTAGCATATCACACAGTTCTCTGTAGGCAACAGGTGTCTCAAGACATGAAACTGGAGGCGTTATAATGCTAACTTTCATTCATATCTGAATCAAGATGTACCTGTCCCCAAAATGGAATACAAGTATGACACAGTAGGACAAAAACAAAAATTACTTTCCACCAAACTAAGTTAAATTGCTATTTTTAAAAAACTAGGGACTGGCCCTGTGGTGTAGTGGTTAAGCTTGGCATACTCCACTCAAGCGGCCAGGGTTCGCCAATTCAGATCCCGGGCATGGACCTACACCAATCGTCTGCCATGCTGTGGCAACAACCCACATACAAAAGTAGAGGAAGACAGGCACCGATGTTAAGCTCAGGGCTGATCTTCAAGCAAAAAAAAAAGAGAGAGAGAAGATTGGCAACAGATGTTAGCTCAGGGCAAATCTTCCTCAGCAAAAAATAAAAACAAAAAATTAGAAGACGGAATAAAAATAGTATCTTGAATAGATGACTTCAACAACAAGAGAATATACCAATGTGTTTAGTAAATGGCCATTCCACTTCCATTCCCTCTTTTTCCTTACCCCTGAGAGCTGCCAGAACTGTTCAATGGACTGGTCTTCATAGCACTAGTAGGTGAAGGCACAGACATGCTGTTATCACTGTCCATAGACAAGTCGAGGCTGCTGTCATTTAGAGGTGTCAATCTGACACCTTCCGTTGAATGCTGTAATTAATAAAATATTTAATCAAATATATCTTTATTTTACCTAGATCTTTGAAACACGAACATCTTTTACTTGATGGATAAATGATTTCTACCAAAAAGCAGAAATCAATAAATCTACAAAAATCACAAATCTAAGTATCATGCTGCCCATGAAAGGCAAAGATTTGGGAGACACATACTTCCTGATTTCTAAGAGGCATTCAACCTAACTACAGTTTTTCTGTGGGAGAAAAAAGGAGAAAGGAATGCTACATTAAACATACACACTGAATGTAAAACATACTGCAAATTAAAAAGCACTGTGATATGAAAACACAAATCTTAAATGAGAGGACTAGAAATATATACACGCACATACAAATATTAAGAAAAAAGTCTTTTAATGATAAACACAACATTAACAATGCATATCTCTGGCTAGTGGGATTAGAAGTAATTTTTTGTTTGTTTATAGATTTTTTTACTATGCTACAATGAACTTAAAAATTGTGGAATTTCAAAAAAATTATCAAGTAAGTACAATTTAGTTCCACTCCTATTTATAAATAAATGAGCCGCTCTCAAAAGCAAGAGATTTCTAGCATTCTAAGTGCAACTTAGGATTTTAACATGGTACATTTAATAGTGTAAATTATCCTGTGAAAACAAAAGGAGAAATAATTTCCTGAAAACTAAACCTAATATCCACATATAAATCCTACTGCTGGATCTGCTTCTTAAAAGTCCAAGCACTTAGGGCCAGCCCTGTGGTCAAGTTGTTCAAGTTCCACACACTTCGCTTTGGCAGCCCGGGTTCGTAGGTTTGGATCCCAGCTGTGGACCTACACCACTTGTTAAGCCATGCTATTGAGGAAACCCACATACAAAGTAGAGGAAGACTGGCACAGATGTTAGCTCAGGACTAATCTTCCTCAAGCCAAAAAAAAAAGAAAAAAAAAATCCAAGCACTCAAAAAGAGTTACTTAATGTAGGAAAACCAAACTGAAGCTTAAAAAACTACAAACGGTTCTACGGATGAAAGCTGATTCCTAAAGTGACTTACAAAGTTTGTTTCTGCAATCAATGCTATTATAATATCACACTGATTTTTTCATCCTATTTTTTTCCAGCCTCAGTGTTCACGTACGTACAGAAACATTTTAATGGAAATGATTTGCATTTTTGACAAAAACTCAATACTCCGTGTGTGTGTGTGGTCTGTGTGCGCTCTCCAGTTCCCCAAATGAGACAATATTCTAATCTTTGATTTAGCACTATGGAGACATCACTATATACATCAATCAGTATTGATCAAATGGGGAAGATGAGATTTGCCAGAATGGAGAGGAGAAAGTAATGCCACTTGCTTATGAAGTCAGTTGTGAATCAAATTCTAAATAAGCCCCTTTCCTGTGCAAAAATGCTACCAATCTCACTCTCCACCAGATAAGGATTTGTTCAGTAAGCAATTTATACTCAGTTCTACATAGTTACCTGCCCGACCAGGTGATCAAACACCTGTGAGATAACAGGCCACTGGTGGGGATGATCTATGAATATGAACGTTTTTTAACTAGTTGGTCTGAACACAAAACAGTATTAAGCTGCTTTACCTCTTTGTATTAAGGTCAGCAGAAGAGACTTCAATGCCAAAAAATCATAAATATTCTATCAAAACTTTCTAACAAAAGATAAATAAAGACAAAACATACTACAGAGAGAAATAAACACACACACTTTGCATTCAGACTTAGATCTAATTCACATCTCATACTACATGACCTTGGGCAAGTTTTTAACCACTCGGTTTTTTCTATAAGAAATAATACCTATGGGTTGCTGTACCATTAAATATAGAAAAATACTGGCTTAGTGCTTTGCAAATAGCAGTTAATAAAAGGACGCTATTAATAAGAGTCCAAAGAAAAGATTCATGGATCTAGAGTTCTAGACAGTTGTTGCTTATAAAAACAAGGGTGTTATTTTACTAGTGGAAACTTGGAAATGATCTAAATGATATCAAATAGAGGATAGATTTAATCATACTACAGCCATACAAAGAATTACTAAGCAGTCACTTAGAATTTGTAACGTAATGAAACTGAACAGATTGTCACAAAACAGTAAGCACCCAAGAAAGCCAGTCACAAAATGGGAATTATCATCAAAAACCTTTTAAAAATACATATTATAGGCAGTTACATATGTGCAGTGAAGAGTCTGTATAGAAATAAACTAAAATGTTAAGAGTAGCTATTAATGGGTGATGAGATTATAGTTAAACTTTATTTGGTAACTACAATTTTGGGACTAAACCAATAAATTTCTGATCATCAATCATTCTTTTTATATTCCAGAAGATTATATCTAGATAGATATTACCTTAAGAAACAGAATAAAAACAGAATTTACTTAAAATGAATGCTAATTGTTCCAAATATCAATAATGCCAAGTAAACAGGAGTTTCAGAGGGTAATCTGAATCAAGAGTTCTGGAAATTCGAATTACCTCAATTATAAATAGTTGTTTTAATAAAAAAGAAATTGGTTAAGCGTTAAGGAACACAACAACCTATTTACATTTGCTTCTGAAAACACATAAAATGTTGATATTCTTACATGTCGTAAATACACATTTAAATATTACTGCTTAACCCATTAATAATATAACACCAAGGGACAATTAGAAGACAAATGTGTGACGTGACATTTTAGTATAAAAATAAAACTACTCAATGGTAAATTTTATGTTATGCATATTTTATGACAAATTAATAAATAAAACTGCTCAAGAAAAGAACGGCACATTTTTGTCACTTTCTAGATTATTTAGTTAACTCATAAAACCATTAGGTCAGGAAGAGAATAACAAGTTAAGCCATATAAAGGCTTTAATGTAATACATTATTTTTAAAAGTGAAACATGCTTTTAAAAATTGCATTTTAGACCAAAAAGAAGTCAAGCACCTATACCGCCAAGTTATGAACGAGGATGACGACGATAACAGAAACAAACGCAAGCATTAACTATGTGTCAGGCACTAGCCTAAATCATTTTTTAGAGATACTGACTCATTTTATCCTCACAAAATACTTAATGAGGTAGGTAAAAAAACAATCTCCATTTCAGACAGGAGGCAAATCAAGAACACAGTGTCTGCTACATAAGCTGCCAGGCCTCACAGCTGGGAAGCAGTGCAACCTGAAATTGAACCAGGCAGTCTACTCCAAGTCCTTGCCCTGGACTCACATGCTTTTGGACCACAGTCTGTACTATGTTTTAAAAAACAGAACATTATGAAAATGGAAGCCCTCTGTGTTGTAATTTCATTCCCCTCTTCTCAATCCCAGCTGCAGACAACTACCATCATCCTGAATGTAGTGGATATCATTCCCTAACTTACACTTTTATGTCATATTCTCTCCTACATAACAGATGGTTCTACATTTTTAAACTTGTAAATTTTACATGGAAGTATCAAACGGTACATATGCATCTGTACCTTTTTAACTCAACATATTAGAATATGTAGCTCTAACGCATGTATTTTCACTGCTCTGCCTAAGTATTGCACTATAGGAATAAGCCATCTACTTTTGAAACCACTTAAAATAAAAATGTAATTGTTATCTCTGCATTAAATGTCCTCTACAGTACGTTCAAATAAGAAAACATGGCTACAAGTTATTCAACAGGACGCACTCATACTAGAACAACACAGTACAAAAATATTAACTCGGGTTACCCGTTAGTCATCTTTATACTCAATAAACTTTTAATTTTTAAACAATACACATGTATAATTCTTAACAAAATAAAGCCATTTTCATTTAAAAAGTCATACAATTATTTGATCCACTTATGACCTAATTTAATTTTTATTTTTTAAAGGAAAGGAAATTAGATACTGACGTGGGATACTAAATGGCTAAGAAAGAGAATATAAGTATATATAAAATAGGATATGAAGCATTGCCACTAATCTTTCTTAAGCTAGTGTGTGCACAAAACCTGATTAGGAGCAAGGTTTTACACAATGGAACTGGCTCCATGTAATAAATTTTTTAAATGTCATGGTCTGTTTCAAATATGACTCAACTGAGCCTAAATTTTGAAATACTCGTAGGCTGGATGCATAAAACATTATGATAGCAATGCTTTTGTAAGTACTTTCTAAATTTACCTTTTTCTTTTTCTGAAGCACATGATTAGGTAGTAGTTGATGGAGTTGCTTTCTTTTTACATGCATTGCAGCAATTTTCATGTCCACCTCAAACATCTTGCTGTTTATTGCTTGCCTATAAACTACACAATTAGGAAATTGTTACAAGAAACGTAAATATTTTAACAAAGGCAGTTAAACTCACCCAGGAGAAGCTATTCTAAGTAGGGATCCTTTTCCCATCAATACTGCAGATCTGTAGAATTATCAAGTCAAAAGCTCTCTCTAATCTGACATAACTCATTGCCTGAGCAATCTCTAAATCTCTTTTACCACAAGGTGTACATAATGAATAAAAGCACAAAGTATATTAACTCTTCCAGTGTGGTAACTCTCAAAGTCATAACTTGAAAGAGTAACTCTTTAAGAAACGGCAGAATTGGAGAAAGAAGGTTTCTTAAACCCATACCCTTTTATGCTCCCCAGTATAATTTAAAATTCCGGCCCAAGTATGTAACAAGTGCAGCAAAACAAAAGTCAAACTTATTAAACGATACCTAAAGATACCTTGTCAAGAATGTGCAAGGTAACATTTTAACACAAGTAATAACATATTTTCTATTATAAAAATAATTCAAATAACAGAGGTCACAGGAACAAAAACAAAATGCTAAAAATAAATTCAAATAATTTAGTTCCAAAGGGTCTCCAAATGGAAAAATTCATTCATTTCATCATACAACAAATATTAGCTGAGCACCTATGGCATATCACACTGTTCTAGATATGGGAGACAAAGCACAGAGTAAGAGACCAAAAGAATTTCACAAAGTCTACATTCTAATAGAGACAATATGATAAACAGAAAAAAAAAATTAAGTAAAATGTATTTCATATCAGGTGGTGATAAGTGCTACGGAGGAAAACTAAATATGGAAGAAGACAGGAAGCTCAGTCTGGAAACTGAGATTCCACCTGAGCAGAGACTTAAGGAAAGCAAGGAAGTGAGCTGAGAGCACCTGCTGGAACAGCATTCCAGAAGACCACACATCAAGGACAAAACGTTCTGAGGGAACAACATGCCTGGAATGTTTGAGGAATAACAAAAAGGCCACTGGGGAGGAGGGAAAGTAGAGATCCCTAACCCCTTATCTGTAATTCTAAAATCCCCACAAAACTCCCAACACAGTTTTTCCTAAAACTGGCACCAAAACTCATCTGGCAACAAACCTTAATCTCAACTATTTGTGACTATTTGGTCTCTTTCTTTGCTTAATGTATCAAACAGTTCTCTGCAGAAATCTTACTGTCTTTGACTACAATACTGCTGCAGGGCCCACTGGGAATCTTTCTTACTCACTTTACTACCTTTCTGGCCCCAAGACACATGGATAAAGGATTCTGAACTTAGAATAGAAAATGAGGTCAGAGACATAATGAGAAGGCCAGATCAAGTAAAGGATTGCAAACCAGAGTAAGGACTTGGACTTTTATTCTGAGTGAGATGGGTAGCCATTATAGGTTTTAAACAGGCTAGATATGATTTGGCTTCATGTCATTTTGGATGCTGACTGAGAAGAGATGAGGGTGGGCAAGGGCAAAGCAGGGAAACTACAGCAATGGCAGTAATTCAACAGAGCGGTGACAAGTGGCTTGGACTAGGATGAGAGCAGCAGAAATAGCAGGAAGTAGCAGGAATCTTGATGTATTCTGAAAGTAGAGGCAAAAAGATTTTTTAACGGATTAATATCAAGTATGGAAAAAAAGGAATGAAGGGGGACTCCAAGATTCCTAGCGTGAACAACTACAAGGATATAGTTGCCAATTTTAAAATACCTGAGATAAAAAAGATTTTAAAAGAAGCTGGAGGAGACTGGAGGTACGAATTTGAGTTCTGAACATATTAAATTTGTTTTATTAGAAAATCCCACAAAGTATTCCATTAAAATGTTTCAAGATACAGGAGAACTAAATATTTCCTTCCAAAAATACCTAAATTTCTTGAAAATCTTGATGGCTCATGAGAACAATCTTTGATAAACAGCTGATAAACAGCTGATCTTGGATGCAATGTACAAATTTTCCAATTTAAGTATATCTACATGATTTGTTAGTTCATAAATAGTTTAAGTTGACATCAAAATTTTTACTTTAGAAAAAAACACTTCTGTGGTATTCAGCAGGTAGAGTTATCACTTTTCAAATCACATCCTTAAAAATCTGTATGAGTGTTTTTGTTGTCACAATGATCATATCCTTAAAAATCTATGAGTGTTTTTGTTGTCACAATGATTAAACCTGCTGGGGACACTAAATATCCTTCAATGTGGACAGTTCCTCACAATGAAGAATTGTACCATGACCTATTTAGATTCCTAAAGATGAAAAACCTACTTATCAATTATTTGAACCAAGAACTCAACTCAATTTTACACAAAAACATCTAGTATTTTTAATCTGAATTTTCCAAGAACGCAAGTACCATGTATTCATCAAGAGATCACCTTTCGTCTTATTTGAAACTTTAACTTCTATCGTGTCACCAATGGCACTGCTGCTAACGGTCTCTGAATCACACACGCATACGCGCAGGAATTCACAAACGTCACACGAGTAGTGATCCACATACAGGTACAATCACCTGGCTACGTCTAAGTATGTCTTCAGTCACTGTAGCTAGCATTTACATACTGAAATACACCTCTTTTCCTTTTATTTCTCCTTTACAGTTAGGGTATGATACTGGCTTTTTAAAAAACTGTACAAATTTTGTCTCTCCTTCTCCAAGGAGGAAAAAATTTTTAATGCTAAATCTGAAATGTCCTTAGGGGGAAAATTCTTACTGGGGACAGGTGAAAATGACACACACTAAAATTTTTTTAAATGGAGGGAAAAGGAGAGATGTTTGAAAGAAAATAGCATTAGTCCCTAAAGAATCTGCACATTAATCATTGTCCCTATGCATATTCACCATTTCCTTGAAAAGTTGTGCATCTATATACAGCCTTAGCTTCTGTCAACTACATCCACCGTTTGGTCCTTAGTTAAATCATACTACTAACTTACATCTCAGGGCATAGGTCAATCTGAAATGTAGCTCTAATCATCCTATTTCCTACACATGAATTAACACGAGTCTTTACTTGACACAGAGGTAAATTTCCTTACGTCATTAGAACTTTAGCTTCATAAATTTCTAAGGTTCAAGATTATTAGGGCAATAAGACAGACTCAGTCTCTTAGACAAAAAAATACTCAGGTGGTTTCTAATTTCCTAAGTAATTAGGGACAAATCAAATTTAAAATGGTTCTACTTAACTTTAGGTCTACTACGATGGAAAAAAATCATTTATATAGTACTCATTACTGAATCTAACAACTAATCCAAAAACATTATTTTGATGATCAATGTTCAATATTCCCAAGTAATTTTAACAGTTATTGCTTATATCACTATGGTATACATAAAGACAAATTCAAATATGTAAGTACATGTTTTGATTACCCAAGCAGAAATATACCTGTATCTGTGAAAGACTGAATATCATAGGTGAGATCAACACTGAGATTTTCAGAGTTTTCTGTTTTCTTAAACACTAACCCAATCACCCACATCGTGCGAAATTCTTCCCTGCAAAGTAAGAAAAGTATTACTATATTTTATCAGGATTTCAGGAAAATATAGTTATCAAAGTGGTTGATAACCTGAGGTATGTGGAAAAACTTGGAATACAAATGTATAAGCAAACTAACCCAAACTCCATGAACAATCAAAGTCCTCCCCTGATACCTGTCCTCTATATTCCCATTACTACATAAACAATCAGAGTACTAGGACAAACACACTCTTATCATCTAAGTACTGACAGTCAATGTTCTTAATGATGATCCTAAAGTACAAAATGCACTGCAAACACAGAAGAGTTATGTTTAAACTAATGAAGGAAAAGGAGTAACATGTTTTAGAAAAGTCTAAAACAAAAAAGAATATTCTAGATACAAAAATTTAACTAGAATTTCATATTCCTTAAACTTCTAAAACTCAATTGAAAAGGCCGCATGAACCGAAATTTGGCTACAACCTAACAGGAGCAAAGGATGACTAAGCTACTTTTCAACGTTTAACAATATACCTACTGAATGGATCATACAGTCTTTTATAATAATTCATATGGTCTTTTAATAACTAAGATTGCAGCAACAAAGAAATGTAAAAAACTCAACTAGCAACTCTTACATGACTGCAAAAGGAAATAATTTATATAAACAATCAGAATATCAGTTATTCTATTACAGCACCATCTTGAACGATCCATTCCTTACCTTTTTCAATCTTTCTTTAATGCTACTTTGTTTTTAAAGCTTATTACTAAACTTCCCTCACCCTCCAAATGTGGCGAAGTAAAATCTCATATAATAATATAGCAATGATCAAACCAGAAACTGACCTATAGAATCTTAAAAGGAGAAAGTGAGCCTGCTTTTAATATATTATCTTCTCAATCTTGCAGAATCTAGCACAAATCAGATTTTTCCAAGGTCAAACCAAAGTTATGTTCTCTTTTTTAAAAAAATTAAGATAAAAAGTAAAGACTGATGTTAGATATAGCAGCTACTATGACAACCACTGTACTAAACGGGAGAAAAAAGGACTGTTAAGAAGAAATGCGAAAGGACACCTCTGCAGAATTTGAACTCTAATTAGTTAATAGGCACCTCAACATTACAGACTATTATCAGAAAAACCTATTTCAGTGGTAATTTTTCTCAAGAAAGTCTTTGTCTTCAATATTCCTGATCAGGAAACCCTAAACTATAAATCTCAAACTGATTTTCAACCATATGCAATCAACAGTATAGTGACTCTAATTACTAAAAATTGCCTATGGGGCCCAGCCCTGTGGCAGAGTGTGGTTACCTTTGGGGCATTCTGCTTCGGTGGCCCTGGTTCACAGGTTCAGATCCAGGGCGTGGACCTGCACCACTCAGCAGCCACGCTGTGGTGGCGACCCACATATACATCGCAGGAAGACGGGGCACAGATGTTAGCTCAGGACTAATCTGGGCGGGGGGGGGGGGGGGGGGGGGGAATTGCCTATAAGAGTTTCTATGAGTAAAAGTTGAAAGGAGGAAGAAGAAACGATTAAATTAGAAGATGGCTTACTTGTCAGGATTTTCTTTGGGTGCTGGAAATGACTGGGGATTCACATGAGCCAGTGTAATAAATTCATTCTTCTCCAAACTTCCAACCAGGATTCGGATTTTTGACTCCACCAAGCCCACCCTGAACAAATGTCATTTAGTATTAATGAAAATTCCAGTTAATTTAAAAAATAAAATGCACAACATCAAATGTTTACGTAAAGCAGTAATGTGGAGTTCATACTTAAACACACATGAGGGCTGTTCAAGTGTCTGAACCTCCACAGATAAAACCAAGCTTTATGCTCTACCCAAAAACACAGACGAAAAACTGGGGGAGAAGAGAATCAAGTAACATTTCAAATTAGGAAGGCTACAAAAGACATCCTCACAAATATTTAAAGAAAAAAAATCAGTAAGCTAAAACAAAGCACTTTAAATATACAGTTAAGAAATGATATAAGGCAAACAAAGAAAAAGTTGTATATGGATCCCGAAATCCCTATACTTTTATTACAAGTAGTAACGCTCTATTTATTTGAAAACCAAACGAAGTTTTAAGAACTTCCTCCATATCCTACTGTGTTCTGTGTCTATCTGATTCATTTTTAAGTTTATCTTTTCTGTAAAATCCAATCTTATACTCACCATTCTAGGCGTTGTTTTTCTGTTGGTGCACTTGCTAGAAGTACAATATAATGCCTTTGAAGATAAAGACAACATGCTATTTATTTTATTTAAATGCTTTGTGCTGGATATTAAAACCATAATGTAATAAGCTTGGTAACAGTTACAGATCAGCATCACTTGAGCAAGGGGGAATTGTAATTTCAATATGCACATAAAATGATAAAAGCTAAACTGCACAGTTTCTAACTACCAGAGAGTTTAATTCTCCCGAACAAGAGTGATTTTATGAATAATTTCCTACAAAGCAGCTTAATTCAAGCATGCTGAATAAACATTAACTGATAATTTGGTTCAATAACTCAGGTGAAGCGTTTTATCCATAAAATTAAAGAGCTGCTCACTAAAATATAATCCCTAAAACAAAAACTTTTTAATAGCAAAAACTAAACTGAATACTGAAGTTAGGCCTCAGGATTTTTTTCAAAGAACAGTATCCAACTGTGTAACAAGGCAGCAGTCACCACTGTAAGACGCAACAAAGAAACCAATCCCATCAAACTAGAGAAAAGGCAAGTTTTCATGTCAGAAAAGACCATCATGACCAAGGATCTATTTTAAGCCTTTTTAAAACAAATTATTTACAACTAAAGTATAACTCATATAATTCAATTTCATAAGACTAAAAATGTTCAATCCAACGTACTCTTCTACAGAATCCATTTTAGAGGCACCGGAAGCCAAACTTCTCACCAGAAACTTTAACTCAAAAAGTAAACTGACACCATTATTCAGTATAGCTACTAGTTTGGAAAGTCAAGAGTATGACCAAAAATTTAAAACTACTTTACTCTTTTAAAGGCTGAAACCTTTATAATGTTATCTTTCACATTTTACAAATGAGGTTTCTGGCTAAAAAATCAAATGTCTGCAACTAGACCAAGAAAAAGAACTACCAACCCAGTTCAAATTAGCCAAACAAACAAAAAAAAAAGGACATTTAGGAGAGGGATACTGAAGATTTGGGAAGTTTAAGCATTTTTTAACCATACTCCCTTTTAGAAGAGTCCATTTGATTATTTGCTATTTATGCTCACAAAGTAATTGAAAAATAGTTCTGATTCTTCCTAGCTATGTAATCCAGGTCTAAGACTTGTGTACATCATCTGTAAAACGGGATGACATCTGTCTTACTGGCAGAGGAATTGTTAAGCTTGAATGAGTTAACTTTAAGTATTTATAAACTTAAAGTAACAGAGGTAATATATACATAAATATGAAAACAAGTCGACAGATATACTAATGAATATGCAGTCTAAATCCATAGAGACCAATACTTCCTTTACCAAATTTAATTTGTTCAGCATTATTTGGAGCAAACCCAATATACAGAACACACACAAAGTCCAAATAAATAAAATGCAATAAAAGTCACATAAAAGCACTAAAAGCTCATGCATTTTACATATAGAGAAACTCACTCTCAGTCCTAAATGCTCATAAAAAAAAATCCTAACAAGCTCAGTAATCTGATTTCCAGGTCTCTGGAAGATTAAAAACGGGCAACAGATTTCCAAAAAAGAAAAGAAAGGGAGACGAAGAGAAGAGCGCTCTGACAAAAGTATAACATGAGACAACAAAGTATAAAAAGCAAGCATGCACACAAAACTCAAAAAGAAGCAAAGTTGTCTGGGTTCACCTGGTGTAGGGACGCAACTCTCAGTTTCTAAATCACTCTTTTACCACACTATCAAAATGGATATTCATTAGACCATCTGAGTCTCCAAGAAAAGTTTAAATGATGTACAATGTTCTCTATTTACGAAAGCAAAATGTACAATCCATCTGAACGTAAGTTTGTTGGCAATTCAAAGTTTAAAGTTTTAAAGCTTAAAGAGTTCAATTTCAGTTCTTACTGAAATTGGGGGAGGGAGGTACCTACTGTGTACACTGTTTACGCAAAA
The DNA here is from genome assembly GCF_041296235.1 of Equus asinus. Classification (NCBI taxonomy): domain Eukaryota; kingdom Metazoa; phylum Chordata; class Mammalia; order Perissodactyla; family Equidae; genus Equus; species Equus asinus. The sequence goes on along the minus strand of NC_091796.1, from coordinate 101,756,760 downwards.
AGGCATGTTTAAATATAGCTAAAAGTGTCAAATAACTCTAATAAGTATTTATGCTGAGGTTAAATGTCCTTTACTCAGCCACATTTTCACATTTAAGCAAATATGAAGTGGGAGATATAAACTACAAAAATTAAGTTTAATAGAAATAAGCTGCTATTAGGAATCTGTTTACAAAAACAAAGATTCATCCATCTAGGAAACTGAAAATAAAATCCCAATTCACTTTGTTAAGTTTTAAAAACCAGAAGTGGTATTCAATTCCTAAGATCCCTATCAGAGCACAGAGACCAAGTAAAGGTATTTCTAAATTTAGAGTGTACTTATTTTGTTGCTGTTCCAAAAACACGTAATCCCCTATTTCATACCGCCACTATCGCGATTAAGATGCTCAAATGCCTTCACTAGACACTTTAAAGTCTTAATGCAACTGTGATTAACTTTTCCCCAAATTTAAAGATTATCGGTTTCAAATAAAAAATTTAACTACAAAAATGTACTCCAAATAATTAAAACCTATTTAAAAACTCCTAAGAACACTTAGTTTAGTTGCTATTATTACCTTAAAACTACCCCAAAAAATGCATCCTGCGTAGGTATCCTGGCCATTTCACCACACAATATTTTACCTGCACAGATCATAGCTCAGATACGTGCAGTGAAAAATCTATTATCTCTTAGACAAAAATCTTTATAATTCCATCTTTCAGTAACTCAGGACCAAGAGTTACGGTTCACTATTTTTAAAGCTGTTTAAACATTTTAAGGCTAAATTATACTATATATACATACTCCTTGAAATTACCAATTATTAATCTTACACCTTGGAGAACATTCTGGCTTTTGTCCTAATACCTTTCCTTCCTTGTTGCCTAGTAAAATGGAACACATGAAATAAGTATTCACATTTCCTATGTCAATAATGATTTGTTTTCTTGCTAGTATTAATTTGAACATCATGAAAGAAAAACATAAAAATATTTTCTTAGAACTATTTAAAATTTCACAAAGCAATGTTACCCCTTTTTCGCAAGGAACACTGATATCTTCTGGAAGATGATTTGTCTGCTTTTTAAGACAAATGAAATTTCCTCCATGGTTCCCTCCCTTCCAAGAATGGCAGGCAGTTATATTACACACGATTTAAAATCCTATACATAACAAATAGCAATACTTCAAACAAGGCTTAACCAACTTTATCTCAAGGAAAAACTAAGAATTTCAATTCAGTTGTACAGCCAATCTTTGGGGTACTTCATATATGTTAAAAAATTTTTCAAATCTGTGAATACCTCTAACGTCTAATGTAGTAATCACTAGATATCTTAAAGAGGGAAATTTTTGGAGACAAGTTAAAAAATAAAAATAGAATTTGGTACAGATAAAATTGGCCCACTGTTGTCATGTTTTCAAATCTGTTTTCTCAGGACTCACAGCTGAAATTTAAACTTTCCTGATACAATTTTCTCTATTTGTTGCTACATCCTTCTATCAAGAGAATTCAAGAAAGACAGTAATCTATAATCTCTTAGTCAACTGTAGACCTTATAACACCACTTGGCAGACTGAAGGATAACTTAAGTTTTAAAAGAAAAAAGATTTAAGCAAGCTTCTAAAAAAAAAACAAAACGTCAAAGTTCTAGTTATGCAAATTTACTCAAATGAATGACACTATCAAAGTTTGCTCAATTTCAACAGTAACCTTTCTTAAAGTGAAGGAAGCCACTTAGGTAGGTACTATCAAAAACTTCATTCTACCTACCTCTTACTCCTATAAGAAAGTGAGACAGGAAAAATGAATCTAGTATCATCTTAGATTCTCGGGGATTTAAGAAATGCAGATACTTTTCTACAAGACTAATTTATTATTCTCCTTACAAGTAATTATGTACTCCTCTATGTTATAGTTTTTAAAGTATCAGAACATATATTTGTAAGTTTAAATATTCAAAAGTACTTCCTCAACATTGGTTAAAATAAGAAACAAAATTATCCACCAAATGGAAAAAGCACAACTTTTGGGGAATAAGTAATAAACAAGAGCATTCAGTGTTAGGCTATTTCAATTTTTACTGACAACGCAGTGCTCCCAGAACACAACAATTAAGCTGGCTCCATTATTGCTTTTTCATGCAAAAGATACAGAAACAAAACACAGAGACATCATGAAGGTCATCATTCTTGTTTTTAATTGGGGAAATAGCATAAAGCAATCTTGCTTAGATTATTACAAAACACAATCCAACACAAGATCAAATGGTCAGGAAAGTTTCAAGCGTTAAAGAAAAAAATTTAAAGTGGGACTTTGGCAAGTTTTCAGCTCAGGGCAAATAAAAGTGCAAGTCCATTTTTTTTAAAAAGTAAGATTTATTATAACTTACAATTTTCATCAAAACCAACACAATCAGGATTTTAGCCTGTACTAAGGTATTAAACGATTATATTAAAACCATTAGTAAAAAATACTACACCCACTTAGATTCCAAGAAAATTATTTGTAGAAATATTTGAAAGGGCTTTACTAACATTAGGGGGACTAATCGTGTAATTACTAAAAACATTTCATGACTATATAGTGACATTTGATTAGCTTTGCCTATGTAATAGAGAATCTTAATGATAAGTTTCCAGAACTGGCTACTTAGTTCTTAATAGAGAACATTAACTACAGATTTTAAAGATTCACCTCCTTTGCCAAGGTACAGATTTAGACTTTGGTGATGACTAACATATGCCTACAGAACTGATGTGGCTACAAATGTAGTAGGAGTTTGGTTACATCAAGCAGCAAAACTGTAGGGGCTACACTTCACCTTGACAAAGAAAAAATAAGAGGTTTACTAAAAACAGTACGCCCCTTGTGACAGGAAGAAAACTTCTACAGATGATGTTTAAATGAAAATTCGAACTACATTAGTCTATCAAGCAGAGATGTCAAATATGCTACCATTTAACCATTACTTAAGAGAGCAAAATGTCCGACATGCCTTAAAATACATACTTGTACTTTTGAAAGAAGTTTGGAGCTTCAAAAAGTTTGGACCACTCTGCCTTACTCAGCAAAATTTCATCTGTGATAGCAAGACCTAAATTAAAAACATATTAAAATGTTTGCATGCTTCAGTCTAACAATCTAGAATTTTAAAGATCTTAAACATACATGCATTCACTGTTATCCTAAAATTATAATTTTATCAAATAGCAGTTTCAGTCTATGACTTTAGAGCATAAAGATTCTTACAGACATATACAGACAGATACACTTTGCAAAAAGGTGGATTTTTCTGAGAGCCAATTTCTGGTAAATTACTATTACTCTAAAATGCCATGCTCATAGAATGACTCTCTCAGAAAAGTGACGCACTGTAGTTACGGAAGAAAGAAAAATTGCCCATAAGCTTTGTTTCTTGCCTTTCTAAAAACATGCTTCCCACTGTTTCTAAAAGGACAGCAAAATCTTCCCATTAAGAGCCTCTTTAGACTACAGAAAAGAACTTCACACTTGCGAGTTTGCAGCTGGTAGTTGTACAGCTGGTTCTATTTCCTCGACTGGTGTCAGTCAAATCAAATCCTGCCCCAGCTAGTTTCCTCCAAGACTGGCAATAGGTATACCATCAAATTAACAGGACTACTGGGACTCGGAAAAGTTTAGAGGTTCTTCCAAAACGGGTAGTTTGGCCCTAATCCTACTGAAAGCTCTCTCCAAGCAGATGATGGTCTGCTAAAAGCATCTCTGCCATCACCCAGTGGAGACAAACTATGATACCATTTAAACTCTCACATGGCAATAGTATGGCACTAAACCAGTCCATAAAGGCCTGGCTAAGAATATGGCTATAAATATTGGTTAATCTTGCAATATATAATCAAAAATAAATTGCCTAAAAGCAATTAAACTGAGTTTTTCAAGTCAATTCTCAAATATATATTGTAATCAATAAATTAAACACCAAAATCCACTTCATTGAACGTTTTCTTCATTGAATTGCATACCCGACTACTGGGTCTAAAATAGTATGTAAATCCTTCGTGTATAAAGGAGAGCATAAGGATAACACTTACCTTGTTTAAACTCCTCAACCATGACCATCCGTGTTGAAACGGACACATTGTACGTGGAGTTCTGTTGTGGGTATGCTGGTGTAATTATAGGCATAAGATGGTACCTATCACTGGGGTTTACCTACATACAACAACAGCCAATCAGTTTCTTCAAGTACATATGCAACAGATACTTGGACTTTTTACCCCTTGTTAAACTGAACCAATGATTAAATTTTATTTCATTCATAGCTGGAGTTGAGAAAGAAAAACCATGTAAGAGACATCGTTTTTACAGGAATTCTTTATAGAATCAGAGATTTGGTCTAAACTAATGATTTGTTTCAATCATTTGGGCATGACTATTTTGGCAACCTTACTAGAAATAGTGTGCCTGTCGAGCAAAAGAGGTTCTGCTTGGGCATCTATTAATGTTTAGTTTTTCTTTTGTCAACAACAGAAATGGGAACGCACACACAACTACTCTTTTGAGAAATGTCATACCACAATATGTTCTGTGTAAAACAAATTTTAAACAAGATGGAAACAGTTTTTAATATACCCTTAACTTTTAAGGAGTATAAGCTTACTAACACATGGTGAAACTACATTATCCATGCTGCTATCATTTTAACCCACAATGAAATGATTTAACAAGTGTTCATCTTAATCCATATATTAACGATAAGTGGCATATTTCCACGAAGAAAACTGTCAACTCGTATCCCTCCAAAATGAAAAGCCTTGAGGTTTGGAAAACTTGAAAATACATAGCTTGATGTAATTAACAGAATTTAAAACTAACAATATTTTTGATATTGCAGTAAGATAGCAAATTAATGTAGAAAAATATAATTTTATAAACCTAGAAAGTCTTATTCAGACCTAAACTTCTTTTATCAACTAATAAAGTACAGGTGTGTTAACATTTAAACTAAGTAAGCAGTAAAGGTCGTAACTTCCCAAGCAGCAGAATGGAAGTTCTTCTTTAGCCCAAACGTGTTTTTGCAATCTGAAATAGCCAAACCAATTTTTACAATTACATCATAGTAATTAAAGTGATATTGCTCAGAAGTTATCTGCCACAGGTAAACATTAACCAACAATTTTGGTACAACCCAATTTTAACAGAATATTTAGATCAAATAAAAAAATACAGGGATTTTTAGTATCCTTTTATTTTTTTTAAGCACAAATGCCCACACAACTTTGACTTACAAGGTTCTATATAGAATAAATTAAAATGTTAGTGAACTTGGTATTATAAACTATGTACAATTAAATGTAGTTTACAGGGTACATAATTAGGTTTCTCACACCAAAGGACAATTATAGTTGAGGTTATCTAAAAGAAAGTGTAATACGGACATGTCCACTCATATGTAAAAGGAATGGGAAGTCTCTTTGAAGTTTATGCAGATGATTTTTACTTGTTATTGCACAGTGTGAATTTGTAGGGGAAAAAATAATACACTAACCCTTGGGTCCCATACAGGCAAATTAAGATTGCATTCTTCAGGCTGTTTCAATAGCACTGGATTTGGCCATTCCCTGTTTAAAAAGATTGTAGCACTTGATAAGACTATTGGATATTACCATCTAAACGTATCTTGTTAAACATACAGCATTTGTGAATGTGATCCTTCTTCATTCATTTTGCCCTCTTGGTATACATAATCTTTTAATCCTCAAGGTCGACGTTAGACTACTCAAAATACTTTTCCCCTAACTATGAAATTAACTTAAACCATTTGGTAGCTTTCTGAGACTGAATTCAAACATCTTCTCTGCCTCTCAAAGAACTGATAAAGCACTATTTAAATAAAGTACTATCCCGCCACATCTGATGTGTCACCTCAACTTTGAACAGGATAAATCCCTCTTGAAAGACAAAAATACCTTCTTCATACTAGCTCCATCCAAAGACAAGTAAGGATGAAAAAGGTAACTCATTACAGGCAAAGGACTATGAATTATAAAAACTGATTAGAAAAATTCTTCTCTATCTCATGACTTAAAAGTTATAACATGAATATGTGTAATAAAACTTTGTGACGCAAACACATTGTTCTCAAGACGCGTTCCTGAGTTAGGTAGCTACTTCAGTCCTTTATGGAAGAGATCAAAAAGCGAAAAACATTCGCCATCTTTAACACCAAGGTTAGCTTCTTAAAAATATTATTTGCTATGTATGTGTAGCAGGAAAAGAAATTCTTTAATCAATCTCATCAAACATGACTGATTATATATGCTAAGGGCCATCAAATCCATAAGTAACAAAATGTGTACTGAAAAGTGTGGCACAGTTCTAAATTAGAAATTGTCTCCAATAACTCTAATTTTTATAAAGTAAACTAGAAAGGACTCTTTTTTTCAGCAGGAGGCAGGACAGGAGTTGGCAGGAATAGGGAGAAAGACGGATGTAAGATCAATCTGATTAAAAACCAAGAACCCTAACCTTTTGGGCCAAAGCAACTAAAAATTGGCAATCATCTTTTATCTTACTTTTCTTAAAAGAAATAATGGTTGACAAATGTGAACATATTGAAACGAGGAAGCTTAAAAAAAATTCTCTCCTGGGTTAACGACTAATCTCAAAGGAATGATAATTGCTTTTTTTTAAGCACTTACAGTTATTATTAAAAACTTTTTATATACATCTTCAATATTTTACTAAAGATAAGTGGGCAGCTGTAGGCAAAAAATAATCACAAGAAACTAAAAGCCTACAGATTTAGAAGAATTACAAGAGTAAAAGAGGTGGTATATAAGTTTTATCCCAAGTAACTGATATCCCAAACTATCGGTTCATTGGATTTTAGCAGACATTACAGCTAAAATTCAGAATTTATTTAGAGAGTAAATTTACACATGGAAGTACAAACAGCATCTCCCTTACTATCCTGGGAAAGCTAGGGAAAGGAATGGAATTTACGTTTGCCGTTTTATATACAGTATGATCTCCCCCAAGGCTACCTAAATGGCTACATCATGAACTAAAATTTGAATCTGAAACCAGCTGCAGAAATGTCATAGAAATAAGACTAAACTTCAGTGTCTACAATCAATTTTATTTTAATATAATCTAAACACATACCATTTAGAAAATACCAAGAAAAATTTATGTACAAGAGTTGATGCTATTGCATTTGGATAAAGCTGGCAAGTTCTTGCTACTAGCATAGCCCAGGAAACACCACCGAGGAAACCTAATATATTGGAATAGATGTTGTGGCCTGTTGATAAGGGAAAAGCAAAAAGAAAAGTTAGTGTTGAACAAAAGTTTAAACATTTTCAATAAGCTAGCCAACAAATTCTGAACTCACGTTTGGCCCACAGTTTGATAGCTCTCAGAGTTAACCTGAAGTTGTCAATGTTTGGTACTAGATGTAAAATTTCATCGGTTACCCTGCAACCTGATTAATAGGAGTGAAAAAACAGAATATTAAATCATCAAGTTTAATGATAGTATTTCTTTTAAATTTTCTGAGACTGATGTCAAATTAAATAAAAACTTACTTGGTAGAATCAGTAATGTTAATGCAACAAAGCAGCAAATAAAAACTCTAAAACTTTAACCCCCAACATAAGCAGTACCCTAAACCAAAGATCTAACTGCAATCTGTCTAATCTCAAACTTTCAACCCATAACTAAAACTTCCTCCAGTTCAGATACACTGAGGAGGGGGGTTTGATTCACTAAAGTTTTCAAAAATTCTTCTTCAAGAGCATGGTAACTAGCAATGCTAACACAAAAGTGTTCAAAAGTAACCCTTTTAAGCAGAACAGCTGAAAACACAACAAAGCATATCAGAATCAAAATTAATTAGGGTTATGCGGTGAAACCTAAATCACCAGCGAGAGTACAAATGTAAGACAGTTTTTAAATGTCCCAGGAAGGAAAGAAATAACAGTGCAACATACCAGTGAGTAAAATAAATTACCAGATACCCCTCTGCAGTCTAACTATTAAGTAAAGCACATTTTATTTGACTATGGATAAACAATATGGCTATAAAAAGCTTCATTATAATACCTGAGTTAAAAACTACTTTATAATTGACAAAAACTGCTATTATGCAAAAGGAAGTAGGTTTTGACATACCGTTAAGACTTCTTATGCATCTTATATCTAAATTTTTAAGCAGACTGTCATCTCTTAAGTCCAAGTCTTCTGGAATAGTCTGCAGTGCTAATCTTGCAAACAAAATATCAATCTAAAACAAAAACAAAACTTAACATTTCATATCTGTCAAACTATTTTAAAGGCATTTCTTAAAAGAAAACATTTAATACTCCTTAAAATCAGGATCATCTTATCAATTATGAACACGACAATGTCTCCCAAGTCCAAATAATATGAATTCATATAACAAGTAATTTAATCAGTATTTAATCATTTAAGATAGTAATATGAAACAGAACTTGTACAAATATCTACTTGTCATTTTAATTATCCTTATTACTAAGTTTACTAAACGCCATCTACTGGATTTACTAAGTTTGCTAAATGTATATACTGGGCTACTTAAAATTAATTGTTTAGCTCTCCATCTATATAAACTGTGAATTGATTGTACTAAAAGATGCCCAAATATAAGGTCAATATCCTTGTATTCAGCCCAAATATACCTGTCAGTACAAAGAGAGTTCCTTATATTTAAGAACTTATGTATCTATAATATTATGGTATGTCTCTCCAACTTAGTTTTGACTAAATAAAAACAAAACAAAAACAAACACTGGCTAATTTTGAAGGCTTACAGAAGAAAAGAAAAAAAGATTTTTTTCTTTCTTTTTTTCAAAGAAAGGTGGGAGGGCAAAGAAACTTAGCAGATTCCTGAGGGTATGATTTCATGGTTCCAAAACTTTGGATGCTCCTAGAAACAAACCTTTTATAAGATCACATTAAAAAGCAGTATAAGAGCTTATTATGAAAAATCATTTAAACATGCACCTGCAGGATAGAAAAAACTGTACACTTGCACAAATAAGCACTTCTGGTGTAGCATAAATTTTCTAATAAAACAGATTCCAAACAGATCTCCCCCAATTGAGACAGAAATAAAGATTATAGGGCCACCCCTGGTGGCCTAATGGTTAAATTCAGCACGCTCTGCTTCGGCAGCTCAGCGTCAGTTCCCAGGGGCACAGACCTACACCACTGTCTGTGAGTGGCCATGCTGGGACAGTGGCTCAGATACAAATACAGGAAGACTGGCAACAGATGTTCGCTCAGGGTGACTCTTTCTCAGCCAAAAGAAGAAATAAAGACTACATGCTCACAAAAACAGATAACTCAAAAAGCAACTCAGTGATGATGCCAACATTAAAAAAAGTTGGTATAAAATTATTTTGAAAAATGTTAAAATGGAAAGACATTCCCTAATACTATTTTATATACAATGTAAAGATAGAAAACTAACATATTAAGTATTTCAAGTAACCATATGACTTTCATCTCCACCCTTAAAAGTTTACACAATTGAGCTGGGTCTCTCACAAAAAGACAAAAATCTCTCCTTTGTTGGTAATGTTCTTTTTTGGAAAATGGAGCATCACCTTACATTACAGATTGTTTTGTACTTATTTAAACATTGACAGTAAATCAAAACTACCTGAACTTGATAACCTTTCACTAAAATTAATATATTATGTCTACTTATTAAGGTTAGTCATTCGACTTTTCAGGGAAGATAAAGTGGGCCATCTTACACGGCAATTATAGAAACCACCATTTTTGAAAAACAATGGACTATTATCCTCCTAGTTTCCAAAATTTCACAATCTTTACTCTTCCTACTAGTGACTTTCCAGCACCATTATGTACAGCAGAAGTACCCTAACAAACAACTAAAGTTGCTTCAATGTCAGCTTTGTTCCAACTACTTTCACTACATATGTTTAAAGCAACAAAGAGAAACGTACATCGTCTTAAGAATTTGAGCTCATAAATCCTCCCCATCAGAAAATATTTCAGCATATATAATGTCCCGTCACAATTTCTTCTCACTTTTTAAATATTTAATTCAAATGAAGTCAAGGCAAAGTTCTATGTGCAAAAACATATTGTGCTATTCCTTAATAAGACTAAAAGTACACAAAATTTGCGTAATGGAAAACTAAGTAAACTGTTTTGCAGCAGTATAACACAATCAATGTTTCATTACTTCTGTCTAGATTTTAGCTCCTAATTTCACTAGGCTCTTTTAAAAAAGACTAAAAATGGTATATTCTACAAAGAACAGGTAGTAACTTCCATTAAAAAAAACTTAATTCTCATTAATATCACATCAACTCACTAATTATAAATTTTAAAATAAATCAAGTTTTTAACCTACATCAATCAAAATTACACATAGTAATAACTTTCTATTTGAACTAGACCTTACCTCTATCCCATCAAAACACAGTTTGATAACTGGTACAAATGCCTCTTCAACAGCCTGTAAGAAAATTAAACAAGTTCAGTGACTCTGAAACTACACATTAGACCTATACTAGTTTTAGACCTTTTAAATGAATGTCATGCTTGAAACTGTTTAAACATAACTTAGCATAATGCCTGACACAGACAAGGTTCTCGGCAACTAGCTTTAAGCCACTAGGCTCTTGAATTAGACAACCTCAGTTCGAAACCTTGATTTCTGCCACTCAGATACGTGATCATGGCCAAACTGCTTTTTATTTTGTTTGCCTCATTTCCTGCTCTGTACACAAGATTACAGATTTATGATTTTATGCTTGTTGTAAAGAATAAAATGCAAGCATACACATTAAGTACTTTTTTTAAAAGGGTCTAGCAAATTGCAAGAGTTCAATAAATGAGGCTATATCATTGAATTCACTCAAGTGACTAAACTAATTTTTATAACTCCTCCCCTTTCAACCCAAACATTTACGCACTCTTAAATCTTTTACTTCTTCCTGTAATTTCAACTTATCATAGAATGAGGTGAAAAAGTCACTTCGATCAACATGTCTTGGTGCAACACACAACGCATCAATATCGGCACCTAAAAAAAATTAAGCCCATCAACCACTAATTACTATTACAAGAAAATTATTTATTTTGCATCTTATCATGGCAGTATTTGATAGTGAGAATCTGTTAACATTATATCGGTGAGCCTCTAAAAATTCACCCCTCCCCTTTAAAAAAAATTTACCATTCAGTATAGGAAAGACATAATCTTAGTTGATGGTATATGTTTTTTCCTGCAGCATCCTCTATTTGTAGTGGCCCAGGTGAACTGGGAGTCAAAGAAAGGTGACTCAGATAGGACTTTTATGGTGCAGAGGGAATTATGCCAGAATACACCCAACATCTTGATGTCATTAGTCATAGCCACATTCTTAGTGAAACAAAAAAAATACAGTTGTCTTCTATACATTATGTGACTGATGCTTTTAGGATCCTACCTGGCCCCTAAATGGAACCTACAGAATAAACTTCAAGAAGGACCAATGGCAAGAATCCAAAGAGGCAGACCATGGTAAGATAGTTATTATTAATTTAGAGCTTGATAGCAGGCTACTGAGTACACAGGGAGAACACAAAAAAAGATTATTCAAATCAATAACTGGGATCATAAGAGGGAGAGATCAATGTGGAATTAGGTCAACACAGTCATTTTCCTCAAAGACTCAAAAGCTGAGGCACTACACAGAAGGCTGTCTATTTAGCATATTCATGAAAGGCAAGAAGAGCACACAGTGCACAAGATACACCAAAAGCAAATGCAGCACTACTGGTACAGAGTAGTGGGAGATGAGGAGAATGATGCCAGAGCACAGAGAACGCTACACTTGCAGGCACTTTTAACATAGAGGCCAGTGGTTAACGGGTAAGAGTCCAGCCTCAGACTGCCTGGGTTAGAATCCTAGTTCTGCCAGGGGATGGATGGGAGAAACTGTTCAAGCCTTATTAACTCTTTTAGTCTCAGATTCCTGTTACATGAAAATAAGAGTACTGAGGAATACACAAGCTAACGAAGACCAAAACCTTTAATTAGCTCAGTCCTCAGTAAAAACAACTCAATAAATGTTCTCTGCCATGATGTTTTTATTGCGTATTTATCAGCACAGAGGAAAAAAATTACAAGTGTAAATAAGAAAATATTGACAGTGATTATCAATGGCCACAGATACATATTTTTTTGGTTTGTCTTTTGCTTACCTATAATAAAGCATGCAGAAATGAAAATCCACAAGTTTGGTTTTTTTAAAGCTTTAATTCATTTTTCTTCTGATTTCCAGACTGATATTCTTCAGGCAAAGGAAATGACATAGGGAGCAGCACCATCCAAAACTGACTCTCCACTGGGAAAAACGTTCTCTATCTGCACTTCCCAATACGATAACCACTAGCCATATGTGGCTCTTCAACACTTAAAATGTGGCTACTTCTATTGAGGAACTGAATTTTTAACTTTATTTAATTCTGCTTGGGACAATGCAGGTATAGAAAGCATCATTTTACACCTTTCTGCTTACCAAATTTAGGCTCCTTCAAGTTCTACTCTCTTCCATGCAAACCTAAGCTGTACAATACACCACAAGTAACTGAGATGGGTGTGTCATTATAATTTTTAAAAAATAAAAAAAGGATTCTTTCTCAAGATAATTAAAATATTTACCTTTTGTATGTACTCCTAATCTGTAAGATCCAAACGTAAAAATTTTTCCTCCAACATTTTCAATTACAGATTGTGGAAGATTCTGTTGAAACAAACAAAACAATGGTTATTTTGCCAGAGGAGCACAAAGGAAACTATTTCAGTTAACACTGTATATGTTTTTTAAAAAACACCCCAAATAAGATTTCAGTGCAAATTTGTAAAGACAGTAAACAAACTCCATAAGTTCTACAAAATACTAGGCCTTCGTAAATCAACCTAATTTGAAATTCAAGCAATTTTCAACTTTAAATGATTGATAGTGAATACCTATACTATTTTAGAATTTTGCCACATTTTTGGAAACCGCTATAAAGAAAACTAAGGTAGAGGAGATCATATGATTCTACAGGAGCAATTTTAGAATCAAAGATTTTATTCATGACAAAGACATTGCATAAATCATGAATGTTAAGAGTTTAACAAAAACACATATTCTGATTGCTTAAAAAAAAGGATCACATTCAATGATTATACCAAATATCCCACAGTACCTTAGAGCATAATTTTACCATATCAAAAGTGACTATAAAGCCAATATTGCAACATAACAGTTTAGTTTTTTAGATTTCCGAAAGGCTTGGATGGGAAGATTTTGAACAGAACTAAACTTACTGATGGTTTCTTAGAGTAGAAACATGAGGAAGGAGGAGAAAGAAAAGCATCTAAAAATCATCCCCCTGACCCCGGCACTACTATAAAGTACTTAACAGCACTGGTGGAAAGGATGACATCTGTCCAAACAAAAAACAATTTTAATGTGTGCTAGGTCAATATTTCTCTTTACTCTCTAATTCTTCAGTATAGTAAAATCTTATTCAGTACCAGAACATAAAAAAACCACTCCTCTCCACCTCCTGCGCCCCCAAAAATGACATGAAATGTTACTTCATACTCCAAAACCCCTAAAGATTCAAGGATTCCTTGTTTTAAAAGGGCACATTTCATCATCACTTGCAGAAAATAAACAACCTATATGCGCAAGATTACATTTTTTAAAGGTAGGCAAGGCCTTTGTCTTCCTATATTCAGATATTTAAAAACTCACTTGCAAAGTTGGACTGGTTATTTAAATTAAGCCAGCAAGACGTGTGGAGAAATAGGCTTTCAAAGGAAGTTAGGAAGAAAGCAGCTGTGAACAAAGATCTGCGGACATCTCTAGTAAAAGCACACTGATCTTTTGGATGAGCCCTCTCTAAGAGAACTGTTAAGAGAATGTAGTAGCCGCTAGCTACACTTCACTAATAAGCATCTGAAACGTAGTTAACGTGGCTAAGGTACTGAATGTTAAATCTTAGTTAATTTAAATTGAAATAGCCACATGTGTACCTAGTGTCTACTGCATTAGTACACTTTTAGACATTACTATGTTTATAGGTATTATAATAATTGTAACCCAAAACTTAAGATTTCTGAATTCAGGTCACAGAAAAAAATTTTCAATTGCAAAATTTTTTCTTTTTAATGTCTCAGGATATTAGATGGCAAACAAACCAGACAACTAAAGTAAAGTTGATATTTTATATCATTTCTCCCCCAAAATACTGTAAGTTAATCATAACTGTGTATTAAAGCAGTGGTTTCCAACCAGGGATGATTCTCCCCTCAGGGAACATATGGCAATGTTTGGAGACATGTTTGGTTGTCACAATTTGGGGGGACAGGGGGCAGGGGCAGTGCACCTAGCAGGAAAAGGCCAGGGACACTGTTTAACATCTTACAATGCACAGGATTGGTCCAACAATATCAATAGTGTCAACATCAAGAAACCCTGTATCAGTCTTAAAACTGGGGAAGAAATTCTCTCTACAAAAGATCAAAACTTGTGAAGCCTAACCTCTTTGGTCCCATTCTCTAACCAACTTACTACCTACAGAGTTAGGCTATAAAGAAAAAGACACAGACACATCTGCAGAGGAATGAGCATTAATTCCATTAATCCAAACAGTTTTTCTTACCCTCAGGAAAACCTGCAGTAAGAATTGTACCAAAAACTACAGGTTAAAAAAACCTACTAGGCATGCAAAACAAAACTATTTGAAACAAAGCTATCAATGAGACAGTACTCTTGATTCACCTTAAATAAAAGTCACTTCTGACCTTGTCTACTTGACTATGGCTTTAAACATCTAAGAAAAAGCCAGTGAAGCACAGCTGCTTCCTACACAAGGTGAGGAAAACACTAAATTCAAGAAATGAGTAAAACAGACTTGAACTTGGACATCTTTTGCTCAGCTCAAAAAGAACTTCCTTTTCAAAATCTCATTTGTAACAGACTCTATCAATGAGAAACATGCAGTATAGGGTCTCCAATTTAGAACACTCTTGTTGCTAAAGTTTTAATCAATTGCTTGAAATACATATACACTGTTTTAAGAAAACAGCATTATAAATTTGACTAAAACCAAAACATTTTAACTTTTCTTCTATGTCGACAGCCTCCCTCAGGTTTTCTTCTACCCTTGGTTCTCTTTCCATCAATTTTTCAGGTGTTTTATAGATTAAATACGCATTTTATGCTACCCTGGAAAACTTACCACTATTTATGTAATTTTTTTAAACGGGTCAAATGAATTCCACACACGACTAACTCTAAGAACATATTTCCTTCACCAGAAGCGCAGACATGGATTCCCCAGTCTGTGTAAGAGTTGTCATAGTAAAGCACTGGAACTCACAGAATGTTCTTTTATAAGACTAAAGACTTAGTTTGAGAGTCTACTACACGGGAAAAATACCTTGTTGTAGGATTCCTTAAAAGGTAATAAGATTCTCAGACATTTAATATACATTTTTAAAGCACCTTTTCAGAGAAACATCTATTATTTCTGTGAAGCATTTACGTAATTACTGAGTTTCAGCTTTGAAATGTTGCAACCAAAAAGTACTTATAAAAATCACTGGATTTAGGGGCTGGCCCCGTGGCCAAGTGGTTAAGTTCGCACGTTCCATTTCGGCAGCCTAGGATTCGCCGGTTCGGAGCCTGGGAGGGACCTGCACACCGCTTGTCAAGCTGTGCTGTGGTGGCGTCCCACATAGAAGAACTAGAATGACTTAGAACTAGGATATATAACTACGTACTGAGACTTTGGGGAGAAAAAAAAGAGGAAGATTAGCAACATATGTTAGCTCAGGGCCAATCTTCCTCACCAAAAAGCTTAATTAAAAAAAGAAAATTACAGAATTCAGTTCAGATTTTCCTGCTTTCAAAATAACTAGAAACAAAATATAAACTCTGGGGCTGGACCTGTGGCTGAGTGGTTAAGTCCACGCACTCCACTTCAGCGGCCCAGGGTTTCACTGGTTCGAATCCTGGGCACAGACACGGCACCACTCATCAGGCCATGCTCAGGCAGCGTCCCACACAGCACAACTACAAGGACCCACAACTAAAATATGCTACTATGTATTTTTATATATATATTCTGCTATCAATAGTCTAAAATGGACTCTGCATTAAAGACTCTAAATACACTCAAGTAAGAACAGGTTACATAAAACAAGTGCTGTGTTCAGTTGGTAAATTATTTCATATACAAATAAGTCACCTTACCTTGCTTTCACTGATTTCTCGTATCCACTCTTTTACCAGGTTATTTAATTTTCCCAAAATTAAAATCCTGTTGATAGAGCAAATATCAATCAAGTAGCAAGCTGTTTGTTAGTCCAGATCATTATCAATTAAGACGAAAAACAGTTTTCAATAGGTGGCTTCCTAAATCTTAACCCATTTTTTTTAAGTTATCAGAAACAAAGAACACAGTAATTAGCTATACGTATGCACTGTTACACTGGGTAAGGCATCCCTTTAGCTGAGTAATGCATTCTCCATTCTCCTGACAATTCTGTACTATAACCAAAAGCATCAAAAATCAAAATTAAGGAATAGAATTCTACGTAGAAGAAAGTTTTCTCCAATTATCACTCTTGTCTAAAACAGGGAGAAAAATTCTGATATTCTAAGTAGAGAATGCCTCAAAATCAGTTTCTTACGCTAACAAAAAATTATCAATTAAAAAATATACAGGCCAGCCCAGTGGTGTAACGGTTAAGGTCACACGCTCCGCTTCAGGAGCCTAGGTGTGCCAGTTTGGATGCTGAGAGCAGATCAACACATCGCTTTATCAAGCCATGCTGTGGCAGGCATCCCACATATAATAGAGGGAAATGGGCACAGATGTTAGCTCAGGGCCAATCTTCCTCAGCAAAAAGAGGAGGATTGGCAGCAGATGTTAGTTCAGGGCTAATCTTTCTCAAAAAGTGTGTGTCTGTGTATTTACCTGCGCTGCAGTTCCTCTTCCTCTTCAAAAACCCCAAAGGGCTTCAGAGTCTCAATGAGTTTCTGTGTAAGCAGGCAGTCAGTCTCCTTGGGGGCTGCTAAGCTGATAGGAGAGGTAATGCCATAATGCTTCTGTGGCGGCTGTGTTTGTTGTGATCCCTGCGTTGTAACTGGACTACAAACGGAATTGGATAAAATTACTGCCAAAAGATGTCTACAATTTGAAACAAATTAGCATGACTAGACAAACTGCTTTACTAAGATGTATTTCTAAACATAGTTGATTTACTGCCATACCAAAAAAAACTTTACTTTCAAATGATATTTTACTTGTCTCACAAAAAAAGTAACCAAAAGCAAATGACCAAATAGAACACATTTCACCTCCCACTCCAAGGATTTTTTTTTTAACTTTTGTCACTACCAAAATATCTAAATAAACTACAAATAAGAATTCAGTTCAAATATGGATTTGAGAAATGCAATCTAGAATATAGTGAACTTCTGAAATATCTTACTTCTTGAAAAGGAGCCAAAATCTGTTACAATGTTATTTCTAAAGCAATGATAAACATACTACAAAAAACATTATTTAGCCAACACAAGAGACTCCTCAAATGGAACTTAACATCTGACTCACAGTGAAAAAACTCATAGATAATAGGGCAAATAACAGAAACATAATGGACATAACTTCAGGGGGAAGAACCATATTCACACTAAGCTTGTTAAAGATTTTTGGTGAAAGATTTACACTTCAACAATGATTCTAGTCTAAAAGTCTTATGCATCTTAAGAGAAATTCCAGGTTTTTACAACCAACAGGATTTTAATATAACTGGTAAAAAGGCATGGCATGCTTTAGGAAATTAATATGATTCGATTATTTTTTGGTGAAACCAATTCTTGTTTTTTATTTTCCCTATTGAAATAATTAACTTTATAAGCGAATGGACAAGGACTCCAAAGGTGAGTCGCACAATTACCATTTAAAAACTAACAAGTCGAGTAACATATAAAACCAGGAAGGGCTAAGGAAAGAACCTAACAACTGGAGGAGTTATTTCCCCCAAATTCTGTTCCTTAAGAAATTAAGTATTTATTTCATACACACACACACTCCAGTTTTTTTCAAGTTCTAAATACACTTTTCTTTTTAAAATTAAAGTGCAATAATCTAGTAAGCAACACACGCCAAGTCCAAGAATCCTACGCAGTAAGTCCCACTATGCATTTACTGCCTATTCCCCGGGTCCTGGTTTATGCTGTGACTGCTGGCCTGCGTTTTGCATTCTGTCTTCTGCTATCAGCACAGGCCTAAGAACGCCAGGAAGCCCATACTGCTTGTTACTAATTAGTCACTGGTGTACATCACCTAGTCAGTGTCGCCTGGTCTAGTTAGGCATCGTTTCAATTTTCATTCAGATTTTACAGTAACATTTACTAAATATGAATCAGACTTATATCTCAGCAATTAATTCGTGCCAGATCACTTTCTCTTACTCCTTTAATCTAAACTGCACAGCGCTACAAGGCTATAATGTTAATTCAGAGCTGGAGATCTACATGAGCACCAAGCAATGTCTGAAGACTAAATATCTTACATTAATGTTCTATTTCTCAAATTTATGTAGTATCTCCTATGATTAAAATATACAAATTAACGTAAGTGTAAATACATTCATAATGTCTTGGTTAATACACATTTTCATCAATCAACAAATAGTTATCAGGTTCCATAAAACTAGCATCAAAAAGGTAGCCCTTAAAACTGCCTAACCATTTGAGAGAACCCTCCTTCACACCATATTCTAATAGAGTTCAGATAAATTAGTTATTAAATGTAAAAAGGTACACTTAGCACATATCCCAGCATAATTATATTCTCTTGTACTGTTCCTTGCTTCATGCGAGTTACTTCAAGTAAGCTATAGCCCTTCATGATTATCCCAGGACTATAGATACTTTAATAAATGATTTTAACGTGAGTAGAGCCAGAAACGAAAACAAGTGCAAAGTTCATTCTAGCTAGACTTGGTTCAAGCAAGGAGAGCTTTCAAGTGTAAACTGAATTCACGTTTTCACAACTTCAAGAAAAAACCTCTTTTGGATTTTCTTTTTTGTTTTGAGCACGGAGTCTATTTCTTTCTCTTCCGTTCTGAAGGGGTTAAATTTATTACCAGTTGAGTGGATCATCAACAGAATATGAGTATACCCCTCTGTGGGGTTAAGCTCCTCACTTATCTTTCCCATTTTTTTCTTTCTCAAATATTCAGGGTTTTCACTGTCATACAAAAAACAATGCTTTGAAAGCCCTGTCTACTTCAACTATATTTACCAGAACTTAGATAAAAACTCAGATTTCTAAATTCACACCAAGTCTGTTCACCCTAATGTGAAAAAAATCTTCATGTCTACATCAGTTTCCACATTAACATTTTGATGAGGAAACAAATCATATGCAAGCTGTAAATTTTTATTTACTTTATTCAAAATGTCACATCATCCAAGAATAAATGACATTTATTTGTTCCACCTAATTCAAGAAAGAACATATATAGCATATATCTATATATGTATACGTACAGAACATACACTAATTCAAGTACAGAACACACACTAATTCAAGAAAGAACACATATAAAAAAATAAATCACAACCAAATAAAAGGAAAGAAACAAATACATGTTCTCGAAGTTATAAGATACCTGTGCCTCTAATAAAAACGGCTTAATCTAGTTTAAGTGGCTGGACTAGGAATTCCAGGCTGTCAGATACTCTGAATGTCAAAAATGTCCCAAGTAGCGGGGTCGGCCCAGTGGCGCAGCAGTTAAGTGCACACGTTCCGCTTCAGCGGCCCGGGGTTCGCCGGTTCGGATCCTGGGTGTAGACATGGCACTGCTTGGCATCCCACATATAAAGTAGAGGAAGATGGGCACCCATGTTAGCTCAGGGCCAGTCTTCCTCAGCAAAAAGAGGAGGACTGGCAGCAGATGTTAGCTCAGGGCTAATCTTCCTCAAAAAAAAATAAAAAGTCCCAAGTAGAAATATTAATCAAAATTGTACTTTAAATGGATGAAGTCAAGAATTTCCATTTAATTTTGATATGAGAAATTAAGGAAAGGGATAAAACAACTCAAGGATCTTTTTGTTACTGTTCTGCTTCTAACAAGACAAAAATACAAACTCCAATATTGGGTAATTAGAAGGATTCTGGTTTGCAGACTCTCTCCTGGAACCATACAGCAGACAGCTATCAATCCCAAGAATGCAAAGCTCTTCCTCCCATTCTTGAACACATTAGGCATCTGCCCACGTCTATCACTTTCAAGAGACATTTTTACCAGTAGTTAGTTTTCTTCAGACATTACTCTATTTAAAAATAAACTTCTACAATTATGTAAAAGAATGAGGGGGGAAAACTAAATACAGAGGTACAGTATTTGTGATTCATTAAAAATTTTTTCTGGTTTTCAATATCAAGAACACTTGTGCCTTTCCTAAGCAATTGGTTTATTTTCATCTCATGAATACGATTTGTATTTACCTTTAGGAACTGCCTGAAAGCTTAGATGGAAACGGGTGGCTATCCAGCAAGTTCTCTACAAAATCCAAAAATCACTGTATTTCTGTAAGAACTATTTTTAGTACCCTAATTTCTTGCTCTGTTTTATATCTCTGTCCTGGCTCTTCCTTTTCACCCACCTTTAATGTAAACATTCTAACACGTTAGTTTTTAACACATGACTAAAGCATTCTTAAAAGTCTTAATCCTTTCTGGATCACAGTAACATATAAATACATACCTAAAAATACAGTACATATATCAATTTTGCCCCCTCTCAAAAGACAGCCAAATACTCCTTCCTCGGTCCTACCCTTTTGAGAGGAGGGGGGAAGAGGGCACAGTGTTAAATATTTTCAGAATTCTTCTCTCCCTTAGAACACAGGGTATTTTCTTTACAATATTTAAAATATCCTTGTCAAGGCAAAGCTCACAGGACACATGCCCATCTTTCCTTTTAATTTTTTTTTTTATTTTAACAACATTCTATATAACAATTCCACTCCAACTACTTCAGTTCGGACTCTTGGCACTTTGGTCGCACTCCTTCCTTCTACTCCCTAGCCATGCCAGCCCACCATGCATACTGCGACCAAGCATATCTTCCTAAAACACAGTTTCCTCAAAAACTTCCATGACTTCTGGTGAGAGCATTCAAAACTCTGTCTACAAAGCCTGCTCTCAACTCAGAAGCAATGTGATAAAGCAGAAACAGAGAAAGCAGGTCTGATTATCACTCTAGTTTCACTTCAGCCACTAGTTCTATTATTCTCGGTAAGTTGCACTTCCATGGATTTACCTTAGAATTTATTATACTTCTTCTCTACGTTGGATAGCAAACTAGGAATTTAGAAACTATAACCCATTTACAACACTAAAGAGCAGTTTCCAAACATAGAAAGTTTTTAAACCAATACTCAAAGAAAAGTCCATCCTTTCCACATGGTAGGCTGTCCAAGACCTTTCTAATTAGGATAAATATTTAGGGACTTAGAAAGAATAGCAATATTTTTGTGAAATTAGCATATGATTGTAGGCTGCTTATTTAAGCTAGACATTTGTTTCAAAAGTTTAGGCAACCAACTTAACCAATATGTATACACTTTGAAATACCAAGAAGTACTTTGGCAAGGTAATCATAAAGCTAACTCAAACAGTGCAAGTTCCTATGATTTGTTAACTGTAGTTTAGTGGCCATACATCCAAACAGTCAA
Source organism: Equus asinus (assembly GCF_041296235.1). NCBI lineage: Eukaryota > Metazoa > Chordata > Mammalia > Perissodactyla > Equidae > Equus > Equus asinus. Next base: position 101,734,986 of record NC_091796.1, on the reverse strand, counting down.
AGTATGATAATCTCTGGATATATCATACTGATAACCATTTCAAGTCAGTGAGAAAAGTATGGAATACTCAATGGCTTTGGTTATGCATAAAAATACCTAAATTCCAGAGGCCGTGATATTTCAAAATATTTTATAAGAACTATAGATTATTTCAAAATATTAAAGAAAATGAAGAACATTATTTAAGAACATTATTAAATATACAGTACCATATTTAAGCAAGACACAAAACCCAAAAGCCGTAAACAAAAAGAGATTTGCCTACATAAAAATACTGCAACTTTTTACATAGCAAAACATTATAAGCAAAGCTAAAGCAAATGATAAGTGAGGAAAATAATATGCAACCTATGCCAAAACAATAATATTCTTAATACATAAAAAATTCTTAAATCAACTAAAAAAAGCTTCACTGCAAATCAGGGAAGCAAATTAAGACAACCATTTTTCTGCCAGATTGGAGAAAAAGAAAGTTGATGTACATCTGGTAAAAACGAAAGACTTATTACAAACCTCCAGTGTTGGCAATGGTGTAAGAAAATGAGCACTCTTATCCATCGCAATGGAAGTGAACTTGGTACGTCATTTTAAAAAGCAATCTGGCAATATTCATCAAAATTAAAAATGCTTATATCAACTTTAAAAGTGTGGCAAGCAACTTCACCTCTAGCAGTGTATCTTACAGAAGAAACACTAGGACACAGGACTCAAACTGAAGGCCCTTGAAGTTGGAAGACATATCTTCTTTAATTGACAACACATTTTTAACAGATAAAATATTATATAAAAATTCAAATTTCCAGCTGCTCCTGGGGTGGGGATACAATGGATCAGAAGGCAAGTCAAACATGGGCCCAAAATCCTGTACAACAACAATAAGCTTGAAATGAGCAGTATCTGGTCTATCCCAGGATTATCTCCTATAGATGGGACAGGCTTTGTATTTGTAAACAAACACCTCTTGATCCCACAGGCTCTGGAATTTGACCCTTCTCATAGGAACAACACAAAAAGATATCCAAGGTTGTTCCCTGGAGCACCGTATACAATGCACTAATAAAGTGGAAACCACCTAAATATCCATTAACACACAACTGGTGAATTATAATAAACTCTTACAATGTAACACTGCGCCATATAAAAAGAATGAGGTAGTTATTACATGTAGTAGCATGGAAAGATGCCCACAGTATGTCAGGTGAGAAAAGACACAGAATTATGATAATAGTTGTTATTTACTGAAGCCTCAACAGATTCGAGGTAGTGTGTCATGCACTTTACATTATTCCCAATTGTTCCCAACAACTCTAGTATTAACTGTCTCCATTTCACAATGAAGAAACTAAAGAGAGAAAGGCTTAACAAAACCCACTGGGCCAGGGAACCCAGGCATCTGACCGTACTTGTAACCTCTATGCTGAAGTACCTCTGTACACCTTTCACAATATATAGTTGTCTATCTCTAAAAATTTGTGTTCTATCTATACATGCATAGAAACACACCACGCAAAACCGATATGGGAGAATTTCATTTTATAAAGTTTTGTTCCAACTTATTTTCAAAAATATATATTAATAATGTCATATAAAAGTTGAAAATCATCTAATTCCACTATCCACCATTAAATTAAGTTAGTGATATTAAGGAGGCTAAAATCACTCTGTAAAATCATACCCTGGTAGCAAGGGACACCAAACAAACGCTCGATTTAAAATAATTAGCTTTTCAGTTTCTGGTAATAAAAATAGTATTTTAAAGAAGTGAAGTAAAACAAGACTTTAAAAATGGATTTTTCAGCGCAATACTCTGTGGCTATAAAAAGTGAATACAAAGCAAATCATGCTGTATTTATTACTCAAAAAATCTAAGGCATCCAAGGCTATTAACTTCATCAACCTAATTTTCCTAAAAGCACCTTTTTCTCACTTAACTTGTTTTTGTCAGAAAGTACAGTACTTATTAGGCTGAAATTTACTGAACTCTTAAATATGTAAAGACAGTGGTAAAATCAGGAATACAAAGATAGTTTCTGTTCTCAGTGACAATCTCAAATTTGGTCTGAGATTCAAATCCTTAAACAACAAATAAGTACAAAGTAAAAACTTAAATATTACAGAAACAAAGACTCAAGGCTATGCTGAAGGAAAAGATTAAGGAGGTGTGCACTCTAAATGACTGCGAGAGAGAAGGCGAAAAGGGCCTTCTTGGCAGATGACTCACACAAAAAGAAAGGACAACAAATCAATGGTATTTTCCCAAACAGTTTAATGTTTACAAACTTTGCATCCCAATTAACCGAAGCTCAGGCTGCTGAGGAATCCCTGTCTCCTCATGTTGGGCATCTGGAATATGTTGTGGCCCATGGTATCAAGAGGGTCAAGTGCCTCAAAATTTATAGCTACCAGCCAACAGAAAATACTTTTATGATTTCTTCTTAGTTTTAGCCAGTCAAGTTAAAACGGAAAGCTTAACCTGCTTGATATTATTCTTTGGAAGCAATTGGACAAATCACAATAATTTACTTAATGTAACAATTCACCACAGCATAATTTGCCGTTTAAAGGCCTTAACCTTAAACACAATGTGCCCATTCAGATTATGCGGGGGGGGGGGGGAAGCACTGGACAGAAAAGGTCTAAGAGATCTCTCTAAAGTATCTGAATGTGCAGTAAATATTAATTCTTAGCAGAAATAATACAATCTCCTCTTTCAAAAGAAGTTTAACATACGATATTTTAATTTTACTAGTAGCTTAGAGTCAAGCACATAGCCAAGACAATGTATTTGCTTGCTAAGAAATTATTCTAAGGAAGGCCAATTCGCCTGCCATGTGTTCTGTGTATATTCTTAAAATATTCCAGATGGATCATCCAGCCAATATTTGGTAAGCAGCAGCAGAAGCTCAAACACAGATGAAGTAATAGTTTATGCTCAAGGGGAATAAATTATGATGAATCCCAAGGCCAAATTTTGGAAATATAAGGTTGATTATGTAGGGAAGGGGTACTTGTTCTTTAATTACAAGGACCGACCAGGTTATTTTTCCGTCCCTCCCAAGGTCACTTCCAAATGCTCCCTTGCCCTCTCTCCAAAGGGGCTAGAAGTTAAAAAAGAAACAAACAAACAAAAAGACCCAGCCAAACCACAGCACTCCTGCATAAATTTGCCAAATACAACCTGAAAATGAAGGGAGTGTAAATAAAGTAGAATTTGAAAAAGTATAAAAATATATCAGACAGGAATAATCAAAATACATTAAGTGATAGTATTCTAACCATTATCTCCAGGAAATACAAATTTAGATGCTTCTGATGACCAAAATGACATGAACACCATTCTTAACCCAAAAACTAGAAAAAACTACCACAAAATGCAAGTTTTCTGGACAAAATATACAGGGTATACAAATTGGAAAGACAATTCTATGAGAGAAGAGGAAAAAAGTGAAGTTATCTAGGGGCCAGCTAGGCAGTGTGGTGGTTAAGTTTGCATGCTCTGCTTCGGAGACTCAGGGTTTGAAGATCCCATGCACGGACCTACACATCGCTCATCAGGCCATGCTGGGGTGGCGTCCTACATACAAAGTAGAGGAAGCCTGGCACAGATGTTAGCTGAGGGTCCATCTGCCTCACCAAAAAAAACCCAAAACAATAAAACAAAAAGTAAAGACATCTAACAAAACCCCTACATTTTTTCTTTCTCAAATCGTTGGATTTCCACAAAAGAGAATGCTATACAATTCCACAGACGTACAACCCAAAGATTAAAAAAAAACAATAAATAAGTTCCACGGAAGGCAGTGGTCACAAAATGGAGTCTGTAAGTGGTAAATCTGTACATGGCTTTAAATAAATAAAACAAAGTCAGTAAAAATACATACTAAGATCTTAGGTTCTACAGTATCTTATACATTAGGTATACTACAAGTATATAATAAATATATGCTACCAGTAAAAAATTTGAGACTCAAATGTTCTACACACAAAAAACTTGATCTTGAAAATTAATTCTAATTAAGACACAAAAACAGACTCCAACTGAGCTGATCAAACATAGTTCCCAACAAGGTCCAGAGGACATGGTATAGTACTGGAATGAGACCAGAACACGGAACCCACAGTGGAATTAAGCCAAATCCACAATTCAGCACCCTTAAGACCTCTGGACAAGCGACTACTGTGAGCCTCAATTTAACCAACTTTAAGGGGAACTAATACCTCCTGCAACATAAACTGAGATTGTGCAACTATTTAAAGCTGAATAATCAGAACAAAGAACATATAGGAAAAAAGACATGCCTCCCACCCCACCAAACATGAGAAACAGCGAGGAATCCAAATGGCCTCATTTTGCCTGAATGTAGCTTTTATAAACTTGCCTAGATGCAACTGAAGGTGAAATTTAATTGTAATGCTAAATTAAAGACCGCTTAGTTACCAAGGAATGGAATGTTCTGATGAATGAAAACATTTTAAAAGTTACATATGATCAAGACTGAAGGCTTTTAGCCTTAGGGGGTGGGAGGTGGGATCAGGGGAAGAGGAACTGAACAGACTCATAAATTTACTCAACTTCAATGCCTTCCTTTCCAACTTCTCCATCAACAAGCATGAACTGAAAACAAGCTTAAGGTAAAATACCACATTGCAAAACCACAACCAACATTTATTAAGCAGCAAGCAATTCACCACAAAATCGCTAAATCCTAAAATGCACGAATCAAAATCTCTCAGAGTTAGAAGTTAGATCGTCACTAACAACAAAAAACATCTTAAAATCAGGTCTGTGTCCATTCCTCCAGACTGTGTTAAAACACCACCAGGGATGCTGCACTGACACCACCGCTGAAACAGCAGCCAGCTGGGGCAGCGGCCCACTGTTACTACACAGCAGCAGTGCTCAAACTTTCTGGGCTTAGGACCCTTTTAGATTCTTAAAATTCATTGAAGACCCCAAAGAACTTTTGTTTATGTGAATTATGTCTGCCAATATGAACTGCATTGGAAATTATAACCGGAATTTTTTTAAATGTTTATTCATGTAAGTAACAAGAAATCTATTACATGTTAACATAAATAACCTTTTTAAAAATAACTTTTCCAAAACAAAAATTTAGTGAGGAGAATGGCACTTTTACATTTTTGCAAATCTCTAATTCTGACTTAATCAAAGACAGCTGGATTCCCATATCTGCTTCTGCATTCAATCCCTTTCTGTAAGTTGAAGAAACCTGGCATCACACCATTGTAACTGGAAAAGAGTATTTTAATAGCCCTTTCAAATAACTGGACATTCTTTGATACCACACCGAAACTCCACAAGTGGTAATTTCTTAAAGATTAGTTACAGTACAAAAGCTGAAACCCTATCAATAAACCTTATGTACTCTGCTGCACTAAAATTCATTGATCTACCTCGCACTTTAAATGCATCTTTTACCTATGTATTTCATTCAATCAAGATTTGTGGTTCGGAAAATGTGGGTTCACTGAATTATGCATATCTTCCAAATGTTGACATAATATTATAGAATATCAAAAAACCTACATTCATTCATATCATCACCAAGCCAATCAGAAACATTTTTAATTATTGAGAAGCTGTCAAGCTCACAATGGCAGAAACAAGCTTTGCAGAATTCTACTTATTGCTTGAAAGCTCAAATTTTATCACTGGCCACAAACACTGTCAGTTCCTTACAAAAACAGGCTCTCTTACAAAAACAGGCTCTCCTCGTTTTCAAGTAAATGCTAAATAGTCAAGAATCCATGGTTCATCACTTGTCCCTTCAGGTAAAAATACAGCTCCAGGAGAAAAGCACTAGTTTAGCTGGCAAATCAAATACATGTGCTCTTCTGAAAACAACCATTCTACTTTTTAGTACACAGTTTTACATGCAGTTCCCATTTATCACAGCATACTTAAAAGATAAACTGTAGGATGAAGAGACTTAACATTTTCTCCGCTTTATCAAGGACTTTTTAAAAAATTGTCTCTGTGTGTGTGTGTGTGTGCAGTGAAGAAAGACGACGACTACCAGGACAACATGGTGTTTCTGCCTTGATTCTTCCTAAGGCAGGAACAGCATTACCCAGCATTGCTTTTGCACCAGTGGTGCAAATGTCAAGGGAATAAAACGACCTAACATTTCCGTACTCTGGAAATAGTTTGGATTTTATGTACTCCCTGAAAGGATCTCAGGGGCCACCCCCTCCCCAGATCACACTCTGAGAATCACTGCTACACAACACTACTATCCACCAAGTCCCAGTTCTCCCTGTTATGACTACATCAAACTACTCCACCAATTCCCTCTTTTTTGTGACAGCCCCACAAATATTTGGAAGAAAAGCTATTGTCTCCTCTAAGTCTTGCTGAATATCTCTTCCAGTAACTTCAACAACATTCTACGAATGGGGTGTGAACGCTAGGTCATTGATACTGGTTACTCTCCTTCAAGTCTTTTTATTTTAAGTGTGAAAGCCAGAACTGAGCTGATGCAAATAATGATCTGACCATCACAGAGTAAGGCAGAAACTGGAACATAGTTTCCATAGGGCTTTACACTCTGTAGTGATGCAGTGGTTCTCCACAAGATTTTTGCCCCCCTGGGTACATCTGGCAATATCTGGAGACACTTCCGGTTGTCACTTCTGGGGAAATGGGGGGTGGGGTTCCCAAAATCTAGAAGGCAGAGGTCAGGGATGCTGTTATACACCCTATAATACACAAGACAGTCCCCTGCAAGGAATTATCCAGCCCAAAATATCAACAGTACCCACATGAGAAAGCCTGTATTAACGGATCCTAAGACAACATTTTTGGAAGCGTCATCACCATGGCTCTTAAATCATACCAGCCTTTCAAAATTGTACGTGCAAGTACATGTGATTTTTAGACAAAAAATGGACACCTGTTCATAACATTTTGTAATGACCTAAACTTCAATAATCTATTTTGATTTAATCCATTGTGACATGTCACCTAAGGTCTATGCCTCAACCTCACCTATCAACCCAAATTTAACAGGACAGGCATACCAAAAACGAAAGTGGAAGTCAAATACAAAATAGCCTGGAAATCACAGTTCAAACATCAAAGAAACAAAATTAATGACAGTATGACACCAGAAAACGAAAAACAAAGCAAATTAATAAGGAAAAAGGCCTATTTAACTAGGTAGTCTTTGGTCTTTTTGCTGTTTACTTTAAAAGGACTATAGTACACTTGGGGTTAAAAATGAGAGGGATTCTTATTGGCCTAAACCGGCCACACTGTTCACACTTCAACAAATACACTGGAAAGGCAGTATCTACGTGCGAATCTGCTGTCTCGACTATCTTCCCTTTTATAAATTTGAACTAACTTCCAAATAATCTGAACTACTTAAGTCTCTAAAGGAAATGTATACCTCCCGTCCTCAAAGAACGCTGAGGAAAAGTAGGTATAAAAGTGCTTTTAATTTCTAGAAAGACACAATTATTTCTTCATTTAAAAGCCTTTTAAGGTACACATTTCCTACCACTGATCAAGCTTTTTTAACACTGACATGATTATTAGAAAGAGCAGTCCCTCTTCAAAAAACAGCAATAAAATGAGCTAACACAAAGAGGTCACATGGCATCACTGCAAACATTTAGCTTTATTTTAATTGTTGAACTGCAAAAGGCCACAGAAATCTTGCTTTGCATTTAAGTAAAACTTCCAGCGTCAATTACAAACTTCGCTTGGGGGTTACAAAGAAAACTGGCTCCCTCGTCTCAAGAAGGCACTCTTCCCCTTCAATCTTCAAAAATGGAAGAAATGCAGTCTCACTATTTAGGCCTCCACACTGCTGTATACACGCAGGGGAAAAAAATGCTGTAATCTACTTTCGATCCCAACAATGAGTTCTCAAATTACATCTCATTCTTTGAAAGACGAAGAAAAAGGAAACTTTTTAAAAACTCTACAAGACAAAAATAAGTAGAAATGTAGGCCTCACGAGAACAGAAGGCATAGAGGGACTAGCTTTAAGCCTACAATCAGAAAACCGAAAAGCTGCCAGAAGCGACGGAGAGAGAAGGAAGCAGAATGAAATCCGGCTCTCCTATCAAAACAAAACAGGGACAGCACTACGGCGCACGCCGCGTTTCGGAGGGCATCCTGGAAACGGCCCCTTTGCTGACGGGCAAAAGCCCGGGGAGGTCTGAAGCGCGCGTGGGGCTCAAAGAGCGGGGCTCAAAGCTCAAAATCGGCTTTTACTGGTGTTCATGCCAGCTCCGACGTGGAGGTGGGCTAACCCGGCGCGCGATCTGGGCATCTTGGAAACGGGAGGGAGACAGAGACGCGGCAGAAGCAGACCCGGAACTGAAGCCTCGAAACGAGGCGAAAGGCGCCGAGGGCGACCCCGAGCCCCGTGCGCAGACCCCCGCCGCCGGGCACCGTCTCCCCGCACCCCCTCTTATTTTCGGACGGGGCAGAGAAGCGGGAGCAGGAGGATCGGAGGTTGCCCAGGCTCTTCCGGAAGGGGAAGGCCCCCGGCCCGACGGCCACTGTGCCGGGAAGGGGTGGGGGGAAGCGGGACCCGAGCGCACGGGGAAGCGCGGCGGCGAGCGGGTGAGGAAACAGGAAGAGCCCCCGTCCCGCCCGCCTCCCCCCGGGCCCTGGGCCCGGCTCGCGCGCCCCCACCCCCGCCCCCTCCCCCGACGCCCCCAAGGCCCGCCGGCGTGCGACAGAAAACAGAATACAAATCACTCACAACGGCATCGTCTCCTGCGCCGGCACCGCCCAGTCACTTCCCCCCCGCAACCGCCGCCGCTGCCGCCCTGGGCATGATCCACTGAGGCGGGAGGGAGGGGGGGGCCTGCCTCAGCCCTGGGTCCAACCCCACTCCCGCGCCCGCTCCCGCCGCTTTAAGCGCTTCTCCTCCTTCCCCTTCGTCCTAACATGGCGCCCGAGCGCTACCACAGCAACGTTCTAGAACCGCTGACGCCGCCACGCACGCCGTGCGCGCGCCTGCGCCAAGGCCTCCCGACGCCGCGAAGCCTCACGGGAAGGGTAGTCCGTGAACCTGCGGCGGTCGGGCGATTTCCGCCCCAATCCCGTCGCGCTTCTGCGGTGGGTGTCAGGTGACCGGTGGGAGCGGCCCAGGAAGCTCCGGGCGGCGCGTTGTCCCTTAAACTGGGGGTGCTCTCGTCGCTGTCGGGAGCGACGCGGCCCGGACGGCGCGAGGAGAGGCCCGGAGCTGTTCTCGCCGCCCGAGGTCGCGGCGGCGGCGCTTCCCCTGGCACGGCGTCTGCGGAAGCGCTTGGAGGGGACGGAAGCACCCACGTGTGCTCGTGTGCCCCCCGAGCGCGGGGCCCAGAACCCGGCCGCTGGGGTCGACGCCTGGGGTTGGAACAAGTTACTCCATCTCTTGGTACTTTTCTACAAAGGGAGGGTTCTGCCTGCTTCCTGGGGTTGCGGCGGCTGTTTAATGCGATTGTGCAGGAAGGATGCTTAGCACCGCCTGGTACAGGGGCGCCGAGATGTTGTTAGGACTCCCTCTTTCCCTCTGGGCTGGTCTCCCGAGACGGGGCTTCTCGGCTCTTTTGTCCACTAATGTATGTACGCAGGCGCTCAAGAAACACTTGCTGAATGAATATATTTGCCGGGTAGGACTGTGATGACAGCGGATTCTTGAACACGAGCTAATTTTGCTCTAACAAATGGTGCGCAGGAACTTACTGGTAAAGCTGTCCTTCAGTAGAAACTTCGATGGCGGTCACCGTTTTAGCAAAGGCTGTTTCGACCACAGCTTCGCTGAGACTGTCTTTTGCAGCCCCGATCCATCCCTGGGTGGGACCTGGAATTCTGCCTCCCCACCCCCAGCGCAAGTTGGAGGAACAGTGCCTGAGACAGACTCGGATGTTCCTTCGCTCTTCGAATTAGAACGTTCTGAAGTGTCCCACACAAGGTTAATGGAGGGGAGGGGTGGGAAAGAAACAACTATGGGAAAGTTAAAGTTCTAAAGTCTTTAAATATATTAATACAGTCGGCCTCCGTATCCGCGCATGAGGATACCCAGGGGCGGCTAAGGGACTTGAGCATCCGCCTATCTGGGTATCCGCGGGGGTGGCCTGGAACCAATCCCCCGAGGGTACCGGGGCACGACTATGGACTTGTAAATCCTCAGTAAACTTGGCAAAGGATTTCCCTTTTTTTACAGAACATCTGTTGGGACTAGTGTTCCAGAACTAATGGCTCAATGGGAAAAAGCAGAACATCTAAACCTGCGTTGACCAATACTGTAGCCGTTTGCCAGGCGTGGCTTTTGAGCGCTTGAAATGAGGCTACTCCATTTAAGACGTGCTGTTAAGTGCGAAATACACACGGTTTTCAGAGATGTTAGTATGAACAAAAGAATGTGAAATAACTCACTGGTGGTTTTTTATATTGTGTTTTGGATATCGCATTAAAGAAAATATGAAAATTAATTTCACCTGTCTCTTTTTACTTTTTAAAATGTGGCTACTAGAAAATTTTAAATTGTATGTGTGGCTCTCATTTTTGAACAGCACTGATCCAGAGACAGACTTGTATTTGATTCTCAATTCTAATACAGATTCCCTTACCCTCTTGTCGTCAAGGTGACTTTGGTTGGGGGCCTAGCAGCAGACCTGTCCTTGAAAGTTTGAAAACCTGAAATACAGAGAAATCAATTAAATATTAAATATTATAATCAATACAATATGGTCTTAAAATTTGCCTGTAAATATAGTACTTTATGAAGTACTGTACGAATTAATGAATGGAAACTTCTTGAGCTTGTGGCTGTTGTGTGGCATCTCAGGAGGCAGTGAAGGAGAGAGGGGCGTTAAACCCCCATGCTTTCAGTCTACAGATGCTTTACACCATTTTTGTTTCAGCCTTCCCTGGAATGAGGTAGCTGGTAGCACAACTGAAGAATATTTAGTTAGTACCTGGAATGTGCTGGGTACCAGGAAGATGGTCAAAAGGAGGATGGAGTCAAAGTAGACTTCACATAGGAGCTTACTTTAGAAATGTCCTGATAGAAAAGTTAGGATTTAGTAAGCGGACAGGAGGAGAAGAGCGTAACAGGTAGAACAATAAAAAAGAAGAAAGAAAAGTGCAAATTACAGTTTATTTGGAGAAAGGGAGACTTTTGAAATAGCTAGACCACACGGTATGTTGTGGGGAGTGGCGGAAATGAAGCTGGAAAGGTAATTGAGAGGCAGTTGATGAGGGGACTTCATTCAACAAATCGGTTATTGTGCACCTGCCATGCACTGTGCTGAGCTGGGGGTTACTTTCCACTATGAAAAATAGAGTCGAGATCCCTGACTCACTTAGGTCTTACATTCTAGGGAGGTGGGGGGCAGGTAATAAGCCCATAAACAGACAAGGGAATTACAGATTGTGATAAGAACCAGGAATAAAATAAACCAGGTGATAGAATTATGGGGGAGGTCAACTTTAGATAGGATGGGCAGACAAGGCCTCTCAGAGGAGCTGACCTCTGAGCTGAGACCTGAAGCCATCCTGAGAGATTTGGATTTTGTCTTTTTCTGAATGGGGGAACCATTGAAAGTTTTAAAACTGGAATGAGATTACATTCCTGTCTTTGGAAGGATCATCCAAAGGGAAGGGAATGAATTGAACCGGGAGAGGTTTTATGGATAGGTGATACTGCTCTTGCCATTGTTCAGGGAAGAGACAATAGAGCTTACGATAAAGGAGTAAAGAAGAGACCAATTCGAGAGATGTACAGGAGACACAGTTAATCCTGGATGTGAGAGAGGAGGGAGAGGAAGAAGACAAAGATGATTCAAAGGTAGTAGAGAGGGTGACAGATGGATGGAGATACCAGTAAATGGGAATACCAGAAATAGGAAACGGGAGGCTAAGTGGGTAAACGGTTGAGATCGTGAGAGTGGTTTGCTATGGGTGGATTTTGAAGTGCCAGTGGAACTTTCAGAAATGTCTATTGAGCAATTGAACACATGCTTCAGGAGCTGAGAAGAGAAGTCAGGGCTGGAGATAGAGATTATAAACTCTGAAGGCAAGAAGTGTGTCTTGGAATCATGTTTCAGTTCTGGAAGGGCCTTACCTACTCCCAGCGACTACAATCTAACCCTGCTCACATTTCACAAATGAGTAATGAGCTAGGTGTTCACATATCCCCCAACGTTCAGGACCCAATTAAGGATATAAATTGAGCCAAGGAAAGTGGAGAGTGAGATAACACCAATTACCAGTGTACTGGTTAAGACAATATGTGTATTGTTAGCCTTGCCTGGCTTGTTCTCAGAGCCCCTGGCCACTCCCTCCAGCCTCTGCCCGTCTCCACTGCTACAGCCCCTTCTCTGAGCCCTTGCCCCACCCCAGCCTGTTTGCTACCAGCTGCTGAGAAGGGGGAAGATGCTTTCTCCTGCTATCTTAAGTACCATTCATGTTGCATTGTCTATACAACGTCATAGTGGGAAGAATTCCTAAAATGGTTCTCTTAGATCCGCAGTGCACTCAAATAAAAAAATGCACAAAAGTATTTTTGAGAGCAGAACCTCTTCACGTTTTGGGAACTACCTGGATTGTGTTTCAGTGTCATTTAGGAGGTGATAATTGGAGATGCTGTGTGATACAGAGATTTTTATCCCAATAATAAACTGCAATGATTCATTTGCCTATTAGTGGTGCGTACTTTTTAAAAATTTTCATCGAAAACCGGGTTTCTGAGTCACTAAAGTAAAAATTACATAAGCTCTTTCAGCTAATGACTACTGTACTTTTACAGTACAGCAAATTCCCCTTTTTCAGTACATTCCCCTTTCAGATGTTTGTTAGTTTGTGTTTTGCAGGCTGTGTCTTCTGCCGTTTACATGAAAGAAGGAACCACGATAGCGTGTTGATTAGAACTGGCTAGCACCTGTGCCTCCTTTAGTCTCTGCCTCTCGGGCAACAACACAGCCATCTTCCAGGCTCAAGCCAAAACAAGAAGTCAGTGTCCTCGATTCCTTCCTTGCCCTCACTACCCAAATCCAATGTATTATCAAGTCCTACTGATTCCATCCCCTTCTATCTCCTCTGCTCCCACCCTAATCTTAGCCACTGTCTTCTCTAGCTTAGACGATTGCAGTAGCCTGGTACTCCTCTCCCGCTACCATTCCTGCTTTTCTCCAGTCCATTCTCCATGTACAGCAGCTAGACTTGTGGAACTTGCTCTAGATTTTATCACCCCCCTGCATAAAACCCAGTTTAAGGGCTTCCCGTTGCTCTTAGACTAAAACCAAACTTGACACTGGCTGACAAGGCCGTGCATGATCTGGCTCTTGATTTTCTCTCCAGCTTCATCTCAGACTCTTCCCCTCTCTCGGCTGTGCTTCAACCCTACTGGCCTCTCTTCCTTTCCTTAAACATGGTGAACTCCTTTCCAGCTCAGAGCCCCCAAAATTGTCCCCGTCTGCAGTGCCACCCTAGTTCTTCTAAAGCCTGGCTCATCCTCAGTCTGTCAAAGCTCACTATCACTGCCTCATAGAGGCCTTCCCAGACCACCTTATCTAAACTGTGTTTATTTGCATTGTAGTCCTTATCACATAATCAGAACTTCCCTGTTAATTTTTAATATTATTATTCATTCTATCATCCTCACTGAGCTCCATGAAGGTAGGGACAGTGACTATATTGTTCATACCACTCTAAACCCAAAGCACCTAACAGTGCCTGGCCTATACTGGCACTTAGAGACTTAAGTGGTTTCTGATTCTTTAAAGACAACTTAGATATGTCCCGTAAATTCTGGGACATACAAGCATTCAGTCCATAAAAGGATCATCTCAGATTAACTCCTGGAAGGTAAGGATGCCTATTCATTTATATTAGTTATCTACTGCTGTGTAACAATTTGCCGTAAACTTTAAGCTACTTAAAAACACATATTTATTATCAAATAATTTCTGTGGGTCAGAAATTTGGATATGGCTTAGCTGGGTCCTCTGCTTCAGGGTCTGTCAACAAGCTGCATTCAGGATGTCAGACAGGGCTGGGGTCTCATTCGAAGGTTCCATTGGGAAGAATCCACTTGCACACTTGTGTAAAATTGTTGACAGGATTCAGTTTTTTGAAGCTGTTGGATTGAAGGTGTCAGTGTCTGGCTGGCTGTTTGGTGAGGCCCCTCTCAGTTCCTGGCCACGTGGGCCTCTCCAACATGGCAGCTTGCTCCATCAAAGCACGTCAGTTGAGAGGCCATGGGGTCTGCTAGCATGATCTCATTCACAGTCTTGTACAACCTAAGCTTCGCTGTGTTCCCCTGGATGGAAGCAAATCACAGGTTCGACTCATGCTCGAAGGGTAGAGATTACACAAAGGCATGAACACCAGCAGGCAGAGATCTTGGGGGCCATCTTAGAGTCTGCCTGCCATATCAACTAAAGTTACTTTGTATAATGCTTAATATTGTGCCACACCCAAAGAGACTCTAAAGAAAGAATTTGGATGGCATTTTGATTAAGATCATCTTTTTAGATATAAAAGACTCTAACTTTTTCTAATGGGAATTCAAATTGTATTTTTCTTTCCTGAAGTGGATCTAAGGAACTCCATGGCCATGAACAAGTCTACATTTTATGGAGTTTTTTTTGAGTTTTTTTTTTAATTTTAAGGACATGTGCTGGGCCACCCCTGTGGTGCAGCAGTTAAGTGTGCACGTTCCACTTCGGCGGCCCAGGGTTCGCCGGTTCCGATACCACGTACAGACATAGCACCGCTTGGCAAGCCATGCTATGATAGGCGTCCCACACAGAAAGTAGAGGAAGATGGGCATGGATATTAGCTCAGGGGGCCAGTCTTCCTCAGCAAAAAGAGGAGGATTGGCAGCAGTTAGCTCAGAGCTAATCTTACTCAAAAAAAGAAAAAGGACAAGTGGTATACTTTATTATTTTTTAAAGTAGAGTACCAGCTTCGTTTTTTTTTCTTTGTTGATGAAGATTGGCCCTGAGCTAACATCGGTGCCAATCTTCCTCTATTTTGTATGTGGGACACTGCCACAGCATGGTTTGATGAGTGGTGTGTAGATCTGCACAGGGGATCAGAACCTGTGAACCCCGGCCACCAAAGCAGAGTGCACAAACTTCACCATGCCACCGGGCCGGCCCTCCAGCTTCTTCTTAAAAGGTTATTAAAGTACAACTTACACAGTAAAGTGTACAAATATTAAAGCCTTTGGGCTTGTCCACCATCTCTGTAACTCTACTGAGCAGTATGAATCTTTATCTATGTACACATCCGTGTAACTATCACTTAAATCAAGATACAGAAAATGTCCAGTACCCCAGCAGACATCCTCCCAGTGGGGAACCCTCTATCACCACCACCACCACCACCACCACCACCAGGCAGTCACTCTTCTGACCTTCAACAGTGTGGATTAGTTGTATCTGTTTTTCAGCTTCATGTACATGGAATCATACAGTATTTACCCTTGTATCTAACTTCTTTCAGTCAACATTATGTCTGTGAGATTCTTCATGTTGTCGAGGGTAGCAGTGCATTCTTTTTCATTGCTGCATAGTACAAGATTTTCAAACGAAGAGTACCAACCTATACTCCTACCAGCAATATATGTGGGTTCCAGTTGCACCACACCCTCACCAATACTTAGTGTTATCAGTCCATTTAATGTCATCCATCTGGCAGCCTTGTCATGGAATCTCATTGCAGTTTTCATTTGCATTTCTCTGATGACTAATGACTTTGAGCGCTTTTTAACATGCTGATGGGTCATTTGAACATCCTCTTTTGTGAAGGGGTTACTCAGGTCTTCTGCCTATTTTTGAATTGGGTTGTCAGTCTTACTGACTTGGAGGAATTTTTAATATATTCTGAGTCCTAGTCCTCTGTCATATTTTTGTGTTGCAAATATCTTCCTCATTCTGAGGTTTGCCTTTTCACTCTTTTAATGTTGTCTTGAGAAATCTTTGCCCAGCCCAGGAGAATTCCTCTTATGTTTTATAGTATGGAAGCTTTATTATTTTGACTTTCACATTTAGATCTATGATCTATCTCAGAATAATTTTGCATATAGTGTGAAGTAGAGGTCAAGGGTGTTTTAGTGTCTTATTTGTTTGTTTGTTTACTGAGGAAGATTTGCCCTGAGCTACTATCTGTGTCAGTCTTCCTCTATTTTGTGTGTGGGTTGCTGCCACAGCGTGGCTGCCAGTGAGTGGTGTAGGTCCACGCCCAGGAACTGAACCTGGGTCGCTGAAGCAAGTGCACTGACCTTAACCACTAGGCCACAGGGCTGGCCTCTGTTTGTTTTTAATATAAGGATCTTCAACTAACCTGCATCATTTTTTTTTTTTGAGGGAGATTAGCTCTGAGCTAATTGCTGCCAATCCTTCTCTTTCTTATTTTTATTTTTTGCTGAGGAAGACTGGCCCCAAGCTAACATCCATGCCCATCTTCCTCTACTTTATATGTGGGACGCCTACCACAGCATGGCATGCCAAGCAGTGCCATGTCCACACCCAGGATCCAAACCGGCGAACCCCTGGCTGCTCAAGTGGAACATGGGAACTTAACAGCTGTGCCACCGGGCTGGCCCCTGCATCATTTATTGAAAAGACCATACTTTCCTCATTCAATTGCAATGATGCCTTTGTTGTAAATCAAGTGATTGTAAATATGTAGATTTGTTTCTGGAATCTTTGTTCTGTTGCATTAATTTATATGTCTCTTTTTTTTTACAGATTGACACCTGAGCTAACAACTGTTGCCAATCTTTTTTCTTCCTGCATTTTCTCCCCAAATCCCCCCAGTACATAGTTGTATATTTTAGTTGTGGGTCCTTCTAGTTGTGGCATGTGGGACACTGCCTCAGCACGGCCTGATCAGCAGTGCCATGTCCGCACCCAGGATCCGAACCAGGAAACCCTGGGCCGCCGAAGCGGAGCGTGCGAACTTAACCACTCGGCCACAGGGCCGGCCCCTATGTGTCTGTCTGAATTGCCGTAGCTTTATGATAAGTCTTGATATCTGGAGAGTGAAGTCCCCCAGGTTTGTTGTTCTTCCAGGTCGTCTGGACTATTCTAGGTCCTTTGCATTATCATATAGATTTCAGAATCAGATGATTAATTTCTACCAAAAAGAAAAAGAGAGAAAGAGAGAAAGAAAAGAAATACACTGGGATTTTGATTGGGATTGCACTGACTCTACCGATCATGTTGGGGCAGAATGCAAGTATTAACAATATTGAGCTTTACAAGCCATTAATACGGTATATCTCTCCATTTATTTCATTTTTGATTACTATCAGCAGTGTTCTGTAATTTTCAGTGTAGAGGTCTTACACGTCTTTCTTAGATTGTCCCTAGCTATTTTCTTGTAAATGATACCAGCTTTTTTATGTAATATAGGAATATATTTATCCAAAATATAGGTATATATAATAATATGTCTATCCAAATTATAGGTATATAG
The DNA here is from genome assembly GCF_041296235.1 of Equus asinus. Classification (NCBI taxonomy): domain Eukaryota; kingdom Metazoa; phylum Chordata; class Mammalia; order Perissodactyla; family Equidae; genus Equus; species Equus asinus. The sequence goes on along the minus strand of NC_091796.1, from coordinate 101,717,531 downwards.
AGAGGATGCTTATATGTGACTGGCCTACTCAGATTTGCGGGGTGGAAATTGCTTTCAGAGAGCTTAACAGTAAAATGACACTTAACAGATTAAACCCAAAATATGAAAAGTCACCTTAAAGAGAGGAAATGCCTCCTAACCTCTGAAGACCTTAAAGAGCGAATGTATTAATATATCTGAAGAGAGACTGTGTCCAGGAGAGTCACAGAGGTAAAAACTGTCACTGCCCATCCCAATGTCTGGGAAAGTGCACCTTGTCAGGAAGGACCAGAGCAGGCAGCCAGGAGAGCAGCGATGGCTATATCAAGCTGGCTGAGGCTAATGCCTTGTCCTGGTTTTACATTCACTGAGCACTTGGCTTCTCACATAACCTGCTTCCAAGAAGAGCGTGTCCTGGTGGAGTGGCTGCAAGGATCTGCTCACTCAACAATCGTGTTTCTCATCGTAAACAAATGGCTACTCTGTCTCTCCACTGGTCTCTCAGGAGATTCGTTAAGACAAGTCAGCATCCCAGGGCCTTATCTGTCCTTAGATGCTGCTGAGATCACGGTTCTTAATTTGCGTGGCTGAGGGCTAGACTCCATAGTGAACTTGCCAAAATGAATACCACTTAGTGAAGCATCTTGGTGACCCCTGGAGTTATTAAGTGTCCCATCACAGCCATACAGAGATGTAAATACATTATGGACTTTGTTGAATGACTGGAGATTTGAATTAGTCATTAAAAAAAAAAACGAACAAACATAGCTGTGTAACAAAATTTCAGCTAAGTAGCTTTCATTCACTAATATTTATTGCACTTCTACCATGGGCTATGCTCTTTTTCAGTCTGTAGAGATACAGGAAAAGCAAAACAAAAAAATCCCTGTCTTCATGGAGCTTACATTTTAGCGAGGGAGACAGACAATAAACACATAGCCATATTAAATGATGTCAAGTGTGAGCAGAGCAAATGAACACAGTGCAGGGGCTGGCCCCATGGCCGAGTGGTTAAGTTCGCGTGCTCCGCTGCAGGCGGCCCAGTGTTTCGTTGGTTCGAATCCTGGGCGCGGACATGGCACTGCTCATCAAACCACGCTGAGGCAGCGTCCCACATACCACAACTAGAAGGACCCACAACGAAGAATATACAACTATGTACCGGGGGGCTTTGGGGAGAAAAAGGAAAAAAAATAAAATAAAATAAAATAAAATCTTTAAAAAAAAGGAACACAGTGCAGCGTCATGGAGAGGACCATCTGGGGAGGCCTCTTGGGGGAGGTGATATTTGAGCCATGGATGAAGTAAGATAGAGCCACGTGGATATGTGTGGGTGGCATATTCCAGGCAAAGGCCCCCAAACAGAGTGTACTTGGCAATGAAGAGTGAAGCGAGGGGAGCAGTGAGGTCATGAGGGGTCAGACTGCACTGGGCCTCCAACGCCCGCGTCAGGACTTTGCCTTTCACTCTGTGTGGGACGGGAAAGCTTTGGAGGGCTTTTGGCAGGTCTGGCTTCTGTTTGAACAAGATTATCCTGTTGAGATGTTGAGAGTAGTAGTCACAGAAAGGAGCAGGCCAAGTGACAAGGCGACAGCAGCAATCCAGGTAGGAAATGCTGGTGTCTTGGGCCAGGATGGTAGTGGTGGAGGGGTGCGAAGCAGACAGACGCGGGATATGTTTTGGAAGTTGGGCCATTATGATGCACTGACGAACTGAATATGGGGTAAGAGAAAAAGAAAAGAGTCAGGGATGCTCCCAAGGTTTTGGGCCTGAGAAACCGGAAGGATGGAGTTGCCAGTACCTGAGACGGGAAGATTGGAGAGCAGCAGGTGGAAGGGTGGGAGGAGAGTGATCAGGAACGGGATTGGCCGTGCTAAAAGATTGAGGAGCCTATTAGACATTCAGGTGGAGGGGAGAGAGGGTTTCAAGGAGGAAACAATAAAATGCGTCAGCTGATCGGAGAGGCCAAGTAAGATGAGGACTGAGAACTGACATCGGATCTGGCAATGTGGAGGTCCCTGGTAACCTTGCTCTAAAGGGGACCAGAATATTGGGACCATGGCTGGAGGCGGATGAGGAGGTCTAGGAAGGTTTTTGCATTTTAATTGGTTTTTGTCTCATTTTATTTTGAAGTATGGGAGCTAATACATCAAGTTTGAAGCTAAGGGTGGTGATCCAGAAGAGAGGGGACAATTATAGAAGCAGAATTGGATTATGTGATAAGGGATGGGATCCAGGGCACAGGTCGGGAGTTGATCTCAAATGGGAGTACGGACCGTTCTCCTCTGTCGCCGAAGGGAAAGCAGAGGTAGGTTTGCAGTGGGAGGATGAAGAAGTTCTCTTTTGATTGCTTGAGTTTTCTCAGTGAACGAAGAAGCAAGGTCATGAAATGTAACCATCGTGAAGGCATGAAGAGATAACTATTATAAAGACTGATGACTTCAAAGTGTTGAAAATGTATTCACTTTATTTAGTATTTTCAGTTAAAATAGAAGGGTCAAAAATAGTGCAGTAAAGCAAAAGAAAAAATAAGTAAATTGGACTTTATCAAAATTAAAAGCTTTTGTGCATTAGAGACTATCAAGAGAGTAAAAAAAGCCACAGAATGGGAGAAAATACTTGCAAATCGTTTTTCTGATAAAGGTCTTATATCCAGAATATAAAAAGAATGTTTACAATTCAATATCAAAAAGACAAACAACCCAAATAAAAAGTAAGCAAAGGACTGGAATATAGATTTCTCCAAAGAAGACATATAAATGGCCAGCAAGCATATGAAAAGATGCCCAGTCACAATGTAATACCACTTCACACCCACTAGCATCACCATCAAACACACACATACATACACATACACACACACACACAAAACAGTAAGTGTTGGCAAAGACGCAGAGAAATTGGAATCCTCATACATTGCTGATGGGAATGTAAAATGACACAGCCACTATGGAAGACAGTTTCGCAGTTCCCAATATGTGAAACATAGAATTACCATATGACAGCATTTCCACTCCTAGGCACCTACCCAAAAGAAGTGACCACAGGGGTTCAGACAAGAACTTGGAAACAAATGGTCATAACAGCTCTATTCACAATAGCTAAAAGGCGGAAACAACCCAAACGGCCATCAACAAATGAATGATTAAACCAAGTGTGGTCTATCCATACAACACAATATGATTCGGCCAAAAAGAGGAAGGAAGTAGTACTGACACATGCTACAACATGAATGGACCCGGCAAACACGCGAAGTCAAAGGAGCCAGACACAAAAGGCCACATATCATATGATCACACTTACAGAAAATATCCGGAATAGACAAATCCATAGACACAGAAAGCAGATTAGTGACTGCTGGGAGCTTTGGGGACAAGGATAACGGGGAGTAACTGCTTAATGGGTGCAGGGTTTCCATTTGGGGTGATGAAAGAGTTCCGGAGCTAGATAGAGGTGAGGCGTGGACAACATCATGAATGTACTCAGTGCTTTAAAATGGTTGCAATGGTAACTTTCTGCTGTGCGTATTTAGCCACAATAAAAAAAATAGTGCAATTATATTCAGATTACATTATTTAAAGGGATGAAATATATATGCCATTAAAATAAACCTAAACTAATTTCTCATTCTGTGTAATTCTGGGAATTGTGGGATTTTTGGAGCTGGGAAAGACCATAGGGATTGACTGCTTATGCTTAGATTGTAAAGTTAGTTTGTGGAAAATATTCAGCGACTTTCCAATTATCACAAATATTAGAATTATTCGTCCTGTTACATGAATTTTTCTACGAAGAGCTTTGCAATTCTCCCTGACTCATTGACTGGCATACTGACCCTGGACTCAAAAAGCAATCTGACTTAACGTGACTCAGAAAGCATCAACTGCTCTAATTTCTTTCCATTTCTAACACCATTGGTATTGGGGACATAACAAATCGCATAAATTCATTAGCCGACATGCTAGAATAATATATAGTCTGATTTTCTTCATGCTACAAATTAAATTATTATAAACATTAGTGTACAGAATACTTAGACTAAGAATGAAACATTAAATCAATATTCGTGCCATGAGCTACGCACAAATACGTTATCAATTTACCTTTCAAATATAGTTTTAATGAATTAGTGACCCATTGCCATTGAGCTTTTTATAATGATTCTACTTAATAAAATATTTATTTGTGGGAAGAAAAAAAGAATTTTCCAAAAACTGAAAAAACACTTTTTTAAAGCAATTTTTCGGATTACAAAGTTAAACTCATCTCGAGCTCTGTGAAGTGACATCAGATCTTTCAAGTTTCACTGCGTTTCAGGATTGTTCCTGAAGAGATACTCAGCCTGTAATCGAGAGAAAGGAGAAAAGCCAAGTCAATAATTTAGAAGATACTACAAGATATTTATTAGTCATATATTTGTACTATTAATGTTTACAATTTAAAAATGAAATACATGAATCTTTTACTTTCAAATGAGTAATGAAAAACCTTATTATAAATTGTGAAGGTGTTAGAGGCTATTTCCCAGATAACCAGACACGCAATTTCTCTATCTCAACTGGCTTTCCACATTTTATTTTCAAATTGATATTTTTTTAAAAACCCAAAACTTAAATCTCTTACCAGGAAATCAATGGGATCATCCGGTCTGACCTTACAACACTCATTCAGACCCTGCATAAGCGTTGGCATAACGTAGGTCATTAAATAATTCCTCAGGGGAATAGACTGGGCCTCCAGTAATTCTCTTTCTTCTCTTTTCACTTCCTCTAGTCGTCTGTTCTATAAACAGGACATTTGGAGGAGGGGTAAACAGACAGTCAGAAAGGGGCAAACACTTTCACACGACTCACCCCAGAGTGCATTAGAATCAGAGACTGCTCTAAATGTGCACCATGTCGCAACAAAGATGACACTTCCAGTCAGCAAAGAAAAGATGTAAATGGTGTTATAACAACTGCCTAGTCATTTAGAAAATAATAAAACTGGATCCCTACCTCACTTCTTCAATGAAAATAATTTCCAGCTGCCCAGATGAAGCAAAGTAAAAGAGAGAACGAGAGAAGTGCTAATAGAAAGTCTAGAAGGTATTGGTCTGGTGGACATGTGCTAGTCCTTGCTCAGCATACGGCTCCCCCTCTCAGGAATAATAATTCCAGATTTCCTTTGAGAAATCTCCCTTCTCAGCCTAGCAGTTTAGGTGGGACTTAAGGTCATTAATCCAGCCTGCCTCCTGGCCATGGACGTTAGCTAATGACGGGCACATTGGGCAGATCCTAAGGATGATGACAACATGGAAGGCAGAGCAGAAAGAAGGATCCCAGGTCCTTGGTGACACCATCTGAGCCACTATATCAAGCCTCAGCTAAAGCCAGCTCTATCCCTGGACTTTTCTGTTATGTGAAACCATACATTTTCTTTATTTCTAAGCCATTTTGAGTTTGCTTTTTTATCACTTGCAAGATAAAGAGTCCTAACTGATATTATTTGTTTGAAAAGAGGTCTTGGGGCCAGACCCATGGCTGAGTGAATAAGTTCGAATGCTCTGCTTCGGTGGCCTGGGGTTTGCCGGTTCAGATCCCGGGTGTAGACCTACACACTGCTCATCAGGCCATTCTGTGGTGGCATCCCACACAGAAGAACTAGAATGACCTACACCTAGGAGATATGACTATGTGCTGGGGCTTCGAGGGGAAAACAAAGAAAAGAAAAGAAAAGAGGTTCTTCCCAGCAAGACAGCAATGGGAAACCAAACCCAGAAATCAAAATGGGAAAAAGATGGATGGATTTGACTTCATATAAATAAAAAACTTTTTATAGCCAAAAAAACCCCACCATAAATGATGTTAAAAGATAAATGATGAGTTGAGAAAAACTATTTGCAACATATTATAAAAAGCCAGGATATAATGGGAGTACACACTAGTTGCCAGGCACTGTCTGGGTATTTTTACATATATCGGCTCTTTAATCACCACGGTGACTCTATGAAGCAGGTACTGGCATCATCTTCATTTTACAGATGCAGAAACTGAGACAGGGAGTGACTTGCACAGGGCCACATACCTGTACGGAGAGCCGAGCAAGAATTGGACTCTAGCAGCATAGCCTGGGAGACAGACTGTTGTCTCCCGGGGCCATTCCTGTTTCTATTACACGACCTTATCAGGAGCTGTTCTTACAAAATCATAAGAAAAAGACACATAGCTGAAACCCGGGCAGAGAAATCGTGCAACCTAAGAAGAAACATGAGTGCCTACCTAACACAGGAAAAGTTGCTAAATTACTGATCAGAGAAGTGCACACTAAAACGACGAAATGGGTTTTGGTTATCAGATTGGCCTCTGTGAGCAAAATGGAGAAAGCGGGGTTGGAGGAGGTGTAGGGAAACACACGGTCAGACAGGATGTGAACTGGTTTATCCCCGCTGGAGGGCAGTTTAGAAATGCGTGTCAAAAATTAAACCATGTCTAGTCTGACCTAGCAAACCTTAAAAATTCACGCTAAGGAGATAATCAGGCATCCCAAAATGTGTGCATGATGACTCCCTTCCTGCCTTCCTTCCTTCCTCCCTCCCTGCCTTCTTTTCTTCCTTCTCTCCCTCCCTCCTTTCTTCCTTCTCTCCCTCCCTCCTTTCTTCCTTCTTTCCTTACACAAATATTTGTTAGGTGCCTATCACATGCCAGGCACTGTTCTAGGCCTTAGAAATATAGTAGAGAAAAACACAGACAAAAATCCTTGTCCTCATGTAATTTAAATTCTGTGCAGGGAAAAGACAATAAATGAGACAGATATACAAAATATATAGTACATTAGATAGAATAAGGGCAAAGAGGGAAATTAAAAAGTATAAAAGGGAATATGACACGTTGTAGGGAGGGGGCAGGGGCTGAAGTTTGAAACACGATATCCAGGAAAGGTCTTATTGGAAAGATGACTTTTCACCAAGACTCGAAGCAAATGAGGAAGTTGGTCACCCAGATGGTGCAAAGAAGGGCACTGGGGCATTATTTAAAACTGGGAAATACTAGAAGCAGGCAGGTCACAGAGGACCTTGGGGGCCACAGAAAGGAGTGGGCCTTTGCTGTAACGGGGATGGACAGCCTGTGAAGAGTTTACACGGAGACTGGCCATGGTCCATGTGTATTTTAGAAGGGTCTCCTGGCAGCTGCACAGACACAGCTTGGAGATGGACAGGGGTGGAGGTGGGGAGACCAGCGAGAAGGCACCACGTATTTCCGGCAAGAAACATTGCCCCTGACCAGGAGAGGTGGAGAGCTCTGGGTGGATCTGAGTGCTATTTTAGGAAGCAAATAGGGAAGACTCAGGAATCTGGGGAATGAGGAGGATGGAATGAAGCTGACCACCCAGGGTAGATGGGTAAATCGAGGAAAATCAAGCAAAATCACAAGGGTGACATGCAGCAGATGCGACACATTCACACGGGTGCGTGTTATTAATACTACTGGCAGTGGCTGGTTATTGTTATCGTTACTATTTATACTAAGCAAAAGACCCTGGGCAGCTTTAAAAAAGTAGTACATATGACAAAACAAACAAAAACAGAAAAACAAAAACTTGTTTGGGGCATTTCTGTGACATTTCTCTATTAGCAAGATAAGAAGTGCAACTGGCCTAAACGACTCTGCAGGGCCCCCCTACTACCCATCCACATGCACACACATGCGCACACATGCGCACTCACCCACTCCTCCCAGCGAGCAATCTTCTCTGCCATCTCCAAGGCTTCCTTGCGTTCGCGTCCCGCTTCCTGCACGGCCTCCCTGGCCAGGCTTTCCTCGGCAGCTCGCCGCTCCTCTTCTGCCTTTTCTTCATCCGTTAAACCGTAATTTCGAGGCTTCCCAATCTCTTTGATGAGCTGTTTGATAGCAAGTCTGTTCTGAGCATCTTCAAGCTTTCCTACATCTTTAAATACCAGGAGAGAGGCAGGGGACCAAGGCATGCTTACGTTCTCAGCCCGCCTGCCATGGGGAAAATTCGTTACTACTACAAATGGGTGATGGTAAGTTATGTAAATTACCACATTGGGGTTTCCTTTGCTAGTTTCCAGCACAGTTCAGAATTTCTCATCTCAATGGCAAATATCAGATCGGTGTGTGGGGGTCCCGGGGAGGAAGACTGGGGCTTGGTCTTTGAGTTCTGACAGTCACTGTTGATTTGACGGGATGGATGGGGGAATGGATCTCCTCAAAAGGAATGAGTTCTCCATTCCGGGAAGCATCCAAGCGGAGACTGGGATACTTCTATGGGGCTTTCCTCAGAAGGAAGTCCCGCTCTTGTTGGAGGTCAGGCAGGCTAACCTCCAGGTTTCTGCTGTTTTCCGTTTCTGAGAAGCAATGATTCTGGGACATTTTTTCGATTCATTAAAAAATTAACCATTTCGGTTAGCCTACTTGAACAGGAAAAAGTCCAAATTCCAGAATATCTGACCAATGTTAATATCAAGACCAAAAAAGAAGAAAGAAAAGCCTGTTGGTAACAACGAGTTCCCCCGCAAAGTCACAAGGTAGTAAATTCTCTATCACTCTCTTAGGTTTGCTCCGAAGGGGTCTGCATAGAAGCATTTTGGGGGGGTCTGCCCTGTGGCTGAGTGGTTAAGTTCTTGCGCTCCGCTTTGGCAGCCCAGGGTTTCACGGTTCGGATCCTGGGTGCGGACATGGCACCGCTCATCAAGCCATGCTGAGGCGGCGTCCCACATGCCACAACAAGAAGGACCCACAACTAAACATACACACCTATGTACCAGGGGGCTTTGGGGAGAAAAAGGAAAAAATAAAATCTTTAAAAAAAAAAAAAAAGAAGAAGCATTTTGGTACTGAGTACCTCCAGACCTTCCTCTGGGTAACCTCTCACCCTGCCCCATGCACAGCCCCGCTGTGCTCCCCTCCCCCACCCCCAGGTTTGTACTGTTTCACCTTGACCTAGACTAGAGGCACCACCTGGTTCTAACACTAGAAGAGGGGAAGACCAGGGCCAATGTATCAGTTGGTGGATGGCAGCAAGCCCATAAAAAAGCAAAAAAAAACCACCCCAAAACAAAACAAAAAATCCCTCACATCTGCCAGCTCTTCCTTGCCTGAGCTCTGACATTTAAATGTATTTCTCCTCGTTTCTTCTAGTAGGGTAATGACAGCCTTCACGTGCTGGCAAGTGCTCTGAGGCATTTTTGAAAAGGCTCCCTTTTGGAGGACAAGCTCATACAGAACAATGCTGCCCCAGCAATTCTTCTGCCCTCACCCTGGCGGGAGAGAACTGCCCATTAGACAGGGATGGACACCTGACCAAACCCTGAGCTCCGACTTGTCCTTCTAGGCATGCAGAATTAGGACGGAAAGAGTCACGTCCAGCTCTCAGTTTGGCTCCTAGTGTGACATGGAAACTTCGGGGCTGTAGGGTAGCCCCAGTACCCCACATGGGCCAGAGAGGGGAGAGAGGTGCTGGTCCACAGAGTGAGAGAGTAAAGAGATATTGAGAAAGAAGTGGAGTCCAGAGATGCAGAGAGAGAATGCAGGTGCCAGCATTTTTCCAGGGCCCCATTCCAGATCCTCTGGGGCTGGGTTGCATTCCTGACCTTGACACCCTCCCCCACCATGGCCATGCTTATGATACATTTCTGCCCTTTGCTTTTACGTTATCTCCTGGTTGTCAGTGTGGAGATGAGACCAAATGTGATGGGTACAGAATGAGACAAGAACACAAGGGCCACTCATCCATTCCTCCCCATCATTTCTGTCTTTCTCAACGTTTCTCCCTGGGGGGGTGAGCTGCCCTGTGTAAAGGTCAGGAGAGGCTCTGTGAAGAGCACCAGTGCCCTGCAATGTTATGGGGACAGAACGCTATCCTCAAGGGAGCTGGGAGAATGGTGCAAAGCAGCCGGCAGCAAACACACATATCTTTGAAGTCCCCTTAAATAAATGCCAATTTGGTATTCGACTTCATAATACATCCACTTGTTTTCATATAACAGTAACACCCCCTCACCACCAAATCCTCAAGTAGAAGGACTCCCCAGGAGGAGTGCCCTGTTTATCCTGTGACTTCCCCAGCCCTGGCACATGATCCTACTTTCCTGTCCTCCCCCAGCCCTATGACAGATGTGCACCGGGACTGGCTGGGGGTCCTGACCCTCGGCAGTGGCTCTCCACATTCACATTATCCTTGAGTTCATTTCATACCAATATGTATTGGGTGGATGTCAAGTTCATCAAAATAGTTTAAGACAGTCTCATCTTCGGTGTTGATGTCCCGGTAGTTGCTCAGTGACCGGAGGAACCAGTCTTGGCTGTAGTGGGTCCCTGCCACGACGCTCTCCGGCAGATTCATCACCCGCTCCTTGAGGAACTCGTCAGAGGCGTCCAGGGCACAGACGAACTCTGGGGAGAGGAAGAAGCTGCTGAGTTAACCCAATGACAGTGGAGCTAACTAGCGGGTGCTGGTGGACGGGCCACTGTTTAACCAAAACATCTAGTTACCAGCTGGAACACCTCATGTTGCCACAAATGGCCTGACAAGTTGGCCTTCTTGCTGCCTCTCACGGAGGATAAAAACATGCACATCGCTGATGTTTTCAGAGACTACCCTTTGAGGCCCAACCAGTTGGTCTTTTGTGAGATCTATTATCTTTCTTTCCCTCCCTCCCTCTCGTCCTTCCTTTCTTTTTTCTTTCTCTGCTTCCCTCCTTCCTTTCATAAAAGCAGCAGAAATTGTAAATAGGAAATCTCTAATAACCCTGTGGTGTCTATCCTCAGCCTCCCAGTCAAGTCTCACCTTGCCTCTTTGCCAACCCAGTGTCACAGGCTCTCAGAGACTCATGACTATGAGTGAAATGCTCTGATTGCCTGTTTGCCAAATTAATGAAAACGAAGATTCCTCTTGAGATTTTAATTTTCCATGGATCCAGCTCATTTACTGCCATTGGCTATGAAACAAACATCTATGTTCAATACAACATAGTTGGCGCTTAGTGAATGTTTGACACGTGGATCATATTCATGATGGTGATCATTTCATTGACCTGTGATGTTCTTTTAAATTATAAAAGTAGTTGTTTCTCCAGCTTCTAAGACAAGTTCAATGGATATTTTTTGAGTGAATGAATAAATGATTAAAGGGTGGATCAGTGAAACAAACTTTCTAGGTGAGTTACCATTCTCAGATGTTCTCAACAGGACCAGAGTGCACTGGTGGCCAGATCAGTAGCCAGGTGTCTTGAAAATAACTTGCTGCCTATAAGAACCTGGCAAGGGCCAGCCCGGTGGAATAGTGGTTAACTTCATGCGCTCTGCTTCCATGGCCTGGGGTTCGCTGCTTTGGAACCCAGGTGTGGACCTACACACAGCTCATCAAGCCATGCTGTGGTGACATCCCACATATGAAATAGAGGAAGACTGCCACAGATGTTAGCTCAGGGCCAATCTTCCTCCAAAAAAATTAATTAATTAAATAAAATTAAAATATAAGAGCCTGGCAAAGCTTGGGAATGGTTTGATTTTTATTCTGAAATTGTATTGGTTTGCCACATAATAATGCCATTCTCACTTAATTGCATTCTATTAAGGCTTCTTGAGTGGGTGAGAAAAGAAAGTGAACCCGGCAGAGCCCAGAGCAGGGTATGCACGTTAGGTTCGTGGAAGACGTGTGAACAATGTGTTAACAGTGACAACAAAGGCTGAAGACACAGCTGACGGAAATAACCTATCGATTCATAACCAAAGTCTGATACGCTACCACTATTCCACCTCTTTTAGTTGAATTTAGATGCTCATCTTTGACCATTTGATTTTCATGAGTAGCTATATTTTGAAAAGGAAAGGAGTCATCTGGATGATTCCTCAAATGCTGGTATAGTACTTAAATTGAAATAATGGCAGTAAATTCACTGGAAATTGAATCTGTTTAAGCTCCATGGTGTCAGACATCTAGATGAAAATTTAATTCTGTTAATAATCTAAGAATTTCAAAATATAATACTCTTATCTTCTTTTCCAGTGATTGAGAGAAGGAAGATTCCAGTTAATCAAATATTGTGAATAATAAGTGATATACTTGGCTTCCAATTTTCAAAGAATTTTAATGTGATAAAATATATTTCCCACTATATGGTATTTGTTTTTTTACATCTTTTCTCTTAAATGATTCAGGAAAAACTTCAGGATTTTGCAGTATCTTGAGATATTATTCAGAATGTCTACTGTCCTTTTACTGGCTAACTGTGGATGGCAAGCAATAGATTTCTGCCTGGTAAGGTGATACATAACAAGGAGGTCACTGTATTTCACTATTTGGAGTCATGTGAAAACCCGTATTTTAACAAAATTTCCATATTCATCAGGTAGGTACAACTTCAAACTTGTCTCTTTCAACTAGGAGATCTGAAAAGAATCAAGCTGGACATAGGCTAACAGCAGTGGAAAAATGCAATGATTTACCAACAAGAGATAATACCACCTAGGAGTGGGTTACCGTAGATTCGAATGTTTCATCATTCAAATCAAGCACTGACCGATGCTTGTATTAGTCATGCTTTTTATTTTCTGTATCTAACGATGTTTTGACATCTTGGGGGGTCCTTACAGACCCAGGGAGAGACTGCCCCTTCCAGGCCTAGCTAATACCTAAAGATGGTAAACAACATGCTTGGGAGCATGCCTTTCACAGGTGAGTCAACCAGCCTCTTTACATAACTCACACACCAAGCCAATATTTCCCCTGCTTTAAGTCATCCCAGGGCCAGGTACCAGACAACTAGAAGCCAAAGCCCACTGGAATTACTCAAATTAGCCAATTCTCTAAAAAAGCTGTCACCTCCGCCCTGCCTTGTCTTTCCCATGGAAACCTCAATAGAGACTATGTCCAAGACTTTCCCATCTCCTGCGTCTGCCTCCTGACCAAGCCTGGTGCCTTCCCGTGTGGCCCTGCATGGTGTGGCATGCCCTCCTCGTCTGGGGAAATGTGAGTAACAAATTCTTCTTTCAATGGCATTAACCTCTCATGTCATCACTCAGTCACCTCCATAAACTAAAATTCCAGGGTGCAAATGAGACAATGCTCTAATTTCTTTCAGGAAGATAGAAAATGATGACAATTTCTGGAAAGAGGGTAATTTACTGAGAAGAGATGAAACATTCCAAATATATTACATCTGAGACATGTTTGGACTGTGTCTAACAGAGAGGGGGCAGTCCAGGGGACCACGATTAAGCATCATTCATCATTCTACTTCTGGGCCTCCATTTCCTTATCTCAGGGAGGGGTTCCATTAATTCTGTTTTTGGAGGCAGTGGAGTGAGAAAACCTGAGTTTGAATTTAAGCCCTCCTATTCACCAGCGAAGTGGACTTGGAAAAGCCTCTGGGCTTCAGCTTCTGGATCAGGTAAACATGAGAGTAATTCCTGATTTGCAGGATGGTGGAAAAGTGTGTGGTGCTGGTCACGTGATAAATGATCAGTTAAGCTGAATTTTAAGCTGCCTCAGCGAGAGCATGAGGATTTATGACGAGGTTTGCAATGAATGAATATTGCGCAGAAGTGATAAACTCTCATAAACTGGACAGACCTGATTTTTCTGAGTAATCAACTTTACTTTTTAACCTTTTCTGAGGCTAATACATAAATTAATGGGAAATCTGAGACAAGTCATCCCTTTGGCATTTCATGCGCCTGCCACAAGTTTCAGAGCCCTCAGGCAAACAATAAATATCCATCCCTGACGATGACTGCTTTCTGGTGGTCTCAGTGCTTCCAGAAGCTTCCTTGAAAGCTGTGCCTGCACCCAGAGGAGGAGAGGATTACAGCCATGAACTGACTCCCCCCGGGGACTTTGACACAAGTGAGCAGGCCCTTCTGAGTTACAACCTTGTGCTAAGTTGCTGAAAATAGCTGTTGTTGTATTTACCAGGTGACCAAAAATTACTTTCTACGATTACACCTCATGTGAATCGATTTTAAAAAAACTTTTTAAAGTTCACGGCAAGGTCACAAGAAATGCCTGCTAGATACTCAGTGTATCCTTTTTCGTGGAATAAGTTGTTGACGCTTTGCTTTCAAGGGTACATTGTGAAACCTCTGTATAAATATGTGATAGAATAAACTTGCTGTGGAGTTAACAGTGAACTGAAGAGCTTTTCACTCAACGAGTCTCAATTCTGGATTCTGGATGTCTCCCGGAAAAGATGAGGACATCGCTAGCACCTAAAATAGCAGGAAGGAGCAATGATCCAGTCCCTGGTGGTCTCACCAACGGACTCAGAAGTCAGGGCATTGCCAGGCTACGTGTTGTTTATAACAGGTGGGAGGAGCAGAAATGAACATTCTCCAGGGGACTTCTGTCCATTTCAGAACTTTAGTATCCCTAATATTTACCCCCCAATGCATTCTCTAGTCTGGAAGTTTGTGTTTAAGCATATCGTTCTACTTTTTTTCTAAAAGACAAGATCTACTTTATTAACATGAAAAAGATGGTTCGGGTACAAAAGAGATATCGAATGGCATTCCTTTAAATATGACCTTGGAGAAATATTTTCAACTTACCAGGTATGATTAGTCTATCAAAGGGAAGCATTTTGCCTCTGACCTCTTCTTCCTCCTCCTCATCTTCTTCTAGTAAAACAAAATATACATCATCATGTTTATTACATGTTATTACATGGATAGCTCGGCGAAAAATTCACATATTTTTAACTCAAACTTACGATTGAACAGGTCTTTGGCTTGGTCGTAGGTCTTTGGGAACCCATCTAATACATAACCTTGATTCCTACAAGGCATAGATTTTAGCTTTTCTTTTATAAATCTAATTATATATTGATCTTCTAGTTGGCCTAATAAAAAGAAAAAAAATATTACCGTGGAGTCACATTTTACATAGGGGTTACCTTCTAAAGTCATCTCAAAAATTGTTGTGTAGTCAAAGTTACCATGGAAAATCTCTTACTTTTCCCTTAAAGTTAAAAATCCGTGGTTCTGTATTTTGGACATGACACATGAATTCTGAAAAAGTAGGAGAACCCAGTGAGCTTGTCTACAAGAAAGAACAGGAGCAAATGCTCTTCTTGGCACTTCCAGAATGCTCTTCTGGGGTCACAGCTTTTGGGTTAAGTTGACTGAGGAGTAAGTAGAGAAATCCAGAGTGTTCCCACTTGCCAATGGAGTTTACTCCATTCTGTTTTGATATTATGCCGCTTTAACCTTAATATATAGTAGTAATAAATGCTTCCGTTGTGAGAGTTAAGCGAGATAGTATTCACGTGTGTTGCTAACGTACAATTTATTCATAGGAGGTGCTCAATAAATATCTGCTGCGTTTGAATAAAAATAAAGCTTGATCTGACCCTCACGAACCCTGTTCTCTTCAAAGCTGTGGAAAAGAACATGGCGCCCCTGCTCCCTGAGTTTTCTGACCTTGGCCCCACTGGAAAGTTCTCTCTCAGGCCCTGGATGCCAGGTTCCTGCAGTTGTTTGGGGAGTTTGTTCTACAACTGGCACAGCGGTTAAAGGACAACACAACGTAGCTGCACCACAATATTCATGTATCATTCCATCGTAATTATTGGACACCTGTCACTTCTAAGACACAGCCCTGCCCCTACGTTGCTTAGTACACACAGTACAGTAACGTAAGTTTGGCAAGTTTGAGAAGATCTCCAAAGCTCCTTCTAGGGTATGCACTGTACTTTTAGTTTATCAGTGGGCCTTTATATAAAATAAATAGTTTTGGGCCTTTTTTTTCTACCATTCTATTTTTTTTTTTTTTGAAACCAACTGCAGTGTGTGATTTTTCTCTTTTCTTAAAGATTGGCCCTAAGCTAACATCTGTTGCCAATCTTCCTTTTTTTCTCCCCAAAGCCCCAGTGCATAGTTGTATATTCTAGTTGTATGTCATTCTAGTTCTTCCATGTGGGATGCCGCCACAGCATGGCTTGATGAGCAGTGTGTAGGTCTGTGCCCAGGATTCAAACTGGCAAACCCTGAGCCACCTAAGCGGAGCACATGAAGTTAACCACTCGGCCACAGGGCCGGCCCCCCCATCATTCTATTAAAGACAATAAAATGATTTAACTAAAACACCTCTCCTGGGCCAACCCCGGTGGCCAAGTGGTTAAGTTCAGCGAGTTTCACTTCCATGGCCCAGGGTTCGGTTCCTGGGTGTGGACCTACACTGCTCTGTTAGGACCATGCTGTGCTGGTGGCCCATATACTAAAAAACAGAGAAAGATTAGCTCAGGGCAAATTTTCCTCAGCAAAACCAACAAATAAACAAACAAACAAACACCTCTCCTTTCTTCTATCTCTCATTGTTATGTGAATCATTAGACAGTAATTGATTCTTTCAATTAGACAATAATTGTGTCTTTCAGAAATTTATAGAAGAGTAAAAAAGAAAAATAATCAAAGGTATTATTTAACATAATAAAATTCCTTGAAATGATTTGACATTAATTCCCAGGAAAGTTCTTAATAGCGCAAAGAAATAAAGCCAAAAAAAAAAAAAGTCAAAGGATTCCCTAATATTCAAAGACAAGTTTTATCGAAGCAGTCTATTTTCAATTTTCAAAGGCTTCGTTGGTAAGGCGGAGGCACAAACCCAGAAGTCTGGCTTTGGTCCCCTCCAACGCATCCCTGGGTTTCTTTCAGGCAGTGGGTTCTGCCATTCGTTTCTGTTGGCTTCAGAACATAAGTGTTCAGTGTGCAAGAAGGGACCTCCAGCAGCGGTGAAGGATAACTGAGGACTGTGAGTGCACAAGGGGCCAAGCCCAGGGGCCTTTCTCTGGAGAACACTGACCTGAGTCGGCGTTGAGTTCTTGGCAAGGGGACTGTCATTTCTGCTTTAAAATGAATACTGGACAGCCTTTTAAAACTCACGGCTGCTTCTTCTTCTTTGAAAATTTTAAGTCTATCTTTCAAATACCAGAAATGTTGAAAATGCTACTATTAACCCATATTCATAATCACTAAAACATGGTTTAAAAACAGATAGCTGCAACCAAGTTTTAAAAATAATGCACGGACAGTGTAAACACCAGGAAATGCATACCTTCACAGCCGTTTCTCCCACCCACTTTTTATTTTCAAACTCACAGACAAGTTCAAAGACTATTTTAATGATCACCTGGAATGCCACCAGCTAGACTCAATGACTCCACAGCGCTTTTGAGATATATAAAGAGAGCACAAAGAATCCTAGCTAGCGCACTCTAGGCTGTAACCACGCCCCTGTCTCGGCTGCACCATCAGAGGCTCTTCGGAGAGGACTAATGAGTAGGACACGGAGGTGCCTCGCTGGGAGGTTGTGAAACTTGTCCTGCTAGAATCATTGCAATCATATACTAACCAGTTGGGTCAGATGAGGGAGAAGCGAGCTAACCCGTGTCCGCCTGCTGTGAAATTGCTATTGTAGTTCTGTGCAGTGGGTTCAAAGGTCTTGCTTTATCCAAACATAATGGAGGTCCATGTTCTAGTTTCAGGTAAATATGAATAGGAAGGATTTTTGGACCGACTTGAAGAAGACAAAAATACCTTCCTAAGGTTAAAGGGGATGGAATGGACTGTTCCAGCCCTGTGGGCAGCGGACAGGTGGGCATACCACGGGGAGAGGGGAGACGGAGGGATGCTTGCTGTTCTGAAGACTTTCCGTTCCCCCAAAGACCACTTCCTCTGCTCCCTCCCAGGGCCTCTCTGGAGAGAGGCTGCTGACCCAGTCTGGACTCTCTTGCATGTGAGGGAAGAACAGAGTCTTCTGCCAAGGGCAGGCCGTCCTTGAGCTTGGGCGCTGCAGTGACTGTTCTCAACTCGGTACTGTCTATGCTATAATTCTTGTTCCATGTGGTCACCTCCCTGGGCATGAAAAGAGCACAGTCAGTACTTCACAGCGTCCTATTACATGATGTCCTTGGATAAGACTTTTCGGTCCTTGCTATGTAAGTCTCTGCCAATACGTATTGTCCAGTGTTTGTCTCATCCTGTTGGCCTGAATAATAGACGTTCTCTCCTCTCCTCCAAGGGCGGCATAGTTCACTGCCCCCAGAGCCTTGTTTCTGGCCTGATACCTCAAGCTTCCAATGTATGCATATATGGCCATGTATACCTGGATTCCTAAAAATTCCAGTCCCCAGCCCTTAACGTCGCTTTGCCTGATTTCCTTCCACAGGTGTTCTCACAATGGAATGTCTTATCTTGGGTTTTTTTCTCTTCCCCCAAATGGTGGGAGCCAGGACTCTGTTAGACTCTAAAACCTGGACAGTGACTCGTAAATGTCTCCTGGGCGAGATGGAGACAGTGTTACAGCTCCGAGTATTAATTTGTGTTTTTTTATATACCTTCCTTTTCCTCCGGGAAATCTCTGGAATTGTAAATTCCATTTCCTCATGGCCCAGCCCACATCAAAGCAGAAACCAAGACTCAGATAATCAGATAATTAAGTGGACACTCAGTGTATGGGACAAAACCACCTCCTCCACCCCCAAAACCAGATTGGAGTGGGGGAAGGAGGTGGAGGGGTAACCTGGGCCTCGGAGGAAAGCATGGCGGGGGTGGAGTCCTTGAAGATGAGCAGCTGGGAAGGGG
Organism: Equus asinus; assembly: GCF_041296235.1. Lineage (NCBI taxonomy): Eukaryota > Metazoa > Chordata > Mammalia > Perissodactyla > Equidae > Equus > Equus asinus. The sequence continues at coordinate 101,698,971 of NC_091796.1, read as the reverse complement.
ACCACCTGGGTGATGGGCCAGAAGGCCAGAGAAGGGGCGGGCAGTCCAGGGCAGAGCCTCAGGGGAAGGCGGTGGGCGGTCCTCAGGGGGTGGATCTGTGAGGGGCCCACAGAAGCACATCCCCAGGAAGGAGCAGCAAGCGCCCACGCCATCCCATCGGCCCCCCAGGGCCAGTTTACACACCTCTCCTTCTCTCCTCATCCCCACCTGCCCCAGCCCAACCCTGGAGGATCAGAAACAGCCACCAGCAAGATGGGAGGAGTAAGTAAGAGGAAAAAACACAAATGTGCTTGAGGGGGTGGCCAGGGGTGAAACCCTACTGAGTAAGAGTCCAAGCTGTTGGTCACATTGGACCGGTCTACGGATGATACTAGTACAACCAATTTGATGGAGGATCTCCACTAACTATAGAGATGAAATGGGGGGGCTGGCCCCGTGGCCAAGTGGTTAAGTTCACACCCCTGCTTAGGGGGCCCGGGGTTTTGCTGGTTCAGATCCTGGGCGCAGTCCTAGCACTGCTCATCAGGCCATGCTGAGGCGGCGTCCCACACAGCACAACCAGAGAGACCTACAACTAGAATATACAACTATGTACCAGGGGGCTTTGGGGAGAAGAAGAAGAAAAAAAAAACAAAAAGATTGGCAACAGATGTTAGCTCAGGGCCAATCTTAAAAAAGTTAAAAAAAGAAATGGTTTTATTTTTCTAATAACTTCTACTGTTTTCCTGCTGGGTAGCAAGCTCCCTTAGAGACATGTCAGTTCAAAACCCAGTTTGTGATTCTTTGATTAGAATGGACTTTTTAAAACAAGAATCAGCAAAGAGGCTACTTACTTATCATCTAAAAGTTGCAGTGGGACCCGCCTGAAATTCCGCTGAAGGGTGGGGAAAGAATGAGTCCAGAGTTTGAGTTTAAAGTGACACTTGACTGTGATTACTTTGTTCAAAAACCTGGTTTATGTTACCAAGCGAGTAAGACAATTTTTCCATTTATTTGTATTTCTTCCTACATGAATTATGGGTCCATGTTATTCATTTATTTTTTTTTTTGTATTCAGGATTTACTGATTTTCTTATTAGTTTGCTTGAGCATTTTATATACTAAGGATATTAACTCCTTGTCATATTGGTGGTGACAAATAAAAATGGCAAGCAATAGGATATATTGGAGCATATGAGGAAGCCATTTCGTGTAAACCTAATTTGGCCTGACCTCCAAAAGGGCCTGACCGAGGCTGTTGAGCACACATTGTATATCTGCTTTAGAGATTCCCTATGGCAAGAACAAAGGCCCTTGAGATAAAGGTGCAACTTCCCTCCCCCTCCCAACGTTGGAATTTCCTTAAGGGTTAAGCATCTTTCCTTAGGCTAGGAACTGATTGCTGCGCTCACCTATGACCACCCAGCTCGAGACAACAGACTTGCCTCCTGCTAGGCCCTCTGAGATAGCAGACCCACTACCTGCTGTGTCCATCAAGCGCTGTGCCAACAGGGCAATCTTGTGACTATTGTGGGAGGGACATTTCAATCATATGTGAAACGTCCTGTTTGGGGGTATACAACCACTCTGTATACCTCACTTCTTTGGTGCCCTTTCTTCTTTTGGGAAGAAAGGCCCTGGGCCATGGTCCTCAGATTTCAGCTCAGAATAAACTCTCCCAAATTTTCATTTATAGATTGGTTATGGATTATTTTCGTCGACGGTGGCAAACATTTTTTTCCTGGCTTATCCTTTGCCTTTTAAGTAATGATTTCTGATGCTTATGAAATATTTATGACTACACATTTGATTTTTTTTTTTTAACTTAGGTAGTTCTTTCCCATCTTATGGTCAGATAGTCACCAAAACTTTAATGGTGATTTTTTTTCCTGGGGTAGGAGATTATGAATGAGAGTTCTCTGTGGTTGTTATAATTTCTGTACTTTACTTTTTCTAGCAAACAAACAGTCTTTCATAACAAGAAAAAAACACTGTTAACCAGACTGGCGCAGCCCCATGCTGCGTGTGTGTTACCCGAGTTCTGCTCCATGCTTTCTTTGATGCCGTCCAAGAGCTCCTGCGCGTCTTCCACATTCTCCTCTTCCTCCTCCTCTTCACCTTCTTCTTCGCCTTCCCCTCCATCTTTAGGTGCGACAATCGCCTCCTGCATACCACAGGGATATTCAAGTCGGATGATGCCTGCGTTGATGTGCTACTCACAGATCCACTGACAAGTGATCCTGGAAAAGGCTGGTACCCAAACAGGGAACGCGCTCGAGACAGGCGTCGTGCGTAAGTTGTCAGGATGTGGGTATCTGCAAAGATGGATGACAGCCTCGAGGCTTTTCTTTCTCTATTTTAGGAAAATAATCTATTTCTGTGCTAATGCTAGAACTGCTTAAGAATCAACACTTTTCTAGGTATCAGGTTGTACCTTACTTGAAGGAAACACGTTTTGTAGAAATCAAGACTTTTAGTAATCACTTATGGAAATGTAGGTCAGTATCTACCATTCCCAACAAAATGATAAAAAGCAATTAATTGGGGAGAGGAAGGGGAGACAGAGCATGGAGGATTTTTAGGGCAGTGAAACTACTCTATATGATATTATAATGGTGGTTACATGTCACTATATATTTGTCCCAAATTCATAGAATGTACAACACCAAGAGTGAACCCTAATGTAAACTATGGACCTTGGGTGATAATGACATGTCAATGTAGGTTCATTGATTGTAACTACAGTCATGCATCACTTAATCATGGGGATACATTCTGAGAAATGAGTCCTTAGGTGATTTCGTCATTAAGCAAACATCATAAGGTGCACTTACACACACCTAGATGGTACAACCTACTACACACCTAGGCTGTATGGCACTAACCTTATGGGACCACCATCGTACATGTGGCCGATCGCTGACTAAAGTATTATGCCTCGCACGACTGTCACGGCCTACTCTGGTGGGGGATGTTGATAATGGGGAGGCTGTGTGTGTTGGGGGGCTGGCGGGCTAGTGGATGCACAGGAAATCTCTGCACCTTCCTCTCAATTTTGCAGTGAACGTAAAACTGTTCCAAAAAAATAAAGTCTTTTCTTAAAAAAGCAGCTAATAAACAGTCTGATAATACCCTGAGATACATACATCAAGGAGAAAAAACCCTCAGAATGTTCCAGTTGACAGAGAGAATACAAGATGGATTTTAAGCAACAGCTGGAGACAGACTAAATTTCAACGGCAACCCATGAAAGGCGCTTCCATCTCACAGAGGAAAGTCCTGTGGGATGCTGTGTTTTCATAACAAGGGACAACAACAAAATCCAATTAAAATAATAAATCTCTTTGGAGGGTGCCATGTAAAATTAGTGGCTTCTTTATTACAAAATGAAGAAAAGCATTTTTTTTAAAGATTGGCATCTGAGCTAACATCTGTTGCCAATCTTTTTCTCTTTTCTTTTTTTTTCATTCTTCCTCTTCTCCCCAATTCCCCCCCAGTACCTAGTTGTATATTCCAGTTGCAGGTCCTTCTGGTTGTGGCATGTGGGATGCCGCCTCAGTGTGGCCTGACGAGCGGTGGCATGTCCGTGCCCAGGATCCGAACCGGCAAAATCCTGGGCCACGGAATTGGAGCGTGCGAACTTAACCACTCGGCCACGGGGCCAGCCCCCAGACAAGCATTTTTTAAAATAGAAAAATTCCCAGTAACGTAGTTAAAAGTGTTACCAGTTTTGCTATGGCTTCGGAAATGACGTCCTTCAACTTGATGTGGTGCAGTTTGTAGTGTTTGGACAGTGCTTCAGCAATGCTGGATTTTCCCACAGCAGGAGGCCCGAGAATGCAAATCTTGATGGGCTGAAAGGAGAGAATAAGGTTCATGTAGCGAGCTCTGAACCATCTGTAGCCCGTGTTTTATGTTAGGGGTGTGCCTTCTTGAAAGTCTCCAGATCGGATCCTGCAGGCTAACTCTCGCGCCTCCCTCAAGACTCCAGAGTCACTTCCCCCAGGTACTTAATGAGCAGCTACTATGTGCACGGACCTGGGCATGGCGGGGATACCACACTCAACAAGAGGTGCTCAGGGATACCTCCAAAGTACTAAAAAGCAGTGCTCGGGTATTACATGCCAACAGTTTCACGCTTACTGTGTTACTCCTGTAAAGATAACAAAGAAAGAGAAGAATCTCTGGTCCGGTGTAGAGGGTGCTTGATTTGTTGCCTCAGGAATATTGTTTCTGGACTGAACTTTGCCTTTAATTATACTTTCCTTTATAACACAGTTAATTTATTCCAGTTTTTAAAAATATAATTTTTTTTTTTAAAAAGCCACCATTTCTTCTGCTTGAATGCAAAAGAAGCTCGGTCATCTTCATAATCAGTGAGTCAATGTCTACTTCTAACAGAAATAAAAATATCAGTTACAAACAGTCATATCTTTCAATGTGGTCCAAACAGTGGTGAAACTGAGAGGTCTAGTATTTTGCAAGACAAATTTTAAAATTTAAAAAAAGTTTTTAAAAATCATGCCAATGCAAAGGATTTCCATTGGCAGAGTGCCCGTATGATTAAAGATTACATAATTTCATCCACGAAGTTGGCTATTGGTATTATGACTACCATTTGTCAGGCGAGGACACCAAGGCTGGGAAGGAAACAGGCAGGGACGTTGCAGTGGTGCTGGGCGAGGAGTGGTTCCTCACATGACTGGTTCCACTGGGTTAGGGACAGACACTTTCAGGGGGATGGGAACCTCCAAGATGGCAAGCAGTGGAGGGAGCAGGTGTCAAGAAAGCAACTCTGGAGCTGAGTCTGGATGGGCAGGGCTGGGCTGCTAGGTGGCCTTGGTGAATGCTGAGGTCCAGCTGTCAACTGAGCAGGTTCACATGCCTCGTGCTGTCCACACACCAAGGGCGAATCTGTCTCCTGAGATAGGTTCGCCTCATCCACATACAGAACCAGAATGCCAGCTTGTTCACTTATAATGAGAAGGATGACTGCCAGGGAACTCAGCACAGTCCAAGCGCACACGTCTGGGACATTTACTCCCTCAGGGCAGGCGGGCATGGAGGGTTGCTGATGGGCTTTGATCAGAACGAGGAGAGCTAGATGAACGGATGTGTAGCGGCATCAGGTCAAAGTGGCTTGATGCATCTGTCTCTGAGGCAGGGACAACTTTGCTTTGCTAAAGGAACTGGGATGGTGGAAGCCCTAGGCTCAAGGCTCCATCTTTTTGGATGTTGCTGGTATGTCACTATCTACACTGCCCTCAGGAGTGTTTCCTGTTCTATGCTACTATGCTGGCCAGTGCCCCGAGGGATGGATAGACTGTTTAATTTTTACACATGCTTATTCTTTCCTTATTCCTTCTAGCATGTTCTGTCCCATCTTGCTAATCAGGAACCATATGGTCTCTTTTTTTTTTTTTTTAAGATTTTATTTTTCCTTTTTCTCCCAAAGCCCCCTGGTGCATAGTTGTGTATTTCTAGTTGTGGGTCCTTCTAGTCGTGGCATGTGGGACGCCACTTCAGCATGGCTTGATGAGCAGTGCCATGTCCGCGCCCAGGATTCGAACTGGCGAAACCCTGGGCTGCCGAAGCAGAGCGTGCAAACCTAACCACTGGGCCACGGGGCCAGACCCAGGAACCATATGGTCTCTTTAAGGCGTCTTGTCTTATCTCTACCCTAACTGTGGGTTGTTTTACAGTTGGCCCCCAGAGGACAATAGCAGTCTACCCTCCTGAGTTGGGGTGATGTATGCCCTAGGGTAGTCTCCAAGAACAACCACCACGGGCATCTCAGATGCTTAAAGGGGTCATTGTTCCTTTTGCTAAGCGGTACATCTTCTACTTATTTTTAGTGAGTAAAACGTTTTTCAGGAGAATCTGGTTCTGAGGATACAATGGCGACACTGTACCTGCTTGTATGGAGTGTTCCCATGCTCAAGGGTAATTACGTTTATGACGCACCTATTACTCATATCTTACTCTACAGTTTTCAAAAGACTTTCTCACATGTTATCCACTTCCATCCTAGGAACGCTTTCCTTGGGTAAATCCAAAGATCTGGGCAAGGGTGCATTTCGCTGATTTCGGAGAGGGGTGCGGTGGCTCTGCAGTTAGGCCCTCTGGTTAAGTGTGCACCCTAGCTAGTTTGACTCCCTGACTAGCTGTGTGACCTTGAAGGCTAAGGTCACTTCTTTCTGAGACTTCCTACCTAGGAATTCCTACCTTGAAAAGTTGTGATCGAGCTTACTATCATATTGTATTTGTGTCAAGCATAACAGTTATTATCTATGTTAACTTTAAAATTTTTAATACAGTTATGAGTCGCTTAACAATGGGGATACATTCAGAGAAACGCGTCGTTAGGTGATTTCATCATTGTGTGAACATGATAGAGTGCACTTACACAAACCTAGATGGTACAGCCCACTACACACCTAAGCTGTATGGTGCCAACCATGGGACCACCATTATATATGCAGTCCGTTGTTGACCATAATGTCATTATGTGGCACATGGCTGTATTTGATTGACAAGTATTAACATAATATACATGTGGATTGTTAGACCTGGACAAATGGGTCAAATCTGAAAAAGAAGTTGAATTTAGAAATTTGAAAAAGAAAGTTCTTCCGTTGGTATAATTATACTAAAAGTTTCACTTATTTTGTCTAAATTAGAAGCTTAAACAGGAAATGGTTATACTTACCAATAATCCTCTGCTTTGCTTGTACTCTTTGAGGATATTGTTGATATTTTCCACAAATCCTGTTTGGGCAACCCATCGAATGTTAAAATTCTCCTTCACAAGGAGTGCTTCCATTCTCAAGTGGACCAGTAAATGGTCAAGACACTCTTGCTAAGAGATAAAGGAATAGCAGTGATTTGTCTTTTTTCCCCTTCATTTTTATGGTTATAACAGACCAAAATCCACTGCAGTTATTAAAGAAAAAATATATACATTCACAAAACAGGAAAGTCAACTAATCCGGCACTAAGCATGGACAGAGCACCCACTGGGATACACTGTGACACTTCTAAACTCACCCCACAGCCGCTTCCTCACGACAGTAGCAACCTGGTTCTCATCATTAGACATGCAGCTCAAAGAAGAGGAATATACTGGAAGTCTAAGTATGGGTTTCTGTACAAAAAATTTTAATTGTATCTACTTTTTGAATAGTGTAATCTCGTGGTTCAAAATCCAAAGGAACAAAAAGTATAGAGGAAAACGCTCCCTTTGACTGCCATCGCTACCCACCAGTTCTGCTTCTCAGAGGCAACCAATGACATCAGTCCTTTCAGAAACGTTCGCAAACGCACTGTTTTGATGCAATTTATTCCTAAAAAGAATTCCATCCCAAAGCAAGCTCGAATAGCCCACTGCATGACAAAAACTACTGGTTTTTGCTGTAACAGAATCAGAATCTCAACCTCTCGTTTAAATTTTAGAAAGAGGCCAAGAGAATACACCCAGTGTTTGTACAGCATTTTACATATTAAACAGCTTTCAATACATTTTCAACCAAGACCTCCGAGGGTCTTTCAGAAAAGAAAACAGGCTCAGACTGCAGAAGAGAAGAGTAAGCTGCTTGAGGTTAGACATCTAGTTACAAAGGAGGAGCTGAAGGTGAGCTTGGAAGCCAGGTATTCCGGCCCCAAATCTCTCAAGAACCAAAACATTTAGGAAAGCAGCAGAAAAAAGAATCTCTAATATACTAACTGTTAAGTCCTTGGTTAGGAAAGCATTTTCTTTGGGTATTTTCTGGATTTTCCCAGGGCCAGTACTTTTACTGATGCACTGTTAGAGAAAAATAGAAATGTTATTTGGTTTACTTGTAAGATTTTAATATAAAATTTCTCAAAGGAATGTAAACATAACTGAATACAAAAGAAAATTTGCAAAGCAGAGGGGAGTGCACTGAGGGTATTCACTGGTTTATTTGTTCAGTGCACATTTAAGGATCACCACGGCATGCCAGGGCCTGGAGAGAGGAGAAAGGTCTCATCCCTGGCCTCCAGGAGCTCCCAGTCTGAAAAGGGAGACAGATGCATGTACACAGACCTGTAAGGTCTGCAGCTCAGCAAAGGGGATGCTGGGAGTACAGGAGAGAGGTGACCGGCCTGTGCGGGAGGGGGCCAGGAGGTGGGAAGGAGGCAGGGAGGGTGCAGAGGAAGGTATCTGAGCTGCATCTTAAAGACAGCGGGAGTGGCCGGGGGAAGGGCCCAAGAAGGCTGCACTCACCAGGTAGCTGGGCTACAGGTGACAGGTGGCTTTAGCCAGAGTGGCCTGGACTGGAGAGAGAGCCCTCACAGGCCTGGAGTTCCTGGAAGCCGCCAGTAGCTCTGGTGAACCTGACCATATCAAAACCTGGGGGCAAGTGTCCACAGCCACATTGTAGGATCCCGGTGTGTGATGTGTGTGTGTCTGAGCCCTACAGTGGCCTTTCCTGCCCCACTCTGTGCTTATCCTGGAGAAAGGCCATTTTGGGTTGTAATTTCCCAACACATCCTGCAAAGTGCAGATAGCGAGTTTGGTTTTAAGGATATTCTGTTTGAGGAGTCCCCCGTCTCATGAGCACTCCTGATTCCATAACTATAGTTTGCGGGGGCAAAACAATTTAAGAAACGCTGTCAAGTCTGGGATGAAACAGCGGTACCTTGACAAAGTCTTCCAGGGTATGAACAGATTCGTCCACAGCAACCAGGTAATGAACCTTCGGCACGTGGTCTATGACGTTCTGTATCACACTGCAGATCGACAGAGACAATCACCACCGGAGAGGAAAAGCAGAAGAGAGGCAGTGAACTGAATTCCCTGACCAGCACCCTGGGGGGGCAGGCACGGTGCCTGGTGCTTTAGGAAGTTATCTCAGTCCTCCTCCGACAAGGCCAGGGCTGGGATGATGGGCCGCCCTCTGCAGATCAGGAAGCTGCTCAAGAGTTAAGTGACGTTTCTTGGGTGGAGGAGTTATTGGGAAAGTCAAAGCCAGATCCATCTGGCTCCACATTTGTCTAGTGTACTGCACAGGGGACCTGACCTCCAACAGGGCTTCAGTTTGTCGACACAAATAATCCATAATCAATCTATAAATCAAAATTTATTATGAGCCAAATCTGAGGACTAGCCCGGGGTCTTCCTTCCCCAAGGAAGGAAGGGCACCAGAGAAGTGGGGTGTACAGAATGGTTATATACCATCTTGGAACAAAGAGCACGCATCACCTATGACAGGAATGTCCCTTTTACAGTAGTCACGAGATTGCTTTGTTGGCACAGCAGATTGGTGGACAAAGATCAGTGGTCACAAGGTGAGCACAGCAGGTCAGTAATTAATGCTTAGTTTAGGGAGAGATGTTTATCCTAAAGGAAATGCTGATACGGGGGAGGTTACACCCCTATCTTTAGGGGCATCCTTCTTGTCTTTGGGACACAGTAAGTATTTAAAGCAGATGTATAGTTGGCCTGTGGCGCAGTGGTTAAGTTTGCACGTTCCGCTCCTCAGCGGCCCGGGGTGTGCTGGTTCGGATCCCGGGTGTGGACATGGCACCCCTTGTCAAGCCATGCTGTGGTAGGCATCCCACATATAAAGGAGAGGAAGATGGGCACCGATGTTAGCTCAGGGCCAGTCTTCCTCAACAAAAAGAGGAGGATTGGCAGCAGATGTTAGCTCAGGGCTAATCTTCCTCAAAAAAATAAAAAAATAAAAATAAAAATACAACAGATGTACAATGCATGCTCAACAGGTCACATCAGGCCCTTTTGGAAAAACAAGATCAGGCCAAATTAGTTTGAAAACAAATGGCTTCCTCATATACTCCAATATATCCTACTGATTGTCATTTGTTTATCAAGTTTATGAAGTCTGTCCACCAGAGGCTCGTTTACGTCTCACAACAGTGCTTTGGGGCAGGTGTTTCACAAAGTAAGACGCAGATTCAGAGAAGCCATGGCTCTGTCAAGGGACTGTGCAGGGAGGGGACCTGAGGTTTCCCACCCTGGAGTAATAACGATTACCAACATGTCTGAGTGCTTAACTCTGTGTGGGGACCGTGCTAAGGGCTTTGCAGGTGTTATCCCATTGAATTTCCACAACCACCCCATCAGGTAGGTACTGTTGTTATCCTCATCTTACAAATGAGAAAATCAGACAGAGAGGTTAAGCAACTTACCCAAATTCACACAGCCAGCAAGAGACAGAGCACGGATTTGAATACACATGAAAGAATTCCAGAGGGAAACAATAATGACAAGAAGTCTATCATGAGGACTGTCAACTCTACCTCCATTTTAGCTTCCTTCTCAGCAAAATGAAAATAAAACAAATGTACACATCTAAATGTCCATTTATCATTTAATTTATTTTAATTTCTCAGAACATTTCAATTTTTTTGCTTCTTTCTTTGTTAAATATTTGACAATCTTCAAAGAAACCTGTAGGAAAAAATGCTACCGAGAGGGGCCCTGGGTCCTTCTGTAAGGGAATAACTGAACTCTCTAATTTATCTGTTTGGAAGTAAGATGTTAAGGACCAGTGTTAAGTACTGTGTGTTAATAACGTGAAAGATTCGCTCACATCTTTGAAACCTGACAAGGTCATAATGTAAAGTCTCTGCAGAACAGAAGGGTGCATTTCGGCCCCCACGTCTGGGGTAGATGCTGCCTGGAGCAGATCTAGGTTTTCTGTGGAGTTCGAAGTTTATACAATTCAGGGGATCTTTCTTTAAGAAAAATTATAAAAATTTAAGTTTAGGGCCTTGGAAGAGACCCATGCAGGTGAAAGGTCCTGAAGTTTAAGCTTCATTGTTCCCCAGTAAATCTGTCAATCTGCCTGGGGTTGTGACTAATTTACTAGAGGCCAGTGGATGAGAGGAAGAGTGGGATCTAGCAGCCAGAATCTCAGGGAAGAGCTGAAACTGCTTCCCCGCAGGGGATGAGTGGTTGAATGAAGCCCCTGGAACGGGTCGTGTAGAGCTGATGACCACAAATAAAGAGAAGCATCTCTTGGACCTAGTGTTTGAGGCAGCGTCTGCAAAGGAGAAAGGGTCTCCGGACCTGTCTGGAGCACAGAGCTGGGATAATCTACGAGCGTGAAAGAGATGTGTTAACTTTACCTACAACTGCCCAAAAAACCTTCAGGTTTAGAGCTCGCCATCTCATTTCTGGAATTTAAGTTGGTGAGCTGGACATATCAATCTCATTTAGGACAGAGGAATAAGAAACTAGGTCCCCAGGACTCACGTAACAAATTCTTTTCCAAAATTGGAAGACATGCTACTCTGCTAAAGCTGATAAACTTTCTAAAAGATGAACCTGAACTTGTCATCAGAAGTGGAGATTTTAGATGATGGACGCTATCTCATCAGATGCAAAAGAGAGACAATCACAGTACCTTCTGCATAGGGTAGTTGTGAAGAACAAACACAGTAATATATGTAAGGGTCTCGGCACTTGGAAAGTGCTCAATAAATGTCATTAGTCAATTCATTCTAGAAAGTCCCATCTCCGGGAGAATGCTTACCCTGCTAGATCAAGAACATGAATTGCTGGAATCACATTTGTTCCATCGCCAAAAACTGGTAATGCAGGAACGTCACCCAACCAAGCTATCTAAAAGAAAGAAAAGCAGAAGCATGTTTTCCCCAGTCATATGTGTCTGACTATTACAGCTCACATCCAGGGCCATAGATCCATCTATCTGACGAAGTCATCGCCTGTAGGAGATGCTCTGTAAATCAGTCCTGAGGAGATTTAGTTGCCCATCCAATTCTATTATGAGAAATAAAGGGTAACCTCGGTCTGAAATGCTTTTCAAGAAATCTATAATCTCATCATCTATCTCTAGGCATCATCGGCATGTTATCTACACAGAGAGAAAATGCTTTCATATGCCTGATGTCTTTAATTCTCGCAAAATCAAATTCTCACAGAATTAAATTAAATTTTAAAATTATCCCCACTGGCAGTGGGTAATGATCATCAGTTTATGGATGAAATGCTTAGTAGATAAAGTACCTCGTGGGAGGTTGCATTTCTACTAAATCCCTGAGTCTGGATTTGAACTCTGATCTTCAGAGTCCAGATCCTTGTCTTTTCCCTTCATTAAGTATTTCAGTAAATAAACTGACAGTCTGGATATTGTTAAACTGTCATGTACTAGATTATGTAAATTGCTTTTAAAGAGTGAAAGAGGTAGGGGTGGGGGCCAGAGCTGACCACTGAATCTTCTAAGATGTTTTGGACTGTGGGAAACCATTTAAGGGTTTTAAGCAGTGAAGTGACATCATTAGATTCGCTTTTGTCACCTTGTGAAGGATGATGGGAAGTAAGAGTCTTAATGGGGAGATGGAGGCCATGACAGTTGTGCGGAGAAGTGATGGTTTAGCCTAGCCTGTGGGTGGGGAGTTGAGGCAGTGATGTTGGAGAAAAGGGAGATATTGAGGAGGCTAGTTCTATAGGACTTGGGGATTTTGTGATGGATGAGAAAGAGGGAGGAGTTGGGTTCTGGCTGGTGCAGCTGGCTGGAGGTGGTCCCAATTTCTGAGATGGGGCCCTGGAAGAGGAGCAGGTTTGAAGGTATCTGTAGGTATAGTTTGGATTTATGAAAGACATCCAAAGTGAAATGCTGCATAGGTAGCTAGATCTACAGAGCAAGAAGACAGGAGAGAGAGCCCCACTGGAGACTTATGTTTGAGAGTCATTGGCACCAGTCATGGGTGTGAACAGTCCAAACCAGGAAAAGAGTATAGATGGAGAAGACAAGAGGCTCTAGGGCAGAGGCGTGAGAATGTCAACATTCCATGGTCGGCTAGGTAAGGAGTTGCTGAGAATGGACAACGAGAAAGAGCTTTCTTTAGCTCACGCTCTTCAGCTATCATATCTCTTATAGCAAAAAATCCAACCAACCAACCTTTTCTTGACTACACTTCTTCTAACTCCTGCCTTCTTTCTCTGCCCCACTTTACAGCAAAATTTCCTCAAATTTCTTCTCTACTCTCACCATCCCCACTTCCTCTCTTGCCATTTCCTCTTGAACCTACACACATCAGGCTTTTGTCCTACCCAGTTCCCAAAAAATCCAGGGCTCGATTCTCAGGTCTCACTTGACTTGATTATCTGCAGTATTTGACACAGCTGGTCATTCTTTCTTTTTAGAAACACTTTTTTCACTCAGCTTTTTCAACACTCTCCTCTTGTTTTTCCTCTTACCTCCCTGGGTGCCCCCCTTCTCGGCCTCATTTCCTGGTTCCCTCCCATCTCCTTGTAATCTCCAAATATTGAAGTGTCCCAAGACTCAGCCCTCAGATCCATTCTCTTCTCCATATTTATTCTCTAGGCGATGTCATCCAATCCTTTGGCTTTAAATACAACACATAGCTGATGGCTCCAAAGATTCTCTCTCTAGTCTTGACCACCTCCATGATCCTCAAACTCATATGTCCAACTCCCCACTCAGTATCTACACTTGGATGTCAGCCATCTCAAACCTAAAAAGTCTAAAACTGAACTTCCCACTGCATACCATGCCCTAACCTGTTCCCCATCTCAATAAATGGCAACTCCATACTTCCAGTTACTTAGACCAAAATCCCTATAGTTACCCTTTACTTTCTATCATCCTTACATCCAATCTTTGAACCAATCCCATTGAATCTACCTTCAAAGTATACCCCGAATCTGAACAATCTTCAGTATCTCCATCATTCCCACCCAGGTCTCAGGCACTACCCTCCTAACTAGTCTCCCTGCTTCTGCTCTTGCCCCACTACAATACATTCTCAACACAGCAGAAGAGAGTTATTAAAACTTAAAGATTATGCCACTGCTGGGCTCAAAATAGTCTAATGGTTTCCCAAGCCACTGGAATAAAGCCAAAGTCTTCACAACAGGCTACAAGGCTGGGCTCGATCTGACTCCTCCATCACCTCTTTGACTCCCACACTTTAGCCACATTGGTCTTTTTGCTCTTCCTTCACACAGCCAGTATATTACTGCCTCAGTTCTTCGCACTTAGAGTTCCCACCGCCTTTCCCCAGAAAGCATATGAGCTAGCCCCCTCACGGCCTTTCACTTTCTGCTCAAATATCGCATCATCAGAAAGGCCTTCCTCCACCGCCGTATGTAAGATAGAACCTCCCAACCCTACCCCTGGCACTTTCTCTCCACCTTTCTCTGCCTTGTTGTTTTCCATTTTACTTTTCAACATCTGAGATACTCTACATTCCCTGGCTAGTTTGTTTGTTATCTATCCCTCGCTCTTCTCCACCCCTCTGGAATGTAAGCTCCACAAGTGCAGGGACCTCATTATGCTATTGGATTTCCAGTCTCTACAGTGGATTCAGGCACGTGGCAGGCACTTGGGAAACATTTATCTCATGAATGAAAGGAGATTCATCTTTTTCTTTATGATTCTGAGAGTGGTGAATACAAGTTGCCAATAATGGGAAAGAAAAATAGGTGGTTATGGTCTACATCCATATGTTCCTTAAGCATCTGCTGTTCTACTGGCCTACCCACATCTAGAAGCAATCAAAAATATCTCCGAGTTGTATAACTTTACTGTAAAACACTTAAAAAAACTCCTCATAGTCACTGAAAAGTCATACCTTGAAAAAAGTATGTAAGATGCCTCCTTCCAGTCCATACTGAAGTCCAGCAGCAACTACGTAAGTCACGAATTTTTTGGCCTATTCAATAAAATACAGGGGAAAAGCTAAATGTAATAGTATCGATCATATTGAACCAGATTATTTTAGTGGTTAAAATGAGCACTTTAGGAAGTCTCATCACCCCATTCGGGTTGCTAAGGTATTGTTTAGGATAGAAATAGAATCCCTTAGGGGGGAATCAACACCACCCGCACATCCAGGATGCCTCTGACCACTGTTAAAATTAATTGGGACCCTTAATTAAATGAAAGCCAGAGTTAATTATTTGTGAAGACTTAATGCGTCTAAGCACTATGCTGGGCCCCCAGGGGAAAAGGGAGATAGAAAAATCCGTCCTTCCATGATGATCTTTAATTACCAGTAGGGGAGGTGGACATACATAAAACCAAGGAGTTTAGTAATGGGCCTTAATACAAGGATTTTAATTGACATAGAGTGTTCACTTCATCCAGGGGGAGTAATTTAGGGGCTGGGAGAATCTACATCGATGTTTAACTATTTTAAAAAGTCATCATGGGGCTGGCCTGGTGGCATAGTGGCTAAGTTTGTGCACTCCGCCTCAGCCACCTGGGGCTCGAAGGTTCGGATCCTGGGCGCAGAGCTACACACCACTCATCAAGCCATGCTGTGGCAGCATCCCACAGACAAAATAGAGGAAATTGGCACAGATGTTAGCTCAGGGCCAATCTTCCTCACACACACACACAAAAGTCATCAGGTACTAGCATCTACACTGTGGGGAAATGGGCTTTTTTGCATGTTGAAAAGCTTCAGGCAGAGGTAAGACTTAGCCATACCTGGGCATTGATTCTTCCGCTTTAACACCCTCCTCCCTCATAACCCAATAACCATGTGGCTTCGATGGTGTTTAATTTAAAAATCTAGAGGGAGTTGGTGTAAAGGTTGGTGCAATTTTTTTCTGGTCTGCTGCTGTGAGGTCCAAGTATAGAAGGTGCAATGACCAACAGAGGTCTGTTTAGGTTCCATTAGACATTTGACTCACAGGCCACCAGAGGCCGCCTACTTCAGATCAGATTTTTTATCTTTGGTGAATTATATTGGGAATTGAATCTTATCTGAGGAAGTGATTTGTGAGTCTATGCTTGTGTGTGATTGATCTCTTCTTGCTAATCCATCACCCAATTAAAACACTGTAGTTGGCGTCAGAAGTAGAATTACCGATAAAGACCCGCCCCCCCACACCTTCACCACGATGACTAGATTTTGGAAGGTTAGATGTTGGTAAGTTGAAGAGATGAATGATGAACTGAGGATGGAGCTCAAGTCAAGTTGGAAACCCCATGGGATGAGAGAACTAGGCTCAATGAGTGGGGTTTTTGAGGAGTGACTCTATTGCTGTAATTGATCCACATTCCTCCACATCTACACCAGTGGGTGAGCCAGGCAAGGGCAAGGTGACCCAGTTCCCAGGCTTTTCCTAACTGCACTAGGTAAAGTGACAACAGAAGACCCCGAAAGGGATGTGAAAAGCCTTTGGGCTTGAGGTAGTTCTGCAGGTCCTCTCAAGGCCCAGCCAGATGGGCATGCAGTGGCTTTCCGGGAAAAAAAGAGATAACTGCTGAGGTTTTAGAAGGAGGCAAGGGTGGGAGAGTGTTGCTGAGAGATGAGGAGGCTACAAACCCAGGGGAATAAAACAGAGGCCAAAGATTTTAAATGTGGGTGAGGGGAGGGCCAAAAAGTACTAAATGCTCTGTCTTGGCTCACCTTCCCCAATAAAATCGTCAAGGAGGAAACTGATTGCAGTTCAAAATTTTTAATTGTGAGTAACTTTGTTTTGGTATGTGCCGAATCTTTTCCCTTATGGCTTACTCTGAGCTGGGACTACAATTTGGACAAAGGCACCGGGAACTAAACTGGCTACGGTTGGGAGCCAGATGTTTCTCACTTTATTTAAATGGATACATACAATTTCTGCTCTTACCAAGACAGCGTGAAGGAGGGCCGCTGAGTGTTCTCTCCCTGGGAGCCCAGGGGCTGTTTTCTAGAAGTGGAGTAGAGGGCTTGAGAGAGGGATGGCAGGGAGTGCTACGCCCCAAGGCAGTAACTTGTCCAAGCAGTTGCTTCCTATGACTTACATGGGCAATGAAGAATAAAATACTAGCATCTGCATAGTCAGCGTCTAAAGGGGAAGGCCAAAGTCTGGCAGGCTTGTTTGAATTTTGGTGAAACCATATCCCACATTTGGATATGTGGGGTTACAGGGCCGTAAACACCAAGTTACGGGGAAGAAATTTATTTTTCTTTTCCGTAGTAAATTTAACAAAAACCCCCAAATTGGGGATACATACATTGAACATTTTAGTCTAATCAAGGTTACAGATATTTGTACTAGACCTTTCAATGGTTATTCTCTACTTGCTTGAGAAGAAATCCCCTAAAAGTATAGCACTAACTGATGGATTATAGTGTTAAAAGATAAACTGAGGCATATTCAAACTTTTAAGAGTTTATTGGAGCAGAAATTGATTCAAATCGGTTGCATCCAATATAGCCAATAGAAAGGAACACTGACGAGCTGTACAAAATGAAAGACTTTCACAGGCAGAAAGGAGCAGGAACAAGGAAGTTATGCTAGACAAAAAAGCGAGCTGGTTATTGCAAAGTTACTTCCTTTTAGGGGATGGAGGGGTCCATCAGGCAGATTGCCTCTCACTAGGGCTGATCAGGTGATTCCTGATTGACTAGCTTAAGATTCCATTTCTGGGAGAGGTGAAACTGTGATTAAGTTAAATCTCAGTTTGGTAATGTGGGGCTTAGCATAAGTGACTCCATTTTGGGCCTGTTATCTTCTGTGTGTAAATAAAACATAAACATACAATTGCAATTCCAATGTGTCATAATCCATAGACACAGGTGTCTTTTATGAGTTGAGTCTTATGGGACCCATACAGTGTGAAAACTATATGGCCAGCAGAAATTATTCTACATTAACTACTATTAAGTTGGAAAGTCTCTGATAATTTTCGGTGTTAATTCTCCATTGGCCTTTGATAATTCAGTCTAGCAAGTTACTGAGACCATGAATATTTGTATTTATGTAAAGATATAAAAAAAATGGTGTTAACCTCTAAAGCTGCCATTGACTAAAGATAAATAATAATACTGGCACTCGGGTTCGATATTGTGATTTATAAGAAATATACACTTGATCTCCATCCCTGTTTCTGGCACAGAGCTTCTAAAACCCTTGGAATTTCCTAAGCAATGAGAATGATAAAGGTCTCTTTTGTTATGTTAATAAGGTGACTTGTGGACTCTCACCTAAGGATGGGGGCCCGTTGCCTGAGGAGACAACCTGTGATTAGAGGAGTGGAACTTTCAGTGGCCCCCACTGCCAGAGAGGGCAGAGAGTGAGCTCAATCCTCAATGGCCAATGATTCAATCAATCATGCCTATGTAACGAAGCCTCCATAAAAACCCAAAAGGCAAAGGTTCAGAGATCCGAGTTGGTGAACACGTGGAGATTTGGGAAGAGTGGCGTGCTTGGAGACCATATGGAAGCTCCCTGCCTTTTCTCCATACCTAGCCCTATGCACCTCTTCGTCTGGCTGTTCCTGAGTTATATCCTTTTATAATAAACCAGTAACCTAGTAAGTAAAATGTTTCTCTGAGCTCTGTGAGCTGCTCTGGCAGATTAATTGAACAGGGGTCGTTGGAACCTCCAATCTATAGGCATTGGTCAGAAGTACAGGTGACAACCTGGGCTTGCTACTGGTATCTGAAGGGTGGGCAGTCTTGTAGGACAGAACCCTTCACCTGTGGGATCTGATACCATCTCCAGGTAGATAGTGTCAGCATTGAGTTGAATGTAGGACACCTAGCTGGTGTCTGAGAATTGCTTGGTGTGGAAAACAGCCCCCTGCTCCCACACACACACATTGGAATTGGGTCCAGAACCTTTATAAGAAAAATGAAGTCCCTCTCTTCTGCTCCAGGTAATACAGTAGATTAAAAAGTCTAAAATTTATCCTACTACAAACACTTAGAAATGCCAAATAAAATGCCACCAGTACCCTTCTACGTATGGTAGAATTCTCAAGAAAATAAGAGACCCCCCCAGGGGCCAAAAATAGAGGAGTGAAAACAAAAGTGGTGGAGCTGACGGGGTGGCAGCCCTGGGAAGTCCATGGTCTCTTAATCTGGAGGATGGGTGAGTTTTTAAACCCATGTGGGTAGAGGAGACACAGCATTTGGTGTGGTGGGGTTTGGAGTTGGACCACAACAAAGAAGGATCCATTCATAACAAAAGAGTGAAGTAGAAAAAAAATCCACCCTGTGGCAGAGGGAGGCAACAAGAAAACATGTCAAACCCAGACAGGGTTCTGGAAGGAGAAAAGAAAGCTCCTTTGAGACTTCTAACCTTGGCCTTGGCCTTCTCAAGCGTTTGTCTTTCAAATTTAAATTACCTGCTTAATCCAGGGATCCGAGAGCCAAAAACTTAACACCTGGCAACTTTATAAAGGCACATACAAGGTCCCCCCACTCCCTGGAAGGACCTTTCCCGTCCTTTAAAGCCCCAGTAAAGGGATACCAGCTGGGACGAGGGTGGTAACTTCACAGTAACAGACGAGTGCTGATTCGAGAGCACGGTTGTGCCAATTACAAACTGCAAGGTGAATTCTCAGTGTGAACTCTCATTTCTTACTGACCGCCATGAATCTGGAAGGTGCCTGATGCATCAATAAACTTGAGACTCTGATGGCAGCACTTTGGGAAGACAGACGGACGGTGCACTGGCCCACTTTTTCCTAAGAACTCATTTACATGAGGTTTTTAGGGGGGATGGTGAGCTATAAAGAAAGAGATGCTGACAATTTAAAGAGCTGCTATTTTTTAAAAAACCCATGTTAAATTACAGGTCTATGTTTAAATTGGAGTTTTATAAATCACAAGAAACTACATTCATTGAAAGAAACTTCAGTTTTTTTTGTAATTACAAAAACTTGCTGAAGATGAACTCATAAACCAAAATTACAAAATGTATGAGGGAACAATGCACCACGAGTGAAATGAGACTTGCATTACCTTTAGAAAATAAATTAGCAGAGATTAGAAAATAAGTATGTTTAAAATGATGAAAAAAGTTAAGAAATGGAAAACAAATGAACAAGATGATGACGATGATCAACAGGCAGGTGGTAGAGCAAGGAATGAAGAAGAGCAAGAGAGAAGGTGGTTGACTAAGGTCGAGCAAGGCAGAGAAAAGAATTGAGCACCTCTTAGCTCTCTCCCTACTTCATTCCTTCGAGCCTGAGTCAGGCTGAGCTGGGAGGAGAGAAGTTTAAAATTAAATGATAGACTGATGGTTTTAGTAGTAAACTCGTCTGAGTCTTCATAAGAACTAGAAAAGGCTTTATTAACACCCAAGAATGGTCTGAAAAGCTGTGGACTTTGCTAGAGATATTGTTCTAGTGGCAATTAATAAGAAAAATTTAGGGGCCGGCTCCGTGGCCGAGTGGTTAAGTTTGTGCGCTCTGCTGTGGTGGCCCAGGGTTCAGATCCTGGGCACGGACATGGCACTGCTCATCAGGCCATGTTGAGGTGGTGTCCCACATCCCACAACTAGAAGGACCGGCAACTAAGATATACAATTATGTACGGCGGGGGGGTGGGGTGGTTTGGGGAGATAATGCAGAAAAAAAAAAAGGAAAAATTTACAGTTTCATTCCTGTAATGTCTAACACTGTGAAGGAGTTACAAGAGCATGCCTAGAAGTGAATAAGGCAAAACTGAACATAATTTCAAGGAGAAGTGGATACGTTCACTTTACAGTGGGAGATTTTTAGTATACCCCTCTCAGTAATTGATAAATTAGTAAGATTGCAAAATGCCATTAGGAAATTTGACCTAAGTAGACATATATAGAACTCAGCACAAACGGTCTGAAATACACAGGTTTTTCAAGTCCATATGGAATTTAAGATTTAGAAAAACTGGCCATGTACTATGTAGCAAAGCATGTCACCAAATCACCACCACATGGACCACATTCTCTGACCATAAAGCAACCAAATTAGAAACGAACAATGAAAGGATAATGACTTCTCCATATATTTGGATATTTAAAAAACACTTCTCAATAACTCACAGGCCAAAAAAGAAATTATAATAGACTTTAGAAAATTTTTAGAAATTAATAGTTATGAAAATACTATTCAGGGCATTTCAAAACTTGTGGGATGCAGCTAAAACTGCGTTTAGTGGCAAATCTATGGCAAAGACTGAATATTAGTAAATTTAGCATCTAACTCAAAATGGCATAAACCCAAATTAGAAGGAAGATGTAATAATAAGGACAGAACAGTTAACGAATTAGAAAAGAAAGAGAGAGAACTAACACAGCAAAAGCTACTTCTTTAGTAATAATAATATAGAAAAATTGGTTAAGATGGATGAAGAAAAAAAGGCATAAGGCTCAAGTAAATTACCATCTTCCTTACTGATGGGGGTTTGGCTGGAGGACACTCCTTAGGTGAGCAAAGACGAGGGGCTTCCTAATCCTGAACCCCACAATAAGAAACTTTCCCTACCAGTCACAGGCAGCGCTAGAAAATTATGGACTTCTCCACAGGGGGCCTGCCCTGTAAAACTTAGGGCATGAAGAAGCTAGAACTCGTTTGCTGCACTCAGTGGGATCCCGGAGAGACCGGAGGGAGGAGGGGCCAAAGTGACATGACCACGCCCCCCAACCTACCAATCAGGTAAGTTGGTTGAGCTTCAGGAGGCGGGATAAGGAGTCAGTAAGAAGGCAGCAGTACTTAGGCAGAAGCCTCCAGGATCATCCTCGTGGGAACTAGAGGAGTGGGAAAGCAGTGATGCCCCCTCACAAATATTAGTCCATAAAGGGGAACCGAACTACAAACAGAGATTTTAAAAATCATCAAGAGAGACTTACGGACAACTTTATGTCAATTAACGTGAAAACAGCGTAAAAGGCTAATTTCTTGCCCCCAAATCCCGCCACTGCCTTCACACAGTCCACGATAGTTTTACAGGCAAATTCTCTCAAATATTCAAGGGATAAGCCCATTCTCATACATATTGCAGAGAACAGAAAATTTTGTTCCCAACTAATGGTGAGGATAGTAGAAACACAATACTAAAACCAGAAAAAGACAGTATGACAAAGGAAGACGATAGGCCAATCTCACTCGGAAACTTGAATGTAAGTGCAAAAATCTCAAATATCGCGTTATTAAAGCAAATCCAGAAACGTTTTTATTAAAAAAAGTTATCATGAGTGCCTTGGGTTGGTCAGAGAATATAAGCACCAAAAGCCAGTGGGATAATTATCTATTACAACAAATTTCATAGCTTGCCGCTGAGATCTGGCAGATTATTTTGTTTCTGGGACCATATACACAATGGGTGCTCGGAGGCCACTTAATGATTTCAGTGACTTGGGGCAAACAGACCGGCAATTCTGGTTTATTCAAAATACTAATTAAAGTCAATATAACTATATTTTTGAATATTTTAATCTTTAAAGTCTTAAACATTTTAAAATATTCCAAATAGTCAGCGTGACTCATTTAAAGATGGAAGCACCCAGTTAAAGCTGTGTTGGGGGTGTTAGGCAAATCAGAACTATTTAGCTAACTTGTATAATTATTAGGGCTTCCCTTTGCCTCAAAATACTAAATAAGTGCAACTTCTTGTGTTTGTAATACAGCACATGAATATAAACGTGATCGCTGCAGGTGTGGTAACAGTAGATGGACCGTGGCCGACCAGCCTCAGGAGTGCAGAGACCACATCTGTTTTGTCTGTGGCTGAGGCCAGCTCTTAGCCACAGTGCCTAGTACACTGTAGGATATAAACTGATATGTGTTAAATGATTACTTCTAGTTTATTTTAGTGAGGAAGACTGGCCCTGAGCTAACATCTGTGGCCAATCTTCCTCTTTTTCTTTTTTTTCTCCCCAAAGCCCCAGTACTTAGTTGTATATCCCAGTTGTAGGTCATTCTATTTCTTCTATGTGGGATGTCGCCACAGCACGGCTTGATGAGCAGTGCTTAGGTCTGCGCCCAGGATCTGAACTGGTGAACCCTGGCCGCCTAACGAGCACATGAACGTAACCACTCAGCCACGGGACCAGCCCCTAAATGATTACTTCTAAAGTCCTACCTACCTGATGAAAAACGCTAGGTTAAAAAAGGCTCATCGAGATGACCAAGTTGGCCACCAACCTTACCTTATTAATTGTGCAGAAAAGAGTGATTAAGAAAACTGAGGATAAAAAGAATAGATTTTTAAAATGAAATTTTGATTGCATCATCTAGAGCATGGGACAAATTTAATGTTTTTAATAATAAAAAAGATATTAAGATAATACTTCTCCAATTTAGACTGTCATTCACATCGATTATTTTTGTATGTGTGATCACATGTTCTCACCCAATGAATTAGACATAAATGATCAGGAAATCATGGATTTTCTATTTGGGGCAATGTTCCAAGTTTAATAAAATAATATAGGATTCAGAATTGGAAGGAATTTACACCGTCTAGTATAGCCCCTTCATTTTATTTATTTATTTTAACCCCCAAAGTTTAATGACTTGGCTAAGGTCACAAGGTAATGAGTAGAAAAGGGGCTAGAATCCCTGGTCCCACGTTGTTTACTTCAAATAGTTTGTACTCACGCTGTTTGTATTGTCAAAGTAAAAAAGAAAAAAAAATTTAATGGTAGGACAGGACTTGGGGACAAAGCTCTTACCGTAATATCTGCTGAGACCACTAGGTGTCATCTTAGAGCTATTATTACATATCGCTACTGCGCGTCTTCCGCTAATGGGAAAACTCCAGTGGATGGAACCTTTAGAGGTTGGGTGTTCTATGTCAGTTCTACATACATTAAATGAGGTTGATGATAATAGAACTTAATTCATAGAATTTTGAGGATTATATATGAGATACACAAGGATTGCCTGAGGTACCATAAGTAAAACATTTAGCACAGTCCTGGCACATAGGGAGCAAGCTCACAATTTTCAGCTGTTACTACTCATTCATCACCAGGGCATTCTTGTCATCTATTTTGATAAAAGATAAGAGAAATAAAATAATTTTATAATATATATGTCAAAATGACAAATTTTGCTGCAACAGAAGGCTAATAGGCTATTATTATTGTTCACATGAACTTCTCAGCTATACGTATGTTTTAATAATTGGTCACCATGGATGTGCCAGGATCAACTCTATCAAATGAGGGAGCTTTGGAGTCAGGAAAAAAATAAAAACAAAACCGGTAGGCTTTGGTGTCTGACGGATGCAGGTTTGAATCACAGCTCCACCACCTGACGCCTCTCCCACAGAGCTGCATCCGCGAAATGGGGGTGGTTATGTGTGGACACAATTCCATTGCTCTAAGGGGTAGATCAGACAGGCCAAGAAGCGCTCAGGACGGTGCTTAGTAAATCCCAGCTATGCAACCTTGAGCAGCTTACTTAACCTCTGGAAGCCTCCATCCTCATTTGTAAGATGAGGTGAACATGCACTTTTCAGAGTTGTTGTGAGAAGGAAATGAGATACCTTCCTGAAAAAGGGAAAATGTGGTTCCCTTCCTCCCCCTCTCAACTCCGAGTTATCTGCCTCCTCTGGGCTAGGCTGCTCTTCGGACCCACAGACTCCTTGGTAGGTGATGGCTAGAGCTCTGCTGGGGACCCCAGACAAGGCTTTCAACTTAATGGGCTGGACCAGAACCTGGGCCAGGGCCTAAGGACAGTGCATCTTAGGGTGAGCCTGAAGCTCAGAGATCTGTGGGTGTAAGGATGAGGAAACTAAACAAGGAGATGTTTAATGAGTTGAGATGATGTATGTAAAGCATGTGGAACAGTCATGGCCATGTGCATTGTATACTGTCTCAAAATTTTTCTTTTTCTTTTTTTGAGGAAGATTAGCCCTGAGCTAATGTCCACCACCAATCCTCCTCTTTTTGCTGAGGAAGATTGGCCCTGAGCTAACATCTGTGCCTATCTTCCTTGACTTTATATGTGGGATGCCTGCCACAGTGTGGTTTGAATAAGCAGTGGGTAGGTCTGTGTGTGGGATCCTCACTGGCAAACCCTGGGCCACCGAAGTGGAGTGTGCAAACTTAACTGCCGTGCCACCAGGCCAGATCAAAATTTTTCTTACCCTAAACACTTTGCTATTCCAGACTTACGTTTTTTCCAAATTTGAGGACCATTTTTTCAGCATTTATGTGGTCCAGAAAATTAGGATGCTGTTTTCTTCTTCGATAATCCTCTTCAGTAAATGGAATGTCAGAATCATCCTATAAAAGAAAAAAGGACAGACTTGGTGTGTTAGGGCTACATAAAACTTCTAAGCCCAAAGATGCTAGAGTGACCACGTTCCCTTACGCTCAAATAAAGCATTCTAAAAACTACTGCTTATTTTAATAGTGATTTAACGTTCTTTTTTAAAAAATTGAGATATAATTGAAATATAATGTACTCATTTTAGGTGTATAATATAATCGTTTGCTATATGTATACATTATGAAATAACTACCATAATAAGTTTAGTTAACATCCATCATCAACATAATTACTTTGTTTTTCTTGTGATGGGAACTTTTAAGATCTACTCTCTCAACAACTTTCAAATACACAATATAATATTATTCACTGTAGTCACCATGCTGTACATTCCCGAGGACTAATTTATCTTATAAATGGAAGTTTGTAGCTTTTGACCACCTTCACTCTTTCCCCAACCCCCAGACCCCACCTCTGGCAACCACTAATCTGTTCTCTGTATCTATGAATTCTCTTTTTTTCCCCCAAGATTCCACATATAAGTGAGGTCATACAGTATTTGTCTTTCTCCTTCTGACTTATTTCACCTAGCATAATGTCCTCAAGGTCCATCCATGTTGTCACAAATGGCAGGATCTCCTCCTTTTTTATGGCTGATTGACATTCCATTGTATATACCTGCCAGAACTTCTTTATCCATTCACCTGGACACTTATGTTGTTTCATGTCTTGGCTATTGTGTAAATTATGCTGCAATGAGTATGGGGGTGCATATATCTTTTCGAGATAGTAATTTCGTTTTCTTTGGATAAATACCCAGAGGCGGAATTGCTGGATCATATGGTAGTTCTATTTTTAAGTTTTTGAGAAACCTCCATACTGTTTTCCATAGTGGCTGCACCAATTTACAACCCCACCAACAGTGCACAAGAGCTCCCTTTCTCCACATCTTCACCGACACTTGTTGTTTCTTGTCTTTTTGATAACAGCCACTCTAACAGGTGTGAGGTGATAGCTCGTTGCGGTTTTGATTTGCTTTTCCCTGATGATTAGAGATGTCGAACATCTTTTCAGGTAACTGTTGGCTATCTGCGTGTCTTCTCTGGAAAAATGTCTCTCCTGATCCTCTGCCTATTATTTAATTGGATTATTTGGGGATTTTTGCTATTGAGTTGGATGACTTCTTTACTCATTTGGGATATCAACCCCTTACCAGATATACGATTTGAAAATATTTTCTCCTATTCCCTAGGTCGCCTTTTCACTTTGTGGATGGTTTCCTTTGCTGTGCAGAAGGTTTTTAGTTTGACATAGTTTATTTTTGCTTTCACTGCCTGTGTTCTTGGTGTCAAATCCAAAAAGATCATTGCCAAGACCAGTTTGGGCTCAGTTTGCTTCCTTTTCCCTAGAAGGGGGAACCGATAAGCTCAATGGCCAGACGCTGATGACGGATATTACCTTCAGGTTTGAACTTGCGATCATAACTCTTTCTGGTACGGTGAACATCTTTGGGGAATGAGGCATTCGTAGACCTGAAGTGGTGGCACACAGAGGGCCTCATTCTATGTTTGTGCTGACCTGAGGGAGAAAGAGAGGCAGGTCTGCAGCCCCTCAGCCCCTCAGAGGCCCTGGCAGAGTTAGGTGAGTTTAACGACAATTACCAGTCGCCTGTGACGCGCACAAAACTCCCAGAACAGACTATCAGCGAAACTGTTCATCACACGAGGAAAACTAAAATTCCCTTTGGGCTTTCTTCTGCTCCCAGCGTGCTTCTACTACATTTTATTTATTTATAAACTTTTTACCTTGAAATAATTTCAAATTTATAGACAGTTTGTAAAAATAATACAGAGAGGGGGCTGGCCCCGTGGCCGAGTGGTTAAGTCTGTGCGCTCCGCTGCAGGCGGCCCAGTGTTTCGTTGGTTCGAATCCTGGGCACGGACATGGCACTGCTCATCAAACCACGCTGAGGCAGCGTCCCACATGCTACAGCTAGAAGGACCCACAACGAAGAATATACAACTATGTACTGGGGGGCTTTGGGGAGAAAAAGGAAAAAATAAAATCTTTAAAAAAAAAATAATAATAATACAGAGAACTCCTACATATCCCTTACTCAGATGCCCTCACTTTTCACATTTTGCCACATTGTTTTCTCATTCTCTCTCTCTTCATACGTATATTTTAAGGACAAACACAAATTTTAAATAAGAGGCTTAATTCTCCCTGTTGAAAATAAGGATAGAGTTTTCTCCCTCATCAGTTGGTTTTCTTAGAGCATTTACTTTAAAACACTTGTAAGTTCTTTCTCTCTCTCTCTTTGAAATGTGCCTAAGTCCTTTTAGAAGATGAGTAAGTGTCTTGTCTGCTTTACTACTAAGAAATGTCGTCCTCAAGGACCCTGGAGAGATTTCTTTGAGATGTAAATGTCAGAGGAGACAGCACCCCTATCTTCCAGTCCCTGGGGGAGGGTAGGAGCCTCACTTTGGGGGGCTCCTTGCTCCAAGCTGCAAAAGGATCTCCTCTTACAAAGATACGAAAGTTTGCTTTTCCTCTGGATGAAGTCAGTTAGCTAACACACGTGGTCACCCCAATTACTAGGTGGATCTAGGACAAAATACGTGTGACAAATGATGCTGTCAAGTCCTCTTCCTCAGGGACTAGTTTCATGTTTTTCAGGAAAACATGTCTGTCGTGCTTGTATCTGCTTGCCTCTACAAAACGGTGGGATTCCCTTCGATCTTTGCAATCTCCCGGCGGACCACCTGTGATGCGCATGACATCCCCGTTCAACGTTTATTCAGTAAGAAAGCTGTTTTCTTTCTCTACTACCTTGTGGAGAGATTTTCTGAGTTGGGGAAAGATTTTGTTTTTAATTAGATTTCCCCAACACCACACATATTATTATCTATCTTTTCTGAACCATTTGAGAGTAGGTTGCACACATCATACTCCTTTTCTCTTTAATTTTCGGTGTGTATTTCCTGAGCACATTCTCCTAAATAGCCATGGTATGGTAAGAAAATTCAGGAAATACTGATACAGTAATTGTATGCAATCCACAGCCCATGCTCCCATTTTGTCACTTGTCCCAAGTCTGTCCTTTACAGCATTTTTTCCCTCCAACATAGGGTCTCATTCTGGATCATGTATTGCACTGAATTGCCACGTCTTTTCAGTCTTCTTTATGTGGAACAGCGTTTCAGCTTTCTTTGTCTTTTATTGCCATTTTTAAAGAACGAGGACCAATTATTTAACCAAACGTCCTTCAGTTTGGCTTGGGTGAGGTTTCCACCGTGGGTTTCAGGTTTCCATGCAGCAAATCTTGCTTCCTCTATACCCGCATCTGTTTCCTCAGCCCCTTGGATTACTTCAAAGCAAATTTCAGACACAGGATCATTTCATCCATAAATACTTCATTAATTTCATGGCAGTTGAATTTATCAATTTTTTAAAATATTTAGCATTATTGGGTCTTGTTTAAGAAATCCTTCCCTATAAATTCCGTAATTTTTCTTAAAAAGTGAAAATTTTGCTTTTTACATTTAAATGTGTGCTCCATCTGGAACTCTTTTTGTGTGGTTGAGGCAGAGAATTTTGGGGGATGATGGAAAAGTTCTATATCTTGATTGTTGTGCTTACACAAGTGTAGGCATTTTTCAAAACTTATAGATTGTACAGTAAGAAGGGTTAATTTTACTGTATGTAAATGATACCTTAATTAACCCGATTTTAAATCATCATGAGCCATTAGGGAAATGCAAATTCAAACCACAGTCAGAGGATGGGGACATTCCAAAAAGACACAGGAGCTCAACACAGGAGCCATTTCCCCATATTTTATTTGGGGAACCATCTCTTCTCTACTCTCAGTCCACCTAGTTTAGGGGGCTCATCATCCTTGCTTCTAGAAGTGGGTATATGATCCCAGGTCTGGTGCATCAGAGCTCTGCAATCGCCTGGCCACAGTGACTGGTGCAGTGTTAGGCCCATGACCTAAGACCTGGATGAATAGCATATTCCAGTCTTAGGAGGGGACTTGGCCAAAGTGGAAAAGACAATTAAAGCTCTAAGGATGTAAGCCTGGGAGCTGCTGGGGCCCAGGAGGAGGGGAGAGCTTACCTGAGAATGAAGCCTTCTCAGAGGAGAAAAGAAGCAATAGAAAAGACAGACTAGGTGAGCTCTGAGGACATTGTCTAAGCCTCTAGATTCAGCTGTGCCTGAAGTCCATTATTTGACTCATCAATTACGTGAGTCAATAAATTCCTATCTTGCTTAAGTCAGCATGATTTAGTTTATAACTGAATGAGTGGGGACAGTTAATCAGGTCAGCAAAATGGTCAGCCAGTCAAGTGACCAATGATTGTTATGTAGCCGACACTTTACGAGACACTCTGAAGGAAAGAACTATAACAGAAATAAAATGACTAGCCTGCTCCTTGAGATGACGGCAACTAAATGGAGTAGGTAAGTGACTTTACAAGAAAAAGACATGAAATCACTGGTCCTTGTCCTCAAAGATCCACCAAGGGAGAGATAATTAAACAAACAAATGGCATTTGATGCAAAAAGTGTGATAAATCCCTAAACATTTCCTTATTATAAATAACGTATTCCATCAATTCCAACATGTGCATTTTTTTTCACATTTTAATATCTCTGAAATTAGGATGTGTCTTGTAATCAATGGCTTTCTACAACTGTTGTCACCCAGGAAGCACTGCTGGTGTCTGGGTGACCTCGAGCACAACAGTTCATGTTGTCATCCCTTCGCACTGAGTTAGGCACTACACATGTTGATCTAAGTGCCTTTTTGATTGTCTTTTAAAAGATTATAGTGTGAGTCAGCACTGAGGTGAAAAGGTGGTTCACGGGCACGGAGGCACCCGAGCAGAGAAAATCTATCAGCAGAGAAAATAAGCAACGTTAGAAGAATCACTGTGAGTCCATATTTCCTTGCAAAGTCATAATCATGTGCTTTACAGGAAACCAAAGTACCTACAAATAAATGACGACTCAGGTTTTAGACGGAGTCATCGCGTGGAAACAGAGCGTAGGTGTGATTCTGAGGCGCTGGACTCTGAATAGGAAGAAGTTTGGGGAATACCATAGTCACTGTTTTGCTTATATCTTCCTTTTAATGTGTCCACAAGAATGTCTACGACAAAAAGATAGGTCTAAATAAGTCTAAAAGAGAGCTCTCAATACATTTAAAATACGAAGTGTAAGTGATCAGTAAGCGTCCTTATGGTTTAGTAGGCAGCATTTTCTTTTTCTTTTCAGTGGCATATAAAACAAAGGGGCCCCTTAGGATGGAGCATGCTTAGAGTCGATGAACAACGCTGCTGAGCGCTTCTTACGGGACAGGTCCGGGAACGCAGGAATACACGGTTCACCGGACAAAGTTCTCTCTGCCTGCAGGTTGCAAGGACTCGAGGGCAAAACGCTGCCTAAAGGAAAAGCGGGCGCATTACTTACGGGGTCCGTGGATTTGGATCGCGCCCAAGTCATCACGGTGGACAATAAAATAAACACCTTTCGCCTTTCAAAATGGCTGACTTCTTCATTGAGTGCTGTGGGGCCAAAAAGCAGAGCGGTTATTCGGACCCGTGCCGAACGTGTTTTCGAAATCTCGGAAACTGTCAGCTCCCAGTGGGACGTGGAGTTACTCCTTCTTCCGGGAGCACCTAGCAGGGCGGCGTCACCCCTGACGCTTCCCTGTCCCCTCCCCATCACTGTTCTCGGCTTTCTCCCTGCAGCCGCCTGACCTCAGCTCCAAACTTGACCCCCTTGCCATCGCCTGCCCTGCAGCAGTGTGCTTCCACTTTTGGGGAGGGCTAGTGACAGTAATAATTATAGCTGACGCGGATTGGAACGATTCGTGGACTTTATGAAATTCTTACCATTATGAGACAGGGACTACTATGATCTCTGTTTTACAGATAAGGGAACTGAGGCACAGTTTGTGCAGAATCATGGAAGGAAGTTGCGGGGCAGAGAGGCCGATGGAGGCAGCCTGGTTGCAAAGCCTGTGCTCCCCCCACGCGCGGCAGGGCCAGCTGCCTGGAGAGTGGAGCAGGAGGCCCCATCAAGGTTGGGATGGGGGCCGTGGAAGCACCAGATCAGAAGGTAAGGCCCTCCTATGATTTCCCATAAAGCAGTCCTATTTGGCTTAAACTGTCGTGGAAGGAAGTAATTTGGGGTCTGCCCACCCTTCCCACTCGGCCTGGCCCGGGGAGAGCGCCCGGGCCGGCCGTGCGGGCTGTGGGCCATGCGGAGGGCTTGGGTAAGGCGGGGACGCTGGATGCGAACCATCTGTAGGGACGGGGATGTAGGATAGCGGCGGACAGAGAGGGGAGCATTTGGTTTCCAAAGGGTTCCTCGCTTTCCGCAGGGCTCGCCACGCCGTTCGTTAAGCATTGCATCTCCTCGGACGCTTCGGCACGGGGTTCCACTGAAATATGTCTCATGACGTATAATTTTCCAGGAAAAAGAGTCTAAAGTGAGGTCTAATTAAATTGTCAGAGGATCTAAGTGACACAGTTGTCACGGTACATTTTTAGTCTCGTGAACTGATTTCTTAAACAAGCAAAAGAATAAAATGCTGATATCCTGAATCTAATAGATGCGCGACTTTCCACCCTAAGATGAGAAAGGATTATCTCACTAACTCGAAGAACACTATGTCCACATATTCAGCCCAAAGTCAAATGTTAATTTTAGCTTCTATTTTTAGTCTCTTAACAAAAATTGCCTCTTCAGTTGAATTTTGTTCTTTTACCCTGTCTGCTCAGCTGTGCCTCAGACTGTCCTGCTTTGTGACGGGTGGCACTCTTAGAGGTCCTGGAACTGGGCTGCCCTTCTTTACTTAGGATCATTTTAATGGGTCTGCAGTGATCTGCTTGTTCACTTTCGAACAAGCACATTTCATCCATATACACAAATGTTTCCTTTCATTTCTAATACTGCATTCCTTTCTCCTATGTCATCTTGTCTTCCTTTGACACTCTCTGTGAAAGGTAGGAGAATTCTTTTAATATAAAGTATTTCATAATTAAATATTTAATAAATAATTAAATGTAATAATATTTACGTATTTGTAATTCTTTTAATATAAAACATGTAAAAATAATTTAATAAAACATTATTAATAAGTAAGGCATAGCCATAGGAAAAACAAAAACCCCCAAATCTAAGAATGTGCGTCAGATAAAATGACAAAGGTCCTACCCCTGTTTGCCATGGCCCCACCAAGCCTGTGCCCTCCAGGCGACCCCGATGTCAGACCCAAGGCCTCTGACTATACTTTCTTGCAGAGACAAAGACTCTAGATCTCAAAAATGAGGTAACACAGCTAAAACCTTTCCACTAAATAGAGAAGTAAAATGTTCTTTTTTTTTTTTTTTGAGGATAATTAGCCCTGAGCTAACATCTGCTGCCAATCCTCTTTTTGCTGAGGAAGACTGGCCCTGAGCTAACATCTGTGCCCATCTTCCTCTACTTTATATGTGGGACACCTACCACAGCATGGCTTGATAAGTGGTGCCATGTCTGCACCCGGGATCCTAACCAGTGAACCCCAGGCCACGGAAGTGGAACGTGTGAACTTAACCGCTGCGCCACCGGGCCGGCCCCCTAAAATGTTCTTAATTATTTAAAGCTCGTTATTAGAATGAAGAAGGAAGCAGTAAAACATACTCTACATTTAAA
The DNA here is from genome assembly GCF_041296235.1 of Equus asinus. NCBI lineage: Eukaryota > Metazoa > Chordata > Mammalia > Perissodactyla > Equidae > Equus > Equus asinus. The sequence continues at coordinate 101,666,329 of NC_091796.1, read as the reverse complement.
GCTCATGAAAAGGAAGGCAGTCTCAAAGTTTGAGAAAGGATCATGTCCCCTTGAGGGGCTGTGGGGTGCTCCTGTGAGGGGCTGAGGCTCCCCTGTGACAACAGGAAGTCAGCGGTTAATGTCTGGGATGCACAGTCAAAGGACATCAGGGCAAGCATGTTTATGTGTTAAAAAGGAACAAGTGGATGAAATGTGGTTCCTTTTGGGGATTAGGGATGAGATAGAAAGGAAAGGCAGGAAATGGGTGCTTTTCATTCTGAGCCCTACTATGCTTCTTAATTTGCAAAACATATCCAGATTTTATTTCAGGAAAAAACTTAAAATTAAAAAAAAATGTTGCAAGTATACGTTATATAGAAAAATCAATCTTCAAAGCCTGGCACAAAATAACAACTCAGTAAACATTGGCTCTGATTATTATTTTAGGCGGTACAGTTATTTTAGAAGGTGCAATTATACATCATCTGTAAATACTTGCAAAGGGACAAAATGCAGAAAGTGGGCTTTCAAAAAGCTCTGTTGCCAAAGATGACACAATGTTCATAGTTTTGATTTATATCTCACTAAAGGAAGTTTAGGCACAAAGTTATAGATGAGAAATCAAACATTCTAAGCTCCTGAGAAGTCCCACACCTCCACGGACAGTGCTTTCCCAGCATTATTCCCTCAATATGGTACCGTCATTCCTGAGGCCCCATTCCATTTCTCTGAATTTAAGCCAAAATATAGCTTTGCTGTTGATCCTATTCAGGGGTTGGCAAAGTACTGACTGTTTTTGTAAATAAAGTTTTATTGGAACCCAGTCCATTCATTTACATATGTCTATGGCCGCCATCTTGACACAGTGGAAGAGTGGTTGGCTCAAAAGCCAAAAATATTTACTATCTGGCCCTTTACATAAAGAGTTCTCTGACCCCTGATCTAATTTGCCTAAAACAAAGATATTGAAGTCTAAAAAATATTGAAATGTAAGGTGCTCTGTGTCTTTTTGGCTGTCTCCTCTAGAATGATGATTCAAGTAAGCTAATTTGCTTTCTCCTTTGCATCTGACCTAGTAAGGAGATGACTCACAAAGAGTCATCGTGCTGTAGCTCACTCCTGGGTCTACCGGTGCCCCAAGAGTATGATCTCTTTCTTATTTGTCTTTGTATTTTCCCAGTACATTCAAGCCCACCTCCTTAAGCAGTGCATGTGGAATGAGTAAGGTTGAATTTTGGAAGTTAATGTTTCATTTCTTTCAATGATTGAGAATATTCCATTCTTTGGAAGAATTCTATTCTATTGTTAAGGTAATTAAGCAAGGTGGCCTTTAGACTGAGGTGGTTTTATGCCCTTTGCAGCCTAGCTAAGCAAACCAAAATCTAAGTCTGTAAATGCCTCAAGGTTAAGAAATCAAAGCTTAGGGACCACCCATCACAAACAGCGACTGGGCTCTTTCACATAAGGGAAACCCTAAGCTACAGCCAATCAAATAGTTTCTTTGCCTTGCTTCCGGCTTTTCTCTATAAAAGTTTTTCCCCTGGCTCTTGTAGGTGGGGCATCCTAGCTATTTCCAGTGTGGCACTGCCCGATTCAAATCGACTTTTGCTCCAATAAATTCATAAAAATTTTAATAGGCCCCGGTTTATGTTTTAACGCCAACCACAGGCATCTTCCTTAGCCTGATTGCATTTCGTGTCTTAAGTCAGTCTCAGATCAGTTTTTTCCATGCTCCTAATTTGCTGAGCGTTCATTAAATGACTCTTAGGCAAAGTAAATTGCACAAAACCAGTGTCCCTGGAGATGAAAGAGTGCCCCTCACTGACCCGAGACTGCCCAGACAGCTTCCTCCACTTGTTGCGAGTTCTCGGTGATGTTGTAAATGATGACGTCACACTCCAGCAGGCGCAGGAGGAGGTCTTCCCGAGAGAGGGCCTGAGAAAGAAAAGTGACAGCCATTTGTTGCAAGAAGCTAACAAAGTAACCTTAATGTTTAGACGGAATGGCAATTTCCAAATTAGATGTGCTGCCTTCAAGAGTCTCAGGAGAACCAGTTGCAGAAGCATTTCTCTTTAAAATGAAATTCTGGCTCTCTTCTGTGTGTAGTTTTCAAGTAACAAAGAAGTTTATGAAAATAGCTGGGAACAGATGATTTAAAAGTGGCATAAGGATCGTAGATACTATTTCTGCGTGTTGCTTAAACCCCGATTCAGAAGGGAAGGATTAGAACACACTGGAAGAAAATGTGTGAGGCATTTAAAACGAACTCAAACTCTAGGCAAGATTATTGGAGCAATTAGATACCATGAATCACTCAGATGTGCCGACGAGCGATGAATGTGGATTGCTTCAGAAGCCTCAAGACAGAATGAATCCGTTCTCTTTCTAGATGGAAGGTACCTTATTACACTTGACAGTTGGGAATATTTTAAAAAATACAAAAACTTTTAATGGTTAAAAATACAAAGTTTTTACATTAGATAAAAGTAACTTCGGTGATCGTTGTGTTTTACCTACTTATTCTTTGCTGCGTGGATGCCAGCAACATTTCCCAATAGTGCGATACCCTGGGTGGGTATTGAGATGACCAGAAAAGGACCCTGCATTTCCAAAGCAGGGTTTGCATTTGTCGTTTATCCCATGGTGCTGAGGATCAGATATTCCCCACCAATCCTTGACCAGTTGCAGTAAAGCAGAACATTTCAGGACAAACTTGGTCTCTTACCACACAATTTAGTTGGAGAAAAAAATGAAAGTAGATGCTTTTTCCTTATGAAACAAGAGGACTACCTTGGCGAGGTCAGTGCACCCATGTTAAATTTAACAGCGTGGACTGTTGGCTTCTCCAGCCCTTTTGCATCCAGCTGTATTTGTTTCCTGGGGCTGTTGTGACAAGTAGCCCCCACTGGGCAGCTTAAACAACAGAAATTTATGGCTCCCAGTTCTGGAGGCTAAGAGTCCAAGATCAAGGTGTCAGCAGGGTGGGTTCCTCCCGAAAGCTGTGAGGGAGACTGCCCTCCATGCCTCTCTCCTAGCTTCTGGGAGTTTGCTGGTGATCTTTGGCGTTCCTTGGCTTATTGACGCATCACTCTGATCTCTGTCTTCATATGACGTTCTTTCTGTGTGCATGTCTGGGTCCAAATTTCCACTTTTTATAAGGACATCAGTCATATCGGGTGAGGGGCCCACCCTAACGACCTCCTTTTAACTTGATTTCCTCTGTAAAGACCCTATCTCCAAATAAGGTCGCATTCTGACGTACTGGGCGTTAGGTCTTTAACATATAACTTTTTTGAGGGGACACAATTTAATGCATAATACCATCCACTCAGTGTCTTTTCTGGACCGAATGTGCAAGAGGGAAGACACTGGAAATGCTGATCCAAACGTCGACTTTTACTTTGTCAATAGCATGGCAATGTGAGAGGACTCTACCTGCCCAGTACACCCAGAACTGATCGAGCTTCAGGAATGACACATGAAAGAAAGGACACTGGAGGAATGGGAGAAATCGAAGAGATGGGTTCCAGACGCGGTCCAAGAGAAAGAAGATGAAGCATCTGTGATTCCAGACTGTAAGAGCACGTGAGAATGGTGTCCAAGGAAACACACGCACACCTGTTAAATCATAGTTGGACGGGGTTAGGATGAAACAGCCATGTTTTCAAGAGAATAGTCCTCTCCAGGTGTTGAGTGACCACTTTCATGCATTCATTTGTTCACCCGACATCCGTGGGTGAACATCTGTGGGTTCAACAAACATCTGTAGGCACTGTTTTTGACCCTAAGAATAGAGGCAAAAATAAATAATATATGGTTGCTGATGCTAAGGAGCCGTAGGTGTGTGTGTGTTATTGGGAAAACTTTTAGCAAATAGTTATAGTCTAATGTAGGCAAGGATACAACTAAGCACGTATGATGCTTTTGTACAAATGAGAAAAAGGCGGCCTGCTCTTGGGGAAAAATTGTAAGAAGGAACACACTCTGGGGCACAGTATAGCCCGTAGAACAGGTCACTTTTCAGTCCTCATTAGCCAGGCACTGTTGTGCAGTGTGCACCCTGTATGGCCTTACATGGCAGCCCCCAATTTGGAAATAGCTACCATGGAGGTAGATTTCAGGTTCAGTGGACCAGGAGGAATATGTGCTTGTGGCTCATAGGAGTTGACATTTGAGCTAGGTTAGAAGAGTGAATATGAGCTTACTCAGCAGAGCCTGGGATGCTCAGGGAACGGCAGGCAGTTGGCTGAGCTGGGCAGAGGCACATTTCACAACCTGGACCAGCCTGATGTCTTCCATCCTTCATTCTCTCTCCCCTTTCATGCCACCCTCGCTTCTTCCTCTTGGCTCCCCAGAACCCATGCTCTAGCTATGCCGTTTCTTTCTATTCCAAAGCACACTGTATGGTTTCCTAGTGTCCCCCACCTCGTGTGGCATTTCCTTGCTCCCTTATCTGCTTGGCAAGCTCTGCTCAGCCTTGGGTGCTAGCCTCCATCCCAACGTCTCCAGCAGACCCAGCCTCCCAAAGGAGGGCCATCTGCAGGACTGTGCTGATGGGGGCTCTGGAATCTCCAGACCAGAGCTGCAGAGGGGGCCTTGACGGGTGTGGTAGGGAGGCGCTTGAAGCTCCGCCGCCTGGCTCTCCAGATAAGACTGAAAACTCACGTCCCGCCCTTTCAGAGTGCTGTGTGCACATGCTGTCGTCATGTTTACCGTGCTGTCCTGGAGCGACTAGCATGAGTCGCAGAGTCCCTGCTGGGCTGCGAGCTCCGTGTTCATCTGCGGATCTTTAGGGTGCTGAGTGCACACTCAGTGATGCAAATTCAGGTACAAATAGCGAGAGAAGCTGGAGATCTGAACCAATGCACATGGCGGCGAGAACAGAAGGAGGCTCTGCTTAGCGATTAGAGAGGCAGGTTGAGCATCCTTTTTTTTTTTTTTTAAAGATTTTTTTTTTATTTTTTTCCTTTTTCTCCCCAAAGCCCCCCAGTACATAGTTGTATATTCTTCGTTGTGGGTCCTTCTAGTTGTGGCATGTGGGATGCCGCCTCAGCATGGTTTGATGAGCAGTGCCATGTCCGCGCCCAGGATTCGAACCAACGAAACACTGGGCCGCCTGCAGCGGAGCGCGCAAACCCAACCACTCGGCCACGGGGCCAGCCCCAGGTTGAGCATCCTTTGACCAAGAGAGTATGCGAGGCAGCGGGGAGCCAAGAGCTTTCAGCCCTGGTGGGGTGAGCACGTGACGAATGGTATAAAGGACTGTTGAGTGTCTACAAACGTCCATTTCCTCTTCCTCTTGTCCAATAGAACCCTAATTTTGTTCAGACACTCCCCTTCTCAGCCTCTGGGAAATTAACTCCATCCTCTAGCATAAGGGATGGGCCTTATTGATCTAAGGGCAAGTGCTTGGTTCAGGAATGGGCATGTGGCTCAATTTAAGACAGCGAGATTCAAGATGTTTGCAGGAGGCTGCTGGAATGTTTATCCTCCTTTCTCTGAGATGTTCTGAAAGTCTCTTCATCGGGGTGTTGCTCTGTATGAATGTAAGGCCCTGGACTGTGCTGCTGGCCTGAGGATCAAGTCACCCTCAGAGGAAGGCAGAGCCCAGGAAGGGGCAGGAAAAGGAGCTGCTGCCCCTGGATCATGCCAGCCCTGAAGCTGGCTCTCCCTTGAGACCACCAGCCGTATAAGCTGATGAATTTCTTTATTAAACCAGTTTCCATTGCTTTTTTTTTCTTTTACTTGCAGCATCAAACGGCCCCAATTGATATAGTCAGCAAGGTCCTTAATAAAAATTAGGAGTGCAAAGGGCAGAGTGGTTTTGTAGAGTACTGTAATAAACTTAATTGGGGGGATGTTGATTTAGAGATGCCTGCAGGACATCCGGGTGGGTGGGCCAGGAGGCTGTTGGGTTTGTGAATCCACAGAGCTGAAGACAGATTTGAAAGGCACTGGCTTGTATGCGGGAGCTGAAGCCAGAGGACTGGATAAGATTTAGGAAGAACAACTATTACGAGGAAGGAGGGAGCTCTGGGGAAAAAAAGGAGCTGGTGCAAGAATCCAGGAAGGAGCGCATGGACGCATCAGGGAGATCAGGGGCAATGGCTGCAGAAGGAGGAAGGAGAGTTTCTCCTGGGAAGCCGGGTAGGACAGGCCCTTGGGAATTAGGAGCTCACTGGTGTCATTGGTCAGGGTCTTGCCTGTGAAGTGGTGGGGACAGAGCCTGCCAGCACCGGACAGATTAGGGCCTGGGGATGCAGGAGTGCGGCCTACAAATGTGGCTGGTCCCTCTCTGAAGTTCAGTGGTAGCAGGAGCCAGGGGGAGAGACAGAGGCTGGCAGCCGGCAGAGTGGCCAAATTAAGTGTTTTTACAGTGGGAAAGATTTGAGCGTATGCATAGGTGGAAAGAAAGAAGCCAGTGTCGAATGAAGATCCAGAAGGGTGTGAAAGAGGGTAAGTGGTGAAGAAAGTTCCCGAAGGTGGCGGGAGGGGACGCATTCATTCATTTCACAAATGTTTATTGAGGGCCACTTTCTGCCAGTTGCTGTGCTAAATGCGGAATGCAGGGACAGAAGGGGAATAAATGGGGCGGACCCCTGCTCTCAAGGAGCTGATCAGTTACGGTCGGAGGGACCCGCAATAGACAGACGATAACAATGGCTGTGAAAAGAGTTATGATCTAGGAAGGTAAAGGATGCTATGGGAGCACAAGAAAAGAGCTCAGAATCCAAACTAGGAGTGGGGAAGTGGGAATCACGGAGGGCTTCCTGGAAGAGGTGACCTCCTGAGTTAAATCTTGAAGGATGAACAGGGCTGGCTGGGGGAGGGAAGAGGAAAGGCTATTCCTGTATGTGCAAAGCTGTTTCGTGGGGCCTGGAGAGTAGCAGGCAGGGCGATGGGAGGGGTTGGCCTGGGAGGGAGCCCCCTCTTGGAGCTATTTAAAGGTCTCAGGACAAGGACTGTGTAGAATTTGTCACATGGAGGGAGCAGCGCTTCTCAATAAGACAGCCTGTGATGATATGTTATTCCTGAGTGACCTATTACTAAAGGAGATGTCTCCTTCACAGATGGCACCCACCGTGGCCCAGACTGGTGCTAGGGTGATGCAGGGCAGAATATATTTTAAACACAGTATAGAGAATTCTCTGAGTCTGAAAGTTCAAAGGAGATGTGTCCTTTCCAAGAACATTGCATGTAAATTCTGTCCTTCAGGCAAACACGTAAAGTGGAGACCACAGTGGTTGATCTCCATCAGAGGAGAAGGTCCTCTCCCCGTCCGCACCCCACCCCCGTCCCCGCCTCCCGGCTCCCCTGCATCCCGGTCCCTCGTCATCCCCTCCCCTCGCCCCCCCACAGAAGAGAGGGGAGGAGAAGCAGAGTAACGACACACTGTAAGACGTTGGAGCGGAAGGCGAGTCTTCCGTTTGTCTGTCTACTCCTAGCAAGCCCCCCGTACTTACACTGTACGTCTCCACCGCGAAGGTGGGCCGCGGGTTTTCGGGCTTGGAGAGCGTGCCCACGATCTGGAACGTGCCTTCCTTCAGTTTGACTGAGGAGGGTTCCTGCATAGCTGACTTGCTTTCATCTTCCTCTTCCTCTTCTTCTGTAATTTCTTCAAGTGAAGCCCCGACTACACAGTTCGATAGAAACTGCAAGAAAACAGAAATTTCCCCACTACTAAGAACAACTTAGAGGGAGGGCAGTCGGTGGATGAGGATTCTGGAGATGAACCTTTATTGAAGGCTTGCTGGAGGTGCCCACGTGCGGAGCAAAGGCCTTGCACACGGGGATCTCATTGAATGGATCTTAGCCCCACAGCAACACGGTGAAGTGGGTACTATTATGATTCCCCTTGTCATAGATGAGGAACTGAGGCTCAGAGAGCTTAAAGAACTTGTCAAGGATACGATCCTGCTCTGGCAACAGGCAGAGCTCGGCTATAGCCGCCACTTCTCTAATAGAAATGCAGAAACGTAATGTGGGCCGCTCAGATGGTTTAAATTTGCTAGTAGCCACGTGAACGTAAGGAAAAAGAAACAGGTGCAATTAATTAATGTTTTATTTAACCCAATATATCCAAAATATTAGCGAGTTAACACGTAATCAACATAAAAATTATTAGTGAGATATTTTATATATTTTTTTCATACTAAACCAGTGGAATTCGAGGTGCATTTCTATGCTTACGGCACGTCTCCATTTGGGCTCGCCACATTTAAATATGTGGCCAGTGGCTGCCTCAGTGAATAATGAAACAGAATGAAGTTGGCAAAGTTATGTTTCTTTTTTTATGAAAGTTTTCCTTGGGAGTAGTTCACGCAGTATTAAAGAGTTTCATATATATATACTTTTTATACAGAAATAAAAATAATTTATCTTAATTTATATATTAAACGTAATGTGTTTAATAACATAAAATAATCATGACATTATCACACCTTGGGGAGTAAAAATGTACCAAAACCAACCAAACATAAAGTCCCACCTCATTTATTTTGATAAAAAACAGTCCAAGTTAGGATGCAAGGTTGTCGGGTTCACTCTCTTATTGGAATATATTTCTCTCAAGTAGGTCATCTGTGTTTTCATTTCTCTCTCAAACATACGTGTTCAATTTTATTATCCCATTTCACAGACAAAGAAATTGGTGCCCAGCAGTAAGTAACTTCCCAAGACCGCATGGGCAGGGACCTTCTGATACCCAAGGCTGCACACGTGCCACACCCCACCACGCTACTCCCTCCCAGGGACCTGGGCAAGAAGGGGCTGAGGTGGCATTGCCCAACTGGGCTGTAAGCCTGAAGACAAGAAATGTGGCTTCTATTTCTTTTTTATGATTTGTTGGGCCCCAGGGCAGACCGCCCCCAAATCTGCCACAATGGCATATTGATTATTTTGTATTAAAGTTGCTTGAGGGGCCAGCCCAGTGGCGCAGCGCTTAAGTGCGCATGTTCCACTTCGGTGGCCTGGGGTTCACTGGTTCGGATCCCGGGTGCGGACATGGCACTGCTTGGCATGCCATGCTGTGGCAGGCGTCCCACATATAAAGTGGGCATGGATGTTAGCTCAGGGCCAGTCTTCCTCAGCAAAAAGAGGAGGATTGGCAGCAGTTAGCTCAGGGCTAATCTTCCTCAAAAAGGAAAAAAAAAGTTGCTTGAGAAGCAGCCAAGGCAAAAAGGGCATTTTGACTCTTCTCTCTCTGCTCCCCCTGAAAGCAGGAAATAAATCTCGCATATGAAAGACACCCTCCTCACACCAGGATAGAGAAACATCCTTATCACCAGAGCAAAGAAGCCTGTATAGAGAAATCTTGCTCCTTTTTTTTTTTTTTTTACTAATTTACTACCTCAAACCCAAATTCTGCTTAAATTTCTTACTAATTAAGCACCCAAACCTAAGTTTCTTTGTCCTTTTAAATCCTCACAAATTTATTATTTCTTTATGTAAAAAGGTATAAAAGCTGCCTGCTTTGGTCATTTCTCTGAGAGTCATTTTTATGATCTCCCATGCATACATATTAAATTGGTTTTTCTCCTAGTGATCGGTCTTGAGGTTTTTTATTAGTCCAGCCAGAAGAACTCAAGAGGGGTAGGAGGAAAATTCGCCCCCCACCCCGACAGCTTCAATTCCCACTCCCATGTGGCTTAGTACATATCACAGCAATTACTTGGAATTTGAGAAAGAGAGGTCCTGGTTAGTGAAGGAATAACTAGAAAATTCATTATTGAAAAACTTTTGAGAAAGATCTCTGATACCAAAAGAAAAAGTTTTAGTATAAAAATAGTATGTTGTCAGAAATAATCAGAGACCAAACGGGGGTAAAGTAAAAAGTTCAGTTCTCTTCTCTCCCTCCTTCCTAACGTCAGTCATGTCACCTCGCTTTTCAAATACTGCAGCGGCTTTCATTGGATTTAGCATATAAACCCAACTCCTGACCCGCACAGTCTGGGCCTTTGTGCTTGACTCTGCTTCGTTAATTAATGCAACAAGTATCGATAAAGTGTTAATGTTGACCAGGTGCGAGGCACTGATCGTTGCTGAGCAGGGCCACACGCTGACTTTCATGGGCATTTTCCACCATAAAAAATATTAAAAATTCTATTTTATGACTGTCTTGCTATAAAGACACACAATCTTTGACTCTAAAATTTCATTTGCTTCTTTCTGACTTCAAAAGAAATTAGAACATTTTTGTGGGCCCCAGTCTCATGGGCCCCGGGCACTGTGCCTGCTGCACCAATGAAGTCAGCCCTGGAGCCTCCGGTTCCCTGCACCCTTGCCACTCTGACCTCTGAAAACACCAACCTGACTCTCACCTCAGAACCTTGGCCTCTGCTGTGCCTCCTGAGAACCAGTTCCTCCAGCTTCATCCTCATCGCATGTATGTCAGACTCCTTTCAAGAGAGCCCCTTCATGCGACTCTAAAGCAGTTGTTCCCACCCACCGGTCAACATCCACGCTCTCTTTCCTTCAGCGTACTTATCACACATTGAAATATCTCATTTATTCTAAAAATTATTTATTGTCTGTCTCCTTCTGGAGAGGCAGGGTCCTTGAGGGCAGAAACCTGTTTTGGTCTTATTCACTGTGTAGTTCTCTGTGCCTGCCATTTAGTAGGTGTTCATGACTGAATGAACCCCATCCTCCAGAGGGGATAATAGTTAAGTTTCTTGGGTATGCTTTGAGACATTTTCTGCATATAGATATTTTCTGTGTGATTGATCCATCTATCTTCTCTACATCTGTATCAAACTTTTTGAGACACAAATAAGTTCATAGTACACCTGTCTTTTTAATGTTTCCATTCTTCAAAAAAAAACCCACCTTGTTATTGTTTTAGTTTTGTGTGTGTCCTTTTCCCTTCTTTCCCCCCTTTTCTGGTAATGGAGAAGATATATCACGTGTCTTTAGTCCCTTCTACTAGATATATATCATATATAATATCACAAATATTGTTTATCACATCTAATTACATGCTATATATAAAATATACTATTTTTACATATAAATTATATATCTAAACCTGTATATTTTTGACTGATCAACTTTAGGTGGTGTACTGGGTTGAATAGTGTTCTCCTGCTCCCCCCAGCCCCCAAATTCCTGCCCACCTGGAACCTGTGAATGTGACCATATTTGGAAACAGAGTCTTTGCACATCAAGTGAAAATGAGTTCATAGTGGATTGGGGCAGGCTCTAATCCAGTGGCTAGTGTCCTTATAAGAAGAAGGAAGTCTGGACACAGAGACACTCAGGGGAGAATACTCTGTGAAGATGGAGGCAGAGATTGGAGTGGTGAGTCTATAAGCCAAGGGATGCTAAGAATTGCCAGCAACCACCAGAAGCTAGGAGAGAAGCATGGAACAGATTCTCCCCTGCAGCCTCTGGTAGGAACCAACCCTGCCAACATCTTGATTTTGGACCTCTGGCCTCTAGAAGAGGGAGAGAATAAATTCCGTTGGTGGTGGTAATTTGTTACCACAGCCCTAGGAAACCAATACAGAGGGTATGCACTGTAGCCTCATCCTATTTTAGGCAGCTTGTGTTGTCCGAAAGTGTGATCATTATAGCCTCGCAGAAATATGCCCAGGGTGGGGCTAGACTTCTGCGTAGCTCCAGGGGGCAGAATGAAGATCAGCGACTCCTACTCAGGGGAATGATAAAATTATGACTTTCTTTTGACTACTGAGCATTTTAAGATGAAGGGTGCCAGCGTCCTCTTTTTGAATATCTTCATTTTCGAGGGCTAAAGATGGAGAAGGGTGAGGAAGCTTAAGGGGAGTCAGGGCCCAAAACAGTGCCGGGCACATAGACGCTGAGACCGCATGTTGAAGGGGTGGATGAAGGAAAAACGCTCGGTGGGGGATAGAACCGCTGGATTTATCTGTCAGTTGCCTGCTTCAGATGCGGTGGCAGAGGGGAAGGAGAACCTAGTTAGGAGGCCAGAGACCCGGGCTCTACGTCCAGGTCCAGGTCCTGTCCCCAACTCGCTGTGTGATCTCTGGCAAGCCCCTGTCTCCCTCTGAGCCTCAGTTTCCCCTCATTAACGGAAGAGGAGCGGGGGCTGCACCGGCGATCTGCAAACACCTGGGCTTCCACGTGGGGCGCTTCTGTACCCTGGGTGCGGACTGGGGTCCAGGGAGCATAGGCCGTGCGCAGGACCAGGGACGCTCCCTTAGGGGAGGCCCTGACACCGCCCAGTGGCGCAGGCTCCCGCTGGTTCCGGGGGCCGGGCGCGGGGGACTGGGAGCTGGGGTCCTGCTCTGACCCGCCGCCGCTCACCTTGCCGATGTTTCCGCTGCTGTATGTGTCCAGCAGGTTTATAAAGACCCTCTGGATCCGCGGAACTTTCTCCGTCGGGGCAGCAACTTTGTTCGCCATGGTGGTAGCCGCGCTGGTTGCTAAGGAGAAAGCGTCGCTTTGGTTGCCAAGGAGGTGGGGTCGGGGCCCGGGGCCCGCCGGGACGGGAGGCTCTCTGGGGGCGGGGCCTAGGGCGTTGGGCGGGGCGTCCGGGGGGCGGGGCCGCCGGGTTCCCGGGCTGGGCGGGCTCTGCGGGCCTGGGGCCGGGCGGGGGTCCCGCGCGAGGGCTGCTGGCAGCGCCGCGTGCGTGCAGCCCGGGCCCCACTCTGCCCTGCTGCACGCTACGTGTCCTCGGGCGTCCTCTTTCGGATCCTTGCCACAGGAGGACGTGTGATCTTGTTCCCTTACATCTCTTTCTTTCAGACACTCTGGAAACACGTTCCAGAGTCCAGTGGACAGAGAGGACTAAAAATATTGATGAATCTGATGAAAAGGTAAATAAAGCCCGCAGCCCACCTCTTCTGAAATGTTGGAGTTAGTTAACGGTCCCCCGTGGGATGGTCTGACCAGGAGACGGTCCCACTGCAAAGAAGAGCTGTTGCCATGGAGTTTCGGGTCTAGGACAACCGAACGACGGCATGTGTGGTCCCCACTGTGCAGCCGGATGCCGCTTGGTCCACGGGGCTCAACTGGCTTAGGGGTCCTTTCGAAGCAGTTCCAGAAAGACCTCTGGGGGTGGGGTGGGCTGGGGGCGGCTAGAGGCCACGTGCCGGGCAGTCACCCACATTCACAAAAGGGTGGAATTTAGATTTTGACCTTTCCAAATGAGATATACGTGCGGTTGGCGAGATAAACCGACAATTAAAAGATGATGTTGAACTTGTCTTATCACAGGACCACAAAGGTCGTGGTGGACTGGCAATACGTCTTGCCATTTTCTTGGAATAGCCGGATTCTATTGAAATATTTTTGTGCTTTAAACACTATATAGGCACTTAACACACACAACAGTTTTTTCGTATTTTTTAAAATACTGATTGCTTCAAAAAATGGAGGTGGCCCGGGAGTTCCAGACAGCTTGGGGGCTTCTGGGCACTCAGGAGCTTTGGCTTTGAGTTCCTGCTCTGCAGCCATTTGTGGAAGCCTGGGACCAATCTTGTGACCTTCCCCAAGCTGTTAAATTGGCTGTAAAACAGGATGAAACCGCCAGCCTCGCAGGGCTGTTAGGATTAAGTAAGATGTGTATGAAAGCAGTTTAGTCAGCGGTCTTCAAAGGTGAAATTGTTTCTTTTTCGCTGCAAGGCTAAGGCATACTTCTGCAAATGGGGAGCCTTTTCCTTCAATTTTTCTGGTTCCCACCCTCCTTTTGTTTTCATCCATGTCTCATTAAAACTTCGTTTTGATAAAATAATTAACACTGAAATTTTGCAAACTCAATTTGGGAATAGCTTGCTCATAGCAACATTCTTTTTTTAAGATTATCAACAAGAGAGTGTCGATTTAAATGTAAAAATACTCATGCAAGACCAGTGCAAAACTTGATGGAATAAATATTCTTCAGCATTCTTTCAAATGACTAGTAAGATCAAATATTCTAGAATTCACTAGATGCCTCATTTCCAGATTTTGTTTACCCCCCCCCTTTTTTTGGTGAGGAAGATTGGCCCTGAGCTAACATCTGTGCCAATCTTCGTCTATTTTGTATGTGGGACGCCACCACAGTGTGGCTTTTATGAGTGGTGTGTAGGTCTGCACCCAGGATCCAAATCTGCGAACCCCAGCCGCCTGAAGCAGAGCTTGCAAACTTAACCACTACACCACTGGGCTGGCTCCTAGTTTGTCCGTATTGATAGGCAGTTAAGCAGCAACGTACTTTGAAAAGTTATTCAACTGGTCATCCTATTATAAAATCGAACTCACCTTTGTTTTATTTTTGTTTGCACTATTGATAGCAAGTAGATAAGCTAGCACCATAGTTAGAAGGGGATGGCTTCCAGAGAATTTTATATCTATCATATTGGTAGGTAGGAAGGGAGATTCTATTGATTAATTCTATTATACCACCTAACCTTTCTTTTACTGTTATTCCTTTCCTCTTTCAAAATCAGCTTTCATATAACCGAAGTTTGGGTGATGTTTTATTAACATGTACTGTATGGGGAGAGTGGGGAGTCCGAAGACCTGGGTTCTGCCTAACTCAGCCGGCTCACAGGCGGACTGCTGAGCAAGTCCCTCAGTCTGCCCAAGCCTCAGCTATGTCATCCACAAAACAAAGGGGTTGAAGGCAGAGTTCTCAGGTCAACACGGCACATTATCAGAATCTGTGTTTTCCTACTCTGTTCCCCCTTAGCAATCAAACAGCACATTTTGTGTTTTTGAACACTGGAGAGAGAATAGTGCAGTGTTGTGATGGAGGAAGCTAGGGATCAGTACACCATTAGCTGCTGCTGATTTGCTGTGTGGGAAGTCTAATGACTGATTCTGGACCTGGAGGAAAGGTGGGAAGAGTGTCATTATGGGAAATGAGGTGTGCAGTCTTTTTCTTCATAATCATATTGTCTCTTCAAGGATCCTGGGAGCGGACACAACTCGGCACAGCTTGGTGCTTCTGCTAGAGAGAAACGCTCTTCAACTACCCGAAACCCCGTATCGGTTGCATTTCCCCTCCAATTAGCACATACAAGGTAATGTAGAAAATGTGAAAAAGTATAAAGAGAATGAAAATTACCTATCTTACTACCTAGTGATGACTACTATTACCATCGTAGAATATTTTATTTCATTTTTCCTTCTACTGCATATGATTATTTTTCAAAATAGATTATAGTTTTATATCCTTTTTTTCATGTAGCAATTTTTCCCTATTGTCATTTTTTTCATAATTTTTAATGGCTGCATATTTTTCCACCAAAAGGATTTCATAACTTAACCACTTTTTAGAGCCTTTCCAATTTTCCATTAGAGAAATGAACATCCTCGTAGGGTATCTTCTGCTCAATCATTTCCCTCTGCTAGACTGCTAGGATATTACCGGTACAGAAGCTGTAAGCTTTGTAAAGGCTTTGTTATCAAGGTTTTCCAGAAAGGTTTCACCATACTGTATGCTCCAGCAAAATGGAAGAGTGCCCCTCACTAAATCTTTATTGACATCGTTATATTTAAGAGAAATTATTAGATTATTAGGTGAAATGGCTCAACATAGCTACACTTATTTTCCTTCCTTGAATTACTGGTCAGGTTGAATATCTTTCAAGTGGTTACTGGACATCTGTATATTTTTCTGAGTTGTTTGATAATATTATTTACCCACTGTTCTCATTTTTTTCTCATTGATTTGTAAGAATTATTTAGAGTTTCTCTTTTCTTTTGGAAGTGAAATCAAAACAATTTATCTGGTTAAATTCTTTAAACAATCTAGATAAAATGAAGGTTTTCTTATCTAGTGGAGGTTTTATTTTTTTTTTAAGATTTTATTTTTCCTTTTTCTCCCAAAGCCCCCTGGTACATAGTTGTGTATTTTTAGTTGTGGGTCCTTCTAGTTGTGGCATGTGGGACACTGCCTCAGCATGGCTTGAGAGTGCTGCCATGTCCGTGCCCAGGATTCGAACTGGCAAAACCCTGGGCCGCCGAAGTGGAGCAAGAGAACTTAACCACTCGGCCATGGGGCCGGCCCCTAGTGGAGGTTTTATAATCTGTGTAGTTTTATTAATGTTTTCTCTCTCTGTTCCTCTTTCATGGTAATAAAAAGAGCAAATCATTTCACATCAAAATCTAACAATATGGAATTCAAAAATGGAAACAGAAGCTTTTGGAATCAATCATTTATCACAAAATGAACAATTTCAATTTTTAAACATACAGTCACTTTTCTTCATACTTAACTCAAAATGAGTAAACAGAACTTTATTCAAACTTTACAAATATCCTTTACATTTAGCCTGAGATTAAGCACGAGAAAGTTCAACCTGAAGTTAGACTTCAGTGCCCAAACAGTTAAGCATCTGAAAATAAAGCTGCGAATGAACATGCATTTACCAAACGTAATTAAAGCATTCCAGTGAAGTCTGACAATGAGTAACGACCCGAACGGAACTTGAATTTGCTCTGGTCCACGTGATCTTCAGAGGCTAAAAGTACCTATTATTTAATAATGACTTTAAAAAGTCTGCAAATGACAAATTATGAAGGTGTGACCAGAGGCAGAATTTTCGATCAACATTTCTACAGCTGCCGCTTTAGACTACTTTTAAAAAAACAACTCCCCAATCTTTATTATTCAACATGTACTTGAAAACATGTAGCAGCAATGGTATAGTTTATTTTTATAAATATTAGTACCTGTAATAAAATATAAAATACAGAGTTTCTTTTTTTCAAATATTAAGTCTCTGAATGCTTCATTCATCCTTTGGTTTCAAACCCATACAATGCACTCACGTTCCGTTGCAGATTTAGCATTGAGACAGAGCACTGTACATCTGTCGGGGAAGGAGGGGCGCTGTGGGAATACCAAAGCACTACATTATAGAAAGTAAACGTTGAATCAAAAATACTTTCTGTACATTATGTAAACAAACATTCATAAGAAGAATCAACACAGGCCAAAATATTGTTTTTCAGGAAATCAGAATCTTCTTTCTTTTAAATCACACACATTGACGATGCTATTTACTAAGAAAAAGAATGGAGCCTGTTCCTGTATTTGCTTATGTGCTTAAATATCTTGGAAACAAGTAATTATTACATTCATTTCCTAAAGGTTTGTCCTCTTAGTTGGCTGGCTGTTGCAAACGAGGAATACAGAACTATTTCAGTACCTGTTTCTCATTTAATACTAGCTAAGTAATACATAATTATTCATCTTTATTAGTCCATATTAGTAATATAAATAGAGTAAGTGAAGCACTGAATTTCAAAATTTGTGCAGGGGAAACTAGTCGATAGTTTGTTTCCAATAAGGCTAGTAGCAAAATAATTAACTCCAAAGTCAGTCCAAGCTAGTAGTAAACCCCTGATTTAGCAAGCTGAATCAAAGTTTGAAACTAGGTCATTTTAATTGCTATATTACTGTGCAAATCTAGAATTTCCCATGTAAAAGGGAGTGCTGGCAGCATCAAAGTCCCGTAATAACAGAATGAAATACTGATTAGGTTTTCAAATGCAGAGACACTACATGAAGATATCGGAATGTCTTAATGATGGTGTCACAGCAATAGCCTCAGGATTTCCTTAATGAATCAGAAACTAAAAAAGACAGTTCGTTAGTGAATCATGTTCTGAGTCAAAAGCCTAAATTTGAAGCAAGAAATGATAAAGACATAAAACCAAAGATGCATTTTCTACTATGACCATATGCAAGAATTTCAAGCTTTATGTCAACATTTTGAACCAGCACAGCCCCCTCTAAAAGGAAAAGCTTAGTCATGACTGTCCATCCGTTTTCAAAGCTTCCAGTCTTTGAAGAAGTGCGTTTCCAAATGCGTCCCGGTAGGCAGGGCTGAGCGTATCCAACAAGGAGTAGACTGTTTCATGGTAAGGAGTCTGTAAGTGATCATCCACCTGGTCAAAGGCATAACCTACCACCTACAAGAGAAAGGCAACTGTGAAGGACATAAGTACGTTCCATCTTGGCACAGAAAGCAAAAACCAAGTGTTTAAATGGGTCAGTCTCTAATGACACCATTCCTCAATCAATAGTTAGAATATGCCTATTTTTAATACAACCTTTAAAATATAAGCAATTTATAACACAGGAACACCACCAGCAAAATGCTCTCTATAATTTTTTCCCCCAAATTTAAAAAGTTACACAAAAACAGTATTTCAAATTCATAGTCTAAAACATGCTTCTATTTCATTCCACATACATTGCGGGTCTACCATATAAAGGCACTATAACGCATAATATATGCTTAGTCCATATTTTGATCATTATTTATTTGGTTTGGACTGTTTTTATATAGAATTCTAAGAATTGTTTATAGTTTTAATCCTGCTTTCTAATTGAAAGGTCACTTCCACATTACCAATACATTACTTACCCAGCAGGGAAATGAATGCTCAGCTCTGAGAGAAAAGGGAAAGTTACTCTGTGTTTTTTTTCTTTCTTTAAACAAAGCTAAGGCTTTTTTCTACAATAAGATTATAAGATAAATCATGGTTCACCAACACAGTGCAGGGCAAAATCAATTTAGTTTTTGTTGACCTGACTAAAGCTTGTGAATTTCCTACATAAACCCTAAATTTTTATGACATCTGTTCAAGCCCTAGAAGATGCAAGTTTATGTTAGAAATAGAAGTGGAGTTGTTGTTGTTGTTGTTGTTATTGTGTGTGTGTTTTTTGCTGAGGAAGATTTGCCCTGAGCTAACATCTGTGCCAATCTCCCTCTATTTTGTATGTGGGTCGCCGGCACAGCATGGCCGCTTTGATGAATGGTATAGATCCGCACCTGGGAACCAAACCTGGGCTGCCAAAGCGGAGTGTGTGGAACTTAACCACTAGGCCACAGGGCCAGCCCCCAACGTTGTTGTTTTTCATGAAAGGCAGACACAGACACCTAAGGAAGAAGAATCACACCTCTGCAGAACCCTGCTCTATCTCAGGACTTCCTGCCGTCTATCACAGTTCTACGTGCCCCTCTCTAGCCCTGTCGGCATGTCATCTTCCTGGTGGCCAGGGATCACGTCTTATTCACGGTTTGATTTCCAATTCATGACACAGGACAATTGTTCAATAAATGTGAACTGAATCAGACTGAAAAAACAAATATTTGAATACCTACATGCCAGGTTTTATAATTGATCTAGATTTTTCTGCAAACTTTAGTCATATAATCATCTCCCAAATCCTTTAGTTTTTTTAAATCTCTAGGTTATAATAAAGAAGCAGGGACTCAGAGAGGGTGACTGACTCACCCAAGATCACTAAAATTCACATGTAAGAATTCTGACTCTGATCAGAACCCTTCCAGCCTCACCAGGGCGACCTTAGAACTAATCAATGTAAGACAGAATTAATTTCCTGGAGGTCATTTATCTCTACTTTCGATTTGCCTATTTCTATTTAAGATCCACTTCTATAGACTATAAGCTTTTAGTATGAATTTAGGGATTCAGGAAGAAGAGCATGAAGGTTAGTTAACTTAGGTACTACTCCCAACGCTAAGCAGCTATCTGCGTGGGAGTTGGGAAGGAACAGAGGGTAGTGAAGATGCTGGCCTTGCACTTTGCTTCAGGGTAAGTGATCGTCTATCAAGGAATATACAGAACACACGATTCATATACTTTTAAGAAATTCAATCTAGCGACATTAAGAGATGTTCACATACTTGTTTGACATCATATTATACAACATTCTTACTTGCTTAGATCTTGCCCTCTACCTCATGATAACTTTTGGGGAACTACTCTTAGCAGATATAGAAAGAGAAAACTCAGAGATCTCTGATCAAGACTGAACATTAACTAATTAGTAAAGTTAAAACTAAATTTTGGAGTTTCTAATGTCTACTCCTTTGTTCAGTAGGTCAAAAATTTTCATAATAGTAAGTTTTTTTTCCTTTTAAAAGAAAAGCTGCTATTAGCAGTGCTTTCTACTATTCTAAACTCACGGTTCTGGTCTGAAGGGTACAGAGAGGTCACGCTGCCTAGAAAAGCTCACAGGCAGTAAAGGACACTCTTGGAAATTTGGAGGTGGAGTATTCTTCTGTGACTTAATTCTGATCTAATGGCTAGAGGACAGTGGAATCAAGTTCTTGTTTTAGTAGAAAAGACATTTACAAGAGGTGAAAAAAGATCCTCTCAACACAACGACTGCAACTCATCCAATGCAGAGAACACATAATTTTGGTGGACGTGATTAAATCAAAATGACACTCTGCAAAAATCAAATGTTGTTCCTTTTTCAAAAGCTTTCAGGGCCAGTCTGGTGGTGTAGTGGTTAAATTCAAGTGCTGTGCTTTGGTGGCCTGGGGTTTGCTGGTTCAGATCCTCGGCGTGGACCTACACACTGCTCATCAAGCCGTGTTGTGGTAGCATCCCACATACAAAATAGAGGAAGACTGCCACAGATGTTAGCTTAGTGACAATCTTCCTCAAGCAAAAAGGGGAAGACTGGCAACGGATGTTAGCTCAGGGAGAATCTGCTTCAGCAAAAAAATTAAAAAAATAAAATCAATTTCCCCATGTTGACCCAAAGACTTTATAATTAATAAAAAATTCCTAGGAAAAAAGTTTTCCTTAAAAAACCCTGGAAGCTACTGAGTGCTGAGTTCTCATTTAACACCCTTTCCCTCCCCCTTTTCCCCATCCCTTTTTGATAAAGTGGTAAAGATATAAATCTTTTTTTTCTCTAAAAAGAAGTGACTTACCCTAAGCCCTGCTTCAGTGAGCTCCAGGCAGTATCTGTTCCTTTCTCTTGTTTCCACATTGATGTAGGCCACATCATCTGCACAGCGCAGGTTTTTTGAGACAAACATGTTGTTAACAGCAAAGAGAACATCGTTTACAACTGCCTCAGCTTCCAGCCTCATGTCTTTTATATCAGTTCCGTCAAAACCATTAAGCTCATTTTCTTCAGATTGGGACACACCATTCACCTCCATGGGATTACAGTCTGTTTGCATTCTGCAAAAAAGTAGATATAAAACTTGTTTATAGAAAGACATTCCAAATAATATTGTTTGATTAAAAGGAGCAATGCCTTACAACCCTGTTTAATAAAAAACATTAACTAGCTAACAACTTTTAGGGAAAATACTGCCTAAAGCCGTCTTCAGTAGATTTTCACAGCAAAATTACAGACACCTATAGATTTTCAAAAAAGGATCTCTGTTCTCCACTGCTCCCCAAAAGGTTAATTCCCATATTGATAAGAATTTAGAATATTAGTTTTCAGCTATTTCAAACAATTTCTCAGTAAAATCCTACTACATTACTTCTTTTTAAAAGTATATTTATTTTAGAAATATTTAGAAGTAGAATAGTTAGAATAAATAGAAATTATTAGAAAATCAGGAGAGATATTTAAAACTGGAATTGCTGAGTCAAAGTATTTGCTCATGTTAATTTTCAATAGATACTGCTGATTCACTCTTCAAAAAAAGGCTGTACTAACTCATACCCCACCAGTGGAACAGAAGGACTGTACTTTCTCACCACATTCTGTCCAATCCTTTTTAATCTTTGCCTATTTGAGAGGCAAACAATGATGTTTCATTGTTTGAAAATGTATTTCCTTGATTAAACAGTCTTTAGGATATTTACAGGATATTTTTAGTTCCAAGATCATGTAGCGGTAAAACACAGAAATAGAAATGAACTCAGGTCGTCTGAAATCAGAGGTCAAGCCTTTACCTACTATAGTACACTGCCTCTCAAGAGTTCATTTTTACGACTTCTGGATTTGGGGTTTTCTTAAGAAGGCCTTCCTTACCTCATGGTTACATTTTTCAAATCCTCTCGATTGTCTTCTGAATTCTCATTCTCTATATCTACATTTAACTCTTTGGTCCATCTGGAATTTATTCTGTATAGCTTTATTTTCCAAATGGATAGCCTACTGTCCCAACACCATTTATTGAATAACTTATCTAGTGACCACTTTTTTGAACTGTCCCAAATATCATAATTTAAAAAATATTATTTCTTGTGCTAACTTGATCCAATATTACTGCCAGGCTGCTATGCAGTTCTAGCTTCTTTTCTGTGACTGGGGTAGCAGTGAATATTGTTAAAATTAGAAATATATGCATAAGAAAAGTTAATAAATGTGAGACTGCTTTGGAATGTAAAAAGGGCTTTTCAGAACAAGATATTACGCTTTCTCTTTACCTGCAGGCTTTAAAAGTAAGTTAAGATTTCATTTCTCTGATATGGACTAAGCATCCTCTATCTAGAATGTAGCAGGACTCAACTTTTTATGAACATTTATTCACACCATTTGTCTCTTACCTTACAAATTCCATCCATTTTTCTAAAATTACTAACTTGTGCCCTATTTGTGTGAGGCTCAAAATCCTCTAAGTTTAGTGATTCTCAACCTTGGCCACTGAGCCCTCAGAGAAACTGAATGAGATCTCTGGGAGATTCTCCTGGGTAATTTTTCAGAGCTTCTGGGTGGTTCTACTGTATAGCCACTGCTCTAAATTAACAGCAAAAATCTTAAGGAGCTAGAGTTCCTACAGCTGTATGTCATTTGCACATAGTAAAAGTCAAAACTCCTTGCCAAAGGCAATTTATGATGAACTATGTAAAGCTATTTCAAAAAATTACATAGCAAATGTGCAAATATATTCCTCCAATGCTATTTCAACTAATTTGATATGTTTTAAGGGTCCTTTATCTTGTCTCCCACAGCAGCTTACAGAATTAGTCACTCACTACTAATGATACAAGTTAATAATAAATTTACCAATTATTGCTGGAGCAATTTGTCATATAACTGAAATCTAATATTGACCTAACAATCTATGAAAGGGAAAATACTTGATTTTCTAAAAGTTTCTTCTTTATTCTAAAAATAATCATTATACTCCTTAATATTATACTTGGTTTTATGTATAAGAAGTGAGCCCATTCTGTTTTTTTACGGTCAGTTTTGAAGATTTTGAAATGTGTCTACTGTAAATTTCTTACTATCATGAATACCAAACATCTTTATTTTCCTCAAGTAATCAAGTACCTCAATTATGCATGTCAGAAATAATAATCGTTACATGAAAAAAGATGTCTACCTGAGAAAGTCTGATGCAAGAGTCTAATTCATTGCAATTATGACCTTAATGGTGGAGAAAGATGAAGCATCTAATACTAGCATGGAAGAAATCCTCACAGGTCAGTAAAGTACGTCATCAAATTGTTGTGTAATAATTAGCACCAAGGGGCAAAAAAGAGGAAGACACCTTTCCTAAAACTGTGAACTGTTAGAAGATTTTTTTCTGAAATGTCTTTGGATGATACATAACATAGCAGACACATTCAGAACTTTTGATGATACATACAAATGAAAATGACAGATTTTATTATTGAATCACTACACAAGTTAACATTTTAAGCTAGCATCCTGAGTGAGGAGCTAGCCAAAATGAAAAGCAGTGATTAATCTAGCTCTTCAATAGCTTTATAGAAGAGGTTTAAAAAAATGGAACCCTGGGGGCCAGCCTGGTGGCGTAGTGGTTAAGTTCATGTGCTCTGCTTTGGCGGCCCCGGGTTCACAGGTTTGGATCCCAGGCATGGGCCTAGCACCGCTTGTCAAGCCATGCTGTGGTGGCATCTCACATAAAATAGAGGAAGACTCGCACAGATGTTAGCTCAGCAACAACCTTCCTCAAGCAAAAAGAGGAAGACTGGCAACAGATGTTAGCTCAGGGCCGAGCTTCCTCACACACACACAAAAGGAACCCTGATATTTTTGTGCCTGTCACATAGAAAGTGTCTAACAAAAGCTTTGTAGAATTTGAATATTAATATGTGTCTGTATTAGTTTCCTACTGCTGCTGTAACAAATTACCACAAATTTAGTGGCTTAAAACAACACAAATTACTTTCTTCCAATTCTAGAGGTGAGAAATCTAAAATGACGATGTCAGCAGGGCTGCATTCCTTCTGGAGGTTTCAGGGGAGAATTTGTTTCCTTGCCTTTTCTAGCTTCTAGAGGCCACCTGCCTTCCCTGGCTCATGGTCCCTTCCTCCACCTTCCAAGCACACCACTCCAACCTCTGGTTCTGTGGGCACATCTCCTTCTTCTGACTCTTGACACGTGCACTTCTTTTATAGGGACCCTTCTGATGACACTGGACCCAAACGGACAATCCAGGATTACTTCCCTAATCAAGGTCCTTAATCAAACCTGCAAAGTTCCCTTTGTCGTGTAAGGTAACATATTTACAGTTTCTGGGGATTAGGATATAGACATCTTTGGGGGGGCATTATTCTGTCTGCTGCAGTGTCCATCCACATCCTATCATCAGGAAAAGGGTATGAGGGTGGTCAAGGAGACTTCATTCTCTGCTCTTCCTTTTGGAAGTCATAATTTACTTAACGTATCAGATGGGCGATGTAAACAGGTAGTTTGCATGGTTCTTTTAAAAGGAGGCCCAGAGTACTTGTCAATTTCACAGCCTTCCTTGGAAAGATTCCTTAATTACAGGTTTCATGCTTTGTACTCTGTAACTCCAACACCATGATCACAGCAAAATGTGCCAGGGATGGTTGTTTCAATTAAAGGCACCATCTTGAGGCTGGCAAAGGGTTTATGAATCATCCTGAATCAAGAGCTCTGCCCAAATACTTGATTCTGGATGGTGACTGGCCTCTCCAATCAGATCCTCTCTTGAGGAGTTTGAACACAGAGCCAAAAAACACAAAGTCAGTTGGTGATGACAGGAGCTACAAAAGCAGAGCAGGGAGCAACTGGGTGGCCTTAGCAATGGGGCACTAGACAGGTCGTTTCTACATCGTTGATGTAGATGCATTCCAATAACTAAAAATATCTTGAGCAGACATCTCATTATATATTTATTTACATATATTCTACAATTAAAATATTAAAAACATAAATATGAATTTAAACAGGAGATGGTAAAACATGAAATATAAACTTATTTTCTTCTTACTTCTGAATGGATTATCTTGTGTACCCGACTGTGGAGGCCTGCACCATTGAGGACAAGGAAATACAAGCCCATTTCGGAGAAGGGACAACTACTAGAATTACTATTGAGACATCAGAACTGCTGTCAGGTTACCAGAACGGCTTACTCATCAATGTGAATCCTGTAAAAACCCTTGGTTTCCCTTTCTTTTTTTTTTTTTTTTTAAGGTATGACTTTTGGTGAGGAAGATTGGCCCTGAGCTAACATCTGTTGCCAATCTTCCTGTCTTTTTTTCTCCCAAAGCCCCAGTACATAGTTGTATATCCTAGTTGTAAGTCGTTCTAGTTCTTTTCTGTGGGATGCTGCCACAGCACGGCTTGATGAGTGATGTGTAGGTCCACGCCTAGGATCCGAATTGGCGAACCCTGGCCTGCATAAGGGGAGTGCATGAACTTAACCACTCGGCCACCATGGGGTCAGCCCTGTTGGTTTCCCCTTGTTGTAGTTGTATAAGCTGTAGGCAAAATAACTTATCATTATATAAGAAATTCTAGACCAAGAGAACTTTCTGTGATGGCAGAAGTGTTCTTTATCTGTGCTGTCCAATACAGTAAGTAGTAGCCACATGTAGCTATTAAGCACTTGAAGTTTGGCTAGAGTCACTGAGGAACCACATTTCAAATTTCACTTAATTTTCACTCATTTAAACGTAAATTGCTAGTAGCTACTGTATCACAAACCACAGGTCTAGATGTTGTGAATATTTTTGAATAATGAAAATCAACTAATTTTATATTATGGTTGAAAAGTCGATAGATGTAAAGGTACTGAATTAAACATTGTATATATGAGTAGGAAGATTTGGAAATACACGTTAGAAAATCTAGTTTGAATCTTAGCTACTCTCTGCACGGGAATTACCCATCAATGTTTCAAATGGTAAAAACTAACGAATTACCTCTTATATTTTTCAATCTTGTCAATTTAGACTCTAAGTTTATTAATCAAGTATCATAATCCACTGTGCATCTATATATCCAGCATTTTTCTAAGTATCAGAATACTAATTAAAGATGTCTACTGGTAGCTCACAGCCTAATTTGGGAGATAAGACAGGCACATGAAATATGCACACAAATATTAACGCCATACACACACATCATAATTATAACCTAAGAAATGTACTTAATTCTAAGCGGCAGATAATTACAGAAAATAATGATGTTTTGGTCCTACTACAAACTTACCACTAAACTTGTATGAACTTGGGCTGGCCATGTAACCTCACTAGGCTCATGGTTTTCTCATCTATAATATAAAGGGAAAAGACAGTAAATTCTTTACTGTTCTTGAAGAGTGCTGACATAATTGTTAATTATGATGGGGCTTGACTCATGGAACAGGCCAGTCAAAATTGGTCTTGAATGAGCACAGATGAGGAGTTATGGATAAGCAGAAAGGACTTGAGAGTTGTGAACGATTCTTCAAGAGGAACAACGCATAAGCAAGAGTCTGCAGAGGGCGTGGCAGGAATTGTAAGGAGACTAGCCTAGCTAAGCTAATACAAGAAAAACATTAAGGGATTAATAGATAGGGATGGCCCAATCTGACACGATGCTGATACCCAGACAGGGGAATTTCATTTTGATTTTTGGCAGGCTGTTTTAAGCTCTTGCAAATGGGAATAGCAATGTCTTTATATTTAAAGTGAGTTTCTTGTGGGCGATATATAGTTTGGTCCTGCCTTTTTATCCAATTTGGCGCTCTCAACCTTTTAATTGGGATGTTTAGATCATTTAATATGGTAACTGTGATTGATTAATATGGTTACTGTTGATCTTGCCGTTTGTTTTCTATTTGTCCCATCTGTACTTTATTCCCTCTTCCTTATTTTTCTGCCTACTTTTGGACCAAAAACTTTTTAGGATTCTATTTTACATCCTTTGGTGGATTATTTTAACTCTTTGTTGTGTGTTTTTGGCGGTTGCTTTAAGAGTTTATAGTATGCATCTTTAATGTATCACACTCTACCTTAAAGTGCTATTACACCAGTTCATGTGTAGAACCTTACAGGAGTATACTATATAGTCTTTGTGCTCTTTTTGTTACACATTTTACTTCTACATATGTTAGAAAATTCATAATACATGTCAGTTTTGCTTTAAAGTCAATTATTTTTTCAAAGAGATTTAGGTAATAATAAAAAATATTTTATATTTAACATATAGTTAACATTTCTGGTGGTCCTCATTCCTTTGTCTTTATCTACATCTGTATCATGATCTGTATAATCTTCCTTCTGCCTGATGGCTTTCCTTTAACATTTCCTGTAGCACAAGTCTGCTGTTGTTGAATTCTTTCAGCTTTTGTGTATCTGAACAAGCCTTCCTTTCATCTTCATTTGTGAAAGATATTTTGGCTGGGTACAGAATCCTAGTTTGACAGTTGTTTTATCTTTCGAGACTTTAAAGATGTTTCTCTACTATTGTTTGCTTGCGTTATTTCCCATGAGAAATATGATGCATCATTATCTTCGTTCCTCTTGGTGTAGTTTTCTTTGTGTTTCTTTTGCCTGGCTCATTAGGCCTCTTGCATCTATGGGTTTATAGTTTTTAACAAATTTCAAAAATTTTTGGCCATTATTTCTTCATTTATCTCTCTCTCCTCTCGTTGGGGACTCGAATTTCATGAATATTAGTCCAAGTGAAGTTGTCCTACTCCTCACTGCTTTGTTCATTTTTTCATTCTTTGTGTGTTTCACTTTGAATAGTTTCTATTGCTATGTCTTCAGCTTCACTCATCTTTTCTTCTGTGGTTTCTAATCTCTTCTACTTGGGTCTTTTTTTTTTTAAACATATTTTCCATGTCGCTACTTAATCTGCTCAATCTTTTCTCTAGTTTTTGAACATATGAAATAGTTATGTGTTTTAATGTCCTTGTCTACTAATTTCATTGTGTTATTTCTGGGTTAGTTTCAATTGATAGATTTTTCTCCTCATTATAGCTTGTATACTGCTGCATTGCATGCCTGGGAATTTTTTTTTTTTTTTTTTTTTTTTTTTTTGGTGAGGAAGATTCACCCTGAGCTAACATCTGTGCCAATCTTTCCTCTATTTTGTATGTAGGACACCTCCACAGCATGGCTGAGGACTGGAGTAGGTCCATGCCTGGGATCTGAAGCTGCAAACCTGGGCCACCGAAGCACAGCACGTGGAACTTGAACCACTCGGCCATGGGGCCAGCTCCCATGCCTGGTAATTTCTGATTGGATGCCAGTGTGAGTTTTACCTTATATGGTGCTGGATATTTTCATATGCCTCTAAATATTATTGAGCATTGTTCTGGGATGTAGGTATCTAGAAACCGCTTGATTCTTTTGGCTCTTGCTTTAGACTTAAGGCTGTATCAAGGCTGCATTTAGTCTCTGGTTAATTTTGCCCCACTACAAAGGCAAAAGCTTTCTGAGCGCTCTACCCAATGTCTTTAGAATTATGAAGTTTTCCATTCTGGGTGATAGGAACAGGAACTATCCCTCATCGTTTGAGCTCTGAAAACTCCTCTAATTCTTTTTTTCCCTCTAATTCTTTTAGATTGTTCTTTTTCCAGCCCTGGGCAACTTCCTCATCCCTGTGTGTTGCTCAGTACTCAGCTGCAGGCTGGAGGGGGACCCTCTGCTATCTCCACAACTCTCACTCTGTGTGAAGCTCTCTACTTCCCAGTACTCTGTTCTAATTGCCTATCCTCTCCTAGCTTCATATCCTCAATTCAGGGAGACTGCTGGGTTCCACCTGGGTTCTCCTCCTAGTGCCACTCCTGGAAATTCTCTTCAGGCAATAAACGGGGCAACAGGCTTACATCATTTCTATCTTGCCACTCGGGGATCACTGTCTTCCACTGCCTAATGTCCAAAGTCTTAAAAACCATTGTTTTATATATTTTTGCCCACTTTTTGCTGTTTCAGGTAGAAGGGTAATCTGGTCCCTGTTACTCTATCTTAGCCAGAAGTGGAAATCCCATTAGCCAGTTTTGAGCTAACTTTGCCATTTTATTACACTAGTTTTCCTTTCATTGATTTTGGTCTCTTATACTACTTTGAATCAACTTTACCGTCTTGCTGGTTCCTTCACTAATGAGTTACATACATTTTTGACACATGCCTACTATATGTTTGTGTAAGACCCATGTTTCTAACTTTAAGAAAATTGTACGTTGACACTACTTTCAGACTTTTAATCCTTCAAAATTCAGCACAGACACATCTATTTCAGGATTCTGTACCTGATCTCAAGACAGTTAATCACTATCCTCCTTCCTTAGTAGAACCTCTGCATTGGTACCGCTGTACTTATACCTCATTGTAAATGGGGGCCTGTGATGTCTCTATCACCAGCACAGCGTCTGGCATAAAGTGAGTCTTCACTGAATATTTTCTGACAGAATAAACCAAAGAAAAAATTCTAACTCTCTGCTTCTCAAGCCATGCAGTATTCAGCCCTGTGACAAGAGGCATACAAAGCCACAAGGATAAACATATTAGACATCCCGGAAAATACACATCACTGTTATAGTAACAATATTATGGAGTATGATGCAAAATTGCCTAGAATTTTAAAGCAAATGGAAGTCTCAAGCCATGTCCTCTTTAGGTTATGCCCCCACACGCTTAGGGGTTCCTTTGCCTATTTGAGTGGAAAGTAAGAGAAATACTGCTCTAACCCAAGAAATTAACTCAAAAAGCTGGAAATTCCAGGCCTTGGGTTGGGGGTATAAAGTTAACAGGTAGAGGTGGGAACTGGCAGAAAGTTAGTACTGAGATCTTCTCTAAGTTTTTATAGCTCTTCTCACTTTAGTTATATTGTTCTTTGTTAAAAGTCAAGGTGATTATTGATAGCTCTGAATCCATCCACTGGTATGATTTCTGGGCTGTGTTAGCATTTTTGGAGGATTCATGAAACTGGTTATCAAGATATTGATTACTAAGTCCTTTATTCTCTACTTTTTATTTATTTATTTTTTTTGAGGAAGATTAGCCCTGAGCTAACATCTTCTGCCAATCCTCCTCTTTTTGCTGAGGAAGACTGGCCCTGAGCTAACATCCATGCCCATCTTCCTCTACTTTATATGTGGGACGCCTGCCACAGCATGGCTTGACAAGTGGTGCCATGTCTGCACCCGGGATGCGCACCGGCGAACCCTGGGCCACTGAAGCAGAATGTGCAAACTTAATGGCTGTGCCACCAGGCCAGCCCCAACTTTTTAATTTTTTATATTCTAAATTTTTTATGGCAAAAAGAAAATGTATTATATTTGCAATAAGACAAAAAAGTTTAAAAAAACGTGATATGTTGGAAAGTACAAGGTGTAGGAAGCAGAAACATTTTCTCCTTAGAGAAGCCAGGCTATTAAGATAGTTAAAGTAACTGGTAGCTTCACTTTCAACTGAAATGAGAAGTTTGGATTTATCTGCATTTCAAACAACTGTTTTGAAAGTAAAGATGAGTAACGTTAATTAATTATAATTAGCAACATTTAGAATTTAGCAAAGCTAAAGCTAGTTTATTCTTTATTTTCTGTAACATAACATTTAATCTGTTTTCAATAGCTCTAAGACTTTTGAAATAAAAAATTTCAAATCAGAATCATTTGTAGTATTACAAATATAAAGTATTTGTAATGTAAATAAAAATGACTTATTTTTCCATTTGTACACCCATTCATAAAATTACTCTGGACCCCACGTCCCAAGACAGACACACATACACACAACCTAGTAATAACAGATCAAGCCAAGAGAACTGTATTGTGCTTTTGTTGCTTAAGGAGGGAGCTGAGTATGAAGAACTATATAGTGCTAATTTGAGAAGTCTTTTAAACTGTAAAGGAGCAGCAACACTATAACCCTGTAAACTTTTCCTTCAAAACCAGAAATTGTAAATGAGATTCTAAGAAAAGACTCTCAAAGATTGAAAGCGTAAAAAAAAGTCCAGGAATTCGTTTTTCATTTCTCTATAATTTTCTAGGATATATCTGGAGGATTTGGAACTATATTTAATATAAAGTACATTCTAACCAACATAAAACAAATCAATATCAAAAGAGATAGAAAACCTCTTTGCTTTCCATTTAAACTCTAAATTGGCTCTCTACCAGGCTCTGAGCAATGTTCTGTAGCCAGCACCTTCAAAAACTGGAACACCTTACAGCTGCTGTTAGTTACTCCGGTAAGTTGTATCACCTCCTATGAAGTTTCCAAAAATGACTCCTTATAACATTATATATATATAATTTAGGAACCAGCTCTTATTCTGTTGGTAGAATTTTTGGGCTGTGTTAGTGTTTTTGGGGGGATTCATGAAACTGGTTATCAAAATATTGATTACTAGGTCCTTTATTCTCTACTTCTTAATTTCTTAGACTCTGTTTTGTGCCATCACAAATTTACAGCATCAAAGAGCTGGAAAAGACTGCAGAGGTCAGCTTTGGCCTTGATGACCAAAGAATGGGCGTAGGAGGATGGCCATACATACAGCCTGACAAAAGAACAGAGCCAGAAAGATTTCAAGAGCAGTACACAGATTTCAAAATTTTCACTTCAAAAGAAAGTTTGACTTTTCAGTTGACGTTACAACAGTCAGCTGAGGGCTAGAAAGCAGTATCTTAATCAGTTACTTTATTTGTATCATATCCTACGGTCTGGAAATTCCTCTCAACATGAACAAGGAGTGATCAGTATGGCTTAGCATGGTGCTGGGCACATGGTAAACTCAAGAAATATTATCTGTTAATTATTATTCACTAAAAATAAAGTGTTTAAAAATATCTTTAAGGGAGAAAAGAGCTGACCCTGAAACTCAAGCTGTTTGACTCAAAGTTTGGTGTCTTTACATTATGTAAGGTGGCTGCGGCTGCTGCCCTCTCACTCTGAGAGCTGTGCGCCCTGGGAGCCCTAACTTCATATTCCTGTTGCCTCAGGTGCAAGTCTTAAAAAAAGGCCAACAACATCTCATTGGCTTCTATTTCACATGTTAACATGGGTTTCTTTGAAGGATGACCCATTCAGCCTCTAGTATGTAGCGTGTAACCTGTCACTTCAAATCCTTTTATAAAATTCTTAAAAAGCTGACAGTGTTTGATTGGAAATTATCTTCATCTTCCTCACTTAATTAAGGCTAGGTGTTAACATTTTGTGATAATACTCTGTCTTTGATAAAACACAAAAATAGTACTGTGGTTTAGGATGAGTTTGTACCCTATTTAAGCTAAAGAAATAATGATGACAGGTCCTAAAACTTAACATATATGCTGAATTTCTCCTAGAAAGCATAAAACATACGAGGCAACACACTTAACACTTTGAATGTTTGTTATAAAATGTTCCAATTTTTATTTTCCCTTTCTGATATTTGAAATCTCAAGCATTCCATGGACAGCCTGAATGTCATTCTATATTCCAAAGGAAATCACTTATTTAACAGTTAGATTTGCAGGAAATTGATTGTCCTCATTTACCAAAAGTCCAGTTCAAACCTCCCAAGGCCTTTTGTAATACTCTGCGAAATGACTTAGGGCAGATTTTGTCACTCCTCTCCTCAAGCCCATTCACCCTAGGTAAAGGCTAAAGTCCTCATAATGGCCTACAGGCCCTATATGACTTGACAACCCCCTTAGCCCCTAATTATACGCCTCTTTCCTTTACTCCCTCCTGATGTTCCTTGAACTCACCAAGCATGCAAAGCTTTGCACTTGCTGTTCCCCTGCCTGGAACACAATTCTTCCAGGTATTCACGTGCCTTGCTCCCCACCTTTCTCCAAGTCTCACTAAAATGTCACCTTATTAAAGAAGAGAGATCTTTCCTTACCCCTCTATATGAAAGTGGCAAATCTCTCCCCTCTCCTGTCCCTTTATATTGCTTTATTTTTTCCTATGGCATCTAACACCACAAGGTATATGATTTATTGGATTATTGTTTGTTTTCCCTCCCTTCAATAAAATATAAGCTCCATGAGGGCAGGGACTTCTTCTGTTCACTGCTGTATCCCCACACCTAGAACAGCCCCTGATACATGCAGGCAATCAATAAATATTTATTGAATAAAGGAATAGACTTATCACACTAGAATATAAGCTCCTTGAAGGTTCTGCCTGATTCTTTACGTTTTCACATCACTAGCTGCAAAAACCTTTATTTAATGGATCCTTAACAAATATTTTTGAATGAATGAAGAGCAAGGGAACTGAAGTTACCCAGAACGCCCAGGACAAGTCTACAAAGAATGAGGGGCACCAACAATCCAAGCAACTACATACACTAGAGAGCACAGTGGTTCTAAAATGAAAAAGTGGTTGTGGAAAGGGGAACCAGAGCTTTCTCTATCTGTCAACATTTCTGCGCTGTGTTAGCATTTCTAAGGCATTGATGAAAGTTATCCACTTATTAATAAAATCTCCTTAAAAAGGTCGTCTTAACTTACTATCAAATTAAACTCTATGTATCAGGACTCTAGGTTCGTTCCCTACTCTTATCCTTTAAGCTTCGTAATAATCCTCAGAGACAAGATATTGATACGCTCACACTTGGCAAAGACTCAGAGAGGGCAGGGGCCGGTTCAAGGTGGCTCGGCTAATAAATGCCAGCGTCAGGATTCTAACCCAGGACATAAGACTTCCAGGTCACTGAACATTAGCACGCCGGTCTCTCCGGGTTGACTAAGTTACGAGCCAGCTCCGCCCCTGCAGGAGTTGTCTCCAAAAAGACAGAAACACGATTGCGCAGATGCCCAGAACAGCACAAATACTTCGCCCAGGTTTCTCAGGGGTCGGAAGGCTTTGACATTGATCAGAGAAAGCAGTTCTGCCCACAAACACCTCGAAAACTCAAGTTTCCTGGTCTTGGTGCAGCACACCCAGAAGGAAGAAAGCGCTCTGTAAACTGAAAGCCGCTAGACAAACAGTAACGAAACGAAGCTTTGGAGACAATACTTGAAGCAGGGGGGGGACGAATAACTTGCTGACAATGGGCACCGGTCAATACTCGGCGGGGCGGGCGGGGGTGCTCCAGAGCGGCTGCAGCCCTCCCCATGGTGCCCGCGGCGCTCCGAGGGCCCGTTTCCGGGATCCAGGTCTAAGGTCTGACCCGCAGGGCCCAGGCCGGACCGGCCCCCAGACCCATCTCAACCGGGAGACAGAGCCCCATCTGCTGTGGACCCTGACGGCGTGGCCCGCTGCGCCGCGTCCCGCTCGGAGGGCCCCTGGCCAAGCCCCGACCCCTCCCAGTGGCAGCCCGCCCACAGTCAGCCCCGCGGCCGCTCACCTACGCGCAGCCCGCGTCCTCCTCTTCCTCCTTCTCGAGGCGTCTGCAGCCGCCCGGCGCCGCCCCCTCCCCTTCCCGCCTTCGCCCCGCCCCCTCGGAGCCGGAACTGCTCCCTTCGGGCCCTTCTCCCCGCCCCCTTCTGCCCCCAGTGTGGCGTCACTTCCGCCAGCGCCGGGCCGCGCGCTGAGAGTCCGCGTCTCGCGAACGCGCCGGGAGCGTCCTCAGAGCCAGGAGCGCGCCCCGCGGATGACAACAAATTCGTCGCGCCGCCGCGGTGCTGTCCGCCTCAGCCCCTGCCGCCTCCCGGCGCGCTGTCTTGCCCCCTTGCCCTGTGCCGACTAGGATCCCCGCGGAAGCCCCCGGGTCTGGGGCGACGGGAGCTCCTCTGTCTTGTCCCCGCCAGGCCCAGCGCGAGCGGAGCCAGCGATGGGGTCGCCCTGAGGGACGCCTGGCGCCGTGAGGGCATGGAGGGGCCACCGCGGGCTTAGGCCCCGCCGCGGCCTGGGGACGCCGGCCGGGACCCTAGGCCCCGCCGCCGCGGCCTGCAGCCAGAGCCTGGGCCCCGAGGCCCGAGCCGCCGCCGCCCGCAGCCCCCGCCGGCCCAGCTGCCAGCCCTCATCATGCCTTGGCCATTTTCCGAGTCCATCAAGAAGAGGGCCTGTCGCTACCTCCTGCAGAGGTACCTGGGCCACTTCCTGCAGGAGAAGCTGAGCCTGGAGCAGCTCAGCCTGGACCTGTACCAGGGCACCGGGTCCCTCGCCCAGGTTCCCTTGGACAAATGGGTAAGAGCTGCCGGCGGCCGGCCGGGCGGGACTCGCTCTTCTCCTTGGGGCGCTTTGAACTAGCGTCATCCAAGGTTGGTGACGTTCAGACCCTCCCCGGCAATTGTTTGGATCCAAGCGTGGCAGGGCTCAGAGAAATATGTTCAAGTCTTGTTGAGTCTGTTTCTAGGGAGTTTGCGCCCCCAAATCACGTGCTCCAGAAACTTAGAGGTAGAGAATCTGCAGTATAGGAATCCGTTGAGTCTGTGGTTTGGGGTCTGTGAAGCTGGCTGAAAGGGGTCCATCGGAGGAGGGGACCAGCGCTGCCCTTTGGGGTAGGAGGGGTCTCGGGGTTCTGTGGCATACAAACCCTATTTCATGAGATGACACCCCGGAAAGATTAAGGATGAGGAGGACCTTTGCGGATGTCAGAATCCTTAGTTCTTCCTTTATTTTGGGTTGGCTGCTTGCACACCGCGGTCTCGGGACAGCGTTTGCCACCTGGAAGAAAGTTAGGTGCTGGCCTCCTCTGCAGGTCTGCCCGCTTTTGCTTCATCATATATTTACAAAGCCAGCCTGTGAATGGTTGTGTGGCCCCATTAGTGCCTGTTGGCTTCACGTGACAGGTCGTAAACGCAGGTGTTGCGAAAGCGCCGAAGCTGCAGTTTTCAGACATTTTAAAACCTGTTTTCTATTTGTCATCCAGAGGCTGCGGGTTGACTCACTGTGTCTTACAGGTGCTTCATGTGTATTTCCACTCACCGTATACGGTTGTACCTGCATGTGTATGTTCAATGCATAGTATTTTACTCAAGTGTATTCAGCCTTG
Source organism: Equus asinus (assembly GCF_041296235.1). Classification (NCBI taxonomy): domain Eukaryota; kingdom Metazoa; phylum Chordata; class Mammalia; order Perissodactyla; family Equidae; genus Equus; species Equus asinus. Next base: position 101,630,553 of record NC_091796.1, on the reverse strand, counting down.
AGTTTGAGAAGAATGGAGTGGCTTTGTTGATTGCGCTGGAGCTGGCTGCTTACAGTTTGTCTTGGTTGTACCATTCTAGAGTTTTGCCATCCTAAAAGCATGCCTACACAGTTTACATTTAGGAATTCATAAACATAGGCCACTTTCCTCTGATAGTTGTGCCAAACAAAAGGAAACCTTTTTTTTTCCTCCTGATTTAAGGAAGAAGCTTGTGGGTTTTTCTTTTATGCAAAAGTATTTATTTTTATTTTTATTTATTTTATTTTTTGAGGAAGGTTAGCCCTGAGCTAACATTTGTGCCCCTCTTCCTCTACTTTATATGTGGGACGCCTACCGCAGCACGGCTTGCCAGGCAGTGTCATGTCCACACCTGGGGATCCAGGCCAGCAAACCCCAGGCCGCCGAAGCAGAATGTGCGAACTTAACCGCTGCGCCACTGGGCTGGCCCCCATGCAAAAGTATTTTTAACAGGGTAGTGACTTCCTTAGCCATAGAACCCTGAAAAACTCAAATTATGGTAACACCTTGTTATGACCCTTAACTGGTACTAATAGGAATAAGCATATATTCTCATCAGTAAGGAGATGACTTAAACTAGGGAGGGTACGCAGGATAGTGGAAAGAGCCCTGGTTTGAATAACAGAAAGACCTAGTCCCACACGAGGCCAGCGCTGGCTGCCACAGTTAGTTCAGTGAACATTAGTGAAGTGTACACTCCATGCCAGGCACTGTGTGAGGATACCGTATTGCTGTAATTCTTACTAGAAGATAGGGATTCTGATGGATGTATTTTTTTCTTTTTTGGTAGGAAGATTGGCCCTGAGCTAACATCTGTTGCCAGTCTTTCTCTATTTTATATGGGGATGCTGCCACAGCAGGGCTTGATGAGTGGTGTGTAGGTCTCCACCGGGGATCCGAACCCGCGAACCCCGAGCTGCTAAAGCGAGAGTGCAAACTTAACCACCTAGCTGGTCCCCTGATGGATAGTTTTTAATTTAACCTCCTATGAGTCTATACTTTTGGTACATTTATGAATAGCTGGTCCCCTGATGGATAGTTTTTAATTTAACCTCCTATGAGTCTATACTTTTGGTACATTTATGAATAGGCTATCTTGAAGGAGAGGGGTTGGACATTTATTAATAGTCTTTTGTGGGTTGAATGAGTTTATGTATTATTCTTTATTGACTTTTCTTTTAATGATCTATAAGGTGGATATTTTTATTTCCATTTTACAGTTGAAGTTAAATAATTTGCTCCTACTCACACAGCTAGCAAGTGGTACAATGAGGATTCAAACCTGTCTAATTCTTGGTTCATTAATTATATGGCTTCAAGCCAAGGAAAGTGCAGTTAATGTTTATTAAGCATCTATTTATTTACTTCAAACACTGTGCTAGGCACTCTCATTTGTGTGGTTTTATTTAATCCTCATGGGAAGTCAGAGGTGATATTTGAATTTTACAGTTTGACTTCAGGATCCTTGGCAGAATAATTTACTGCCAGATTTAATCTGAAGATTGTTTTATTCTGCTCCTTGAAGGTGAAGGATATGCCCAACCAAAACGATAACGTGAAATAAAGCATCCAGTAAATGTTTGCTGTGCTGATTTATTTATTTATTAATTATAGCATTCTGTGTTGATGACTAAGAAAAATCTTGATGTGGCCCTTAGGTATAACTATTCAAAGTTCTGATTCCAAATTCAGTTACTTTTGACACTTGATTTTAATGACTTTCATGACTGAAAAAAAGATAGCTCACAAAGATTCAGGGATCCAAATAGAAGAGTTGCATCATTGGTGACATTGCTAATGTTTCAATTCTCAACCATCAGTTAGACATAGGATTGTGTTGAAATTGGCTGTGACGTTCCCTTCTTCCTGCATCTCAATCAGTTATTCTTGCTAATTAATTGGAAGGTATTTCATTTTTATATAAATAATATACATTTATATATATAAAAATTAACTTTAAAACCTATTTTAAAAAATTCTTTGTTCAGAAGACTTAAATTCATTTGAATAATCTTTCTATGTTTTCAAACCTTTTTTAACCTGTGTTGATAATGACTTAAAAAAAAGGTGGTATTTTTAATAGATATTGTTTCAGCAACAAAATCATGTAACAATGGAAATATTTCCAAATATAATTTTTCAAAAAAAGTTCTCCCTTAGTAAAGGTATCTTTTGAAAAGCAGTTACTTTCTCACTTATTATTAAAGTAGCATATACTAGTGATAACCATCCGTCATCACATAAACAGTCAGCATATTTAGAACTCTTCTCTTTGTGTAGAAGAAAATTGCTTATCATCTTTGAATTCAACTCTTAGATATTTGGCCATAGAAAACCCAGGAAATCAGAAAGTTATTGTCACTTCCTGTCTCTTTACAAAGATTGCACTGTTCAGAGGTCTGCTTTTATTATGTGGAATATAGTATGCTCAAGGAAGTTTCAGTGTGCTGAAGAGGAGCATCCAGCTGAGGGCACCCCCCTTCACTCTTCCCCTCTGTGGAACTCCTAGTCTTCTCTTTGTACTAGTCTGATGTATGGCCTGAGTGAGCGTGCCAGTGCCCATTTGTATACTCAATATTAGCACAACTTTTAAATCTCACAGTGTGAAAAATTTAATATAGGATGTCTAATTTTCTTCCTCCTTCCCTAGACACAGATCATCTGTTGTACTCTCTGGAATATAGACGCCCCACTTTGGAGATCACTGCCTTAAAAGGGCCTGATGTGGCGGGAGGAGCAGAGGGAAGGCATTTGGAATTCTTCCACAATTGGAATGGGCTATCTTATTAGTTCATGAGTTCTTTTCCCATTGAGTGGTCAAAATGCAAAATATCAAAAGAAGGAAATTTTGTTTGGGTGGGCGTTTGGATTTGATGACTCATTCTTTTCACACTTTTAAGACTGTGACTTTATTCTTATTTTTTTAGTCAAGTTTTTTCATTACTTAGTTCAGTACATTTATTGAGCTCTTGGCACGTGCCACTCTGATGGCACTGGGCATATAGCAGCGAACTAGATAAAGACCCTTTTCTCACAGAAGTTCAACGTGTCCAGGAAGATAGATGTTAATTAATTATATTGAAGCCTTTTAATTTCAATTTAATAATCTGTTTCTGTTGCTTTGCTGCTTATGCTGGTACTTATAATAAAATTATCTTGTGTTCAGGAAACATTGACTACTAATCATTTGCCAAACGCTGTAGTAGAGACCAGTGTTAGCTTCTCTTTTTCTGTCTTTGTGCATGAAACTCATTGATGATAATTGAAAGCAAAATGGCCTTAAACAAAACAAGCAAAACTCTAAGGTAATCTACCATAGGGCACTTCTTTGCTGAGTAGTTCAGGTGGCTCTGCTTTTAGTTTAAGAATTATTGAATCATGTGGACATAACTTCAGTGGACTAATGAGGAAGGTGTTGCCTGAGTAAATAACAGGAAATCAACTTGGCCAAGTAGGTTGAGAATTTTGTTGTACTCATACACTGTGATAGACTTTGAGGTTTCACAGAATAAGTGCATTTCTGAGTACCGTATGATATAGGATATAGGGGATTTTGCCAGGTGTGTATAAGATTGTGTATAAGTGTAACCTATTTGAACATCTTATACTTAGGGATATTATATTGCAGCTTAGTGGCACAGTTGAAATTCTTGAACTGTTGACTCTCTCCAGAACGATTTCCTTAACATTTACCGTATTTTTTCTTTTAATAGTATTCTTCAGTACTGTAATAAAACTTCCTGAACTGTTATACTTAAGTTTAAGGTGGCCACAAAATTGAGACAAATGAAGACTTGGTGTTTATTGAGAAGAGAATTCTATCAAATCCAGTTTCCTAGATGGTGTCTCATGTTGACAGATCCCCATGTTACAGAGTCTGTCATTGCCTATATACAGTTTAAAACACTTTGGTATATTTTTAATTATTTTTATATAACTAATATATATGCTCCTGGCAAAAAACTCAAACAGTAAAGAAAGGTGCTATATCTATCTATATCTATCTACGTATATATATCTATAAAGAAATATATAAAGTATGAAGTAATAGCCCTTTATTTCATCTCTCCCAGAGATAACGTTATGGTGCAAAAATTTCAGACTTTAATTATGGAAATACTTATGAAATTAGCAGTTCTGAGCTACTGCTTTTGTCTTATATGATGGCTTCTTTTTAGTATCAAATATTTAAATTTTTCTTTTAAAATTGATATGAAAAGATATGAAAAGCACTAGGTTGGTGGTGAAATAGCAAATACTAGCAGAGAAGGAGAAGGTTGTCCCCACACCCCAATCATGTGGGTGGGGAGCAAGTGGGAGAGGAAAGGAAGAGATTGAGATTGGGGCGAGAATAAGTTTTAACATTGATTGAGGGGGCCTTGGAACATCCAGATAGGGATTCTCAGGAGGCGGTGGGAGCTATAGTATTGGCATTGAGGAAGAGCTGGAGATAAAAATTTGGGTTATCAGAGTATCAGTAGTGACTGAAACACTGGAACGGCACGGAGTGCTTGGGTAGTAGGTAGATTAGACTGAGACAGAAAAGGCTGAAGACGAAATTTAGGCGAATGCCAACATTTTAAGTGGTAAAGGATTAGAAAAAAGACTGAAAGTGTAAAGAGTGTTACGGAAGCCAAGGAAAGTTAGAATTCCAAAAAGAGAAGTGACCATAGGAATTAGATAGAGATAAGAATTCAAGGAAGATGAGGACTGAACATTGTTTGTTGCTTTTGTCGGTTTATTGGCAGTTAAGAGTGGTTTCAGAGGAGCTGAGGGTTAGCAGGCAGTAGTTTGTGGTTTGAGCAAATAGCTACCTTGACTAAAGAAAGAGGAATGCAGTTAATGACAAGGGGACTTGGAGTTGAGGTAGGGGATTTTAATTTGCTTTGGAAGATAATGACCATTTATTAAGCACCTTCCATCTCTGTATAATGTACTGAGTGCTTTTATATACATTTTCTTGCTCTAAGTTGGGTGTTATTTCCATTTTACCATGAAGTTAAGTAACTTACTCAGGCTTAGTATTTGCAGTGCAGCCAGATTTCAAACCTAAGTCTTTCTGATTCCTGTATTCCTTTTGTACACCTACTGCTTCAAACGATTCAAGAGATCTGAGCTTCTCAAACATTGGCAGCACTGGATTCACCTGGGAAGTTTGCTAACATGCAGACTTTGGTCTCCTTCCCTATAGATTCTGGTTCTAAAGACCCGAGAATCTGCATTTTTAAGAAGCGTCTCCTAGTGGATTCTGATGCATGTGGTCCTTGACTGCATTTTGAAAAACACTAGCACTAAAGGGATTGAGAATTTTTCCATTTAGTTTTAAAAGTTTGTTCTGTAACTGATCTTCAGTTGCCATGTCTGTAAAATGGGCACAAAAATATCTCATTGAGAGGGCTGTTGGGAGGATTTAATGCAATAATGTAGGTATAAAATAGTACAGTGTCCTGTATATAGTAAGTGCTAATTAAATGTTAATTGGTCTGAATCAGTTCTTGCAAATTTTTATGCTCTATTTTATTTCTGTTTGAATTCTGATGCCTTGGTTTAAACTAATAAGGATGTATTCTTTTCCTAGTTAGTCTTATGGTATGTATTAAAAAGAAACATATAAACTTTCTTCACACTGTGCAGCACAGCTCGACTTCCCAGTAGTGCTCGGCATTGTGCAGCTTAGGCGCTGGAGAAAATAAAGAGCAAGAGTCAATGCTTATTAAGTGTTTACTTGGTTCCAGGAGCTATGTTGGTAGCTTTACACGTTATTCTGTCGTTTACGCTCACTGTAACCCCATGAGATAGGTACTGTCTCTATTCTATGGATGAAGAAATGCAGACTCAGAAGTTAAGAACTTGTCCAAAGCCACCCAGCTAGTAAATGACTGAGCCTGACCTGACCACATGCCCTGTTTGAAAGGAGCGTTCTTCAGTCGTGTTTGCTCAGTTTTCTCTTAAATTTTGAAAAACTACAATTCCTTTAAAATTGACTTTAAAAATTTTCATAAGTTTAAATAGTTTTAGAGGATAATTTTTGTTGTAGTATTGATATAAAATATAATTTTTTTCGCCCAGTAGGATCTAAATGCCCACATTATATATTTTAGAAATGCCGGAATAAGTTCTTTATTACTAGTTGAAAATCTGACATCGTATTTTTTCCTATTGAACCCATATATCCATCCTACTTCCTCTGCAGTTTTGGTGTAACTTACATATTTTATGCTTAAGTCTTTTATTGATCAAGCTATCATTTCTCTACAATAAGAGCATGTAACTAAGTTGAAATTGATCATTTAAAAGAATTTCCTCTTACCATTAAGCTTTCTTTTGCATTAAATGAATATTTTCTACTGTAACATTTTAATTTCTTTAATGATGTCTTCACAGGTTTTTTTTTTGAGTTTTTTAGTGGCTTTCTTAGTGGTTGCTTTAGGGCTTACCATATTAATCTTAACTTATCAGTAACTCCTTCAGATAATCATTAGGCATTGTGTTAAAATTTTTCCTCTGGATTGCGTTATTAGTACAGTTATTATAAGTGTGGTCGATCAAAACAATATAAATATATTATACATTTGAATAATTAAACATAAAAACTTTTATTGGAAATATATTTCTTTTTTTATTGAATTAAATTAATTAACTTTTTTGAGGAATATTAGCCCTGAGCTAACATCTGTGCCTGTCTTCCTCTATTTTGTATGTGGGTCGCCATCACAACATGGCCACCCATGAGTGATGAAGGTCCGCCCTTGGGAACTGAACCTGGGCCACTGAAGTGGACCATGCCAAACTTAACCATTACACTGCTGGGCTGGCCCTTAACCCGTTTCTTTTTCTTTTTCTTTTTTTTTGAGGAAGATTAGCCCTGAGCTAACAGCTGCTTCCAATCCTCCTCTTTTTGCTGAGGAAGACTGGCCCTGAGCTAACATCCATGCCCATCTTTCTCTATTTTATATGTGGGACGCCTACCACAGCATGGCTTTTGCCAAGTGGTGCCATGTCTGCACCCAGGATCCGAACCGGGCAACCCTGGGCTCCCGAAGCAGACCATGCTCACTTAAACACTGCACCACTGGGCTGGCCCCTAACCTGTTTCTTAAATGTTGGTGTTTATCAGGATTCTATCCTAGGCCTCTTGTTATTTCACCCTGCAAAAGTTCCCAAAGGCTGTCTGTCTCTCCTTACTCCTGAGGCTTCATTTACTGTCTGTTTGTAATGCCCTTCTGTATCTCCAGGTCAGAGGGCTCTCCTGAGCTCTAGACTAGAATATCTAGCCACCTCCTAGACATCTCCACCTAGGTGTCTGCTCATATGTATTCTTTGGAACTGAGCTCCTCCTCTTCCCCTAACCTGCTTTTCCAGGTTTCTCTATCTCAGTAAACAGCCCACTATCTGAGCAGTTCAAGCCAGCAACCTGGGAGTCGTTCTTCATTCCTTCTTTTCTTTACTCTTCGTGATGCCAGTTAATTCTACTTCCTAATGTAACTGGCCTTAGTGTCATTATTCTTGCCAAACCAGTTATTTTAGCTTCTCTTAGTTTTGCTTTCCTCTGACATGCTCTACATGGCGGCAGGAGTAGCCCACTAAAAGTTCTAATCTCATCATGGCACCCTTGCTTAAAATCTTTCCATGGCTTCACATGGCCCTTGAGAGAAAGTTCAGACTCTTAAACATGAATTACAAGGTTCTTTGGATTCCACTCCCTTATCTTTGTAGCTTTATCTCTGCCTCATAACCCTGGCACGTTACACTAAAGCCTAAAGCAGCCTTTTTTTCCCCAAATGCTCTTGTATCTCAGTATGTGTACTTGTGCTCTTTGACCTCTGCTTTTGTGAATCCTTCCGCGTGCTGTTGTCTCTACCTGGACCACTTTGCCTGGTTAACTCCTTGGCCTTCTCTGATCTCAGCTTAAAATAGCACTTCCTCAGGCGGCCTGCCTTGAATCTCTGGGTTGGGTTCTATTACATACTCAAATAGCACAGTGTACTTCCTCTGTCATGCAGCTCGTCACACTTTAATTACGTGTGTCTTTTGTGGTAAGCTATCTTGTAAGCTTAGTGAGGACCGGGAATCATCTTTATCTTGGTCTCTGCTTTCTTTAGCCCTAGTGCCTGACACATATATGAGCATATTCAGCATCTTTGAATAAGTTAACAATTTTGAGTTCTTGTGATTTCAGAATGCACTTGGTTTTTCTCTTTAGTGTCTCAATGAGATCCTGGAGTCAGCAGATGCGCCTTTAGAAGTCACTGAAGGATTCATACAGTCAATTTCTCTGTCAGTTCCATGGGGCTCCTTGCTACAGGATAATTGTGCACTGGAAGTGAAAGGGTTAGAAATGGTCTTTCGACCTAGACCTCGCGTAGGTAAGTGTGTTATTTGTTTCTGTTTTGTTCGTTTCTGTTTTTATTCTTCAGAGATTGGGACGGTAACCTAATTGCATTAAATTCAGTATTTATTACTCAGTGTTGTATTTGTGAGACTTTCAGTGTATAAAATATTAGGACTTGGTCTATGTAGGGTGTGTGTTATTGTACCTTTACAGTTATTTCTCTCCCTGTTTACCCACAGGAACTTAATAATATATAGATGATTTGGTTTAATTATTTGTTATCAACTATCTAAAGTGACTTGTGCTTTAAAGATTCAAAGTATTGTGCAAAGTATTGTGCAAAGAAGTGCTCAGAGATTGATGGAGAAATGTTAAAAGGACACAGGATAGACTTGAAGGGGTTCCCATTGACCAAATCTGGGAAGACTTGAGTATCAAAAAGAATAATGACAATAATGGATTATAACACACTAAATGAAAAAAAGCCCCTAACTCTATGTTGATACAAATAAATAAGTATGTAGGGGAGGCAGGGAGAAGGGAAAGCTCTTCACTGCCGTAGAATACCTATTTATAAACATAGAAAAAATGGTAGAATATCAGCATGTTTTTGGCCACCAAAGTAAAAATTGATACAAGTGAGAATCATCAATGAAAGTTAATACCTGTTAGTGAAAGGTTGTTGAGGAGCTTGATATTTAGACAGTATCAAAATATCTCGCACTGATTACGTATTATTTATACAGGGAAGAAAGTTTCTTTTACAGTGGAGAAAGTTGACAGTCACCACATAACCTAGTGATCAAATTTAACCTCCTCAGTAATGGGTCAAACTGATATCATGTATATCCTGATGTGATGGACTGAGAAGGGCACACCACCACTTATGTACTGTTCCTGCTAAAAGTGCTTAATCTGAATCAAATTTTAAGGAAGCAGTCAGACAAATCCAAAATAAGGGAAATTCTATAAACTAACTGGTTGGTATCCTTAAAATACCATTGTCATGAAAGAGAGAAGAGGTGGAGGAACCATTCCAGGTTAAAGGAGACTAAAGACATGAATCACTAACTGCAGTATATAATACTGGTTTGGGTTTTTTGTTTTTTGTTTTTTTTTACTATGAAGCATGTTTTGGGGATAGCTGGGAAAATTTGGGTATGGAAGGTATATGAGATTATAATAGTGTGTCACCGTTATGTTTCTTGGGTGTTAATGCTATTGAGCTTTTGCAGGAGAATGTTCTTGTTCTTAGGAGTCAGATGCTGAAGGATTTAGGAGTGAGTGTTACGGTGTCTGCAGTTTACCTTCAAATAGTTCAGCAAAACTATGAGAGTGTGTGTATATTTGTGTGTGTGTATTGTATAAGCCAATAAGTTATGACAGTAAGTCATCTTAAATTCTGAATTTAAATTTTTCTTTCAGTGACAAGTGATATTTGTAAAGATGTACGTGAAGAATTCTAATCCCAAGTACTGTCTGAAACACCAAAGTTTTAAATTATGCCTTCTAGAATTGTAGCACCATTATTTTCAATATTGGTAATCTATGTATAGAAATCCTCCTTAATAGTCTGGTATTTAATGATCAAGAATATTTTATCTTTTAACCATATGAGTAGATACAATAATACTTTTCTATGGAAAGTCAAGTATTTTCCCCTTACGTTGAAAATATTCCATTAGAAGGGCTTTTAAATTCCATTTTGGAAGGCAGTAATTACGGTAATCTCTGTCAGTTTGTTTTGAATAATGTGACAAAGTGTGGTGGAACTCTCTCATGAGGGAAGGCTGGAAAGGACTTTTCACAGTTCATGTATTCCTTCCTCCAAGGACGCTCTTCTGTTTAATCTACGTTTGTATTAACCTTCTAAAGCCTAGGCCACCTGCTACCTCTACCAGAGTTCCTGTGAATTCCTACAGCTAGAAGAATTAACCTCTTTTCTTAGCTGTCATAATGTTTCCCGTTGATACTCAGTAGTTGCCTACTAATTCTTCTTAATCATCTCTCATTTCTTCCACTATATTGTGGGCTCTCTGAGGGCAGAATTAATAATTATTTTATTTTTCTATCTCCTACTGCTGGCCAGATCGGGTCTGTCACCTGTCATGTGTTTTTGTAAATAAATTTTTTTTAAACACCACCATACTCATTTATTTATTTATTCTCTGGCTGCTTTTGCACTGGGTGAGAGAGTTGAGTAGCCATGATAGAGACCGTATGGCTCACGAAGCCTAAGATATTCACTGTCTGACCCTTTAAAGTTGTCAACCCTTGCCCTACAGTATTTTGAACAGTACCATGCAGATGTAAAATGCCCTGTTAAATACTTGTTGAATGAATATGTGAGTTAATATTTGGCAGATATATATCACGTAATGAGAGCACATGTCTCTGGACTTTTTTCTGTGATCTGTTTTTTTTCCCTTCTTAGTTATTATAAGATGATGTTTGCTCAAGAGCAATTTCTAAAATAATTCTAGAATTATTATCCCTCGGTAACACCATGATATTAAATATCTCATGGAGGATTAAAAATTTACCTGTTTGAAATGTGTTGTTTTAAGAAATGGCTTTGTTGTAACTATGGGAAATTATTTAGGATTAATCTATATTTTCTGCAGCAACTGGTTCCGAGCCTATGTATTGGTCAAGCTTCATGACGAGCAGTATGCAATTGGCAAAAGAATGTCTTAGCCAGAAACTGACAGATGAACAAGGAGAAGGATCCCAGCCTTTTGAAGGACTTGAAAAGTTTGCTGAAACCATTGAAACAGGTTTGGCATTACTGATTATTTTAAAAAATTTTAGGTTTTATATGATAATTTAGTACCTTTATTTAGTAAGCCTTGTATACGCCAAATCCATTGGAATGATTTTTAAAAGAATTACTAGAATTGATGTTATTTTAATTATTGTATTCAATTTAATTTCATATTCTTTTGTACCCTACTTTCTCCTCTGTTTATTTTATTAGACTTGCATAATGAAGGATTAGAATTCTACTTATAATGTTAGTCATTGCCCCAAATGTCTGTTGAGATGTAACGTGGGGTAAATGCTCAGTAAGGCAAATATTTATTATAAAACTCAAGATTTTGGGATTTTTAAGGAAAGAAGTTCAACTTTTTTATTTTGTAAGTTCTTATTAAACTAATTTAGTATTTATTCCTTTCATTAGAAGTTTTTATTTAGTATACATATGGTCTCATGTTGATGGTTACGTGTTTACTCTAGTACTAAGAAGAGTAAAAGTCACTTTTATAGACACTGTCTTGAGAATTGAACATGTGCCAGAAAATTCCAAAACTGGAACTGCACTTGAAATTCGAATAGAAAGGTAAGACTTCTTATATCTGAAAACAAATGACCCTAGTCTTTTCTTTTGTAAGTAATAAAATCTAACTCTCATTATATTTCGTGATGCTTTTAGATATTAGAGGTGATGATGTTAAATTAATGTGTTGCATAGTTTCAGGGTAAAGTGCTGCTCTCCAAGTTATATTCTAATCCCATTATTGAAAATTTAAAGTACCAGTTGGGGTATAATTATATATAATACGATGTTGAAGTCAATGCAACTAATTCTCTTTTAGTTAATATCAAATCAGAATAATGAATTTTGAGTGCTACTGAATTTAAGGCATTCCCACTGGAGTTTTTTCATACGAGCTGTGCACTATTTAGGCATGTCTCATTAACGTGAAAGGCTATTTTGCTTTCCTGTGCTTGCTCTAAGTGCTGCTTTAGTGAGAAGGGCTAAGACTACTGTTTTGTTTGAGGATTCTCTGAGGGTATTTTAAGGCCAATATGTGTAATAGTGATTTACTTAAAAAGATATACACACATCACTTTTAGTTTTCGGTGTGTGCCCACTTGGAACTCTAAAACGGAGTGATTGATGTACACGCTCCTGAGTGTTGATTTGGGATAGGAGCTGTTCACCTGTGTCTTAATGCCATTTGAACTGCTGACGGAAGTAAGCAGAATGCACACTGAGCGCTAAAGACACTTTGTATATGGATCTCTTGGGGGCCTTTACCAAATTTTAAGCAGATATGTTATGGTTTCTGTCTTTCACAAAACATACCTATTAGTGAAACAGTTGTTGTTAACAGATCTTTGAAATTAGGTTGCATTATCTTAAATGGTCTATTAAAAATTATCTAAAATCTCATGCAGTTAGAACTACATTCTGTATTTTGTGGAAACTGAAGATCAATCATAAGAACTCATGGAATAGTCATTTGATTTCAAGAAATGTCATTCACTTCAGACTTATGACTTGGGGCCACATGTCCTCTCACTATTACCAAGAGATATTTGTGAGGGAGCACGGGAATGTTTTCCTTGAAGCTAACTTTAGGAAGTTAGTAATGTTTTCCCCAAATTTAGGAACCTCTCAAAGTTATTCTTCTTGGGTCAAGGTCTCTTCATGGGAATATTTACTGAAGTAAAGCATGGTAATGCTGGCTCACATTATAGGCATATTCTAAGGAGTGTTAACACTTGAAAAATCCCTTTAACTTAAAAAGCTATGTGCATTTCTTTTAATTGCAAGTAGATTTTCCTAGAAGTTTTATGCAAATGCTCATTTTGTTTTTAACTTTCAGAACTGTATATTGTGATGAAACTGCTGACGAGTCCTCAGGAATAAATGTACATCAACCCACAGCTTTTGCTCACAAATTACTTCAGCTCTCTGGAGTGTCTCTCTTCTGGGATGAGTTTTCTGCATCAGCAAAATCTTCCCCAGTGTCTTCAGCTGCACCAGTGGTAAGAAAAACACCACCAAAAAACAACAAGTAAATCACGGATTTTTAAAAGGTTTAAATGAGGGCTATTCAATCTTGCTAGGATATATAATATCTGTTAATGAGTTTGCATCTAATCTGAAAGTTAACACAAATATTCAGTAATGGGGGTATATATTTCAGAGATTTTAAAACACTCGTATTTATAATTAATGCCTTTCCTAGCAGTGTGGCTTATTAATTGGATAAAGAAACATTAGATACTGCATCTTTGGGAAAAATGGTATATTAATATTTAATAGCCTTTAACAGTAAAAACAGGAAATCAAACAGTGTTCACATGTATCTTTAATAATGAATGTTTTGCTGAAAATTTATCTTATAAATCATACCTTAAAAAAGCTTTATAAGGAACTCTTTGTTAATCTCCTAAGATTAGAGAGTCCTTTTATAAGTCATTCCATAATTTGCCTTTTATGTTATTTCATAGATCATATTTTCTTAATTATAGAATGTCTGTTAAGTTTTCGTATTGCTATAACTTGAATAGATGCTGTGCTTTTTTCATAACTTTCTTCTCCATGATTTGCCTGTATTATCAGGGTACTCTGCTAACATACTACTGGGTTTCATGCTAGTTGTAGGATACTGGTTTATCCATTGTCACGTAATACAGTTTTGCCTGTCAAATATTTCATTCTTCTTAAGTTAGTGATTGTATTTTGCATTTCAGTTTATTTACACAAGTATTTTAAAGAATTACTTTATTCTTACTGCATTATTGTAGGAAACTGAGCCAAAGCTGTCACCTAGCTGGAATCCCAAAATTGTGTATGAGCCACACCCACAACTAACGAGAAATTTGCCAGAGGTAGCACCCTCTGACCCAGTGCAGATTGGAGGGCTGGTTGGTAGGTTGGAGTTGAGTCTCACTTTGAAACAGAATGAAGTACTTCCTGGAGCTAAGGTCAGTATTTGTTTTATTTTCTATAGTAAAAAACAAAATACAACTACAAGTATTCTTTAACCTATGCAGTGACCCTCTGACCGTTGCTGTAGATTATCCTGTAACTAGGATATCCACTGTCCTGGAGTCAGCATTTTACTCTCAGCTGGTGCTCTGTCCTTAGGTCACAAAGTCCGTGTGCGGACTGTCTGCCCTCCTGCTGCAGCTCAGGTTTTCGAGCTGCCTCTTACACTCGCTCTCCTCATTCCAGCAGTTCAAAACATTCCTTAGTTCAGGTAACTAGGAATTTACTAAAGAGTCTTTCTATAATTCATAAAGTTAAGTTTAAAGGAGAAGAGATTTGGAAAGCAAAAAGTTAACTGTAGGAGATGTTTAATGATATGGATGTAAAAATGTCCACCTATGTGTATTTTAAAGGAATGACTGTTTTTATAGTTGTATAATATTTATGAAAAGAGACTGATTTTTTTCATGATGTTTCATAGCTTTTTGAAGACAGTGTAAAGACAACTATACTTGTTTCTTGGGGAACAATATTGAACAGTCAGTTGGAGAATCAGGAAACTTGCATTTATTTAGTCAGTCAAAGATGTATTTGTCGAGTTATTTTCAGACTTTGAAAACTAATTTTCTATGTAATCTCTGTAAAATGTAGTTTATATTAAGCAGATATCAGGGTTTATTCATTTGGTTATTTACTGATCTCCCTAGCTCTAGGTGTTTGAGTGACTGCTGCAGGCCAGGCCTCTGCAAGTTCTTGGGACAGAGGCAGAGATGAGTGGAATATCGCTTTGCTTAAAAAGATATAAGGAGTATAGAAATTGCTGTGGGAACATGAAAGAGGGGTCTCTGAGTACACGTGAGTGTACATGAAAAGGTTTGCAGAAGATTGAAGGATCCCCAGAAATCCTTCCTTTGACTGGAAAGCTTGACTAGAGTTGGAGGAGGAGGAAGGGAAGGTGGTGGTTAGAGTGACAGCGTTCCTGTTATTGATCATCCCCTCCTCCTCGTTTACTGCTCTGTCCTACCTCAGATGGTACGAAATCCTTTCACCAGGTCTTAAGCCTCTTCCTAAAAGAATGTGAGATTGTTCATGGAGCAGAAAGCTATGGGTATGTGTAAGCGCTGCCGGGAATCCTGTGCTGTGGTGATATCCTTGCGAAACCCAAACCCCCGTGCCTCTGGGGAATGCATTTGCTGTTTCTCTAAGAAGAAAGAACTGTAGCACTAAGGTTTATCGTTCTGTTTTGATTAGTTGTACACAGCCCTCAACATTTGTGTATTTGATCTTTGTGCAAACCCAAACTTGTGCACATTACATCTTGATTTGTATAAATGCCTTTTAGATGTTACTTTTGGGCATCTGTGTGTCAGGCGACTAATGAACACCTGGAACTAAGGCGCGGTGGCATTGTCTGCCAACCAGTGTTTAACATTTGCAGACATTGCTGTCCTTGCCTTTCTGGTAATTTTTGTGTAATAACTTGGGTATTTGAGTACATTTTGTTCTTATTTATGACAGTGCTAAACGGAAAAATAAAAGCTCTAGATGTTAGCAGTGAGAAACATAGATTTCATAAACTTAATACAGTATAGACAAAGATGACATTAATTAGAAGTGCTCAAAGGGTGAGAGCTTTAGTCTCTTTCCAGTGTTTGTTAGACTTAAGTCTTTCAACTGTGGGTTCAGAATGTTATGAAAGATTTCATATATTTTTTAGTTCTCTGAGATTAGTACCCACCTAATAGTGTGTAAGTCTGGTGTTTTGTGTATTCAATTTTAGCATATGTTTTCAGGAATGCATTATATAGGAAAATAGGGGACTGCCTGTATTGAATTTGCAGACATTTTGTTTCAATTACCATGTTACATTGAATTTGGAATTTTTTTTTTGAGGAAGATTAGCCCTGAGATAATATCCACCACTAATCTTTCTCTTTTTGTTAAGGAAGATTGGCCCTGAACTAACAGCTGTGCCCATCTTCCTCTATTTTATGTGTGGGATGCCTGCCACAGCATGGCTTGATAAATGGTGTGTAGGTCTCTGCCCAGGATCTGAACCAGCGAACCCCAGGCCACTGGAGCGGAGCACGCAAACTTAACCGCTATGCCACTGGGTTGGCCATGACATTTGCTATTTTAGTTATATTCTATCACTTATATTTCTAGAGGAAAGGAATATGTGTTTTGTTCTTTGTATGCCGAACTCAGAATGTACTAATAATGAAATATTTCTATGAAAATTATGAATGAAATTTGATCGTTCGTTCTAATAAAGGTCAGAGATTATGCTTTCAATACTAAGAAATTAAAAAATTTTAAAATTTGACGTATGATCAGAAAGAGATTTTCCCACTATCCCCAGCCTTAACTCCTTGATGATTCATGGCCTGGGATGTCAGCACTCAGTAAGGAGCCCCATAAAACAAGTCCTGTTTGGGCAGAATGGGCAGCCATGCCAGGGAAGGAGTGAGGGCTTTCCATCTGGGTCAGCCTAGGTTAAAATCCTGGCTCTGGATCTGTGAGATGCCCTCATGCAAGTCACTTAATCTTCATGAACCTGTTTCCTCATCTGTAAAACAGGAACAGGACTAAGAATTAGAGAACATATAATGAAAGTATAGTGCTTCAATACTCAAAAGAAGATGATAATGTTATTATTATCGGAGAATATAGTCTTAGATCATGGAAATTTCTCCAAGTTACTATGTAAATTATTTTATTTTTGTTTTTAGAATCAGAAGAAATTTGTTTCTCTCCTGGGGAAGCTGCCATTTTCCAAATAGAAATAGGTTTTGAATTATTTTTAAATTGCAAAATGGCATAAAGATAATAGGAGTTGGTGTTAGAACTAAGAGGAGGTGAATGAAAAGTAAGGCAGGCCTATTCAACTTGTGAGAATGTGATGTAGAGAAGAGAGTAATTGCTTTTGTCACAGTATACTCCACAGGAATCAGGATGAGAATGGGATGAGGCTTTTAGTTCTAGAAGGAAAAAATAGACAGAGTTGGAAAAGAGAAGGGAAGTGCCCAGAGCCCCCTCTTCCATCGGCATTACGCTCCCCTGCCCAACAGAGAGTGGGCTTTGTGGAAGATAGTGGGCGTTCAGAGAGGCACACTTGGTAGAGAAGGTTGGCACGTGTTCTGCTGAGGAGTGTGATCCATGGGCAAGCTTCTGAAAGCCAACTTTATTCGCTGTTGGTTTGAATCAAGCTTTAAAGATGATGATTTGAATCTTTTTGAAATCATGATGGGAATGAATATTGGACCACTGCTACCTTAATATTCTCTCTTGGAGACTATGTCTTAAGGCCTCCTCAAATACCTTAAATACTCAGAAAACTTAGAGACAAAAAGTATGACACTGGACTTGCCAACATGGAGTTTCTCAGAAGGATTTTCTCCCTTAGAGTAACAGTTTGGTGGCCTTTAAGTCTTTTCGTTTAGATTGTGTGAATTAGTAGAGAGAATCTTAGGTGAAGGAGTCTAAGACTAAATAATCAGTATTCATCTCAGTGCAGTAAAATACTGGGATTTATGGTGATGAAGTTATAAAGCGTGTTCATCCTAAGTATTTTTTTTTTTTTTGAAGTTGGATATTGATGGACAGATAGACTCTATTCATCTATTCCTGTCACCAAGGCAGGTACACTTGCTTTTGGATATGTTAGCAGCTGTTGCTGGACCAGGCAAGTATAAGTCTGTTGTTACTATTTTTAATTCTTTAAAACTTTTTAGTTAAAATGTATAACATGCATATAGGAAATTCTGTTATTATATAGGATTGTGTGAAATTAAAAAGATGTATTGTAAATAAGAATCCTAAATAGTTAAATTTGATTGAATCTATTTGTGTTACCATTGCACAAATTATCATTCACATTATTTGTGTTACATTCTTAACTTTTTCAAAATTCCTTGGTTGGGGATAGTACTTCATACAACTGAGAAAGTATAATTCTTGAACACAGTAAGTAGCACACATTTTAAAATATTTTTAATGACTTTTCTGTCAAAGATAAGATTTTGTGATTCCTAGCTAGCTGCTTAAAGCTATTGCTTAGTTCTCTGATTAATATTAAATAGTGGTGGTTTCGCACTGACTGGTATTAAGTTGCCATTGGTATTGGATAAGTAGGTTTTGGGAGAGAAATGATTAAGTAACTCCAAACTTAATTACTGTTTTGCTTTCCCTTTGTGTACTTGTAGAAAATTCTAGCAAAATAGGGTTAGCTAATAAAGATAGAAAAAATCGACCCATGCAGCAGGAAGACGAATATCGAATTCAGATGGAATTAAATCGGTATTATTTGAGAAAAGATTCCCTCTCTGTGGCTGTATCTTCAGAGCAAAGCTTTTATGAGACAGAAACAGCTCGTACGCCTTCTAGCCGTGGTAAGCAACTCCAAAAGTTGACACCAAACTCATACATTAACTTCAAAGAGCAAAATAAACTTAATTTTGGCCGCTGTGAAATGGAGTTTAGTAATGAATAAATTAAAGATCCATACTGTGAGAAGATTTAAATTTATAAGTTGATCTAACCACAGCATTACAGGGAAGCATAGGCACATGTGTGCTACAGTATCGTTTTTTGATTGTGTAGTTTTGTTTTGTAAATCACGATTTATGCTAAGGGAAGTCAATTTATAAAAATGTAGATTTACGCAAAAGATAAATTGGGGGTAATTGTTTTGTCAAATTCTTATATGCTCATGTAATGATTTACAATAGATTCCTTTAAATAGGAGCCTTTCTCTATTAATCTTTCTATCAGTTATGTGTAAACATAATCTTTACCTAGTTTACTTTGCATTTACGGGTGTTTCAGAATGTAGAAGCACTAATACCATAAATAATAAGAATCAATTTAAGTATGTAATGTTGAACTAAATAAAAAATTAAAGTCTCAAATTTTGGCCATAACAAACTTCATTTGTATGAGGATGAAATATTCTCCAGAAAGAGGGAATTAAAACATAAATAGAATTCTAAATAATATATTTAACTCTTTTTCTTTTTTTAAAGAAATAACTGTATCCATATGAAACCAGAGATTGCATGACATTTATACTATTTTAAAATCTGGATTTTAACTCCTGAATTGTCATATTACACTTAAAAATATACCATGTAATACTGCATTTCATATATTAAAAAAAAAACCAAGTTCTTCAGTAGGATAGCTTAATCTTTTGTTAACCTGTATTCAGTTGAGTTTTTACTATGCCATTAATATCTTGGATCCAAATAAATTACCCCATTGGAAGTAACAAAATTTAGGGTGTCACTATATGTCAGATAATCTGAAGGAAGACTGTTATGTTAATGTGTATTAACTTACTTTAAAGACGTGAATTGGTGGAATTATAATACAATTGACAAAGTGTAATTCTCTTTAGAGGAAGAAGTTTTCTTCTCCATGGCTGATATGGACATGTCCCATAGTCTTTCTTCTCTTCCACCCCTTGGGGATCCCCCAAATATGGACCTTGAATTATCGCTAACTAGTACATATACAAATACCCCAGCAGGATCTCCATTAAGTGCTACTGTGGTAAAGTATTATTTAAATTTTGTTCTATTCTCGGAAAGTTGGCATCTAAAATTCTACACTTTATTCACGTGCTTTAAAAATATTCTTCTGTAGCTTCAGCCAACATGGGGAGATTTCCTTGATCATCATAAAGAACTGCCAGTGAGAGGGTCCACATTGCCATCCAACCTAGTTCACTCGGCACCTTTACAGAAGACCTGTAAGTAAAAATAAGATATTTGTTGATAGTTTCCACTGGAATTTTTAAAAATTTAAAGATTAAAAAAATATATTTGGGGCCAGCCCAGTGGCATAGCAGTAAAATTCGCGTGCTCCGCTTCTGCGGCCCAGGGTTCGCCAGTTCAGATCCTGGGTGTGGACCTATGCACCGCTCATCAAGCCATGCTGTGGTAGGCGTCCTGCATACGAAATAGAGGAAGATGGGCACAGATGTTAGCTCAGGGCTAATCTTGCTCAAAAATTATATATATATATTTTTTATTTTTGGTGAGGAAGATTGGCCCTAAGCTAATATCTGCCAGCAATCCTCCTCTTTTTGCTTGAGGAAGATGGTACCTGAGCTAACATCTGTGCCCGTCTTCCTCTTTTCCGTCTGTGGGATGCCTGCCACAGCGTGGCTTCAGGAGTAGCACATAGGTCCATGCCTGGGATCCAAACTGGCAAACCCTGGACTGCTGAAGCGGAGCTTGCAAGCTTAACTGCTACATTACTGGGCTGGCCCCTATATTTGTTTTTTAAAAATGCCATTCTACTACGTCTTTTCTTTTTCTTCATAAGTTTTTTTTGATTCTAGACCATTTAACAAAGTTTAGAAGAAAATGAAATATTGTTGAACGGTTGCCTGTGAAGTGTTAGAGAATAGTTGCCCCTGCATTTTATTCTTTGTGTATTTAAATGCTTAAATATTTTTAGTAAAAAGTATATCATAAGTTTCCTATTATTATTGCAGTTTAAGGAGTCTCAATCAACCGTCTGATTTTTGTTTCATTCTTTACACTTTCCTTGAAAGAGAACTTCAGGTTTCTTCTTTGCAAAATTTAATTAAAATAGTCACAAAGCTTAAAGGGAAAATTTGGCGAGTAGCTTTTGGTTAATCTCTGACTTTTCCGATATACTTTTATATTAATGCAAAAGCTTTGTTCATATGTGTCCTATTGCAACATACTTTTTTTGTAGTTTAAGTATGAAGGATCCTGCATATAAATGCTGAAAGATTGCAGTTTATTTTATTTTACTTGTTTAATATCATTCAAACTATTGTGTGATCACCTGTTTTTTGAAACTAATACATGAGTGAATGTTTTATAATTTTGATATAATGGATTGTGTTTAAGTATTAAATTTTGTGTATATATGTAATTTTAATACATATTTCAGCTCTCCCATCTAGATCTGTTTCAGTGGATGAATCCAGGCCTGAACTTATTTTTAGACTAGCTGTGGGAACTTTTTCAATCTCTGTGCTTCACATTGATCCTTTATCTCCACCTGAAACGTCATTGAACCTTAATCCATTGACACCCATGGCGATAGCTTTCTTTACTTGTATAGAAAAGATTGATCCAGCAAGATTTTCAACAGAAGATTTTAAGTCTTTCCGAGCAGTATTTGCAGAAGCTTGCTCACATGATCACCTTAGGTAAACTCTCTCATATTTATTCACAGTCCTTGAAAAAGAACCAAATGTGGACTTTTGTATCCATCTACCCAACCTCTCTCTATTTGTTTTCCTAATTCACATTTTATTTGTAATTGAGTGGAATGGGTGAGGTCTTCCTGCAATGCTGCAAAGATATTTACCATAGAATCTCTCATTTAGGTTATTTGGCATGTGGAACATTCAGTTGTAAGATCTAGATGATCTGGAGTTTTCTAAATTGTCTTTTCTTCAGCTCCCTGCCCTGCTCTCGTCAACTATCTTTGACTAAATTTGCCATCATCCCCACTGACACCATTATAATCATAAAAATAGTTCCTATTGTCACTAGCTTAGCTGAGATGGCAGTGGTGGTGAGAGTAGAATGAACTAGAGAAGGGACTGGGAAATGAGTCACATGGCACTGCCCACGAGGTGGGAAATGGTGCCAAGGCTGATCCTGCGCCTGGGATGCTGCATCTTCAACTTCTGCTGCAAAAGTCCAAGCTGTCCAAACAGCCAGGGATCTTTAGATGGGTTCAGTCCTAATAGATGAGGCGATAATTAAATTTGTGAGTAAAATATCGTTAACCTGCAAATACTATTTATTTTTATGTGGAAGTGACATATAAATTGTCAAGTTCTATATTATTTTATACGGTGGCTTAGATACATATATTAATATTTTTAGAAAATACTTTGGGCTTTTATTTTAACTTTAACTTTTTTTAAGTATTAAAATTATTATGCAAAATACTTTTTATAACGAGCAAAGGAAACTCTACAGATTAGGACCATAGTATTTATAATCAAACTGCAGAACATTTTTTCCTTCCCATTTTGACCAAGTTTCAAATATGTACCAGTAGAGAATATAACTAAAGCAGCAGAAACTAGAGGTAGATCTCCATTTGAGTTCCACTGACTGAAGATTTTAAATATTGCATGATGCTTCTAGATGATTTCAAGAAACTATTTTATATATTTTACAGATTTAAGAGATTTTATCTACTGAAGTGTAAATTTTAAAATGTGGAAGAAGGAAGGGCAGTTTTGGAAAAAAAAATATATCCTGTATAGTTTCCTATCAACAGAACTGATTTCTTTATCTTATGTCAGGGAGTGGGAGATTTGAAAGTTTTTCTAGTTAATATCCTTAGGAATATTAGTTATTACTAACAAGTTGAACTTGTCAGAATAGCTAGGGAATTGTACCTTATTAACACTTGTGTGCTAGTCTTTGACACATTGTTTAATCTAGAAGTATATGGATAGTCTTAAATGCTACGTTTTTTTTCTAATAGGTTTATAGGTACTGGC
The DNA here is from genome assembly GCF_041296235.1 of Equus asinus. Taxonomy (NCBI): domain Eukaryota; kingdom Metazoa; phylum Chordata; class Mammalia; order Perissodactyla; family Equidae; genus Equus; species Equus asinus. The sequence continues at coordinate 101,607,969 of NC_091796.1, read as the reverse complement.
ATCAAAGTATCCTATGAACAAAGACAAAGATCAGCCTCCCGATATTTTAGTACTGACATGTCCATTGGGCAAATGGAACTTTTGGAGTGCCTGTTTCCGACTGATTTTCATTCTGTTTCTCCCCACTATACAGAGGTAAATGCTAGATACTTTTCCTTTAGGATTATTCTTTAAATTTGTCTTGCTTTTTAAGAATTGTATGAACAGTAATGATTTTCTTAAAACAGGTATAGGCAGTCCTATAGGAAGGAGTTTTTGTGTGTGTGTGTGTGCATTTGTATTTTGTTGCCACAGATTTTTTAAAGTATGGCATTCAAGGCCATTATAAGAGTCTGTTAGAATTTTTAATTTAGAAGTTCACTTGTTTTATTTTTTATTATTTTTTTTTGAGGAATATTAGCCCTGAGCTAATTGCTGCCAATCCTCCTCTTTTCACTGAGGTAGACTGGCCCTGAGCTAACATCCATGCCCATCTTCCTCTACTTTATATGTGGGACGCCTGCCACAGCATGGCGTGCCAAGCAGTGCTATGTCCACACCTGGGATCCGAACCAGTGAACCCTGGGCCGCTGAAGTGGAATGTGTGCACTTAACTGCTGCGCCACGGGGCCGGCCCCAATGTTCACTTGTTTTAGAGTGGCAAACAGGTTATGAGACAAATGAGTTGATTTCATTCAGAAGAGTTCTATCATTCAACAAATACTTCTGAATGCCTACTGTGTGCTAAGCACTGTTCAAGACAAGTGAAATGTCTTGTGTTCATTTATTATTAATTTTATTTTTTTTACTATCCTAATAATGTGTTCTAGAGAGGCTTTTCAGAGCTATCAAAATGGCAGTTATTGCTGTTACCTGGCCCTTGTATGTTATTTTCAGAGCACTTTCTAGGGCATTACTTTATTGAGTCCTTACCTGCATTTTGCAGATGAGACACTTAAGTATCACAAAAATTAACTAACTGGTCTAAGATTCACGTTGCTAGTGAGTGACAGAAATGACACTTAGAGCCAGCTTTTCTGACTTCAAAAGTTCTTTCTACTATTACATTAGCACCTCTGTTAATTCATGTGATTAATTATAGCTTAATATCTTACATTTAATTTATCTTCATCTTTGTTTTCAAGCTTTTAATGTTCCATTCTGAAGAACGAACTGATTCCCACCCCCCTGTGTGTCTTCAGCTTCATTATAAGCATTCTGAGAATAAAGGACCCCAGGTAAGAGATCTTTTTCTGAGTTTACCACCTGTAAATTTTCATTTTATATATATTTTGTCACAATCATAAGGTTTTATAAAACTTAGTTTTATAGTATTGTTACTGATCATATTAATGCTTTCGTTTTTTTTTTTTTACAGGGTAATCAAGCAAGGCTTAGTTCCGTGCCTCAGAAGGCAGAATTACAAATTAAATTAAATCCAGTGTTTTGTGAGCTGGATATCAGTATTGTGGACAGGTTAAATTCTTTGCTTCAACCACAGAAACTTAGTACAGTGGAGATGATGGCGTCTCACATGTATACTTCATATAATAAGCATATTAGTCTGGTAAGTATTCAAAAAATTGCAAATACTAACCATAATTATAACTAGCTGATAGGCTTATTGGCATTATTTGTGAGCTTAAGTATTCTTTTTAAAGATTTTATTTTTCCTTTTTCTCCCTAAAGCTCCCTGGTACACAGTTGTATATTTTTAGTTGTGGGTCCTTCTAGTTGTGGCATGTGGGACACTGCCTCAGCATGGCCTGATGAGCGGTGCCATGTCCATGCTCAGGATCTGAACCAGCAAAACCCTGGCCCTCCGAAGCAGAGCACCCAAACTTAACCACTCAGCCATGAGGCTGGACCCTTTTTTTTTTTTGAAAGATTTTATTTTTGTTTTTTGAACTTAAGTATTCTTAATAGGTTAAATAGCATATATTATTAAAGCAGCTTTATTTGTAATAATGAAGAAATGGAGACATCTTTTTTTTTTATTGAGTTCATAATAGTTTACATCAATGTGAGATTTCAGTTGTACGTTATTTCTTATCTGTCACCACATACGTGCTGCCCTTCACCCCCTTTGCCCACCCCCCATCCCCCTTCCCCTGGTAACCACTGAACTGTTTTTCATTGTCCATATGTTTGTTCATATTCCACATATGAATGAAATCAGCTGGTGTTGGTCTTTCTCAGTCTGGCTTATTTTGCTTAGCATAATTCTCTCCAGATCCTTCCATGTTGTTGCAAATGGGATGAATTTGTCTTTTTTCTGGCTGAGTATTATTCCATTGTGTATATATACCACTTCTTCTTTATCCAGTCATCAGTCAGTGGGCACTTGGGTTGCTTCCATGTCATGGCTGTTGTGAATAGTGCTACAATGAACGTAGGGGTACATATGTTACTTTGGATTGTTGATTTCAAGTTGTTTGGGTAGATACCCAGTAGTGGGATAGCTGGGTCATATGGTAGTTCTATTTTTAATTTTTTGAGGAATCTCCATACTCTTTTCCGTAGTGGCCGCACCAGTTTGCATTCCCACCAGCAGTGTATGAGGGTTCCCTTTTCTCCACACCCTCTCCAACATTTGTTATTTTTAGTCTTAGCGATTATAGCCATTTTAACAGGCGTAAGGTAGTATCTTAGTGTAGCTTTGATTTGCATTTCCCTGATGATTAGTGATGTTGAACATCTTTTTATGTGTTTATTGGCCACTGTATATCTTCTTTGGAAAAATGTCTGTCCATATCCTCTGCCCATTTTTTGATCAGGCTGTTTGTTTTTTTGTTTAGTTGTGTGAGTTCCTTAAATATTATGGCGATTAACCCCTTGTCAGATATATGACTTGCAAATATTTTCTTCCAATTGGTGGATTGTCTTTTTGTTTTGATCCTAGTTTCTTTTGCCTTGCAGAAGCTCTTTAGTCTGATGAACTCCCACTTGTTTATTTTTTCTTGTTTCCCTTGTCTGAGAAGACATGGTATTCGAAACGATCCTTTTAAGTTCAATGTCAGAGAGTGTGCTACCTATATTATCTTCCAGCGGTTTTATGGTTTCAGGACTTATCTTCCAATCTTTGATCTATTTTGAGTTTATTTTTGTGTATGGCGTGAGATAATGGTCTACCTTCATTCTTTTGCATATGGCTGTCCAGTTTTCCCAACACCATTTATTGAAGAGACTATCTTTTCTCCATTGTATGTTGTTGGCATCTTTGTTGAAGGGAGACATCTTTTATTTCTAGATAATAGGCTAGCTAAATAAGTTTTGCTAATATACTGAGTGAAATTTTACATGGCCATTTTAGATGATGGTTATAAAGATGTTGCAACAACATGAAGAAGGATTAAGTGAAAAAGTGGAATGTGTTATTCCACGTAAACTTTTATTACAGCTCTGTAAATAAAATTAACGTATAGAAAAAAATGGATAGAAATACACCAGTTGGTAGCATTGATTGTGTTAAAATAGTAGAGTTAGATTTTCTTTCCTTTCCTGTTTATCTGAATTTTATAAACTGTGATTATAGTATCTTTACAAAATTTTATCTATTCACACATTTAACAAACTACTTGAGCTACCTATAAAATGTAGCTCATATAATACAGGATATACTTTTGAAAATGAGAACATACATTACAGTATTGTGTTGTCGAGCGTCATGTTATATCGCTTTTAGAGCACTTAGATCTGGTGCCTGGTGTTGTTTCTAAGCAAATCAAGTCCATTAGAGTTGCAGGAAGTCTGTTAGGAATTTTGAGGCTGTAGAACCAGGAACAGAGACAACTTTGGTTAAAAAGAAAAGGGAAAAGATATTTTTTCAACTTATTTGCTTCTCCCTTAATTAGTGGTGAGTATTCACTTTAAATCAGCATTGTTTATTGTCACCATTTGCTAGTTATTTTAAGTTCTATGGGGTTAGTGTCTATATTTGCTGTTAGCCATAGATGTTTTGGGATGATGGTTTAATCTCTTGGGTTATTTTTGCTGAGAGTAGGGGTTAGTAATAGAAAGTTAAATATGGAAGAAAAAGAATAGGTTTGTTAAAAATCCAAGTCTAGCATAAAAGGGAACTTTCTAATCTAGGAGGTTAGAGACTGATTCATGAAATCAAGGAGTGTTGTCACTACAGTGTACTCTGGACTAAATCTTTGTTGGTTTCAATACATTTTAGAGAAAAAATAGGAATAGAGGTTTATCTGAAGGGCATGTTCTTTGATCCTTTTATCATAACACGGCTTTGAGTAGATGGCATATGTGTGTTTAGCTTCTAAGAGCCATCAGATGGGATCATCATACCCTTGGGTTGGATGGGAGCTTGGAGTGAGTTGTTTCTAAAATATTTATTTAGAATCTATGATGTGCCAGGCTCTGGGCTTAGCCCTGGAAATATAAAGATGAGTCAGGGATGGGCCTTTGCATTGGGTGTAATTCATCTGATTTCATACTGAGTGTTTGTTTAGAGTAGCGTATTAGTAGATAAATTCTTCAAATGGAATGTTAGGTGCTGTAGTGATTTTTGACTGTGTTGAATTTGCTGATAAGCTAGTTTACACGTTATTCTTTTTTAGACTATAGTAAGATATATGTGCGTCTATAGCACCTGTGTCTTTACTTTGATTCAGTTTCTATTTTGATTTATTTTTTTTTTTATGAGGGTTTAACTTTTACCACTAGTTATGACTTTTGTCAATAGCTGTTGCATTATAAAATTTCATTTCACTAAGTTAATATGATAGTTAATTTGGATTGTATTTTAGTGCATTATTCTGAATGAGGAAACGGTGATTGTACATATTGTAATGTTGAATACTAATGTAATTTATGTTTACTTTAACATTTGGGCATATTTTTGATGTTTTCTGTTTTAGCACAAGGCTTTCACTGAAGTATTTCTAGATGATTCACATAATCCTGCAAATTGTCGGATATCAGTACAAGTTGCCACACCAGCATTAAACCTTTCTGTTCGCTTCCCGATACCTGATCTTCGATCAGATCAAGAAAGAGGACCATGGTTTAAGAAGTCGCTTCAGAAGGAGATCCTTCATTTATCATTCACAGATCTAGAATTTAAGACTGAATTCGTAGGAGGATCAACCCCAGAGCAAATTAAATTGGAACTTACCTTTAGAGAACTAGTTGGTAAGATTGAACGTGCCTGTAAAGGAGCCAGACTAGAAACTAACAAGTGCCACTGAAACGTAAATCATGAAAAAGTATCTGACAGCCCCACAATGTCATAAAATTAAAGAATATTCTGTTAGAAAACAAGAGTAACAGCTTTTTTCCAGTATTGTATACAAATATATGATGTAAGTCAGTTTTTAAAGAGAAATTACTAAGCACAATGATTTATTTACTTTCTTAAAATATTTCTTTTCTACAGGGGAATAGATTGCTTTAGCTTACATTTTACCCAGCACCTTCCACTTACTTGTAAGGCTACTCATAGCCAGAATTCACTGGGTACCACTCTGTGTTAGCTCCTGTGCTGAGCACTTCACACACTTTATGTTGTTTCCTTTAATCATCGTAGTTACGGTAGGCTTATTATTTCTGATTACTTTTATCATTTGTAAGTGAGGAATTTGTAGACTTAAGAAGAGGTACCTTCCAAGGTCGTTTAGTAGAAAGTGCTAGAATCAAGATTCTAACCCGAGTCCCACACTGGAGCTTGAGCTTTCAACCATCATACTAATCTCTGGTCACTTTTCTTTGTCAAACTCGTTTTTAGTTTTTCTGAATTACTTTTCTTTTGTCATCTAATGAAGAGAATATATAGAGTTAGAGGGAACCCAGTTTGTGAAGAACTCGGGAACTTGCTGATGTTTTAGCCTGTGGTTACTAAGCACGTTGCCTCTGCCATCACACTGCCACCCTGCTCCCACCACACTCTCCTGCCCCCACACCCCCCTGCCATCCCCTCCTGGGCGGGCTGCAGTTTCCCTTCCCTGTTCTCAGTTGTACACATCTTAGACCTATTTAAAATTGTTGCCGATTGTGACTTCATGAAAGGGCGTTTTGGGGATATCTGATCTTCCCTTAACTCTAGTGGTGAGAAACTCATTCTGGAGGAAAGTCATTCTTTGTAAAAGGGAATGAAAAAACATGTATAGGGTTGTTGTGACTAGAGGTAATTCTTACAGAGCTTGGTACAAAATAAACATTTAAGAAATGTAGTTATTCTATCTTTGCTAGATTAACTGCATAAACTTTTATGAGGAATAATCAAGTGACACTCAGTAAGTGGTAACTGCTGTATTTACTATATTGTGATTGTGTACCTTACACGTTAAACATTGGTATTTAAGAATTTGAACAGAAAACAGCATCTTTAATTTATCTGCTTATCTTGTTTCCCTACATGTACACATGGAACAGGAGCAAATGAATAAATGTTGTAGAACTTAACGTTGCATTCTGTCCTTGATTGAGAGGATCTTTGCTCCTCTAAGGAGAAAAGTATCTTGTAGTACTTGAGAAGACATGCATTTCAGTTAATCAGTCTTGTTTTATTAGGGTCATTCCAGGAAGATAAAGGAGAACCATCTATTAAGTTTTTCCAAGTGTCTAGTGGAGTAGATGGAGATACAGCATCATCAGATGATTTTGACTGGCCACGGTGAGTAAGCAAATGCATACGATGCATGCATTTAATGAAATTTTCCTTTTAGAAATAAATTGCTGTATTCTTTTTAACTGACATTTTGGCTGTTAAATTTAAGCTAAAAATATTCAGCCTTGATGAGAGAACCCTGAGGAAGATGGACAATTTAAATAAAAGTATGTATTGAGTACTACTATATGAAAGGTGTACGTTAGATATTGCGAGAGATGGAGCTATGAAATGTGTCCTCTGTTCTCGATACCTAGTTTAATTAGATAACAATCATTAACCATTTTAAAAATAGTTCATAGCTACTGTAGAAGAGCTCATATGGTACCATTTGGTTAGTCGTCAAATGAATTTTATAGTCAGTGATTGCTTTAGGACAGTTTTTCAAATCTTGGGAGCTTTTACAGAATACTGATTCTTGGGCCCCTCCCTAAGATATACTGGTATAGAACCCGGGCATCACTATAGTTTAAAAATTATACCAGGTGATTCCAATATGCGGGTGGACTTAGAGAAACACTGCTTCAGGATTTCTTAGGCAGGGGATATTCCTTAAATTAGCCTCATAGTGGACTTGGATTACATTTAAAAGAACTTAGTTTACTTGAAATAATGATCCACTATTATATTGAAAACTTAGTATTTGAAGCTTTTCTAAGAATTAAAGTGATCTTTTTGAGCCATTTTTCTGCCTGTTTTCTTTTATACCCCTATGCCTTTTATGCGCCCTATGTATCAGCCCCGTTGGACTCTTAGGACAGGCATTATCAGTGCATGCCTGTTAATGAGCAGGAGTTAAGAGCATGAGTTTTCATCATAAGAATTGAGTCTACTTCACTTAGGTAATTTGGAAGCATAATTTATTAGGATATCTATAAATTAGGAAACAGTTGTGATAGTTTTAACTAGAACCAGCTGGCACCACTGACTTAGAAAAAAAGCTGTTGTAGATGGAACACAGCTGTTTTGTTTGAGGTGCCATGCCTCCTGATGACAAGGGGCTGATGTGGTAAAAGGGAGACCGCAAAGCCTTGGGCTCATGATGTGCTGCAGAGGATTAGGAAGGGAATGGCGTTACTCTGGAGCAAAATCTAACGTCATCAAAGGCTGGCAGCCCCTGAGAGTTTGGGTTTGTAGCTGCAAAACAACAACAACAACAACAAGTCTTTTATTATTGAAATTCCTGAAGGAAAACATTACTGTGTTGTTGCAGTTCTGAAACCGTTCCCTAATCAGTCTTTCCTTTTTCCATATGAGCAGTTTATATAACATGAGGTTTCTCAGATGTGCAAGTACTCCGTGATAGCAGAAGAGACTGCATGCGGAAAGATTTGGTTTAATGATAATAAATAGAATTCTTAGGTAAAAATTGTTGACTGTTAATGAAATTTAAAAATAACCTTTCTGTCCTCCAAAGATCAGATTTCAGTTAGCCATGTGTAAGATGCTAAGGCCCTTCTTTTGTTTACTTGTTTCATCAATTCCACACTTCTAAGTTTACAGCATGCTTACAAGTAGGGGTTTCAGTAGACATAATTACACTTTGTAGAGAAACTGAATCCTATCAATCATTTAATCAGTGGTCTTTGTATTAGTCTGCATAAAAGTTAAAGTTTTGGAGTTTACACTTAGAGCTTGATCTTTTAAATTGTGTTTGCTATCAGAATTGTACTGAAAATAAACCCACCAGCCATACATTCCATTTTGGAGAGAATAGCAGCTGAGGAGGAAGAAGAGAGTGATGGCCACTATCAGGAAGAAGAGGAAGGAGGTGCTCATTCCCTGAAAGATGTTTGTGATCTGAGAAGACCAGCCCCGTCTCCCTTTTCTTCTCGAAGAGTAATGTTTGAAAATGAGCAGGTAAAGTTAAAGTGCGAGCGAGCAGCAAAGGAATTGTCCTCTGTTATATAGCAGTGATTTTAATTCTTTATCTTTTTCAGAAAGACTTTGTGTACTGTTTTTCCTACGTTTTTAACTCCAAGATTGAATAATATCTATTATTTTCTTGGTTAAAGTTAAAAGTTACATGCTTATTTATTTGCTCACATACCAAGTCCTACGGATAGGGTCAGAAGATGATGCTGACATAAAATGGTTATTGATACCTTTTTTTGTACTAAACTGTTATATTTTAGATGGTGATGCCTGGAGACCCTGTAGAAATGACAGAGTTTCAGGATAAAGCAATTAGCAACTCTCACTATGTGCTGGAACTTACGTTACCCAATATTCATTTAACACTACCTAATAAAGGCTTTTATGAGAAGCTTTATAATAGGTGAGTTTGAACGCCTTTATAGTTGAATCTTTGGGATTGAACTTTTCTGCCTCCCTGCCTCTTTATTTCCTCTTTTCTCCCTTTTATTTCCTTGTTTAATATTCTCTGCCATCTCCGTGTACTTTGATGGTGTTGATTATAGAACTATTACCATTATGACGGGCTACTGTCTTAGCAGAGTTTCCTAACCAGTGTGTTTGGTAACTGGGTTACTTGTGTGTGAGATATTTATTCCCTCTGCCCTCACGTTGGCTGGTCGCTCTCTGTCGCCTGACCAGATCTCTCTTCTGTGTGTACAGTGACATGAAAGGAATTGGGAGATATTTGTATAGGGGGCCAGCAGATACTGGGGTAGAATCAGAAGCCTAGAGTCTTTGTGTGAGGAGCATGCCTTCTCAGAGTGCAAAAAAGCATCCCATCACAATTATAAACTCTAACATAGACTTCTATATAAAAATTTATTACATTTAAATACCCTTAAACATGTATACCAAGCAAATATGTTGAAATAAATGGCATTCTAGAGTTGGAAGATCTTAAACTCTGAAGACCTTGGACAATTTCCCTATCCTCCGTAAGGTCAGTTTCCTCAACTGTCAAATGGAGCTGATGCTTCTACCTGCCTCAGAGGGTCGTCTGGAGGATTAGATGATCCAATGCTTGGAAGGTTCTGAGAATAGTGCCTGGCATAGAGCAAGCACTCAGTAGTCATCTCTTACCGCTGTCATTCCTACCCACTGAAGGAATCTCTTCTGTAGTATATCTGAAAGATGGTCCTGTGGGATTCTAGAAAAAGACATCCTTCGTGTCTGTCATCGTAGCTTCCCACATGTAAGCACGTTGTTCTAATTTCTCTTAATCTTCAGAAACTCCAAACTGTTGTTTCTTCTGTAGATTTACTTGGTATAGAATACCCCTGGCCCGTTATTTTCCTTAACTGTTGGTAATAAGCTCTGGGTCTCCTCACTGACTGTCAATGACTAGGGCTATTGGTCTTAGAATCAGAAAATTAAGTTCCAGGAAGATCCACATAGTTCAGTTGTGTTGAAGATGAGATTCACGGGAGAGTCTATTGAGGGGTAGGAAGGAAGTGTTATTACTTCTATTTAGCTTTCCAAAACATCTTTTAAAATTTTTTATTTTTATATTTGTTTTATAATATACATACTTTATAAATAGCGGCATATAATTTATAAGTTCACATGAGAGGGCTTTCACAATTATTATTTTTTTTTTTGAGGAAGATTAATGCTGAGCTAACATCTGCTGCCACTCCTCCTCTTTTTCCTGAGGAAGACTGGCCCTGAGCTAACATCTGTGCCCATCTTCCTCTGTTTTATATGTGGGATGCCTGCCACAGCACGGCTTGATAAGTGATGTGTAGGTCCACGCCTGGGATCCAAACTGGTGAACTCCAGGCCTCTGAAGCAGAACATGCAAACTGAACCACTATGCCATCAGGCTTGCCCTCACAATATTCTTTTAACTGTACGACTTCACACATGAGCTAAAGTTGGGAAACCACTTACCTCTAGGCTACTCTGTTTTATAATTGAGCAGTGTCTACTACTAAGAGCTAACGAATGTGCACACTAAGACTGAACAAAATGAAACGACCGGTTCAGGGTCTAGCCCAGAGGTCAGAAGGGCTTAATCCATTTCTTTCTCTTTCTGCACTGATTGAGCAGGTGGCTGTTGGTTAAACTGGAATATGGAACAGTAATGCATACCTTCCACGTTCAATATATAAATATACGTTCATTTACCACTTCTTTTTTCAGTACAGGACAAGGCCTTGTCTTTGAGTATGAGCCACTGGTGGAAATTTTTGCCTAACGTATGCCCAGAAGGCTTTGTGTACCGTTTTCAATTTCAGTTTCTTTAAAGTGGAGTGAAAAAATAGTTTCACAGCAATCTGAGGGCAGAATCCTGTTTTTAAAGATTTTTTTTCACCTCAATCTATATACTTAAAAGCCATCAGCACAATATTAAATAAAACTATACTTACAATAACATACAGCTGGGATGAGCAGATTTGAGGCCAAACACAGTTGACCAGTGGTCACTGGACAGAACGTACAGCTGAGCTGGTGGGAGCAGAAGTTCCCGGTGCGCTGGAGAGTAGTCTGCCAGCAGCCAGCGGTTAGCATGTGGGGAGCGTCAGTCTGTGTGGCGGGGGGCGTGGTTGACTTCTTCAATCCGGGAACTAGAGATTATCTGTTCATCTGGAGTGTGGGTTAAATGGGGTTGCTTAAGAGAGTTTCTGTTCTGGTTGTCTCTGCCCACTTCTCCGTCTCTCAGGCCCCTAGAATTGTAGAAATACTGCAGTGCTCCCTCACTCTGTGGGCCATAGAAATCCCTTATCTAAGTTCTGCAGGCTGTGGATTCTTTGCTCTTTATTTGGCTTTGTGTGTATATGTATTTTTTATTTTCAAATTAATATTATTTAAAAATTTTTCAAACATTCTCAAACTTACAGAAGAGTTACAAGTACAGGACAAAGAGTTTTTTTCCCCGAACCATTTGAGAGTGTCTTGCTGACGTGATGCCCTTGAACCTTGAGCGCTTGAGTGTGTGTTTCTCACAAAGAAGGATATTCTTCTACATAACCATCATTCCCATCAAAATGAGGAAATTCATATTATACATTACTGCCATGTAATCTTCAAGTTTTGCTAAATGTCTCAATAATGCCTTTTATATATATAATTTTTTTTGTATTTTTCTGAGCAGGAGTTATAATCAACTCTGTCTTTACTTCAAACATTTAAAATACTGGTTTATTCCTTTAGTGCTTTGGTCAACTGGCTCTTTTTAGAAGGACAGGCTCAGGTATAGGAGAATTTTTTTCTATGTCGAAAGTCCTTTAGAATAGAATATAAAGAAGAATTCTAACTGGTTTTATTTAATCAAATATTTATTGAGCATCTGTTATATTTCAGGCTCATAGCCACAGAATCATGGTGATGTGTCCTTAAATATCTTAAGCAGTATTTTCTTTCTTGATATTGAAAACATCATCCAATGTTTTATGGTATTAATGGTGTCGACTGTGTTTAGACCAAAAAGTAAATAAGAAAACATAGTAAAATCATATGAAATTTGTATTTACAGTCACATAGTACGAACTCAAGGTTTTATTTAACGTAATAGTTTCTCTTTAACCTATGAAGATCAGAGAATGGTTGTTGGGAACAAGGTAAAGGAAGAGCATTTCCTGAGAAAATTCTTCATTTTATACCTTCATTATTTCTCTATATAGAGGTTTAGACTAAGACCTGGATTTAGACTCGTGTTTCTTTGTCCTGTGAGTAGTATGCCTAAGAAGCAGCAAGCCAAGTGCGTACCACACAGTTCAGGGCCATAGCTGTCACTGTGTCTGCGACAGACCTGTTTCTGCCCCGTAATCCTGGTATTCTTTATCTAGTGATGCTTCTGTAAAGAGACCTTTTGGGTGGAGATTACAGTCTGCTGAGAGTCATAGTCCTCAGTCCTGGATTATACTTCCAAGGCTTCAGAAGCTCTAGAATTGGCCCGGGAAGTTCCTAGACAAGTGGCTTCTCACAGGAAGGGGCCAAGGCTACATCATTGCTTGGCACCTTGATTGGTATTCACACTAGGCTTTACAATGAGTCTGTGGTTTTGGCAGTCCTTCCACGTGAGTCATCCACTGGTCCTTTCATCATCAAACCTTTGCTGCCTGCTATGTGACAGCTGCTGTGCTGGGCACACATAAAGATGACTGAGACACAAGTTCCTATCTCTGAGGGGCTACAATCCAGGAAGGGGAAACAAGAAAATACAGTAGAGTATTATGGTGTTATGATTGAATTATGTATGTGAGGGATATGCCGCGGATCCAAATGTAACAAAAGGCTTCGTGGAGGACATTATAAAGTTTTCTTGAAAGGTTAGAGCATGGGTGTTAGGGAGAGGGTAGGGACAGAAGAGCATCTGAGTAGAGTCAAATATTTCTTCGAAAAAGTAGGATGTAGTAGCCTAGCTGTGACATCTGTCACCCCATTAGTCACCAGAATTGACTTGGCTGTTCTAACTAGTTAGAAAGTTGGAAGGGTTTCCTCTCCTTATTTCCTGTTCCATATGCAGTCTTCATCTCATGCAAACTTCCCAGTGAAGCTGTGCTTTCTCTTGAAGAGAGAAAAAGCAGATATCCCTAGAGGAAGTGAGTAATGGAAAAGAACTGAGGGGAGCTGGACATGATCTGGGCACTGGTCCCACTTCTACTAATTAGCTGTGTGACCTTGGGCAGGTCACTTAACCTCTGTGAGGCAGTTTTTTCAAATGTAAAGTGAGAGCAGTGGTCCTCCCTTGGCTGCCCCCCAGGACTGATGGAGGGTCGAATGAGACCATGCGTGATCTGTTATGGTTTAGAGTGCTCTTGCACATGCGAACAGTCTTCCTTTGGTACTTGATGGATTTTTATTTTTAATTAACTTCCTCCTTTAAAGTGCATTTAGATGTATGTAATTTGATGCATATGACACAGGTAAGGCTAGGCAGGTATCTAGTTGTACAGATTGCTTCCTCACTGCCCTGCACTAGAGCCATGTCAGTTGTTTTTCCATTGAAACAACATAATTGATGTTTTTGGGTTTTTTTTTTAAAGATTTAATTTTTCCTTTTTTCTCCCAAAGCCCCCCAGTACATAGTTGTATATTCTCAGTTGTGGGTCCTTCTAGTTGTGGCATGTGGGATGCCACCTCAGCATGGCTTGATGAGCCGTGCCATGTCCACGCCCAGGGTTCGAACTGGCAAACCCTTGAGCTGTGGAAGCAGAGCACGCGAACTTAACCACTCGGCCACAGGGCCGGGCCCTGATGTTTTTTTACAAAACTTTTTTGTAGGATCTAATTTGTGTCGCTATTTATAAAAACCATTATTCTTGTGATTTCTTTAAGGGATATTCTTTAGTTTGCTTTCAGTTGAACTAGTTGTTATGTACTTATTTTTCAACTTTCGTTTTTATAGGATTTTTAATGACTTGCTGCTGTGGGAACCAACAGCTCCTTCACCAGTGGAGACATTCGAAAATATTTCTTATGGTATTGGGCTCTCAGTAGCCAGTCAGCTGATTAATACCTTCAACAAAGATAGTTTTAGTCAATTTAAATCAACAGTACACTATGGTAATATATTTTAAGTTTGTTCTGAATTAACAAAGTAGTAGCCTCTTCAATGCATGGATTTAAAAATGTTTCTTTGATGATGTTTTCCATTTGTAACTACATTTTGTAATACCTTTTAGTAATTTACAGTATTTCCCCACATCTATCTGTATATTGAGAATGTTAATATCAATTAAAGTTATCTTTGTAGTGATAGTATATACATTGTCTGAAATTCAGTGGTAAAGAGAAAAACGTAGAAAGTACATTTTTATTGTTATTCCAGATTTTTTGTAAAAATAGACAGATTGTAAAATATTCTTGTGATAAAATATTCTTGTGATAATGTTCAAGTTGTTATTTTAATAAGCTGTCAGAATCATGTAATTGTGACATTTATTTCTCATAGATGAGGAAAGTGGATCTGAAGAGGAGACTTTGCAGTATTTTTCTACTGTTGATCCCAACTATCGTTCCCGTAGGAAAAAAAAACTAGACTCTCAGAACAAGAACTCGCAGAGTTTTCTCTCAGTTCTTCTGAGTACTAATCATGGATTAATGTCAGTTTTTACAGAGGTAAAGGTAAGCATTTACAAATGCAAAGTGTTTTTTCAAGTGTGTGCTATTTTAAATCTGCCATGATATATGCATCAGTAGTTGAGCTAGTTTGAGGTTGTTTCTGTGACTGATGAAGATCAGTTTTCTGAGGCACGCCATGATGACAGCAGCTTTGAGAATTTAGCTTTCTTTGCAGATCAAAAGACAAATGGTATGTGGACCTTCTTTTGGAAAACATGCTGGTTCTGCTCTTGAGGTGATAACTAGTAATTTATCTCTTATAAGGGAGGATGAAGTACAGGGATTCATTTGGCAGAAGAGAGCCCACATAGCATTTAATTACTCAGTTTTGAATACCATCTTGTTGGATGGTTCAGGAGTCAGACCACTTTGCTGCAATGTGGGAGATTCTCCTAAACTGAATCAAGAGGAGCATTCTAAGGGTCAGAATTACTTTTCTGCATTTAAGTAATGGCGTCTATGTTTTTCTAATCTTCTCATTAGCAAGATAATGGAGATCTGTTGGAAAACAAGCATGGTGAATTCTGGTTAGAGTTCAACGGTGGTTCCTTATTTTGTGTGACCAGATATGAAGGTTTTGATGACAAGCACTACATCTGCCTTCATTCTAGCAGTTTCAGTCTGTACCACAAAGGTAGGACACATGTTAAATATGTGTGTTTTGTTCACCTCTGTTTAGACATGTTTAAGTTTTGTCTAATAGATCAAATCTATTGAGAACAGAAATTTCTCATATTAGAAATTATTTTGTGGGGGGTTCTGATTCCACTGGCAAAGTAACGCTTATTGTAAACTAGAAGTTGACTTCATGTTCTTTTTTTGCAACAACTTTGTTGGGATGCAGTTCACATACTATACAACTCACCCATTTAGAATGCACATTTCAGTGGTTTTTAGTATTCCACGGAGTTGTGTAACCATCATCACAATCAACTTTAGAACATTTTCATCACTGCCAAAAGAAACCCTGTGCCCGTTAGCTATAACCACCCACCACAGCCCTCCCATCTCCCCTAAGCAACCACTAATCTACTTGGTCTCCATGGATCTGTCTCCTCTGGATGTTTCATGTAAATGGAATCATACAATATATGGTCTTTTGTGACTGGCATCTTTGATTTGTCGTGATGTTTTCAAGGTTCATTAGAGTGTTTCAGTATTTTTTTCCTTTTTGTTGCCAAATAATATTCCATTTTATGGGTATACCGTATCTTATTATCTATTGATCAGTTGATGGGACTTTACATTCTTTGTTCTCTTTTGAGCAGTATTTCCTTTTGGTAACAGATACAGAGTTTACTATTCTTTGAGCACATTTCCTGTGTTACCTTGTGAATAGACATGAGATACTTGCACATTCTTAATGTTTATCAGGTTTTCCTATTTAAATTTAATTTTCCTAGCTTTTCAAATCTTAATTTTTTTTTTAAGTTGGGTACTGTCAGTCATACCAGCACGAGCAGAGAGTTATGAGTTATTATTGCCAAGCTAGTTGTTGGTCATTTTGCTTTCAGGATTATGTTATATTCAATGGAGGTACATCGAGTTTTTGTTTGGAGTTATAGAAGTCCGTGAACTAATTCAAGTAACCGTTTTGTTATATTTTCACCTCAATGTGGGTGTAGGCATAGTGGATGGAGTGATTCTTCCTACAGAAACACGACTGCCCAGTTCTACCCGCCCACATTGGTTGGAACCTACTATTTATTCCTCTGAAGAAGATGGCCTCAGTAAAGTTTCTTCAGATGGTGTTGGAGGAGACGCTATGAATATGCTCTCTGTTGCAGTTAAAATATTGTCTGATAAATCCGAATCCAATACAAAGGTTTGTATTTTGTACTTTTATACCATTAAGTACTTGCTGTTGATTTGATTACTAGCTAAAAATGATTGCATAAAAGGCAACGTACTTTTTTTTTTAAACACACTTAATTAAAGTTTTGAATTAGAGGGTTATGTAGGTGATAAAGGTAATTCTTTGTGTTGCTCTGGATAGGAATTTCTCATTGCTGTAGGACTGAAAGGAGCCACTCTCCAGCACAGAATGCTTCCTTCTGGGCTTAGCTGGCATGAGCAGGTAGGAGAGCTGTTACATATGTGTTGATTTAAGTTTTACTTTATATTAACATATATTACATGTACTGGAAAAGTTCGCAAATCACAAATGTTCAGTGCTCAGTGACTCATCATGAAGTCAGCACTCCTGTGTAACTACCTCTTAGGTTAGGGAATGGAACATTATCACTACCTCAGAATGTGGTTGATTTTTTTTATCTTAGAGTTTGGTCCCCATATATCTCAAAGACAGAGTTATCCTTTATGTCCTTAAAGGGAAGGGATTCTGTGTCCCAGGACCTGTACAGTGCCTGGCATAGAGGAGCAGTAAATGATGTGTTGACTTGCACTTCTAACACATGTCTATTCTTTAACTGCCATAACTTCAGAATTATTCCTTAGGCCAGTAATGTGCTTTCAGGCATTTATAAGAGTGTCTATAATTAATTTCCAGTGTAATAATTCTTTGGTTAATGAAATACAGTTGGTTGTTTTTCAGAGGAAATTTTGGGTTAAGAAGTTAACTCTTCTTTATGTGAGAATGAAGACTAGTACACTGTCATTCTTGTTCATTTTCTTTAGAAAGAGGAACTTTGTGCTGGGAAAATAAATTATTTTAAACTTCAATGTTTTCAGAAAGCTTTTTTCATAAAAGCATTTAGGAAACATGAAGGAGATATATATATATATGTCCTATATAGATATATACATATATATCTGTATATAGGGGTGGGTAGAGAGATGGGCAGTATGAACACGGAAGTGTTTCTAAGGGTGAGATTTAGCCTGACCTCCGTGTTTAGATTACAAATATGGGAGTATAGATGTTGGTAGGGACTGGTTTTCAGACTGCGCTGGGTATAAATTAAGGAAAAAGAAGTTCTCTCCACAATGGATTATATAGAAAACCAGATAGAGAGTTTTAAGCAATCTTTAACAAAATTTTTTTCAAGAATTATTCCAAGGAAAATTATGTGAAAGTATATTATAGATACTTTATTAGTTTCATCAGATATGATTTTCCAAGATTTCTGTAGCATTGCAATTGTTGGATGGGCCTCTTTATTTCAAATGCTAGTTTTGCAAATACTTTTTGAAGTCAATTCCTTCAAAATGATGACTTTTTTTCCTTTAGTATTATGATTTTCCAATAAATCATTGCTTTTTCTGTGAGATATTTTGTTTGACATTGATATTAAGGATATCATATCAAAACTTTTTTTTTCTTCTAAAGCAGGGCGTTTTATATTTTTGTGATTATAGATTTTATACTTCTTGAATATTGCTGATGAGCCTGTTCTGGGATATAATCCTCCAACTTCATTTACAACTTTTCATGTTCATCTCTGGAGCTGTGCCCTTGATTATAGGTTAGTTTACAAATGGAACAAGATAAAGTTTTATTGTTTAAAATGTATACTAGGTTTTGAAAAATACATAATTCAGTGGAGTGAAGGTTCAGATGCTTTTGAAAGGAGGGTGTGTCGTCACAGCAGTCTGATGTTCTGTCGTTTCTCTGTGGTCTCAGGCCTCTTTCTCTGCCCATCCGATCTCTTCTCACTGTGGAGACTTTCAGCGTTTCTAGCAGTGTGGCCTTGGACAAGTCATCTTCTACTCTCAGGTACCTGTGTGCACTTCATTGTATGCTAAATGCAGCTGTTCCGAGCATGCTAATTAGTATTTGTCTAAACCCTTTGATTAAAGTCTCGATGTTTTGTTAAAGCCAACATCCTTTTACTAATAGTCATGTCCCTTTATCCAAGTTTTCAGTTTTTCTTTCTAAGATGATTCATCTCATTTCTTCTGTTCGTTACTGTATTTCATTTTTAGGGAGGAAATTAATTCCTGAGGTTGTTAGTTTACTTTTGAAAACGTATATATAAACTTCCCAAATTACCTGATACACTTTATTTTCATAATTTAAACCTTGTGAATTTGGGCATCTACCAAACAAAAAAATGCTGAAAATTTAGAATTAATTTGAGCAGATGATTTAATTTCATTCTATACACCATTTAAATATTCCTGGCACTCATAAACCGTGCATTTTAAAGAAGTGTTAGATATACTTATAAGTTAGAAACTGCATATCACTTTGATAATATTTACATCAGAAAGAATGATACAACTATGTATATAGTAATCACTTAGCATATATTCCAATAAGTATTTTAGATGTTGATTTTATGTTTTTTTCTCAGAATAATTTTGGATGAAGCTGCTTTACATCTGTCTGACAAGTGTAATACTGTCACTATAAATTTGAATAGAGGTAAGAGTTAAAAAAGATAATTGGGGATAGATAATGCTCTATTATATTTGTGTGTGAATATTTTAAAGCATTATAACTCTGGGATAATGCCAGTGAACTAAGGATCTTATTAAATGTCAGTTTGAAGTTGTAATGTCCTTATAACATCAGTTAAGTATACACTTTTTTTAATATAAGACAAATTTTGTTTCTAACTAAAATAAAGTGAATTGTAGGATTTTTGTAGCATGAAACTATATTTCCATTGCATTGTAAATGTTTGTAGCACTACCTGCCATGAATTTTAAAGAAATGCTAGCGTTATTAGGTGTTTGTTGGATAAGCTTTGTTTTTTCTTTTTTTGCTTGAGGAAGGTTGTCCCTGAGCTAACATCTGTGCCAGTCTTCCTCTATTTTGTATGTGGGATGTCACCACAGCATGGCTTGATGAATGGTGTGTAGGTCTGTGCCCAGGGTCCAAAACGACAAACCCCAGGCTGCTAAAGCAGACTGTGTAAACTTAACCAATACAGCACAGGGCTGGCCCTGGATAAGCATCTTTTGAAAGCTGTACTTAGGCATTTTATTAATTACTTTTTAACATTTTAGATTATGTTCGTGTGATGGATATGGGGCTTTTGGAATTAACCATAACTGCGGTGAAGTCTGATTCTGATGGAGAGCAAGTGAGTTATTAAGATAAATGGAAATTTTTATTTAAGTCCTGTTTTTCAAATGAGACACTAAAAAAAATATTGAATTTACTATAAAATTATTTTTCCACTTACATAATTTTAGTCAAAAATAGGTAAAATACTTTAAAATCAAGATTGAGTTATTATAAACAAACATGTCCTGTTGCAAGGCAATTATCATATTATATTTTATTTAATGTAAGCCTATGCAAAAAACAAATTTTTGTCTGTTGTTTGGAAAACACTGTCATCCTTTTTCCCCTGTGTCCCGTCCAGACTGAGCCACGCTTTGAGTTACACTGTTCCAGTGATGTTGTCCATATCAGGACGTGCTCAGATTCCTGTGCTGCGTTAATGAACCTCATTCAGTACATTGCAAGCTATGGGGACTTACACGCAGCCAACAAGGCGGAGATGCGGCCTGGAGCTCCTCCAAGAAAGATGAAGGTACAGCTGCAACATCATTCCTTAGAAGTCACTCGCCCCCCACCCCATTCTAGCCACGTGAGTGACATGTTTATGCCAGCGAGGTCTTCTTCATGCCAGTCATAAGACAGAAAAGAAACTGAAAAATTATCGCTTCAGAGTGATAGGGTCTGGAAAGCTGATTCCATGGGCCTTTTTGGAAAACCATTCTACCATTTGATATCCTTTGTTTCAGAATACATTAATCTTCTCAACCAAAGTAATACTTTTTTCCAGACTTAAGTTATTTTCATCTGTCTGGGAAGAAAGAAAATATTTTTAACATGTAAGAGCTTTTTGTTTTGTTTTGTTTTGTTTTTAAAGATTTTTTCCTTTTTTTCCCCAGAGCCCCCTGGTACATAGTTGTGTATTTTCAGTTGTGGATCCTTCTAGTTGTGGCATGTGTGATGCCACCTCAGCATGGCTTGATGAGTGGTGCCATGTTTGTGCCCAGAATCCCAACCGGCGAAACCCTGGGCCGCTGAAGCAGAGCACGCGAACTTAACCACTCGGCCACGGAGCTGGCCCCTAACATATAAAAGCTGCCTGTGTGCAAGTTGTTTGTAAAAATGCTCTGAGAAGGTAGATGGCAGATGTTAATATTATCACCAGAAGACTTATTTATATAATACTATCGTCCATGTTTATCATCTACTTTTCAGTATACTTTTCCAGTTTTCAGTATACTTTCTCATATGTAATTTCCTATAATCCAGTGCAATAGAGAGGTTAAAGATTATCATCTCTGTGTTACAAATGAATAAGTTAAAACCCAGAGAATTTAGGCAGTTTGCCCTAATTAGTAGCAGATGCAGCAACAAAAACCCAGATATTTTGATTCCTGGTTTAATGCTTTCTGATGCCCCCAAGTGTCACCTCTCTGCCATGTCTAACGTCCAGATTGAGCAATGTCCAGTTTGTTTAACATTTTTTATTTTTCAGTGTTGTCATTCTTCTTTATAGCCTCTTCTGTGAACAGAATTCTCAATCCCCTTAGGCTGTGGAGCCTCTAGTAAGGGTCTGGCTGGCCTTGCATTATCATTCGTTCAGGATGATCTTACACGTTATGTGTTATGCTTCTGTTTTTGATTCCTTGCTCCTGCCATATTTTCACTATTAATAAGGTGATCTATGACACTCCCTCTCTACTGTTTAGTCTTTTTTAAAAGCATTCTTGAGTTTATTAACAGTTATTTTAAGTTATCCGTTTTGAATTGGATCTTTTCATTTTAGAGTCATGTTCACATTTCATGAGCACAGTTCACTAACCAGGATGGTAAAGCATCAGTGCTGAAATTGAGTCCATGAATCACCATTTAGTAGACTGTCTGTCTCTCTTGTGTATGCCCCCCACTGTCCTTAAGTGTGTCTATTTGTTCCAAGCAATGAGTCTCTGACCTACAGTGGCTTTGTCTCGAAGGGGTGAAAGTCGTTGGTAGCCATCAGATTTGAGCAGATCAAACTCTCTACAGAGAGAGAGCCCCTCTTCCCCAGCTTTGCTGCAGTTTTTTCCAACTTCCTTTTCTTCTAATGTATTTCCTCTTCAAGATCCTAGTTCACTGTGCTGGCTTAGAGGCAATGACACATTTATTTCTATTTGCCAGTAGTTGTTGGAGTGATGATGATGATACTGAAAACTTAAAATGGAAATGTAACAGCTGCTGGGCAAAATACAGAAAAATGAACATGTTCCTCTTTCTAGTGTTTTTGTAAAAAGTAGTGTATTTGTAGGACAAAATAAATGTTAAATAGTTTGCTTTTTAGAGCATTTTCAGTTACTTTTAATTAGGTTTTTTGGCTGTAGGTAGATTCCAGTGGTCGATCATCCTCACGTGGTCCAGTACTTCCTGAAGCAGATCAACAAATTTTACGAGATTTGATGAGTGATGCTATGGAGGAGATTGACATGCAACAAGCTACTTCATCTGCAAAACCACAATCTAATGGTAAGACAGACCAAGACCGTTTCTCTGGATGTACTGATGTTGTAGTTGAGGCTTACCTCATTTGTGTTCCTATAAATTCTTCAGTAAGTAACTTATTAAAGAAAAGACAGGTATGAGTTTTGGTAGATATTTATTAGTCAGCTTGTGTTTATTGAGTGTCTTGTAGATGAATAACACTGGCCAGGGTGTTGTGGGGGATACAGATTAAGTGGAAGACAAAGCTTATGTTTTCTGGTAGCTTATAGTTTAGTAAAACAAATTGGCAGTAAACCAGACTAATGCTGGTACTTAGAATAATTGAGAAATGATATAAGAAAACACTTTAGAATGTGGTATATACTTGGACTATTGTTTGGAAAGGATTGGAATCATTTCATTAGGCTTGGGTGAAAGTGAAATGAGTTGGCTTTTAAAAAGTGAGTAGGATTTAGATGTGTAGAGGGGATACAGAAGGTAATCTTGGCAAGGTCATTACCATCAGCAGAGGTACAGACGAAGGCATGTGTGGGCCTTAATTATCTAGCCGCTCAGCCTGTTAGTGGAACAGAAATTCCCTTCTTATTGAGAAGAATTAGATAATAAAGTTGGATAAGCAGGGAGGAACTAGACAGTTAGTCTTGAAAGCCAAGTGGAAGCATCTCAATATTTTGGAGCATCTATCTAAAACATATTTTTTTCTAATTGGATGAACATAGCTATTTCTATATGTTGTGAATCCTTAATTTTTAAATTTTATTTCATGGTGTTTGAAAAGTTTAGCATTACATGTTGCTTTTATTCTAATTTAGAATAAATTAGAACTAAGGAAGAAGATGGGAACTTTTAGCGTCCTATGTGCTACATTATTTGTAATAAATATTAGCAGCTAACCTATTTATGTGGGAAAGAATATTTAGTAAATATTTACTGAGCAGCTTCAGTATTCAAGATTTTGTACTAGTCACAGGGCAGTTATAAGGATGAGTAAGTCTGAGGTGCTGCCATAGAAGAATTTAAAATCTCATCTGTGAGCTTCTTGAGGCTAAAGTGTCACTTTATTCATCTTAGTCTTCTCAATCCATATTACAGTGTTTGGTTTGAATGAATGAATGGCAAAAGAATTCATAAATCTGATATGTAATATAAATGTATGAAAATGTATGGTCACATACAGATTTTGGCACACATGCAGTCTTTTGTGAACTTAATATTGAGAGAGCTGCCTGAGAACAGGTGTCCGGTTTGGGTATCCAGCGCCCTAAGAAGTAGTCTTTATTGCTTGGAATCGCTCCCTGGCCTAAGGTATGCTCAGCAACCGATTCCCCCACCTGCTCCACAAGCAGAGATGTCCTATAGATTTAGGTGAGACACTACTAGATGTAACCAGTTTCTTCCTCTGTTGCAATATTGTCCAAGAAGTTTCTTCCAGAACTCCACCCACAGGACAGAATTGTCAATATGAAATTCTGGCTAAAGTGAAACTCCAGTCAGTGCTAACCAGCTGTTGCCGAATTCCTCAGCTTCTCTAACACCAAATAACTAAGAGGAGACTGTCTGTAACTTTAAGAGACTGTCATTTACTGTTTTCTTAGAGAACTTCAAACTTATTATTAGTCTTTTTATTAGTAGTCAGAAGACTGTTGTAAGAAATAAATGGTACATAATGTGTATCTGACATGTGGTTAAAATGCTTAATAAGTGTTATTGTTATTGATGTTTCAAAATTGCCTAAATAGAATATTGTAATCTTTTTACCTAGGTGTTTTGGATGAAAAATCTCAAATTCAGGAGCCGTGTTGTTCAGACCTCTTCCTGTTTCCAGATGAGAGTGGGAATGTGTCCCAGGAGCCTGGCCCCACTTATGCCTCATTCACTCACCACTTGATTAGTGATGCAGTGACAGGTGTGCCCACGGAAAATGACGACTTCTGCATTCTTTTTGCGCCAAGAGCGACCATTCAGGTAATAAATTGATAATAGGCTCGAGGCCTTGAAATATGTTATATACTGAATTGTCCAAAGGCTACCTGAAAAAGATTCTTTAGATTTTAACTTTTCACAGTTCAGAATTACTTTGTTTTGTCATGTACTATTGATGCTTTATAAATGTTTGATATACTTTACTGTTTCTATGACACATCTCAGAGACTCAGAAGAATGCTCTGTCTTTGCAAAATTTCCTGCATAGATTATTGAACTACAGATGTTGTATATGGGAAGTTAACTCTTCAGGGTAGTGGAATTAAATGGCAGAAAGGAGTGCTGCACAGAGTTGCTAGTCCCAGAACTGGGAAAGATGAGGTTTGTGTGAAGGCTGGTGGTGGGTTGATATATATAATTTCCGTTTTAGTATCATGCTGACATTTAAAAAGTGTGGTCTGGATTTAGTGAATGCACAGTTCACTAACGAAAATGGTTAAGCATTGGTGCTGGAATTGAACCCAGTAAATCACCATTTAGTGTCTATATGTGCAGTGGTAACTTAGGTGAGTGTATTAATTTTACCAAGTTCCAGGAAATTAAAAAAGCCAATCAAATTCAGGTTAAGCTCATTATTAGGAACGTGATAATTTGGTTGGTATGTTGAAGTATGTCAAGTTTGGAGTGCAGTATTGACTTTGAATTAAATAACCACACACACACGCGCACACACGCATCAACACACGCACACTAAATCTGTGCCTTTTTATTGTCAAACAAGTAGTAAAATGTGAATTGTGGACTATAAAAAGTCCTTATGGAGTAACCATAGAACAGGGAATCCATTTTGTGGTTAGTAAAACAGAGTATCTTATGTGATGATTAATGTCAGTGCTTACTATTCCATTTTATATACTGAAATTATTAAAAAGAAAGCAGAATCAAGAAATTCCCTTGAGATATGCACTATAATCAGTGGTTTCTTCTGAGATAAGAGAGTGTGTGTTACCTGTTTCTCCATCCTAGGAGAAGGAAGAAGAACCAGTTGTAAAAGTAATAGTTGATGATGCAATTGTGATCAGAGAGAATTATTTTAGTGTGCCTGTTAAGAAGACAGACACAAGCAAAGCCCCGTTACACTTTCCCGTTCCTGTGGTTCGGTACGTTGTTAAAGAAGTCTCTCTTGTTTGGCATCTTTATGGAGGAAAAGATTTTGGAACAGCCCCTCCTACTTCTCCAGCTAAAAGTTATCAGTAAGTTAATTTCTACATAAGTTTATTTGGCAGACCAGTATATTCTTTTTATAGAAAAATGCAGAGAATTTATCATTTAAAAAAAAATCTATAAAGTAGTATTAAAAACTGTAGTTTAAATGATGCTCTTACATTTTTCCATTTGTGAACTTCTTTGCATTGTTTGTATTTTTACTAAAACATGGTGACTTATGTGATTTCCGTTCAGCACGTTCACTAAAATGAATGAGACCCAGACCTTGCCCTCAGTTCAAAAGGCAAAGACAGTTACGTGAGCAAATCAGGGCAATGAAGTGACGTTTGTGCGTCAGGAGCCAGGGACTGTGCATGCCCCTGAGTCCCAGCATCCACAGGGTACTAAGCAAAGAGTCGATGCTCCTGAAGTACTTGTTAAATGAGTGCATTGTTCGGTAGTGCTAGAAGAGAACTAGAGAGAGACTAGGTGTGGTGGGGGCAAACATTCTCATTGGATGGGGAGGGTCAGAAAAGGTTGTGTGGAATGGTAACCTTTGGCACAACAGTGTACTAACTTTTTCAATTTAAAAGTGATTTTTAAAAACTTCTGACTTTACTATAGTTCTTTTCTGTATTAATTGGGATTTCTAGGACTTGTGCTCTTACTATAAGGGTTTGTGAAGTGATAAGGAACTTATAAGGAGGTCTCAGTTCTAAGTCTGTCCTCTGATATGAACACCAATATCATACTTAGGTTCTTCTGTAGTTCTAAATATTTAGCAAGCAGATGATTGCCCTAATGGCAATAATAAAATTAATGTTCTCAATGTCTTAAAGTATAAAAAATGTGGTTTTGGTTTATAGTAATACAATTTGTGGCGGCGTTCTGTAATCTTATTTTCCTTTTCATCTTATTTTTCCTGATGTTATTCATTGCCTTTCTTTGAATATTCCTTTAACAAAAGGTTTTTTTCCCCCCATTTATAGTAGTCCCCACAGTTCCCCTTCTCACACACCCACAAGACATGGACGTAATATGGTATGTGGGGGAAAAGGAAGAAACCATGACTTTTTAATGGAAATACAGTTAAGCAAGGTAAGACGGCATTTTGAAAGGAAAAGTCCACTAAAGCAGAAGCATTAGTGGGGTTCTTTGGTTGCCTCTCCTCGCCTTGTGGCCTAGAGCCGGCAGTCCCAGCCCTTCGGACTGGAAAAGTGCAGGCGTCTTGTATAAAACTCTCACCTCTTTTTCCTTCTCAGACGTTCTGAGAAGACTGCAGGGTTTTGTTTTTGTTTTTCTAGGCTACCCCTAGAGCAGTGTCTCAGAGTTGAGCAGGCATCAGAATCCCATTGAGGGCTTGTTAAAACACAGGCTGCTGGACCCCAAAGTTTCTCATTCAGCAGGTCCTAGGTCGGCCTGTGGATTTGTTTTTAACGAGTTCCCAGGTGATTCTGATGCTGCTTTCCCCAGGACGACACCTGGAGAACCACTGCCCTTGGAGCATCTGTCTGGGAAGGCCTGCTGTCGGATAGCACATATGTCAGGTCCTTTGTGAACATCTAGAGACCAGTAGGGCCAGGCCGCCTGTGGCAGTGTGTGCATTCAATTCTGTCAGCTTGTCTGGGATTGTGCCAAGTGTCGTGCACTAGGGTGCTTAACATAGGAGGGTTGTAGTGATGACAATTCCTTGTATTTAATTGTATCCTTACCCTCTTTTGGAACTTGAAGTCTGCCTTCAATGATTGATTTTCAAGCAATTTCATAGATATGCAAGATGATAAGTTTATGTCTTATTCCTGTTGAGGGTTTTGCTTGAAAATGTTAGGGATTTTACCAGGATTAAATAAAAAGTGTCAGTCAAGCTTATCTTTGTATGGTAGGGTATGCACAGGTCAATCAATAAATAAGTGAACAAATGAAGGAATGTTATATTCTCTGAAAGTGGAATTGAAAGCTGAGAATTCAAAGAAACTGCTGAGTGATGTTTTGCATTTTATGGAGAAAATCTAATTTAAATAAAATGTAAAGCTTGCTTTATGTTCCTTCTCCTTGTCTGTGAAGGTGAAGTTTCAGCATGAGGTCTACCCCCCACGCAAGCCAGAATGCAGTTCCAGCCTCTTAGAACACCCAGTCTCCCGGCAGGTGTTCATCGTGCAGGATCTTGAAATTCGAGATCGCCTGGCAACATCACAAATGAATAAGTTTTTGTACCTGTATTGCAGTAAAGAAATGCCTCGAAAAGCTCATTCCAACATGGTAAGATTTAAAACTTCATATTTTTTGTTATATTTGTTTTGGAAAAGTGTTTTTATTATATCTAACTGCAGAAGATTTAGATTGGAGAAGATTACTGATTTTTTTTTTCCTCATTTTAATATGAATATCTCTTTTAAATGTGCTGGTTAACAGTTTTGTGTTTTAAAAATTATTTTGCATGTCACTTCTAGGGTCCATTCACGATAATTGCCAATATATTGATACTGAGGAAAAGCAGAGTTCCATGGTGATCTACACAAAATATTTAGTATTGCTGGAAGTGTTCCAGATTTCTAACACTTTACATTTTAGTACAGCAGAAGTGATTAGCTCAGGACTTCTAGAAGAAAACTTTGTAGAAACTGTCTTTGGAATATGGGTCTGTGGATTAGCTTCAGGGGCTCAGCAGACTTCTTTGAGACTGCTCGTACAACATCACCGTTGGCATTGTTTTCCTCTAAAGAGAATCCGTATCTTTCATCAGATTCTTGAGGAGTGTGCACCTGAAAAAGTTTGATTCAGGTTTTTAAGGAAAGAGGGTAAAGAATTCCACTTTTTGTTCTAATGTAGGGAATAGAAATGGTTTTTGTTTTTTCTTCTCTTTTTCCTTTTTTAATGAAAAAAAGGTCATAATTATCATTGGGGAAAAAAATGTTTCTCTCTTTCTTATCTTGTAGTTGACAGTTAAAGCATTACACGTGCGCCCAGAGTCTGGCAGGTCCCCACAGGAATGCTGCTTAGGAGTGTCGCTGATGCCCCTTCGTCTCAATATTGACCAGGTTGGTACTGCAAGGGTGGTTCCTGGAGTGAGGAGTCAATATATAGATGTATATCCCCATTCAGAATGAGAGATTTAACTTAGTAGAATTGTGATAGTTAGTATTGTTTCACGTTTATGAAAGTTGCATAATTAAAGCAGACCTCCTCTCGTGAAGAACAGGGCAACTTCATTAGGCGTTTGGAATCTGAGCAGTTGGTGAGTAAACCTTGTTAGATGTTGCCTCCAGTCTCCTGCTCGTTGTCTACGTGACATAGCCCTTAAGACCTACTTCTTATTCTCTACTCCTTACACACATACTCCTAACGCAGACGTACACTTATGCTCAGAGAGCAGTAAAGGACTCCCTGATATCTATGATTGAAAGATAGGAAGGCTTGTGTCTTAATCTCGGCACCTGGCAGAGAACTCCTGCTTTGGGCAGAATGACAAATCAGTAAATTGGCATCTAAACGGGTCACAGGCAACAGAGATTTATGGAAAGGCATAAAGAAACCCTCTTTCCCGTGTTCCAGCTAGCATCCCACTGAATTATTCTGGGTTCCACTTTGACCCCGAGAACTGGCTAAAACATAGTGCCTCTTTGACAAACTATTCCAAGTATCTGAAAATATGCTGCTTTATGGTAGTGCAGTAGACTGATGAGGAACATGGGTTTGGAGTCTGACCTGGGTTTAAATCTCAGTTCTCTTTTACTAGTTGTGTAGCTTTGGGTAAGTTACTTAATTTCTCCAAGCCTCAGTTTCTTCATTGATAAAATGGAAGAAATAGTAATATGTGTAGCATCATTTTTTTTTTTTTTTTTAAAGATTTTATTTTTTCCTTTTTCTCCCCAAAGCCCCCCGGTACATAGTTGTGTATTCTTCGTTGTGGGTTCTTCTAGTTGTGGCATGTGGGACGCTGCCTCAGCGTGGTCTGATGAGCAGTGCCATGTCCGCGCCCAGGATTCGAACTAACGAAACACTGGGCCGCCTGCAGCGGAGCGCGCGAACTTAACCACTCGGCCACGGGGCCAGCCCCAGTAGCATCATTTTTTTTAAAAAATGGGGATTAAATGAGACGTATATGTAAAACATTTAGCTTGGTGCCTGGCATGCAGTGTTAAAGATCAGCGTTAACTCTTACTGTTATTAATGAAGCATGTAACAACTGAAGAAAATAAATGAAGTTTTTAAAATAATCTGCTTTTGAAATAACAAAACCCTCCTGTCATACCTCATATTGGTGTGAGCTCAGGTTTGGAAGTAGAAATATGTGGGTTGATGTTATTCATTTGCTTAAATAATATTGATTTGTTACTTATTTTTTTATGGTTTTCTTCATTTTTTTCAGTTATTTTATTGAGGTCATAATGGTTTATAACATTGTATAATTTTAGGTGTACATTATTATTTATCAGTTTCTGTATAGACTGCATCGTGCTCGCCACCAATAGTCTAATTTAGATCCAGCACCATACATATGTGCCCCTTTACCCCTTTCGCCCACCCCTAACTCCCTTCCTCTCTGGTAACCACTAATCTGTCCTCTTTATTCATTTATTTATGTTGATTTGTTATTTAAATAAGTAACAGATATTTTAGGAATAAGCTTAAATAGCATTTATACTGTAAACAAAATAGCAGAAAAAATATATTGTGAAGCACAGACGTTTAGCCCAACTTTATCTTAATATCTGTAGCTTCTGGGCTGGCTCAGACTCGCCAGTGAGTGCTTTAGAGTTATGTTTTCTCATTATGAGAAGAACATCTTTTGATCCCCATGTTTTAATTTAATTTATCCATACATTGGCCTAGTAGTAATATGATGAAGTATTTATGGGAAGTTCGATCTGTGGAAATCACCAGTGTGAGCAAGCTACATCTTTATGGCGTGACTTTACCAGACTTAGCAAGCCTAATTTTCTTTAATAGACTTTTTTTTTTTGAATGTTGAGCTTAATTTCTTCTTTACAACTATAAAGCATTATGATTTTAAAATGGGGAAATATTAATCTTAGAGAAAACAGTCAGGGAAATAAATGTTATGACTGAACTGAGGAGGAATGGGAAATAATTCCCCAAGATATGAAACCTAGGAAAACAAAGCTATGCTACAAATATCTAAGCCTCACTGAGGTATATTACCATACAAAAACAGCGTGCCTGGTTTGCATCTTGTAAGATTGACATACATATTTTGAGATAGACAATGGTTATCTGAACAGAAAGCCAAATATTTGTGTTCTTTGTTTTTTCTTTTGAAAAGAAGTCAGTTGATGAATGATAATGCTTTGAGTAATATATTTTTTTACCAAGCATATCTCTGACTTTATCTTAACTGGATCAAAGACAGTAAGTATGAAAGCAACACATTGGTTTCTCATGTTTTTAAAAAGCTGCATTACTGTTGAAGCTCAGTGCAATTGCTTCCAAAGCCTGGCGTGCCCAGCATGTAGGGTAGGGAGGAAACTAGGCAGATGGAGTGATTTCCATGGAGGGGGTGGGGAGGGGGCATGGCAGTGGATGATGGAGGTCATGTAACCAGGCAGTTTGAGATCCGAAGTGTGAAGGGCCTGATTTCCTGACTCTCCTAGTCTTGTGTTCATTTTAGTATTGTACTGCTCAGAAAGCAGTGTAGGGGGAAGATATGTTAATTCCAAAGCATTTGCTGAATGCCAACCTTGTCCCAGGTTCTGTACTAGGATACTGGGGATACAAACATGAATAAACATTCTCATCCTCAAAGAGCTCTGTGTAGTGGGGAGACCGCCATAAAACAGATCATTTTAACATCCTGTGATAAAGACAAGTGATAAGAAAGGCATAAAGATGTGACCCACAGAGCAGGGCTCCTAAGCAGGCCGGGAGTTTGCGGAGTGAGGGGTGATCAGGAAAGGTCTTCAGGAATGCTGTGCAGTCAGCTACGTGAGATTTTTGTAAAGGCGTTGAAGGCCTGATTCGGGTTGTGAGATGTGATGTGAGACCATTCTGGTAAGATAAGTAGGTGTCAGCTGAGGTTGGAAATGATGAATATGTAGCAGTGCCAGTTTGCACATTTGCAGTTTTTCAGCATAGTGGCTTAATTGCCTGAGTATGACATGAAAAATAATTCTTTTAACACTTCATCCTATTGCACTATTAATATCCTCTATCATAGGACTTTAAAGCTAGAAATAACTTTTATAGTCAAAGTTTAGCATAAATAATAAACCAATTTTTTTAAATTTTAAAAAATTGTATTGAGGTATAATTTGCATATAATAAAATGCACAGAATTAAGTGTACAACTTGAGCTTGACAGATATATACACTTAAGTAACTACTACATCAATTGCAATATACAACGTTTTCTGTACCTTTCAGAGTCCCCTCATGTCCTTTTGTAGACTGTCTCTACCACCCCAAAGCAACCATTTAAATCATTTCTGTCACCATAGATTAGCTCTTCCTGTTCCACACCCTCATATAAATGAAATTGTATCTGGCTTCCTGTGCTCAACATTATGTTTGTTAGATTCATCTATGTTGTAGCATGTATCAGCTATTCATTTTTATCGTTGGGTAGTATTTCATTGGATATTCCACAATTCGTTTATCCATTTACTTGCTGAGTTACATTTGGATTTCTCTTGTTTTTGGCTGTTATGAGTAAAGCTGTTATGAAATTTGTGTATGTCTTTTTTTAATGGACATATGTTTTTATTTTTCTTGGGTAAATATATCTATATATTATATATATAATATATATATAGCTAGCCCTGGTGGTCTAGCAGTTAAGATTCAGCACTCCCACCACCGCAGCCTGGGTTCGTTTTCCGGTCAGGGAACCACACGACCTATCTGTCAACTGTTATACTGTGGTGGCTACGTGTTGCTGTGATGTTGAAAGCTATTCCACCGGTATTTCAATACCAGCAGGGTCACCCATGGTGGACAGGTTTCAGTGGAGCTTCCAGACTAGACAGACTAGGAGGAAGAACCTGGACCCTCATTTCCAAAAAATTGGCCGTGAAAAAAATGTTTGAATAGCAGTGGAGCATTGTCTGATACAGTGCTGGAAGGGGAGAGGATGGCGTGGAGAGACCAGGATGTCCACAGGGTTGCTAGGAATTGGAATTGGTGGACACTCACAACAAAATATGTATGTATAAACAGGATTTCTGAGGCATAGGGTAGATGTGTGTTTATCGTAAGAAACTGCCAGAGAGTTTTTCACAGTTTTGTACCGTTGTGCTTTCCCACCGTGACAGATGAGAGCTGCGGCTGCCTCGCACTCTCACCACACTTGGTATTGTCTTAATTTTAGCTGTTTTACCTGGTGGTCATTATGGTTTTAATTTGGATTTCCCTGATGACTAATGATGCTGAGCATCTTTTCACCTGCTTATTTGCTATTTGTATATCTTCTTTTGTGAAGAGTCCTTGGGATGCTAGTTTGAAAATTAAGTTGTTTGTCTTATTGAATTATAAAGAGTTTAGCATCAATACCAAAATCAAAAATTCTGAGAACATTTTGAAAAGCTGATGAATAGTATCCCTTTGTCTGTTGTTTTGTGCATTTGTAGTACAAAGTACTGTTTCTTTAGTTTTCCTTTTTTTTAAAGAGCAACTTTACACCTGGAATTTTCTCTGTTTTTTTTTGAAGGCAGTCATGGAGTCAAAACATTTATAGCATTAAAATATCACCATCTAGTGGCCAAAGAATAACATGTTATATACTATTTCTCACCATTAGTATTTGAGAGAGATATATATACACACACAGACAGTAATATATAATAAATGTGTATCATGTAAATAATGTATAAGATATATACATAAATATATATGTGTAAAGCATAATAATATAATGAACAATTCGTGAATCCACTACCCTACTGCAGAACCAGAGTATTTCCAATACTGTTGAAACTACCTGCTTGCTCTTCAGTCCCATCCCTCAGTTTCCCATATGTCGTGTTACTTAGAAAAGTACCTTTCTAACTGACGTCATTTATATATACTTCTGATAGATGTGATCAGTAGTCGATCAGATCCTTTGGAATGATCAAAGTTGCTGTGCTACCCAATATTGTGACTTTGTGATTCACCTGCACATCATTTTTGGTGCAGTGTTAGTATTTTGTATTAATTTAGAATTGTTAAAATAGGAGGGAAGAATAAGAAAGAACAGGTTCAGGCATTTAATTTTCGTATTCTCCAAGATGAACTTGTTAGTTTGAGTGAGGTAGGCAAAATGAAGCTGCTAATAACAGGCAAATATGGCTTGCATGTACAGCATCAAGACAGATCCATAGATTTTTGTTTGTAATTATATAATTTTAGAAGAGACTGCACTGCATGGGTGATTTTATTTGTTTTTAATTTTTATTTTGAATATGATGTCTAATGAATAAAATGTATTAAGGCAGTGTAACAGTGGTAAAGCAGGAGTAAGGGTTTAAGAACTTTTAAGGCACGTGGCAAATGCTCAGTACATGCTTGCTGCTACTACTATTGTTAGTAACATTACCGTTACCAATTTAGAATGAGGACTCATGCCAAATAAAAACGCTGTTTCTAAGAAAACTTAAAATGTGCTTTGATTTAGAAATCCTTCCTAGTTTTGTAATTTTTAACTTCTCTGTCTTAATTTTTGCATCTGTAAATTAATTTTCACATAAAGTTGTGACAATTAACAGTGAAGAGTGAGAGTGTGTGTGTGTGTGTGTGTGTGTGTGTGTATGTGTGTGGTGGGGGGAAGAGAGAGAAGGGATTGAGAATAGAGCCAATGCCTGACGTAGTAAGGACTCAGTAAATTATCACTGTATTTGAATAATGAGTAAAATATGAGACTTTAAGATACGTTGTTTCATAACTTTAGAAATAAACGTACCTTTTCCCCCCCTTTTAGTTATAATTATGTCTCTTAATTTTAGGATGCCTTGTTTTTCCTGAAAGATTTCTTCACAAGTCTTTCTACAGAAGTGGAGTTGCTGACGGCCCCAGATCCAGAAGGTATTAAATATGTGTAGTTTGAAAGAGTCTACAACAGGTCTTTGGGTTGATTTTGACTGTTGTGAGGCCTTTTAGAGAATACACTTACAATTGTTATTGTCAATTACATAAATGTATTCTCTGTTTATTTTTGTTAAATTATGCAAATATAGTTTATGTAAAAGTAATAATTTAAAAGGTGAAAGTCAATTTTCTCTGGAGTAGTAATTGTGTTTATTAAAGGAAGTGTAGCAAAACTAGTTAAATCTAGATTGATTTAAACGGTTTCTCTAAAGAAACATAGCTAATTTTTTAAATGTGCACATTACATTTTCAGTTAAAAGGTCTCCTGGAGCTGATGTCACCTGCAGTCTGCCAAGGCATTTAAGCACCTCGAAGGAACCAAATCTAGTTCTTTCTTTCCCTGGGCCAAAGCTCCCTTCCCAAAATGGTAGTGCCAATTCTGTGGAAGTGGTTAATGGAGAGGAAGAGAAGGACTTCTCAACTGAAGAAGCATCATTTACTGATCAGCCTGTGTTTTTTAGGTAAATAATTTAATTTTGATAACAAATGAAGTGATTTTAGAGTTTTGAAGATTTGTGTACTGGTAATCATGAGGTTACACCAGCTTTTCTTTGCAGTGTCAAATAATCAACTGGTGTATTTATTTGTATGTGGTCCTCACCTACATGGCACGTGTCATTTACACATAGTAACCTTGGTTCAGAAGTGTGGTAGGAATTTCCTTTTCCTCTTAGCTTCTTCCTTTTTTCTTCCTTCTGTCCCTCTCTTCCCCTCAACTTTGGCATTCCTGCCTTTTCCTTTATGAGTATTTTCTATCTAGTTTTCTCTTTCTGCCCTTCCTCTTCACTGTCGTGTCATTCGTGACCCTTCCTATACCTGTTGGAGTTTATCCCTCGTTTCCAGACCCATGTATTCTTCCCGTCTTCTTTCTTTCCCAACTCTTGCCAGTAGGGATGGAGCCTTGCCTCTGTTGGAAGGAGAAGGGCTGAAGATCAAAGCCACTTGTGTTGTGAGGACAATGAGCTCCTTCCCTGGTTTTCTGTGTTCGTCTCCCATTGACATCACTGGTCCCCAAATTCTGTCTTTCCCTCTCAGATCTGAGGTTAGACTTTAGTTGTGGCCCAAAGTGGGCAGAATAATTATTTTAAAGTGTTTTCATGTTTAAATACCTTGTATGCTGATGAAAATAGAGAAAAATAATAGAATATGAGAATTAGAAAAATCCTGGGATAGAGGATCTTTTGGGGATTCTAAACCTTTTCACCGCAAAAGAAGAACCTCTTTTATCATTTTCCCACATTGATCTTTTTATTTTAGAAAATTTTTTCTACCAAAAAAATTGTATGTCCTAAGTAATAATTTGAGTTCTCATTTTGTATTAATCACATATAAACTACCGATTTGGTTTTTTGTAAACACCAGTTAACCAATATAAAGAAAATTGAATTGTTACAATTCTGGCCTGAAAGCAAAGAAATTGACACTTTTTAATCAGCTTATGTAGCGTTTCTTAACTTACTTAGGTACCATGTTAATTTTTCTCATTAAACTATTCAAAATAGCTTATAGATTTCTGTTTCTATTCTCAAAAGCTCTTAGGGGGTCCAGGACCCTGGGATGGTTGTCAGTGATATAGTCCAAATCACTCACTTTACAGATGAGGAAGTTAAGGCCTAGAGAGCTGAGGTGACTTGCTCAAGACCACACAATTAGTTCGTGGCCGAGCCAGGGCTAGAACACAGTCTTAATCTCACATTCAGTGCATTTTCCAAATGATGGCATAATAGTCCCTCCCCTCCCACTGCCAAACATTTATGCATTCCACAAATATTTATTGAGCACTTACTATGTGTGTGCTCGGTTTTGTTCAAGGCACAGTGAATAAAGTAGAGAAAAATCCCTATTTAACTGAGCTTACAAGTAAGGAAAATATAGGATTTGTGCTAATATGTGCCATAAAGAAAAAAGAATGAGGAAGGAAGAGGCGGGTGTCGAGGGGCTTTGGCTCAGAGAGCCGGATGGAGATGCATATTCGGAAGATGCGGGGTGACCTGGGATCCAGGCTTCTCGTAGTGGTTGGTGGAAATACAGCATTTCCATTTCACTGTAGGTTAAGTGGACTTCTGTGGGGTGGCTCAGGATGTAACCGCTGACATTATTCTGTAGAAAAAATGTTTTTCAAGTTCCAGTTTACAGTCCAGCTTTTGAAACCCCGCTCCTTTTGTTTGACGTATATGTACCATCGGTGTATGATTCAGTTTCATTCTCACAGAATTCCCATTATTTGTGTGTCAGTGTCTTACTTACAAGCATTAATTTCAAGCATGCTCACTGAAATTCATCACTGTAGGTGGTCTTTTGTAAATTTGCTGAGGAGACATTCAGGCTCGGAGAGTTTAAGTTCCTTGCCCGGGATTGCATCCCATACAACGGACAAAACTGGGATTCATGTCCAGGTTTTCTGGCTCTCTGCTTCGTCATGGAGCTAAAACAAATACCTTACCTCTTCTCTTTTTTACTTCTTGGTAGTGATTACACTCTTTGGTTTAATCCTAAAGGTTGTTTTTATTAGTTTGTTTTCTGTATGAATTGAGAATATCTGCCAGAATAAATTTTTCTAAGGTAAACGTAATTTAGTAAACTAGGAAAAGGCTTTTGTGAAAAAATTTAAATATAAAATAAATACAATTTATAAGCTGATTAACATTGGTTTTTGTTATATTACCTTAAGAAAAGGTAGAGCTAAAAGACATTTTCCTTTATTTAGACCTTAAGATATTCACATTACGTATTGTGTGGTTTTGTTTTTATTCTCCAGTTGAACAAATTAATTTATATCTAATTTCAACTATTAGTAATTTTGAATATAAATAACTCCCCTCCTTTCTTTATCTTCAGAGAATTTAGATTCACATCGGAAGTTCCTATTCGACTTGATTATCACGGCAAACACGTATCAATGGATCAGGTTTGGAAACGTGGCACAGATGTACTCTACAAATTATCTCATTTGTTTTTCTCATGAACTAAAGTTTTAAAACTTTTTTCTGTCATGGTTAATATATATATTTGAAATGAAGTGCAAGATTTTAAAATTGAATTCTGTTTTTGAAGTAAATTAAACATCATTAAGATCTCATGAGTAAAATTTGATATAAATTGGGTCATACATATTATAAAATATGTATTTTTTTGCTGTAAATATTTTAAGTGTTTTAGCCTCATTAGTGAATATTGCTTTGACTTTGCCAAATAACAACCATTTTAAATGTTAAATCTCTCGATTTACAGATTAATCTGGCCTTTTTTTAATTTTAAAGGGTACATTAGCCGGGATTTTGATTGGTCTGGCCCAGTTAAACTGCTCTGAACTAAAGCTGAAGAGGCTTTTCTATCGACACGGGTAGGTTGATTTATTATATGAGGCTGTAAGGTGTAGTTGCTAAAGTTTACAGCAATTTACAAATTGAGTTTTCTTAGCAGGCATATATAATTTAATTATTTTACAGTATTGTCTGCAGAGAGCTCATTTTCAGAGGATTCTTACTGATTAGGGGCTAATTTTTATCCTGAGAGAGTAGAAGTAGTTTGGACAGAGTAGTATTTTTCAAAAATAGCTATAGTTATATTTTTAAAAGTTTCCCAAAGTTGTAAATTAGCTTATTTAGTGAAAAGACCAGAAGTTCACAAGGTAGTAATTCTTAGTAGCTAAGAACCATGTGGCAATTTATAGATGTTGAGTTAATCCTATGCAAGAGCTTTAGATGTTCAAGAAATAAGAACAGTGGAGAAACGCACTTATACATATTACCTAAGTCTTGTAGAAATTATTACCATTACGTATGGATTATATGTGTGTGTGTGTGTGTGTGTATGTATGTATATATTCAGATCGAATGTCTGTAATGTTCTTGTAATTTGTAAATTTTTTTGTCTTAAGTAAAAAAAAAAAAATCCCCCAAACTTATCTAAACCTATAAGTTTCTTTCTCCTTCCTATATACTAATAGTCATTTTCTCTAGTTTGCTAGGTGTTGACAAACTACTCTCATATGCAATCACTGAATGGCTTACTGACATTAAGAAGAACCAACTACCAGGAATCCTAGGAGGTGTTGGGCCTATGCATTCACTAGTACAATTAGGTGAGTTTTCTTTTTTAATCAAAAGATAATTTATTTTGCCTGATCTGCGTTTCTTAACCCTTTTGGGGTTATGGATGCCTTTGAGAGTCTATGTGACGACCATCTTTCTAGAAAGCCTACAAGTGTAGACATACATACAAAACTTCACCTGCCATTTCAGGGGTTAAAAACCCCAGGGTTAGGATGATAGCAGAGATCTGAGCTCCATCCTCCTATTGATTTCTGTGTGTCGATTCTTGTTATAGTGCAAGGCCTAAAGGACTTGGTCTGGTTACCAATAGAGCAGTACCGGAAGGATGGTCGCATCGTCAGAGGATTTCAGAGAGGCGCTGCCTCCTTCGGCACCTCAACAGCCATGGCTGCTCTGGAACTCACCAACAGAATGGTTCAAACCATACAGGTATCTCTCCATGCGCTACCTTGATCTACACGAAGAGGAAGTGCCGTTGTAAAGTCGTTGGGTTATTTTGTTTTAAAATCATAGTGTGAAAATGTACAAAATGTTGAGAGTACATATTTTATTTGCAATGATTTAATAACATTCTTTTTTTGTTGCTTAGCTGTCCAGTGTTATATTTTGAGTAGAATAAAACAGTGGAATACAGTATCAAATTTGTTTGCCTGTTTCAGGTAAATTATAACCATTAAGTTAGTCAAGGATTTATTTCACCATTATATGGAAAGATCATAGCTAAATGTAAAGAAAGCATTATAGATCAAATAATAGTTGTATGAAAGTTTGTTATATTAAGTATTAAGCACCAATTGACCTTATCCAGTTGTTCACAGACCGTGCATTCTTTTTTTTGTTTTTGTTGCTTAAAGATTGGCACCTGAGCTAACAACTGTTGCAGATCTTCTTTTTTTTTAATTCTTTCTCCCCAAAGCCCCCAAGTACGTAGTTGTAGATTCTACTTGTGAGTGCCTCTGGTTGTGCTATGTGGGATGCTGCCTCAGTGTGGCCTGATGAGCGGTGCCATGTCCTTGCCCAGGATCTGAACTGGCAAAACCCTGGGCCGCCGAAGCAGAGCATGCGAACTTAACCACTTGGCCACGGGGCCGGCCCCAAACCGTGGGTTCTTGACTAACCTGGTAACATGGAGAGTGTTCTCAGAGGACTGAGGAGGGCCTGAAAAATCAGCTCAATCCAGATATTAGTTTTTAATGCACGCTTTTTAATGTTCTTGTTATAAAAGTAATAAATTCTTGTTGTAAGGAATTCAAACACTGCAGAAGTGCAGTGTCAGGGCGTGTGAGCCCCTCTGTTCTTCCTCACTCCCTGTAGGAAGTGCACTGTTGGAGCACAGCTCTCCAGACTTCCTTCTGACTCGCTTCTTACTTTCTGTTACAATGACCCAGGCAGCAGCAGAGACTGCTTATGACATGGTGTCTCCTGGTACCCTTTCTATCGAGCCCAAGAAGATCAAAAGGTTTCCTCATCACCGGTTAGCCCACCAGCCGGTAGACCTGAGGGAAGGCGTGGCCAAAGCCTACAGTGTCGTGAAAGAGGTAAGTGAGCACTTGAGTGGACGAGCCCGAAGCAGTTTGCCTTTTGCCTGCTTGCCTGGCTTTCATCTAAAGAGCATTCCATCTTTGGAGTTTGTTCCCAAGAAATCTCTGGGAGTGGATTTGGATCTGCTACCAATAGCGAGTGCAGATGCCTGCTTGAGGTAAGAGAAGAGGGCTACGTTGTGACGAGAAGAGTAGTGATCGAAAGAAGACTGATTCTCCTTCCAGGCAGAAGCAAGCAAGGAATAATAGAAACAAACTCTGTGTTCTCCCCACTGGATTTAACACTTTTTATACTTTGCTGTATTTACCTCAGATTTGTTTAGAAATACAACTTTTCAGGTAAATCACTCACCTTGATCTCATTCCTATACCTTCAATATCCTCAAGATGGTATATAGTTTTTCTGTATGTGTTTTTATAGTTTTATCGTTGTAAGTATGTATTTATAAGCAAAACATAAATATTGTTTATATTTTAAAAGTTCACCTACATGGTATTATTTATTTCATTCAGTTAACTTGTCTTTCAAGATCTATCAGTATTGATATATGTAGATCTAATTTAAACTATTTTATAGTATTTCATTGTATGAATATGGCATAATTTATTTATTGTCCTGTTGGACAGTTTCCATTTTTTCCCCTAAAATACTGCGATAGGAATATTCATATAAATGTCCCTTTGTTCATACGTGCAAGAGGTTGTTAAGGGTGGGATTGGTGATTCGTAACTGTTTGAATCTCGACATTTATTAAGCATTGCCAAATTGCAGTGTAGTTGCACCAGTGAACCCTGGTTCTTTATGGGTGTTGTTGGGAGCATTCTCTGTCTTAATCTTTTTTGACATTCTTTTTAATATGACATGAAGTTTGAGGTCATTTAACTTAGGATTCGTCTATTAGGATTTCGTTAAAGATACTTTTCTTCATCATATTCTGACAGGCAGAAGTGCCTAGGACAGCCTTGACCTGACAAAAGTAGCCTCTGTGGTCCCAAATGGTGGGAAGAGCACTGAGGTAGGGCCCCTAAGAAATGGATTAGTGGATAAATAAAGGCAAGACCACTGGTCACCTTTCTGAAAAAGAGATTTAGTCAGGAGAATGAGAGAAAATCACCAGTCAGACCGGTTCCTACAGATGTCAGGGTTGCACCAGTTATCAGCAGACATGTTAGAAATTAGGTTCGTAAAAATGGTCCTGGGTTTAAGGCATGGCAGAGGCAGTTGGCAGCAGGATATGATAGCACTTGGACATGTAGCACTTCACAATTCCCACAATGCTTGCCTAATTTAATCTACATTCATTTTACAATAAATATTTGTGTGCTTACTGCATGCAAGTGTATAGTAACTCTTAAAGATAGGTGGTCTTCCTCCATTACAGACGAGGAAGCAGGCTCAGCAGGGCCAGCCTCCCAGTGTACGCGGCGAGTCGGTGGTGGAGCCAGGGCTGGAGCCCAGGTATCTGGGTCTGAGGTTGAGTTCTCTTTCTCTAACCCTGTCAGTGTGAAGAATGAAGGGAGTGTGGGGAGAAGAGTAGGCAAGGATTGGGATGTAGGTAAGGTGTGCTTGATGAGACTCAATCTGAATTCTATTTTAAAGACCCTTTTAAATAGAGGTTCCTGAATGCTGGTAAGTTTCTTTTTCCTTGTAGATGTTAATAACTCAAAGATCGAGAGAAAACATCCCATGTGTTTCACAGATAGGCTCATCCTTTAGATCAGCGGTCTGCAGACTACGGCTTGCAGATCAGATCTGGCCCAGGCCTGTTTTTATATGGGCCTTCTGGCTAAGAATGATTTTTACAATTTTTAAAGGATTGTAAAAAGAAAAAAAAAAAGAGCATACAACAGAGACTATGTGGCCCACAAATATTTAACATTGGGCTCTTTACCGAGAGTTTGCCGACCCCTGCTTTACATAATTCTGTTTCGTGGGAGTCAGGGAGTTGTGGTGAGGGTAGTAGGAGTTAACTAGGAATCATTTAATGAACACTTAGTGCCTGCTAAACTGTGCCAAGCTCTGTAGATGCATTATTTCATTTAGTTCTAACAATCACCACAGTATTTTAATTCCCCAGTTAAAGGATGTTTGAGGTCACACAGCTAAGTGATGGAGTGGAGATTTAAATTTACTTCTCTTGTCTCCAGATCTGGCGGTGTTAATCATTGTGTTATAATAAACTAATACCTGTTTATTGTTTATGGGTTAGGGAGGGGAGCTGAGAGGGGGGAGGAAGATGATGTGGGCAAAGGTGTACATTGTAAGCGTTTTCTTCATTGTATTCATGGTTTCACTTATTGGCTATTATCTTGTAGATAGTTTTAACAATAGCACTTCCTCTTTTTTTAGTTCTTTTGGACTTCATTTTTTTTTTTTTTTTGCCCTACGGTATTACGTGTTTTTGCGTGCTGTGCTGGGTAGAAATGATACTCTTGTTAGCTTGTCAAAGTGATGGCTAGATTCTGGATTAGGACAAGGGTCCTTGGTTTCTCTGAGGAGCCCAGAGTTCCTTGTGCTGTGCCCTTCACTGAAACAGTCACAATGGAACAGCTGTTGTGTCCCCTAAGGGATTTCTGAGTTAGGCAAATGGTAGACAGTTGAAAGTCGAGTGTGAAGTTTTAGCACTTTGGCTTGACCTGCACATCTGTATGGTCAGCTGTAAAGCCTAGCAGTGATGGTTATTTCAACGTTCTACAGTTATAGGAAAGATTAAAACATGCTTCAGAAGCTTTGTTCTAATTATGAAACATGTTCCTGCCTTATGTTCTCAGAATTTTCTCTATTTAATCCAATAAAATGTTCTACTTAGCCTTTTATCTTAATTGAATGTTCCAGTTTATCTTTTCTAGTACACAGCCAGTAATTTAAAACAAATTAAATAATTTTTTGGAGCTTAGTAGAATTAGGTTTTCTTGTTACAGTTGAATCAAAGGAACTATCACCATGATTTTTAGTGATTCTATTTATTCCAGAAGCTTTGTGTGCCATGTTTAACTAGAGTGATGAATAATGCCAGAAAAGCTACTCTTGGCTCATTAAATATTTCTGTAAGCTTCCCTACGTGAAATTGTAGTGTAGCTACATCTTCCACACGCATGTCACAACAGAATACTAAATCATAATAAATGCCTCTTACTTTCCATTACAATTAGAATTTTGTTATAAAAATAACTATCCTGGGTTATCTCAAAAGCAGGGTTTTTTGGTTTAGTTACAAACATAATGTTGATTAAGTCTACCAAAGTGTGTGTTATAGGGTAATTTGGAGAGTTTTCGGACCAGTAATTTGCTCTTCTCCACTTTCCCCTTTCAGGGAATTACAGACACGGCTCAGACCATTTATGAAACTGCAGCTCGAGAGCACGAGAGCAGAGGGGTTACTGGCGCCGTGGGCGAAGTCCTGCGCCAGATTCCTCCAGCAGTGGTGAAACCTCTGATTGTTGCCACAGAAGCAACATCAAACGTGTTAGGTGGCATGAGAAACCAAATTAGACCAGATGTTCGGCAAGACGAGTCACAGAAATGGCGCCATGGGGAAGACTGATGCTTCAGAGGCGGTTCCTTCTGAAGATAAGGAGGGTGGAGACAAGGAGCATAGTGGCCCATTGGCAGCTTTAGAGGGAACTCGTTTAATTTTATTTTGCTCATCTCAGGAACAAAAGCATTTCTTAGTTAAATAATTGAATATCGAAAACAACACGCAACCAAACCTCTGGCATGTTAGGGCTGGCTTGGTACTCGCCTGTAGAAATGTTTGGTGGCTGGTGTCGAAAGTCCTTAAAGCCTTTGCTGCCAAGTTGGTGGAATGCTTGCTTTTATTAAAGTGACTGTGTTCTCCTTGTCGCAGACAAGGTGTCATTGGAAACCTCCTTTTACAGTACAGAGTGCTAAAAGACATTTGAACACTTTGAAAGCACTATTTATGTGGCTCCAAGGAGTTGATTTTTCTCAAGGTTTAAAAAGAATCACAGCTTTGAGACTTTCACTGAGAATGAGAGAGAGAAGCCACAGGGAGAGCAGAGCAGGCGGGGTGCTCAATCTAGACAGCGGTGAGGGAAATAACCTCATTGTTCGCATCGTTGCTGCTCGAGAACAGCATTCTTTCCACGAGCTCAGAAAATCCTGTGGGAGTTTGAGAAGGTGGATGTCGCAGACATGTTCTGTTGTGTTGCACTTTATCCTCTGTATGTGTATGTGTTTTTACATTAATACAAGTCTTGTGCTATATTCTTTATGTAAGGAGGAAGTCTGAAAGTTTTTGG
This sequence comes from Equus asinus, assembly GCF_041296235.1. Classification (NCBI taxonomy): domain Eukaryota; kingdom Metazoa; phylum Chordata; class Mammalia; order Perissodactyla; family Equidae; genus Equus; species Equus asinus. The sequence continues at coordinate 101,563,929 of NC_091796.1, read as the reverse complement.
CAAAGGAAGGTAACTCAAATGTAATAGCTTTCATTTATTTTAAATGTAAATGAAAACGTGCATTCTATAATGAACGGGGGCCCAAGAGATTGTATGTTCAATTTTAAGCAGGTGTAGTGCAACTTGTTAGGAATGTGTGCAAAGGGAGATTGGAAGTGGTTTTTACTCTAAAATTAACCAAAAATCCTCCAAATATTCCCTAGTTAACTATTGCAAAGTACCGTTTTTACTTGCTTAACAATGTACATTTTGATAACCTGTCAGGAATGAATAAAGTATTTTTATTTAAAGGTAAAATTGTTTTATGCTTCCCTGAATATTTTGCTTTTCTTAGAGCATATTCATAGATGCAATACTACGATTTATCCCAAGATGCTTGGGAACACTTTCTCAAAATTGATTTTGGTTAATATCAAGTAAATCATTACCTAGGAGTGAGAGGGAAATTGTTCTCAAAAACCCAATCCCTGACTGTAGATTAATTCAGCAGAAAGAAAACGTAGGACTTTGTATTCATCCATTGTTTAAAACTGCGTGACATGACTTCTCATTTTCTAAAGTGGAGGGAGTATCATCGAGGTAGATTTGGAAAATGAACTACGTTTCAGTTTGGGGTTTGGAAAATGACGTTGAGTCAGTGTTGTTCTCTAAAGCTCTAAACAAGAAAGCAATGTAAACCAAAAATCTGAACATTTAAAATTTATAAAAATTGTGTTAAATGGCATTTAATTTTCTTTTGTTTCCTTTTAACTGATGGAAAACTTAAAAGGGCAGTGCCCAGAGGAACTGCCTGTTTAGGCGTCACGGAACCATTTGTTACTCTGTCCAGTCCACTGGAGCCCGGAGCCCTCTGTGGGCCCCGAGTCAACACAAGCTCTCGCTGGTTATTACTGTGAAGGGTCAAGCCTGCCTCTGGGGCACGTCCTCACTGCCCTGCGCACCGACCCCAGTATTCTCCTTTTCCTTTACAGTGGAACGTGCTCTGTGTGTTATCTATGATGATTAATCAAACTGAAAAAGTTCTTCTCTCTTTAACTTTTACATATATTTCCCATAGTTATACTTAAAGCTCGGTTAGGTACAGTATAGGGAGAAACAATCATCCTCCTGTTCGTAGTCTGAGTTGCAAATGGTCCCATCTTTTGACAGATCAGTTTATAAACCCCACTTAAACAAATAGCTTTATAATGTAATCTCCATGGCTCTTCTCTGTTCTGCCCTCCTGCACCTGCTCTTGATAGAACCCATGTTTGGGAACAGAAACCTTGTGTGTCAGAAAGATTCAGCGTCAGGCTGTATTCATTGTCAGTTTAACCAATATGCTCTTTACTCGAGGTGTTTCTGTGGAGGACCTATATATATTTGAATACTTCTGCATTATTAAATATCCCTAATTTTTTCTTTTTTAAAAATATCTTTTGTGTTGCAACAACACAGCACAAAGAGTGTTAAGCATGATCCTTGGGTTGCCAGATCTATAACTTATCCAGCAGATGACTTGGCCAAGCCATTTAATTTCTCTAAGCCTCATAAATGAAGAGTTTCTTCTGACAAAGCCTCACCGAGATTTTCCAGATGATTAGGCGTGTGTGCGTGTGTGTATGTGTGTGTGAATAATGGTATGGGACGTGATGCTCAGTGGAGTGCCTCGGACCTGTGACACCTCGGACTGGTGGCGTTGTTGAATGAGAGCTCTCCGCTCACATCGCACACGGTAGCTGTGGCTCCTTTACGTCCTGGATCCCGTAGAGGGATGCGTTTCTGAACGGCCACAGTGCCTGCGCGGTGGACTTTTGATGTGATGCTTCTGAATGGAGTAGACTGCTCGTGTCCAGGTGTTACTGCGTGAGTCCGTGTAGGCATCTCCCCAAGGAGTCAGGTGAGCAGGCTTGATCCAGATCCGGAGCACATGGTGTTAGCAGAGGGTGTTAGCTCCACCTTACATCCCAAATGTAAAGGCAGTGAAGACCATGGCGATGTCTTCTCTGGAAGCGGGCTGATTTGGACCCCACAGTTTCCCTTCTGGTCTGTCCTAAGATCGCTCTTACCTACAAGTGAAATGTCCACTCCACATTGGCCCTTTGGGATCTGTGTGATACACTGTTTCTTCTAGACATCGTGGCAGTAGACTTTTGCTTTAACAAAATTTGGGTACAATTTGGATTCCCACTTAAGCACATTTATTTAACATCAGTATTTTTATAATGCAAAATTCACTTTAAGAAAAAAAATCTTCCCCTGTAGCAGTGGGCCCAAAATGGCAAAAATACTAAAAACCAGTGTTTCCTGCCTCCTGCCGCACGTCACTTTTAAATGCTATTAAAGTATTTCCAGGTTTTAAGGGAATTCCTTTTACTGTGTTCTGTAGGTTTAGTGCCTCTGTTCAGTTTCCAAACAGCCACAACCACGTCTGCCCTGCGGGGGCTGCTCGTCCAGAGGTGGCATGTCTCCGCGGGTGTCGTTCGATTCAGGTTCTCTGACCCCGTGCACTCTCACCAGAGGGACAGACTGCAGGCGGAGCTGAAGTTAAGCAATTTAAAATGAGGAATCCACACTGGTACCGAATGGTTTCAGCATTAACAATTGTCTTAACATTAAATTTCGTGTATGTAAAAAGCTACATGACTTAAGAGAAATCATTTAACTTTGCCTCAGTTTTCTTACACCTGCACTGGGTGTAATTCTTGAGGATTGTGGGAAGTGTGGCCGGGCTGGTGTTCTGTAGCGAGCAGTCTTATTCCCCGTTTCCCTTCACAACCTCCTGAGCTACGTAAGACATTAGAGAGAATGTCTATGAAGTTCTTTAAGTTCCTTGAAAGTAAGGGACTGTGCAACACAAAGATGCTCTTTTGTATCTGCGAATGCATCAACTGGACATACCAATTGGTATTGAATGGAAGAAATCAAATGTAAATTTGTGAGTCTTAGGTTAAAAAGGAAAGATATTTACATAGTGTATAGATGATGAAGGAAAAAAAAAGATTTCTTTCATTACCAAGAAATCTTATTTCTGTTTACTGGAAGATACAGTCTTTTCATACAAGAATGATCGAGTGCTTTAATGCCGATTTTTATCTCACCATTTTCAGGATCATGCTAGGCACGTTCCCTTTAATAGACTTTATATGCACAGTTGCAAGTCAGCCAGTTTAAATCAGAGCTATTTTCCTTTCATCGTAGTGCCTGCAAATCAGAGCAAGAAAAGGCATTCTAACACACCACCATGATGGCTGCTTTTGGGACGAGAAATTTAAGTGAGTTTCAACAATTCATATTTTGCAATGTCAGCAGTTCTTTAAAACATAGGTGTTAGATATTTTCGCCTCCTATAACTCTTGGCCCCTTGGTTTCACACACGTTGCTTCACGTAAGCACCAGTGCTCTCCGCAGATTCCAAGAACTTGTGAGCGCGATGTGGGCTCCCCGATGTCTCTAATGTCCCGGGTGGTTGGACTAGCAGCCCTCCTGTAAAAAATGTGTTGACTTTGCTGTTCCACATGCGTTTTGTACATATGAAATGGCAGCTCCCAATTTCTAGTCGGATTTGTCTTACACGGTTTGTATAGCTTGTCGGTCACACAGGACTATTTGCTTTGTCACTGCGAAGTTTGGTAGGGGCCCCGAGTTCGCTCTTAGCTTAGTCCCTCCTGACATGTTGTAGACATTGAACTGGTGTCACCACAAGTCAAAAGAACATCCTTGTACACGTTGACTGTCACTGCTAAGTTTCCCAGTTAAGCTCATCATGGATATGTGTGAATACTTTAAGAATACTGATGCTGTATGAGTATTTTTGTGGAACTGTAACTTGTTATTCTGATTATTTAAAGTATTATGAAATTAAGAATACGAAATACTCTTGAAGAAAATTAAAATATTTACCCTTTGGAGTTGACTTGAAACACTATTGTCTTTCGCCGAGAACTGTTCCAAAAACCTGGATAAAGTACTTCCTGGTGGGGAGGGGGACAGGGCTGTGTCAGATCCTGTTATTGGAAAACGGTGTTCCACACTCCTGGAACTTCTGATCGCAAACCTTATATCTGCCTGCTACATTTCTGAGACGTTAAGGGCATATAATGTTAAAACTTGCCCCTCCTCCCCCCTTTGGGATATTAATCCCTAGATTAGTTATCTTATCCCCACAGTGCAGACTTGTGGCAAGCACATCTTGTAGTTTCGGTCTTAGGGACCTAGATAAATACTTGATAAATCTGTTTGGAGGAATGTTTTTACTTATAAAAGGAATATTTAAAAGAAATACTTATTTTTAAAGACAATACTTTAAAGGAGGTTTTGATGTGACAGATGTCACTGTATAACCGTGCACTTTGAGCAATCAGGGAAAAAGCACAAGTCACACTTCACACATGGCTTTTGTGAAAGAGAGGGAGATACTGAGTGTGTGCTAGGTACTGTGCGTGTTCTTTATATAACCTCGTGGCCCCTCTGAGAGGCACTCAGTATAGTGTCTGTTTTCCAGAGGAGGAGACTGAGGTTCAGAGAGGTCAAGACACTTGCTCAAGGTCACTTGGTGTGACTCCCGAAGCCCAGGCTCATTCTAGGACTTTACGTAAGAGGAACTCGAGCAGTTGTCTAAATTAGTAAAAACTCTTCACTGATTAGGAAACTAAGAAAGGAATTTTGCTGAAAGATTCAGATTAAAGGCTCTTCGAACACTTGAGCCAGAATGAACTTGCTGATCCATCTCTTCACCCGCATCTCCAGCCCCGTCCCCTCGCCTGGCTGGGTGCCGGGCACTCTGCTCCTTCAGTTCTGCCACATCCTCTAAGCAGGGGTTAGACCACCTGGAGACTTTTTTTTTTAATGCTGAAGCTCAGGCCCCACTCAACACCAATTAAATCAAACTCTGAGAATGGGGCTAAATCAGGTCTCTCCGCCTTAGCACTCTTGACATTTGGGGCGGGATAATTCTCTATGGTGGGGGCAGTCCTGTGCATTGTGGGAGGTTTAGCAGCATCCGTGGCCTTACCCAATAGAGGCAAGTTAGCAGCCTCTTCCCCAATTGTAAAAGCCAAAATGTCTCCAGATGTGGCCACATGTCCCCTGGGTGCCAAAATCCGCCTGGTGCAAACCCTGGGCTAAGAGCTCCCCGGTGAGAACAATGCGCAGCCTGGAGTGAGAGCTGTGCCCAGGGTGCCTCCCGCGGTCCCCCGTCTGCGTCCAGAGCGCTCTGCCTGGTTCCTCCTCAGCTCAGCTCGAAGGTCACTGTTTTCAGACAGGCCCAGCCACCCTACCTACCCCTTTATTCTCCATTAGGGCAAACCTTAAAGCAAACCTTTGCGGCCCTTCTCATTTTACAAATCCATATGGATTTGTTTCCCTATTTATTGTCCGGCAGGGTACATGCACACCTGGTATCTAGCACAGGGCCTCGCCCAGAATTAAGAATCAGGGACTGGGGAGTGAGTGAATGAATGAACGAACAAATGAATGAACCCAGTGGTCATCTAGTCCTACCTAGTCATTTAGCAGCTGAGGAAAATGAAGCCCAGAGAGGGGATGTTATTTGCCCAAGATCACATGATTAGTGCTTGAAGATGTCCTTTATTCAATGCAATTTCACGTTTTTTTGGTTTTAGCAATAAGTAATAAAATACATAAATATATAATGAAATGAAAATTCCGCATTTGCCAAGTATTCACTATGTGACTCTTCCTCTGTTCCGCACTCAGCAATGTGGCATTCACACTCAGTGTCAGCCAGGGCCCTGGGAGGATGCACATGGCCACTCGGGCCACTGCGGAGGGTGTCAGGCAGGGACGACTTAACACGGCTGGTCAGGGTCAAGGGACACCCACATGTACCTTGGGGCTGACTCTGGGCCACGGAAAGACTTGGTGCCTCTTCCACCTTCAGCTCTGGGCCTCAGCCATGTGAGTTGTGGTGATTTCTCCCCTTTGCTCTCCTTGGCGACGGGAACACAGGGCGCCTCCTTCTCCATCCCATCTACCGTGAGGCTGAAGGAGTGCTAAGCCCATTGCAGGTCTGCAGGGACAGAGGGAGAGTGACTCACAGCCCCTGGAGCTGAGGAGAGGGCTGCGGACAGCAGCTGTGGCCTTAGGTAGAGCAAAGTGGCCAGAGAGGGCCAGAGAAACCCCCGTCCTCGGTCTTCTACCCTCCCCTCTCGTGCTGGAGCCTCCCATGGGTGGACCTCAACTTACATACAGCATCGGAGGCTCAGCGCGGTGCAGAGTGGATCCTGAGGGCAAATGGAAACGCTCCGGCACTCAAGCATTCTCTTAGTTGTACTGTTCTCTTCATTTTGCAGATGACAAAACCCAGGCTTAGGTTAAGTGATCTATCCAAAGCCACACAATGTACTAGTTAAGGAACACTAGTCACTAATGACAGATAAGCCCCCAAATCCCAGCAGCTTAACAAAAAGAAGTTTGTTTCTCATTCATGTAAAGTCCAGGCAGTGCTCCTGAATATCTGGCAGCGCTCGTGCAAGTGGTGATGGGGGAACCCAGGCTCCTTCCATCTTGTGTCTCTTCCTGTCCCGGAGCCTCAGAATCCTCCACGGGGATCACTGCACTGGGGAGAGAGGAGGACCACTTTTATGGCCAGGCCTAGGAGCTCTCACTTTTGCCCCCCCTTCTATTGGTCAGAATTCTGTCACGTGATCCTTCAAGGGCTCCTGGGTAATGTAGTCTTGCTGTGTGCCTAGGAAGGAAGGAAATTGGGGTTGGTGAGCAAAGTAGCCAGACTCGCTACGTGCAGCTCACAATTTAGAATTTGAATCCAGGAGTGTCTGACTCCAGACCCACACTCTTAGCACATGCTCTATTGGAATTACAATTTGTTGCACTCTGAGATACTCTGCTACTACCAGAGGTAGGTTTTTTTTTCTCCTCGGCTTGTTTGTTTATATTCCTGAAAGCAGTTCCACATGGAGCAAATGAATTAAATTCTGGGACCTTTGCTGGGTAACGAGGCAGGAAAGTATAATGTGGTGGGTCTCAAAGCTCGTCTGCATATTGGAGTCACCCAAGGATCTTTTAAAAATTCAAAACCCAGGCCCCACCCAAGACCAATTAAATCATGACCCCTCAGGTGTATTGCTGAAGCTGCCCAGGTGACTCTAATTTATAGAAAAGTTTGGGAATCACTGGAATAGTAGCTAAGAAAATAGATTTTTAGAGGCAGGCTGCCTGGGTGTGAACCCAGGCTCCACTGCTTGTTATCTGTGTCGCCTTGGGGAAGTTGCTTAACCTGTCTGTGCTTCAGTTTCCTCTATAAAACAGAGATAATAATAGGGTTGTTATGGGGATTACGTGAGTTAATATATGGAAAGTGCTTCGAACAGCGTCCGACACATAGTAAGTACCATGTAAGAAATATTATTGTCACTGTTTTCTGAATGCCTACTGTGTGCAAGGCCCTGGGCTAGAGATGAAAGAGATGGTCCTTGTTCTCGGGGAGCTCAGAACCCGGTGGGCAGACATCAAACTCTAAATAAGACAGAGTAAGTACAGCACGCCTGCCTTTGTTCTTTATAGTTGTAAATCAATTTGTTTTGCTTCCGAGGAATCCTGTCATGGCTCACAAGCTGAGGAAAGGGGAGAAACCCCTCCCAGCGGTTTTAGAGGCGGAATTCCTGCTTTTGAGGACCCCGCCTGGCTCCTCCCCCACCGTCCGGACACCTGCTTCCCCAGCAGTCAGCACAGATGGGGCAGCACTGGGACAGCTGGGGGCGCCGGCTCCCTTTACAGCCTGACGTTCGGACGGCCTGTTACGGGGAAACGTGGCTTGAAGGGTACAGCTTGGGTAGCATTTGGAAATAGAAGTCAAGGAGGGTGCTGGAGGCCAAGTCTTCTGGGTTTTGGGGATGTTGAGAAAAACGAACACCAGCACATCCTTACAGTGAGAATTTCTAAGGCTTTCAGAAGAGGGCAAAACATTCGTGTACGTTCAGCTTCCATGGAGAGATAAAGGAAAGCATGACCGCTCAGTGCAAAGTGCAAACTCTGCCGCCGAAACCCTAATGTGGGCATTTTGTGACCCCAGATGTGGCCCAGTTGTTTGTAGTGGTGGAGCCCTAAAGGCTGTGACTCCAAAATACGTTGAACGTTTGTTCAAGTTCAGTGCACCCCAACCCCCAAACTAGGCTATTTTAAAGTCAGCATCAGTGTCATGGCCCCGTACTCAGAAATCCTCCTTTCATTTATAATAAACGCTTCTAAGGTCAAATAAATATCTCCCTCTCGTCTCCATTTCAGTTTGAACTAAACTTTTACTTTGTTTTTTCCCCCCTTCAGAACATACTATTTTCGTCAAAACCCTTTTTAAGAAGTCTTTATACCAGATTTCATGTTGAAAGCCGTCTTCTTGCCTTTGTGTGTCCTATTTGCTGAACTGGAATTTTAGCTGACTGTCCACCCCAAAGACTCCCCCGGGGCGAGTCATGGAGCTTCTCTGCCCCTCGGCTTCACAGTGGTTTATCCGTTAGGGCACCACAAGGGGAAACAGCGAGTCAATGGTATGTGGCACACATTTAAAGTTTGGGTGGCTATTGCCAATTGCCCTCTTGTAGAAGTTGTACCCCCCAGCAAGTTTCATACTTAAAAAAGGAAAAGATCTTTGAAAAACCCTGTTCAAGAGAAATCGCTGCCTTTTCACATTTCCACGTTCTGTTAACGCTTTGGATCAGGTCTGTTGTAATCCATTTAAAGGGCTTGCTTTGAAAATTTGTGCAGAATCTTCTGGGGAAAGAGCAACCCTCTTCGACACCAGCAGGGGTCGCCCGCTCTCTTCCTGAGCAATGTTGGTTCAGCCGTCAGCCCTGCAAAGCCCCGGGGCGCATCCCAGCCTGCGCAAAATCTGACCCTGTGCTCGTGGGAACGCTTTGGAAAAATCCTCAGTCTCCCAACTCTTTCACGAGGCTTCTCTGTGGCAGCTTCGTCTTAGCCGAGGACAATGCTTGAATTAGAAATAAAAATGTCATGTTATTTCACGATTAATTTCTCCCCGTAAACAAATACTGAGCTGGGTGGTAACGCACACGGGGCTGTTCTGGGAAAGTTGCCCCTGCTGGAGTTTTTGCAAGAGGTTGATAAGGCATATTTGGGGTATGATATAAGAGAAGTGTGCTTTATATTCAGATAAAGATCTTTTGTTGTGTTCTGGTGAGTCTGTTTAAGCTTTCCTGCAAGATTCATTCCTCTACTGGAAATGCAGCCCCCAGCCCCCTAAGCCTACCACTCAGGGCTGGGACTCGCGTGAGGCGAGTGCGGCACCTGCTTTGTGCACAAAGTTTAAGGAGGGGTGGACATAGGCACATCAATAACCAAGAGAAACAGTAATTTACTGCAATGTTTTTAGAAAACCAAAAGTAATGTGAAAACATCCATGATGAACAAAACATCACCATTTCTAATAAAGACAGCAGCCGACCCTGCACCTGGAGCCCATCTTGGTTGCCTGGCTCTCAGTCAGGGCCCGTTGGGTCCCATCTTTACTTAAAATGTTGACATTTTGTTCACTGTGCATGAATCTCATTCTTCCCTTCCTTTGCTGACTCTTTCGCAGTCCACCCCTCCCCTGCCCCTTCACAAGGTTGGCCACAGGATGAGGAAGGGAAAATAACACTGGGAGAAGCTTCAGGCGTTGGTTAGAGAGAATCATTGTTAAACACCAGGAATGACGCCAAAATCAATAATGGCGAGTTGCTATAAACTCATGTCACTGTTTGGACTTGAGAGATTCTGCTGTAATGATATTAGCAAACATTTATTGCATGCGCCATGCGTGCTGGAGATGGTTCTCGGTGATTTTCATGTTGGCTACTTAATCGTCCAACTGTGGTTTGTGTGGTCCTCCCCTGCTGTGGCCATCTCCCAGGGCACCTGCCACCAAACCTCACCTCACTCATGCTTTCCTAGGACCATGGCTTCTCCCCTCGTCTTTGTTTATTCAATCCTTCAGGGGCTCAAGTCTCACCACCTCCAAGAAGTTTGCCCAGACCACCAGGCTTTCCTTGAGGCCATTGTTGACCAGCTGGATCAGATCAGCTAAACTGTGGTTCTCTGCTGGGGGTGGGGGTGGGGGTAATTTTGCTCCTGGGGACAGTTGCTAATATCTGGAGACCTTTTTCACTGTCACATCTGAGGGAGGGCAGTTGCTCCTAGCATCTAGAGGAGAGACCAAGGATGCTGCCCAACCTCCCACAATGCCTAGGACAGCCCCCACAGCCAAGAACTGTCTGGCCTCAAATATCCAAGGGGTCAAGAAACCTGGAGTCAAAACTTGCTAAGACATTACTGAGGATTTGGTGAAGCTCTCTCGGGAATCAAATTTGCATTCCACCATTGGGCTCTCATATTTTTGCCCGAGATGTTTGGAATTTGAGTCCCTTGGAGTAGGGATGGGCAAGATGATAGGAGCTGGGGTTTGAGGACACTCCTGTTTTCCTGCCTCAGTTCTCAGCTAAATGAGGCAGACAGGAGTCAGCAGTTGGGGGCCACAGCATAATCCTTATTACTGAGAAGGGCTCAGGTGGACAACGTCACTGAGGCATGTGGCAACAATGGGCCTCTTAATTCTGAATCCCGGAATCAGGCCAACTTACCCACCCAGGCCCAGGCAATGGTGACAGTTCCCACTCTGGGGCAGAGCCTCGAACACTAAGCTTACCTCATGGCCGAGAGAAGACCCGAGTCTGGAGACAGGCCCTCCTTCAGGAGCGAGGATGGAGGAAGGAACTGAGCTCCTCAGGCTCAATTCTCTTTTTGAAACTGGTCAATCAGATAAGTCGCTTTTCTTCCATAGAGACAAGTCAGGGGTGAGCAAGAGGTCCAGCGTTTAGGGAGCAGCCCCTCCTCACTGAAACCAGGTGCATCAGTCAGGATAGGCTAGGTTCTGCTGCCATAACAAACATCACCTTACTCTCTGTGGCTTAAACCAACAAAGGCTGATTTCTCACACACACTGCGTGTTTAATGCAGGTCTTTGGGGGACTCTGCTCGTCTAGTCACTCGGGTTCCAGGCTGATGGGGTCTCTACATTTTAATGACACCACCGTCTTAACACAAGGCTTCAGGGTTTGACACAGCAGAGGAAAAGAGAGCATGGGAGACTGTGTTCTTAGATGCTTCTGCCTGGAAGTGGCAGACAAGTCCCCTCGCATTGGCCAAAGGAATGAGAAGGCCACCCTTGGCCTGCATGGTGTGAGGAAATTCAATCCCCCCATTTCCCAGAAGGACGGGGGAATTGGGACGATCGCTGAGCAGCAATACTGTTTCTCTTGAGGGTGAGGAGGCGTCTCCTGCCCCCGTCAAAAGACAAGACGTTCTCAGCAAGCGTTTTCCGGGAGCCTGTGTACAGGCTGGAGGACTCGACAGAGCAGAAGAGCCAGCGCCTGGTCCAGATCTCATGCTGATGGTGTCCTTGTGCAACAGCGTGGATCATTCTGGGCCTCAGGTTTTCCATCTATAAAATGAGCAGGCTGCCCCAGAGGGTCTTTTCCACGTCCTGTGAAGTCTCAGAAGCGAGGAAACTGTCTCCTTTTACTCTGCACCCCCGTGCCTCGCACCGTGCCTGCCAACGTACTGGACGCTGGATAAGCGTAGTCAGAGCAGGGGATGAATCAGCCGCTCTGATTCGCTCTCAGTTTGGGAGGTCGGGGTTGGGGTGCTCCCAGCCTCCCACCATTACACCTAACCCATCGATGGTTTCTAACTCCATCTGAGGTTGGCTCTGCACCTCTGCACCCTCCCGCTCAACCCCCAGAAGCAGAGCCAAGGATGACTGGCTGCTGATCACAGAGACACGAGTCAACGCAGCCAAGACCAGCGGGAGAAGGGCTCAGCCAACCCAGCCCAAGGCTGCAGAACCCTGAGCTAAGGAGGTTGCTTTAAATCGTTCATTTTTTGCGCGTTTTGTTATGCAGCAGCAGGTGACTTATACACCCTGCTAGCCATCCTCCTACTCCAGTGGAGCGATCGCTCTCAAACTTCACTCCCGTTTAGAGTCTCCATTGACACTCGTGGCCTAGAGGGGACTTTGACCTCTCAGCCTTGCTATAATTCTCCCAGCCCTTGGTGTCATCAGCTGAGAACCTGAGTGAGGCAAAGGCTGCAGGTGGCCAACACCCTCATTGTCCTACTTACCTCCAAGACCAGGTCGGGGTTCCCTCCCCTGTACCTCCTTCCTGCTCGGACCCCTCCCAGGTGCATGTGACCCCGTGATTACGCATCTCGTCCTGAGGAGTGACCTCTTCTCATCTGCCTCCCCTGCACGCAGCAAGCTCCTCGAGGCTGGGGGTGCTACAGATGCGTCTGGGGTCCTCGTTGCAACGTCCTGTCCCCTGCCACTTTGCTGGGACACCTCTGGTGACAGGAGACCCACTGTTATTCCAGGTCTATCAGGGGACAGCTATCATGGACAGTTCTGCATATCAGAAAGCTCTTCCTCAGATTGGGCCAGAAGTTTTTGCCTTTGGTCTTACTGGGGTCACACTAAATACATTTGTTCTCCTCTCCCCACAAGCCTTATCTTCTTCAGGGAAGCCCTGTCAGGCCCTCACAGTGTCACAGAGGGTATGATATTGAGTCCCTTCATCAGTCTGATCCCTTCTTCTGAATCACCCAAGAGCTGGACACAATACTCCTCATGTACTCTGTTGATTATTCAGCTAAACAGGATATCTCCTCCCTCATTTTAGATGCAATACTCCTATTAATATAGCCCCAGAGCCTAGCAGCTATTTTGACAGCCACAGCACACTGAGCTCCCTGTCAACTAAAACCCTGAAGCGTCTTCCCCTCCTACTCGCTGAGCCCCTATTGACCCTTCTGATACATTTCTGTCCCCTGAAGCTCCGGGTAAGTAGGCCTGGCTCCCTGCTCCCTGCCTGAACCAACCCCGGCCACCATCTGCCACCATCAAAGTGACTCACATGGTGGGATCCCTGGCACTCGGGCCTCTTCTCTGACCTCACAGCCTCATGGGCATCCCTGGGTCTGGACAGAGCCCTGCACCAGGAGTCCAGCTCACTGGGTGACCTAGGGCACGTGTCTGCCCTTCTCTGGGCCTCATTTTCCTTACCTGTAAAATGAGGGGTTGGACTTGCTATTTTCTTTTTTAGACTTTTTCTTTGATTTACAGAAAGATCCCTTGTACTCTATACGCAGTTTCCTCCAACGGTAACATCTTGCATAAATATGGTACAATATCACAGCTGGGAAATTGACATAGATAGAACTTTCCAGAGTTTATTCGGATTGTACCAGTTTGGCACACACTCATTTCGATGATGTTTAAAGCCTCTTGTAGCTCATGGGAGAAAACTTCCCACCTGCTCCTCATCAAGCTCGTGATTCATCTCCGGAGAACAAGAAACTGCCTGTGTCCATTGCAACACCCAGGCATCCCCCAGGCTGGGCTGTGGGGGCACTTGGCGTCACTCAGGGCCCATGATGGACGGGCCACTGATGCTGCAGGGGAAGGCAGTGGGCAGTCGTGGCCTTGCACAAAAGGCCCCAAGCTGGAGGAGGATTGGAGAAGAAGCTTCTTGGCCCTTCTCAGAGAGAAAGCGGGAGCCCATGTGGGCGCTGGAGCCAGGGATGCTGGAAGATCATTTGCTAACTCATCCTTCCACTCCAGGCGTTAGCCCCACAAGGTGAGGCTCGGGCCTGGACCCAGGCGTGAAATACTCCGGGTCCAGCCAGATCCAGGGGGACTCACAAATAGTAACTTATCCCACAGCACTGATCCTGTTAACCAAGGCAGGAGTTCCTCCCTCTGCAGATGAATAATTGACCTTCCCAAGAGAAGGGCACCAGAGTCCTGACTGTGGGATCTGCGGTTTCCGTCCCGTGGCCGGGCTGTGCGCTGGGCCTCGGTGAGTGTTACGTGCATTCCATCCGTCAGGCGTCTGGCTTCTCAGAGGTCCCAGTGATGGTCTTACTCTACCATTGAACTGCAGGCCATGAGCAGTGCTCTGATTTCTCAGGCAGCACGCTCTTCTGGAATGTAGGAACCCGTAGAAAGGACTTTTTCTGAGCTGCAGGTTTAGTGCAGGGGCTGAGAAAGGAGGAGAGAGGGCCCATTCGGGTCAGTTCACTCTCAGCAGAGGAGGACTGGGCATTATTTTCTCTTTCCGACTCTGTGTTCCTGCCTGAAATTCCTGCCTGTACTCGCGGCTTCACTGCAGGGCCTCTGCTCACTGTCTCCCGCCTGCCGGGAGCTCAGGAATTGCACTGGCGTTGGAGGCGAGCAAGCCGGGTGACTCCAGCCTCTGACCTGGGGATGGGCTGTCCTGGTGCCCTGGGGGCGGGCAGCAGGTCAACTCCAAGAGGATGTTCCTCTGTGTTACTGCTGGCTGTGTTCTCCTGCCTGCAACAGTGCCTGGCACAAAGCAGATGGTTGATAAATGTCAGCTGAAGGAACGAACGCAGACTCAGTGTTGCTAGAGCTTCCAAATGTTCACGGGATTTAAATATTGGTAACCAACTTAAAAACATTTAAACACTCTGTGGACCAAATGAACCACGTGTGCAGACTGGATCCTGCTTGTTGACCTAAATCCAGGCCGTCCAAACCACAGTCTGCTCTCCAGGAAACCTACAGGGCTGGAGCACTGACCAAAGGGTCATTCCTGCCTTTTGGGGGCCTGCTGAGCATCGCTAGAGCCGTTCACACAAGAAATCCATGCTTTCTAGCTTCAGCGGGCCCTCAAAGCCCACTGGACACCTCTGGGCTTACCTCCCTGCCCTGGACCATCGTAGATCCTCCGAACATCTCCGTTCTCCCCAAACCGCCCTATGACACTCTCCTAATTATTGTCCCTGTTGCCACGAGCTCCTTGAAGGCAGACTTTCCAGGTTCACCATTGGGCTCCTGGTAGCAAGAAGAGAGCCGATGCATTCGGTGTTCGGTAGATATTCTTCGGTGGGGACCACACTTTTCTACCTGTGTGTCTCGATGATGTCTCCACCAGCGCTTCCTCCCTCTCCACGTATCCAGATTCTACCGTGTAAAACTCAGCTCACAGTTTACTCCCTTCACAACGGCTGTCCTGATACCCCAGCAGGACCCCATCCTCTTTCCCTCTGAATACTCAGGGTACAGGATCTGTGGCGTGCTCATGCGATTTATCACTTTCTTTTTTGACACTATAATTATTTAGATCTATGTAAATTCCTTCTGGATAGGATCTCGAGCTTTATCATCTCTGTATTCCCAGCAGTTAACCTAGAAAATTTTGGACAGGCAAGTGGAAATGTGAGAAGAGACCCTTACTGGAAATGTGTATTAGTTTCCTGTTGCTGCTGTAACAAATGACTACAGACTTTATGACTTAAGACAACACAAATTTATTATGTGTGGCTCTGGAGGACAGACATCCCAAATCAATCTCGCTGCACTAAAGCCAAGATGCGAGCAGGGCTGGTTGCTTCCGCAGGCTCCGGAGGAGAATCCATTTCCTTGCCTTTTCCAGCCTCTAGGGGGTGCCTTCCTTGCATCGCTCCAACCTCATGCTTCTGTTGTCACATGGCCTTCTCTGACTCTGCCATTTCTGCTTCCCTTTTATAAAGGTCTTTGCGATTACATTGGGCCCACCCAGCTAATCCAGGATAATCTCCCCATTGCAAGATCCTTAGTTTAATTGCACCTGCAAAGTCTCCATTACCAAAAATAAATTCACAGTTTCCAGGGACTACGTCCTGCTTATCTGGGGGGGCCCTTATTCAGCCTACCACCATAGTATTTATTGCATCAGAAATAATTGATAAGGAAGCCAAGCATCTTGGCTCACTGCTGTTTAATTCCGCCAGAAAAGTTGGAGGATTTCTTTCCTGCGGGATGAGGACATTGGAGTAAGACTTCTAGGGGTACATTGTTTATAAAGTTCCCACACCTTGGTCCTGAAAAGCTGGCCCACAAAGACATAAATCACTGGATTCAGGCAGCTGTTGATGAAAGCAAAGAAGTTGGCGCACTGCAGGCCCAGGTCGATGAAGTTCTCCCAGAAGCAGCTTCGGACAGCCCGCACCTGGAACAGGAATTCTAGGAAGGCAAAGAGGTGGTAAGGGGTCCAGCAGACCAGGAAGGTAGCCACGAGCACGAGGATGAGCACCGTGGTCTTGCCATCCGTGGGGCCCCCGTGCCTCGTCCTGCTGACCTCTGTCTGCACTCTCAGAGAGGCCAGGATGTGGTAGTTGAAGAAGATGATGGCAGCCAGCGGCAGGAGGAAGGCCAGCACGTTCAACTCCACGATCCTCGCGAAGTTCCAGGCCTCGTGGGGGAGCCCCAGCACACAGGCAGAGATGTTCAGCTCCGGGACAGTTTTGATGGAGCGGAGTAGGAACGTGGGGACACTCAGGAGGCCCCCCATGACCCAGATGAGCACGCAGATGGCCTGGGCCTGCCTCCGCCGCCGCCGCCTCCTGCTGGCCATGGGGTGCACCAGCACGCAGTAGCGGTCCTGGCTGATGGCCACCACCAGGAAGATGCTGATGAACAAATTGGCCTTGATGACTCCATTGACGACGCGGCAGAGGAGGGCTCCGAAAGGCCAGTGGAACTGGTTCCAGATGTTCTCTGCCCAGAAGGGCAAGCCCAAGACAAACACCAGATCGGAGGCCGCCAGGTTCGCCAGGTAGATTTCTGCCACGTTCAGGCGCCGCCGGGGCAAGAGGAAGACCGACAGCACAAAGAGGTTCCCCCCGAGGCCGCAGAAGCAGATGGCGATGATAAAGGCTGGTAACACTCTGTGCAGCAGGTCCCAGGCTTCCTGAAGGTTGTCACACGATGTGGCATTTGGAGGCAAGAGCTGACTCTGGTTGGAGGACTGGAACTCCAGGAGGGTCCGGGATGCCATCCACAGTGACCTGCAATGAACAGCACGTAGCATAACACGAGAGGCTGCCCCCTACAGCCGGAGGGCCAAATCCAGCCCGCAGCCAGTTTTGGAAAATAAATTTTATTGGCACACGGCCACCCCCATTCATTTACGTAGTGTCCACGGCTGCTTGCGTGTTATAAGAGCAGAGTTGAGTAGTTGCAACAGAGACTGCGTGGCCTGCAGAGATGAAAATATTTGCCATCTCTTCCCTTAGAGGAAAAGTTTGCTGACCCCTGGTATAAAGAAAAAGACCAAGGCTTTGGAACCTGAGTTCAAATCCTGACACAACCAGATGGTGTGGGCCACCTAGACCCACTGACTTTTATTTTCCTCTCTGACAATCAGAGCTAACCGCATCCCTCTTGTGTGATTATGGCAGGGACTGGTGATGGTGTCTCTGGAGAGCTTGGCATGGTTGCCTGGCACAGAGGAAGCACTCAATGGAAGGTGCAATTAATCTTATTAACAGCCTTATTATTATCAACAACGGTTTAACAAACATTTAATGAGCACCTACTTGTGCCAGCACATTGCCAGGTGCTAGAGATACAGAGAACAGGACAGAGCACCCCCAGCCTGCAGGCGCTCACTGTCTAGAGGGATGCAGACATGGAGGCAGTGGCTGATGACCCAAGATGAAATCAACCAGGGGCTAGGAAGAGGCCTGGCCAGCAGGGAGCTGATCTACTGGGGCTAGGACCAGTAGGGTGGATGGGGCGGGCAATGGTGGATGGTTTAGAGAACGAAAAGGTTCTTGAGCTGGGCTTGAAAAATACAAGTAATGAAAGAATAACTAACATTTATTAAATGGTCTCTATGTTCTAGGCACCATTCTAAGAGTTTTACATTTGCATATTTTTTCATTTAATCTTCTCAACAGCCCTGTGAGGTAGGGCCATTGCAATCACCATTTGATTGATGGGAAAATGGGGCACTGAGAGGCTGAGTTATTTGTCCACGGTCACACAGCAGATTGGTAGCAGAGCCTGGATTCAGACCCAGGCAGTCCTTCTGTTCTGTTCTATTCTGCTGCACGTTTGGTCCCCACTATTGGTAGATGGGTAAACCAGGCTCAGAAGTTAATGACTTGTCTGAGGAGACATAGCTGGTGAGCGACAGGGCCAGTCTGCACTGACCCCAAAGTCCATGCTCATAGCCTCCCAGGTGCCCGCACTGCATTTCAGTGGGAGAGGGATATGGTGGGAAAGAAGCGGACCACGTCTCCCAGCCGTCTAATACCGTGGAGAGATGAGAGCACGTCCTGAACTTGTGGATTTGTGGGTGCCTGCCAGCAATGCCAGCCACAGCCAGCTCAGGGGACACACACAGTCCCGGACACACACAGTCCCAGACACACAGTGAGCAGCTGCCTGCCCTGTGGGATTTCTGGGGACTCCACCCCTAAAACTCCTCCCCGAACCTGGATGAGTTAATATGTGCAAAGTGCTTAGAATGGGTCCTGGCTCTTCATAAGCACTTGCTCAATGTCAACTACGGTGATCAGTGTTGTTATCGCTTGGTGATGTTCGAGATTCTATCAACTGGGCAAAGCCTCATTGCATCCAACACAAGATACTGTGTAAGAAAGAGCCAGTCTTGGAAGAGTGTATTTGGGTAAGCGACCTTGGGCAGTCACTTCGTGTCTCCAAGTCTGACTTTCCTCATCCGGGGGAGACGTGAGGACCTTCTTGATGTGATGCTGTCTGTAACTCACTCACTGTGCCATTCCCACCAGGTCTAATTCACCGGTTTCTCCAGTCCTTTATCCACAGAACAAGTATTTACTGAGCACCTGCTCTGTGCCAGGCACAGGTGTTCTGGTGTTTGGGGCACAGCAGTGAATCCAACAAGCAAAAGCCCCTGCCCTCAGGGTGCTTCTGGCCTAGAGAGGAGAGAGTCAACAACAGGGAACACCCTGGATAAATACGTTAGCAGGGGAGGGTAGCAGAGGAGATGGCGGGATGGGATCGGGTCCTAGGTTTATTCTGAAGGTAGTACCACCATGATTTTCAATCGGGTACAGGTCGTGAGAAAGGAGGAGTTGGAAGATGCTGAGATTTTTGGCCTGAGCACCTGGAAATATGAAGTGGCCATCAACTGAATGGAGATTCCAGAGTGAAGATGCAGCAGGGCTTTTTTGCAGGGAAGGAGATCAGGATTCGCTTTTGGACCCGTTGAGGTTGAGATGTCTATTGGACATCAAGTGGGGGTGTCCAGTGGGCAATTAAATATTCACGTCTGGGATTCAGAGACCGAGTGTGAGATAATGATACACCATTGAGAGTTGTAATCACATAGATGGTATTTAAAGCCACAAGACCGGATGAAATCACCAAGGGAGAGTGTAGACGGGGAAGAGAATAAGCTGCTGGGCTTCTAGTTGACAAGTCAGTGGGAAACATGGGAGATTAAGGGTTGGGAGGCTGTGAAATATTTGTGGCATATGGAGTTCTGACCCAGAGTGTGCCGAGGAGTTAGGACACTCTTGTCACTATTGCAGGGTGTAAACCCACAACTAACTATTTATTTTGTTATTTGGCAATACTTTTAAATTTTGCAATAAGCACTTCTGGCATCAATGAGCTAAAAAGCGAATGTTTAATGAAAATTTAAGTACTGACCTTCTGTTTCTCAAGGAAGTTGATGAGGAATGTGTAAGTTGCGCAAAATGTTTGTGGATGTTTAGATCCCTGTGGGGGCCGCAGCGATGTCACCGACCACAGGAAAACCTGAGACACAAAGTGGCCGCTTCAGAAGTTAGTAATTTTAAAAGATGACGCCCTAAGACATCAGTTTCACCCACATAGCTGCAGAAGATGCTGTCAGAGATCACTCTGGGAGGCATGATTTTTCGCTTAGATCGAGCAACTCTTTGTTGAGTTAATCCAGCTCATTTTTAGTTCCAACATATCTTGTGCGTGCATGTTACAGGCTCTTAACATCAGCCCTGATATCAGTTTCCCCACATTGAACCCAGCGTATATGGGGTGAAAACTAAAACTCACCACCCCCTTTCCTGCTTCTCTAGCTCCACTCACGTGTAAATACCTATTTCTGTAAACTTGGACTCCTTGAGCTTTACAACTAAATGGGAGTTACAAATTGTCAAAAGCCCAGGTGGCCTGGAGTTGGAGGCACACTAAAGTTTAGCTAATCATGTGTCCTTGAAGTTCGCCAGGAAAGCCGCTGTCTCAAGAATATTAAGGAGCAGAGGCTTCCCAGACCTCAACTCCTCACTCCCGCCGCTCGAACCCGCCTCAAACAAGAAGATGAGACAACGGCGAAGGATGCCCACCTGCCATCCTCCTATCTCACCCTCCCCCAGCCTTGCTGCAAGCAGCCTCTCAAGGCCAAACGCAGGCTGGTGGGAAAATGCCAAACTGCACAAGCTACATGTCCCCCCCTCCCCTACCCGAAACCCCAAATAAAAATCCCTACCCATTCCTCATCGGGGAGCTAGCAACTTTTGAGGCATGAGCCCTTGCTTTGCTCCCTGTGCCTGGCATAGTAAAAACCTTTCCTCTTCCACTTAAGACTCTGTTCTCGTTATTTGGATTGGCGTCGGGTTCAGAGACCGAACTTTCGGTTGCATGTACAGCAATGGAAGTGATGGCTGATTCAGTGTCACCGCCCTCAGAACTCCACAGACAGTGAAATGGTGCCAGCTAGATATCAGTATCCTCAGATTCTTGAAATAGAAAAATCAGTCAATTCTAGTCGTGACATCAGCTCTTTGACTCCAGTTCAACAGAATCAAAGTGAAGCTTTTGGAAGTTCGTTCTGGTGAAGCGAAATGACGGGCGTTTTGTGAATGCTGCTCCAAATTCAGTTTAAACTGTTCACGTTGGGAATAAATTCGTTATATTTTTGTGAAGAGAACACACATGCACATTTTGGTGGGCAGAGAGTGTCATGGTAACAACAATTTTCTTATTAAATTAAGAGGCTGTTGAAACAGAAATCTACTTTGAACAGGTCACGGTGCAAACGTAATTTGTAATTGCATATAAGTAAGTTTCAATAGTCTACCAATTGAAATGGAAGTTATAGCTGACAAAATTTACAAAATTTTGAAACATAGTTACTGAATTACCAAGAGTTTGTGATGAGATTGATGAAAAATTTTAAAAAAAGACAACTTTAGATGTGTTTTCTTTCTGGCTGCCCATTGTCAATCAATTTTAGAAGATGTTGAGTCTAATTGCCCAAACATGTGATTAAACTGTTAAAGCGGAGTTCCAGAGTTTTGTTGATTGCGTTCCAAATCCATCGGAAATCTTTAATCAAGGTCTTCAACAAACGAAGTACCAAAATGTGAGCTTTTAAAGCTTTTAGCAGATGCTAATTATTGAAAACAAAGCTTTTATGCAGAAAATAATGGAAATTTATTTCTAAAGAGCAAGGGAGGAAACGATCAAATAAAGAGATGAGGCCTTAAATGGCACACCATTTAATTTTAAAATTCTATCGTGAGCTTTGGAATATCTCAACTCATAGGAAGAATCTTTTCAATTGGATAAATTCTTGTTCTGTGCAGAAATGAGATGAAATTGAGAAAGCCTCTGATTTGCAGCACCTAAATTTGACAAAGCATCCAAAAATTATAAATAGCTACAACTTATTTGAAGAGTTTAATCTGTAAAAATATTCATTTCAGAAAGGAACTAGGGGCCAGCCCAGTGGCACAGCAGTTAAGTGCACACGTTCTGCTTCAGCGGCCTGGAGTTCACCGGTTCAGATCCTGGGGGCAGACATGGCACTGCTTGGCACACCACGCTGTGGTAGGCGTCTCACATATAAATTAGAGGAAGATGGGCACGGATGTTAGCTCAGGGCCAGTCTTCCTCAGCAAAAAAGAGGTGGACTGGCAGTAGTTAGCTCAGGGCCAGTCTTCCTCAGCAAAAAGAGGAGGATTGGTGGCAGATGTTAGCTCGGGGCTAATCTTCCTCAAAAGAAAAAAAGAAAGAAAGGAACTAGAACTAAGGCATAAAAACAGTACCTGTGAAAATATCTGGGCTGAAATGTTTACATAATTCCACATGCAAAGAATAGGATTTGAGGGTAGACTCTGCTTGGCGGAATTGCTCAGAGGCTAACAGGTACCTCAGCACCTGCACAGGAAACGTTTTCTTAATTAAATAGATTCTGGTCCAAGAGAAGAGTCAACTGAAGGCCTTAATTTAAATTTATTAACCGTAAAGTCTGAAGGAAAAGATTTCAGACAATCATTGGGAACAGTTAATAATAATAAGACCACAACGAAAGAAAAATACATTCTTCAGGAAAATGCCAGTGACATATCCGAGTCAAGTACAAGCCTAAGACACTGACTGTAGCACATGGAGGGGCTTGGTACAAATTATTTGCTTACGTTATAAAATTATTTTTCCTTATGTTATTTTTCAAAGTTCAGTTAATTAACATAAAGAAAGTGTTTTAATATATGTAGGTGTATAGATATATTTAAAGACATGTTTTCTTTTTTTCCTTTTCTTTTTTTTCCGAGGAAGATTAGCCCTGAGCTAACTACTTCCAGTCCTCCTCTTTTTGCTGAGGAAGACTGGCCCTGAGCTAACATCTGTGCCCATCTTCCTCTACTTTATATGTGGGACGCCTACCACAGCATGGCGTGCCAAGTGGTGCCACGTCCACAGCCGGGATCTAAACCGGCAAACCCCGGGCCGCCGAGAAGCGGAACATGAGAACTTAACCGCTGCGCCACCGGGCCGGCCCCCGAAGACACGTTTTCTTAAAAATATATTTTGACTAGAACTACTTTATAACTCCATCTATATAATACAACCAGTTTGTTGATGTGTGTGTGTGTATATACATATATAGTTAGATACATAATTTTTCTGAAAATAGTTTTTGACTAGAACTGCTTTATTAACTCCATCAGTGTAATACAACCCACTTGCATTAAACCACCCAGTTTGTGGTAATTTGTTACAGCCCACAGGAAACCGATACACCCAGCCAGCCTGATTTCTCAGATGCCCGGTGGACCATGCAGGAAGGCCCCTCATACGACACGCTCTCGTGGGAGCTGCTTCCTGAAATTCCCACCGGGCCTCATGCCGTTGTTTCCTGTGCACAACTCTGCACATGCTGAGGAAGTTCTCTGTGCCAAGGAAAACCCGCACAGCACCTTTGTCTCGGCCCCAGTCATCCCACGCGCTGGGGCTGCGGAGTGAGACCTGATGCTCAGCTCGGACGCTCCAATGTCAGCCACACCTGGGCTCCGCTGGGTCCACGCCTGCGCTGGGCTTTAGGTAACTTGATCCTGACACATGCCTGGGAGGAAGGGTGGGTACCTTTATGCCCATTGTACAGATGAGCAAACTGAGGGGAAGAAGAGTGACGTGACCCGCCCAGGTTCCCCTGGCGAGATGAGGCGGTCCGTTTGTACACAGCTCTTCTTCTAGGCACAGCCCGGAGTCCATTCTCTTTCACAAAGTATGCCGTGACTACAAAGAGAATGGGCCTGGAACTTGGGTTTGCGTCCTGGGGTCACCAAACTCTATAATTCTAGGCAGGTCACGTAACTTCTGTGAGCCTCAGTTTCCTCATCTGTAAAATGGGGACAGTGGTGGCTGCTGCAGAGTCATTGTGAGGCTTGAATGAGACCATGCATGTAAAATCCCGTCCTAGGTTTAAAGCATCCATACGAGGCTTTAATGAGGACCCCCACAATCATAATGACAATAACTATATGGAAATCATGATGAGGGTGATGCTAAAGCGTCTTGGTCCCTCTGAGTGTAGGCAGCCTTGCCTTCACGCGGACCACCCTGGTGTTGTAACGTGAGGTTGGAAAGGACCAGGGAGCCCCTTTTCTCCAGTTCCTGAGCTACAGAACAGTTCAGGGGACCTGGGACCCAGCACGCTAGGAAACTAAGGTGCTAAACTCCAGAAGGCTGAGTTCCAAGAGGGCTTGATTCTTGGCGATGGGATTCTCATTTGTCTCCAGCCTCGGAGATTTTACCCCCAGGAGGTTTAAGAAGGAACTGGAAGAGAGGGGAGGGGGTTCATCGTGGAGGCTGAGAGAGACCACGAATGTGCTCTGCTTTGCCTCCCCCCCGTCCTTCTCCAGGTGTCCTTGACCATGCAAGGGGTGTCCGTGTCCTTTCTGAAATGTGGGTGCCCGGGCAGGAAAGGATGGCTCTTGGGGTGCTGTGAAGGGGGCCCACTCTTGTGTCCTCGTGAGAGACCACAAGGGTCAGCAAGAGGCAGGAGCTGCCCAGGCAGCACCAGGCTAAAGGATGGGCTGCACCCCGGGGCCGAGGGGCTGAAGGGGAGTGGGGCCGGCAGAATAATGGCCTCCAAAGACGTCTACATCCTCGTCCCTGGGACCTGCAAACATGGTACCTTACAAGGCAAAAGGGCCTTTGCAGATGTGGTTTAGTTAAGGATCTTGAGATGGGGAGGTGATCCTGGGTTATGGACGTGGGCACTGTGTCATCACAAGGGTCCTTACATAAGTGGAAGAGGGACGCAGGTGGGTGGAGATGAGAGAGAGATTGCTGGCTTTGAAGATGGAGGAAGGGGCCACCAGTCAAGGAACACAGGCAACCTTGAGAAGGCAGAAAAGGCAAGAAACAGATTCTCCCCTGGGGCTTCCAGAAGGAACACAGCCTGCGGACACCTTCACTTTAGCCCATGAGACTGATTTTGAACTTCTGACCTCCAGAACTGTAAGATAATAACTTTGTGTTATTTTCAGCCACTAAGTTTGTACTAATTTGTTACAAAAGCAACAGGAAACTAATAACAGGGGGTGAGACTTCATCCTGCCCAGGAGATCAGGAACTGCCACCTGTGCCACCAGCAGAGACCTCTGATGTGGCTCGAATCTGGTCAGGCCAGCAGACACTGCCCTCCTTCCCGTTGACCCGGCTGTGGCCATGGCCACTGCAGACACACGATGTATCTGCTCAAGCTGGGCTTGTTTTTAAAGGGGTTGTTTTCATCAGCTGCTGGCTGTGTTTATACAAAGTTGGCCAGAGAGGACAAATCTTCCTTCGTTGGTTTTTAGTTTTGGCTATGATATTTGCCTGGCACAGAGTAGGTGCTCAATAAATAGCAGCTATTTACGTTATTAGGAATATTTGATCCCATTTGTAAAACTCAGAGGGGACATTGGGTAAGTCTACTAGAGACGATGATTCTGTAATTTCTACGTGATATTTTTTGAATTCTGCCCATTTTCACATTGGCACCTGCTCCTTGGGACTCAGCGTGACTTTCTTCAACAAACTAGCCTTCTTCAAATTAATTCCAATTTTAACAGTGACGTGATGGTAAAGGCATTTGAAATATAGACACATATTAAAGAATGTCAACCCAGTCCCATAATACGATACTATTTTCAAGCCACAAATAACCCAACCAGTTCTCGGCCTTATGAAATGTCGAGAGCGATCCTGGGGAAACCAATTTGATTTTTATAAATGGAATTTGTGGATTGTAACTGGTCAGGGTCCACACAGAGCTCTGACTGCTGTGTTCAGCCTCTGCATGCTTCTTAGGACCTTGACATGAAGAGCTGCTGGAAACTTCGCTCCCTGTACCTCACACTCTCCTTCCTCCTTCTCTTCTGGAAAAACAAAACCCCAAGTAGGCATGGGATACAAGTCTCTGACATTGATTGAGAATTACGTTTTAAAAAAAAATACATTTACAGAAAGCTGAAAATTTGCCAATAGTTAGCTGTGAAAGGAAGCTTTTTTTATTGTTTTTCTGTAAGAGACTTGGAGTCTCTTATAGTTTACTCTCTCGAAAGAGATAAAAAAGGACGGCCATTTACTTACTCAGAAGATGAAAGCGCTCCCGACTCAGGCTGGGATTCCTGATGGCGAGAGCTGCCTTCGGAGGTGTTTTCTGTTGTGAGAAGCACTGTAGAAATGAGGCGGCTTTAAATTGCATAACCTCGGCTCGCTCCAATGAGGTCATCAGAGGGATTACAAAAAGTGAGTCTTTCAGAGGGAGGAAGTGAGCCAGGGTTTTGAAAGGAAAACTGCTTTGTATTTTGGGGCTGGCAGGAGATTATTTCTGCTACCACCTCCTTTGTTACTGTGATAACATCTGGGGAGGCCCGTGATCCCACCCAAGAATGGTACATTGGCCAACGTGCCCTTGAAACACACCTTGGCATCGTTGCGTCCCCACAAGCCTCTCGTGTATCAGTGGGACATTGAGCCATGACTTTGTCCCATTCGCTGGGCTTCTGGATGCCTGGGGCTCCACAGCAGCTTTCCTGGGAGCTGACTTGAATGTCCCCTTTTGAATTTTGGTCACGAAGGATACATTGCCAGGAACCCATCAGGCTGGATGAACAAACAGCGAGCTAGGAAAAATTTGACTCATGCAATGTCTAGAGTTGAGTAAGATCAGATGCACTTCTTAATCTTCCCTGGTTGTTCAGACAGTGAGAAATTTCCTGCTTTCTTTGAGAGTCCTGCCTCAAGATCCTCTAAGCAAATGCCACTTACCGTTTATCTTTGCTCCTAAAAACTAGGCCGTTTCAAGCTCCCTGCCTGACTGCAGGAGAATGTGTCCCCACCAGGGCTGGAATTCCGGCTTCCGGAAAGGTGACGCCCCAAATCGCAGGCCTCGGCTCTCCCTGCACCCTAGTCCTGCGTCTTGATGCTCCATTTGCACCTTTGGGAGTAACCTTGGACCCAATGTGTCTGGAGCACAAAATGTCCCCTTTGTTTTCAGAATCTGTCCTTCTCGTCGCATTTCCCTTTTCTGTCACTGATATCTCAATGGGGACAAACTGCCCTTTCAAATTTTCTAGCAGTTTTCTCCTGTTGCTGGACATCTTACAATTGTGGAGTCAGGGGAAAATAAAAAAGAACACTCCAGGGGCCGGCCCGGTGGTGCAGCGGTTAAGTGCGCACATTCTGCTTTGGCGGCCCAGGGTTTGCCGGTTCAGATCCTGGGTGCAGACGTGGCACTGCTCATCAAGCTATGCTGTGGTCAGCATCCAACGTATAAAGTGGAAGAAGATGGGCACGAATGTTAGCTCAGGGCCAGTCTTCCTCAGCAAAAAAGAAGAGGATTGGCAGCAGATGTTAGCTCAGAGCTAATCTTCCTCAAAAAAAAAAAAATTTATCTTTGGGGAAAGTCCCTTCATGTCAGGAGATACCGAACGTTTTTAGATATCAGACAAGTGCTTGCCCTTATTTAATCAGAGGAAAGCTCCCAGTCCCCATCTTCCTAATGAGGAATGTAGGCTGGGATCTCGGCTGCCAAACCCTGCCTTTGCAGAAAGCAGTTGGCTTTTTTCCCTTCCATGTGGGTTGAGACAGGCCTGTTTCCGAGAAGTACCTGTTCTGGGAGATGGCTTCCTGCCCAAGTGTGTATTTACTTGCAGGAGATCATGAGCTTGGCTTCTCCTCTCGGGGAAGACAGATGGTGAGAAGTGGCCAGTGCGTGGCAGGGCCACGTGGCTGGGACTGTCAGTGACCTGCATGCCTCTAGTGAGGGCTGAGTAAGCTGGACTTCGGGAAATGACTCTGTGGCAGCCTTGTCAAGGCTGTGGGGGCCCCATACCAGGGGTGGAAAGGAAAGTTATCTTAAGAGAATGGATGTTCTCACTGTTGCTTACTGGGATGGGAAATGGAAAGCAGACCTCGGTCCAGGGGAGGAGAGGGTTTCCCGCTGCCTCTGACGCTGTGGGGTGGGGGAGCTAAATCTGGGGGCTGAGGGCCAGGTGAGGGGACCCCGAGTCTATTAAGGGTCAACAGGCCCCTGTGAACGTGGAGAAGATGGGAGGAGGCTGAGGGTGAGACAGGAATAGTCCGCTGTGAGCTGCACTTGGTGAAAGTGCCCTGGGTGCTGGGTGCCTCGCGGGGAGCACGTAGGGAGAACAGACAGCATAGACACAGTTAGAAGGCATAGAGAGGCCACCAGGGGAGGACCCAGGGCTGCCATCTAGACATAGAGGACAGCCTGGCCAGCCGGGTGGGACAGGCCACCCATCGCTGGGATGGTCCTGATTGCTAACGCAGGGGACTCTGGGCTGGCTGGATCCCCAGGTACCAGCAGGCTCGGACTGTGCCCGATGCATACTCACGGGAAGGTGGGCTGGAGTTTGAAGAACCTGGGGACATATGGGTCACAGTCCCCACCGTGGCATGCAGGGTCACACTGAACCCTGGAGTTACTTTGTCCCCTCCCCTTTCTAGTCGTATCTAGCAGGTTCTTCGAGGGGAAAGACCCCGGTGTATTTCATTCAGCACATCTCTACAAACAGTGTTTATAGGCCAAGCATCTTCAGGGTTCTTAGTCCTGACAGCATCTGGAGTCTATATTACCGCCTCCACTCGTAGATGAAGGAAAGAAGACCAACGCGGGCCAATTTCTCACCAGGATTAAAGGCAGCTTCCTAGTTCCAGTCTGGCTGGTGCCCTTTAACCTCTGCTCAAGACTTCCTTCCTATCCTAGGTTTAGACACTCGGGCAACAAACACGTCTATGACAAAGAACGCCAAACCATATCTCGGCTTTCTGACTTTTTTCCTTCAGTCTATCCTTGGCTAGATTAATATCCCAGGAGCACTAGATGTTGTCCCTTCACATGACAACAGCCCAGCCCTTGGAATTCACAGATGCCTCCATGGTCCTGCTGTGACACCCAGAGCTGCCCTCCACCCTGGCTGTTCTGTCCCGGCTGCGAGGGGTGACCCGCAGACTCCCAGGGCTCTGGACTCGCCTCCAGTGAGCTTTTGCAGAAATGCCCTCCCCTCTTCTCTCCGTGCTTAATACCCACCCATCATTCAAGTCCTGCTGTAACCCTCCGCTCCTCTCTGTTCATCCTTCTACTCTGCAACACGCGGGGAGCCTGTGTGGTGCCAGGCGGGTGCTGGGTGCCAGGGGCAGAGAGAAGAAGGCTCCGTGTCTGCCCTGGGGCTCTCACGCTCTGACAGATGAGGCAGGTGAGCAAGCAAACACGTGCAGCGGAGTGTGACAGACCCCGCCGTAGAAGAGCATGCAGCGTGCAGACTGAGAGGGGGAAGGATGGGGCGAGACTCAGGTGTCAAGATGTAGGGAGATAAAGAGAAAATCCTAAAGGTAGTTTTAACAAAGCACAAACACCTGGAAACCTTATTCGTTTATTTTGTACTTCCTGACTCCCCTGCCAGAAGGTGGGCTTCACCAGGCGAGGGGTTTATCTCTGGATCAGAGTCATATTACCAACTCCTACAACAGGGCTGACACGCTCAATACATATTTGCTGAATGAATTAATAACTATTTATTTCTATATATGAATATCAGTAGTTTGTCTCTATGTCAACACACACGTCCCAAACCCCTTGTGGGTGCCAGCTGTGGGCACTGGGGGACAGGGATAAAGAAAGCCCTGTCTCTGTCCTCCCCTGAGATGCTCTCAGTCCGTCTGAGGACACAGGCAGGCAGACATTCCATGACTGTATGTTGTGGAATGTGAAGTGGCAAGGAGGAGGCAAGGCTCTGAGTGTGACGACGGAAAGAATTTAATTCTGCTCGAGACAGAGGCTGAGAAGAATTCATGGTGGAGGGATATTTGAACTGGGTTTTTTTTTTTTTTTTTAAAGATTTTTTATTTTTTCCTTTTTCTCCCCAAAGCCCCCCGGTACATAGTTGTGTATTCTTCGTTGTGGGTTCCTCTAGTTGTGGCATGTGGGACGCTGCCTCAGCGTGGTCTGACAAGCAGTGCCATGTCCGCGCCCAGGATTCGAACCGACGAAACACTGGGCTGCCTGCAGCAGAGCGCGCGAACTTAACCACTCGGCCACGGGGCCAGCCCCTGAACTGGGTTTTGAGAGTTGAATAGGAGTTTGCAAGGCAGGCAAGCTGAGAAAAACATCGTAGGTGGAAGGACCAGCATATGTATTATAAACACACATATGCACGAACGTGTTTCTGGAAGGCTCACTTGGAACTTGGAGGCAGAAAGCCCAGGTTCAAGCTGCAGGCCCCCATCACTCAGCTTGATATGCTCGAGGAACTGAAGAGGCAAGGTCAGAAGGAGTGCCTTGGGCTGCACAGCAGGAGAGGAGGTGGAGAGTGGGCAGGGGCCAGCTCAGACAGAGCCTGGGAGAGCAGCTCCTGGGGTCTGGAGTTTTCTAGGTCCAGAGGCACTGTGGGTTGCAGGAGTTCTAAGGGGTCAGCACCTGTGAAAGCGAAGGGAAGGGAGAAGGATCGGGCCAAGGGAGACACTGAGCTGCAGGGCAGTCGTAAGAGAGGCCTCAGTTGACCTGGGAAGATTCTCAAATGCGATGACTCTTCAAAGCTGTCTGAGCTGGGGCAGGAGGCCTGGGCTTCCCCTTGTCTCAGTCATCAGAGGCAGGATGCCTTGGAAAGGGGCTTGACTTTGGGCGAAGCCACGCCCTCGTCTGGCGGCAGCATTCCTGGCAGCTGGGGTGATAAGTCCTTCATTCCTGAAGGAGCGTCTGGGCGGCGCTCACCTCAACCAGCAGAAACGGGAATCCACGAAAGGTTTTCAAGTGTTTGAGAAGATCGCCTCAGCTCTTGTGTGGCAAATGGATTGAAAGGTTCAAGACTGGAGAGGAGATTGAGACGTGGGTGGATTTGAGCTGCGGCCTGGAGGTGGAAGCAGGGGCGCTGGGTGGCGCAGGCATGTGGGAGGAGGGGAAGGGGGTAAAAACAAAGACGTATCTAGGCTTCTGGCTGAGCAACTGGGTGGAGAAGATGAAGAGAAGATTAAGTTTCAGAAGGAGAGAATGAAACGGGTTGGTTTGGATTTGAGTTGGAGACGTGTGTGAAGCGCCTACATGGGGCTGCCCAGTAGGTAATCGGGTCAGGGACGGTTCCACAGAAGAGAGAGAACGTTTGAGAGTTGTTGGCATAGATGTGTATCAGTCAGGACTCTCCAGAGAAACTGGGCCAATAGGATATCTGTCTATCCATCTATCTGTCCATCCATCCATTTATGTATCTACCTACCTATCATCTCTCTATCAGTCTACTATCTAATCTATTCATATCTATCTAACCATCCATCCATCTATCTACCTATCATCTATCTATCTTTCTATCTATCCTTTATCTATATCTATTTATATCTATCTATATCTATCAATCAAGATATTTATTGCAAGGAATTGGCTCATGTGACGTGGGGACTGGCAAGTCCAAAGTCTGTAGGGCAGGCCAGCAGGCAGGGGTTGGTGCTGCAGTCTCAAGGCAGGATTTCTCCTTCTTCAGTAAACCTCTGTTTTTGCTCTTCAGGCCTTCCGAATGATTGCATGAGGCCCACCCACATTAGCGAGAGCAATCTCCTTGACTTAACGTCAGCCGGTTGTGGATTTTCACCACCTCTACAAAATACCTTCACAGCAGCACCTAGATTTGTGTTTGGTTAAATAACTGGTTACTGGAGCCCAGCCAAGTTGACACATAAACTGACCATCACAGATGGTATTGAGAGTGATGATCCTGGCTGGGACGAGTTAGGGAACTTTGTAGAGATACAAGAAGGGTGCTTAGAACTGAAGCCAGAGGAACTCCAACATTTAAACTTCAGGGAGAGAAGCAGGCGCTGGGCAAGGAGAGTATGAAGCAGCAGCCAGCGACAAACAGGTTCTGTGCCGATCAAGTCCAGGAGACCCTGGGTTAGACAAGCAGAGTGGAGCAGGCCTCTTTCCTGCAGGACTTCTCAGGGCCTTTAATATGCATGTGTGCATTGTGAAGCCCCTCGAGGAAGATGTGGTAGTTGCATTTCTCAGACTCATTTGACCAATCAGGAGCCAGGTTTTTTTTGAGAAACTTTGGGAAACTCTGCAGAAGTAAATAATGGCACCAAAATAGCTTAAAAGATGGAAGGTGAGCCCTGAAACTCTGGAAGAAAATGATGTCAGGACTGAGTTGAAGAGAGAATTCAGGCAACTAATGGGGTGGGGCTGCTGATGGGAGAGAACCCGTTCTCAGAACAAGAGCATCTGTTCTTTCACCATGGAGCGCGAGGATGAGGGTCAGACTGCCCCCAGAGGCCGTTCAGAGGTCAGGAGGTTGGGATCTCACTGCCTCATCTTCCAGCAGGTGGACAGGTACTTGGTGAAAAAATCTGATTCCAAAGCAAGACCCAGGTCCTTAAGGTCTGAGCTGGAAGCTGAGGTGGGCAGGTCTGGGCCGCAGAGCCACCTCGCCAGGGTTTAAGCCCTACTCCATCACCGCTGAGCAGGGTGAACTTGGACCATTCTCCACACCGCGTCCTGGGGCCGTGGTTCCTTAGTCTGTGAAGCTGGCCTCTTCTCAGAGCTGGGGGATCATGGGAGATGATGTGGTGACGTAGCTGGCCCTTGGTCAGCAGCCAGCATAGCTGTTCTGATTTTATCATTTTGCTGTTGCACAAGACAGCGGTGGTGTCACACAGGAGGGGTTACATAGCCGTCCTCCGGCTCGGCCAGGACTGGAGACCGGAGACAGGCACTCATGGAGTGGGCCGCAGAGGGTGACTCAGCATGGAAGGACGCTCCAGAGGAGCCTTGGAGCCCCGTCTTGGGCCATCTTTCAGGGTTGTCTGTAAACAGCCTCCCGCCAAGATGGCTGGGCTGTCTGGAAGCCGGGAGCCAGGCCTGGTGGCTTCTTCTTAACCTAGTCTGAGACTCTGAATCAGCCACCCTTTCGGGGTTTGGAAGGAAGAGAGAAACAGGGTGGCCTGAGCCTGGATCAGCAGAGGCAAAGTGGTTAAAACCAGGACCAGCAGGCCCTGGTGCACACACTCTGGCCCCTAACATCCTCGTGACCTTGGAAGAGGCCTCAGGAGCCTGCTTTTGAAAACTTTAAAATTCAGTAAGATGTAGACCCTATTCTTCCCTAGGAAACCTTCTATACCAACCAGGGTCTCCAGCCCTCAGGAGATGTGGTTCCCTCACCCATTGCTGGGAAAGGGGTCTGTGTGGACTGCGATGGCAAGCTCAGTGGGGAGCACGTGCTCGGAATTAGGAAAACCCCTGTCTTGGTCTGTTCGGGCTGCCACGTCAGAGGACTGCAGACTGCGTGGCTCACAGCAACGGAAATTTGTTCTTTCCCAGCCCAGGAGGCCAGAAGTCCAAAGTCAAGGTGTCGGCGGGGCTGGTTCCCCCTGGAGATGGTATTGACAGTGACGATCCTGGCTGGGACGAGTTAGGGAACTTTGTAGAGATACAAGAAGGCTGCTTAGAACTGAAGCCAGAGGAACTCCAACATTTAAACTGGAGGTTCTGAGGGCGACTCTGTTCTCTGTCTGTGTCCTGGCTGCCGGTGGTTCTAGGCAAAGCTTGGTGGCCCTTGGCCTGCAGAAGCATTGCTCCAATCTCTGCCTCCTGTGCCTCTGTGTGTCCTCTCCTCTTCCTATAAGGACCCCTGTCATCAGATTTAGGGCTCACCTTAACCCAGTATGACCTCGTCTTAACCTAATTACTTCTGCAAAGACTCTGTTGCTAAATAAGGTCACATTCTGAGGTTCCAGGTGGATGCGAATTTTGGGGACACTGTTCAACTCATTGGAACACCTTTATCTCACTTAATCTTCACAACACCTGGATCTTTATTTTATAGGTGAAAAACCAGGAACTGAGAGAAGTTAACTGATCTTGTCTGAATTCCCACAGCCAGGAAGTGGCAGAGCTGGGATGTGACCGGGGAACCTGGCTCCAAGCGCGGGGCATCCCCTGTGACGTTACTGCTGCCCTTTATTGTCTACAAAGCCCCTTTCCCGGCGTCATTAGCTCTGGGGGAGATACGCATATTTATTGTGTTATCTGCCTATTTTACAGGTGAGGAAACTGAGGCCAAAGGCCAGGGGTAGCTGGGAATGAGTAAAGCGGTTTGTCCAGATCACATGGTGAGTGGGTGGCATGGTAGGGACTCAAGTCCGGGCCTCCAAAGTTCTTCGTCTACGATCAAATTTTGTACCTCAGCGTCAGCTAGGTGAAAGAAGTCAGACACAACAGCCGCATATTGTGTGATTCTATCTCGGTGAAATGTCCAGAACAGACCAATCCAGAGACAGAAAGATTAGTGGCTACCAGAGGCTGCGGGGAGGGAGGAATGGGAGGGACTGATAACGGGTGTGGGGTTTCATTTGGGGGTGATGGATGTGTTCCGGAATTAGAGAGACATAGTGGTTGCACAATGCTGGGAATAGACTAAAGGCCACCGGAATGGGTGAACCATATGGCATGTGAATTACATCTCGACAAGGCTGCTGTTACAAAACCTCAGTGAAAGGTGGCAGCCAGTAGCCTCCGGGAGCCGATTTTGCAGGAAGCGAGTATTCACCAGGCCTAGAAGATGCAGAGTCTGTTTATGGGGGCGGAAACAGCCCGAGCCCAGGCTCGGAAGCTCTTCATGTGAGAAGGCACCTTGAGGGCTATCTTGGTGACAGAACTTGCGTCGTGTGTTAAGGCAGGAACACACCAGGGGCAGCTGGGCTTCCAGAGCACCCTCCTGAAGAACTGTGTGGTCTTAGCAAGTTACTTCCCTCTCGGGGCCTCAGTTTCCTCGTCTGGTGGAACTGGTGGTGCTCTGAGCACCTGCCTGCCTGAGTCCTCGTGAGATCTACTCTACCAAGAGCTCAGTACCGTGTAAGACATGTTCATGGGGCCCCTTTGACCTCAGTGACAAAACCACAGACAAACCATTAAGCTTTCAGCCATTGCTATTGCCAAACCATGACCTCCTTACTCACCCCTGACCCCCATCCTCCTGCAGCCTGGTTGCTCACATGGCATTCAGTCTGCACCTCCGAAGACCAGGCCCTCACCTGCTCTGGCCAGGGCAGACTCAGGACCCAGGCCCATGGCTTGGTTCTGAGGCCACCAGAGGCACCCCCTGGGCTTCTTCCCATCGCACCAGCCTGCTGGGGCCAAGGAGGGTCAGCAGCAACATGGGCCTCTCCTGTCACCTGGCTGTGGTGGGAGGAGGTGGAAGGGAGGCTCTCCCAGCCTATCTCTGTCTGCCGAGAGCCCTACTCAAATTTCCAGCCAAGTGGCTTCCATCTGGATTGCAGACTTCCTTGCGTCATGCTCACCTCTGTGAACAAAGTCCCTCAGATGAGTGAGCTTCGTCTGGCACTCGTGGGAAACTTTCTCCAAGCTCAGGGCCTTGGTGAGGGGTGCAGCCTGGTCGGAAAGTGTGGGCATTGAAGGGAGAATGGAATGTCTGTGGGACTCTGTCCAGGCACTTGTGTCCAATATGGTGGGAGGGTAGAGAATGAGCCAGGGACTAGCGAGAGAGAAGGAGACAAGGCAGGGGCAAGCTCATGGAGGGTCTTGCCAGCCATGTTTACGGAGGTGGAACTTTATCCCAAGAGTGATGGGACACTATTGAAGTTTCCTGTTAGAAAGTGCCATCATCACCCTCACCGTCATCTTCATCACAGCCATTGTCATCACCATTGTCATTACCATCATCATCACCACCATCGTCATCACCATCATGGCAGCTCACACATGTTGAGTACCGACGATGTACCAGGCACTGTGCTAAACACTTTCATACATTAATCCTGTTAACAGTTCTATGAGGTATATGCCATTATTGTCCCCATTTTACAGATGTGAGTGTAGACTCAGAAAGGATATTTGAGACACCCAAGACCACACAGCAAATAAGAGCCCAAGCCAGAACTGGAACTGGAATCCAGGTCTGCCTGCTCCCAAAGCCTTGGCTCCTAAACACTGTTCTTTACATTTAGCCTCCTACGATTGCATTTGCATTCTTAAAAGACATCATTGGCTGCAGACTGGAGAATAAGAATTGGGAGATGATGGTGATTAACATCAGTGATGGGGACACCAATGAGAGATGATGCTTGGACACAGAAAGAAGCAGATGGATCCAGGAAACACTTTGGTGGAATCTAAATGAGGTGCTGATCCACTAGGTGGAAGGGATGAAGGAGAGGGTGCATTCAATGATAAGCCCCAGGTTTCCGGATGGATGGATGGATGTGGAGAAGGAGCAGTGCCATTTCTGCAGACATAGGATGCAAGTTTGGTTTAATGAATGAGTGAATGAATGAATACATGAATAATGAAGGGGTCTCAAAATAGAGTGGGTAATGAGTTCCCCATCTCTGGGAGTATGCAAGCAGTGGCTAGACAGCTGTTTAATTTAGACAATGTAGAAGGCACTCTGATTTGAAAGGGAGGCCAAATGGAAGGCCCTCAATAAATATATATTGCCAGCATGAGTGATCGGATTGCTGTCATCTCTATGATTCTAGGGCCTCATGGGGCCTCACAGGCACCTGATGGGAGCTTGGTAATGAGTTACCAATGTAGGAATGTAGGATGGGGGAAAATACTCAAACCCCATTACATTTTCTTAAATTTCTACTTCAGTACATGTATTTTAGAGTGTACATTTTAATACATGTTAATAAGTATACATATTGGGTATGCATAATTGAAATTCTTTTACTTACAGGGATGCACAATCATAAAAGCTAGGACACCAGTGATCTACAGGACAGAAGCCCTAACGTAGGTTGAGTGGGAAGCAGTGGAACCCCCACAGCCTCCGACTGCCCATGGCAGTGTCCCCGACAAAACTCAGGGTTTTGGGAGTTGTCACAAATGAAAGAGCTATGCAAAACCTCCTCATCCGTTTATTATGCTGTACAGAAGAGACACATTACATCCATTTTCTCACTGTATGTGAAATGCTCCCTCTTTACAATGTAACAGCATCTTTGTGTCTTTCACAGGACAGATGATCTTTGCCACAGTATCAACACAACCCCCAGGGGGCTCCCCTCCCACAGACTGACTGCTCCTCAGACCACACATGGACGCCCCTAAATGATCCCTAGGAGCCTAGGGCTGCAACGTGGCTCTGCTCATAGGAGACCCTCAGACCAGCACACACCCGCTGATGAATGAGTGCTTCACATTACAAAGCGCAGCCTCCTTTTTTTCATTCACGATAGTGCATGGTTAGCTTCATTCTAACACTAAACATTCCTGCCTCTTATTTCACCCGTTTTCTTTCTGCAGCTACAAGTGTGTAGTTTATTGGAGCAGAGGGGTGTGGGGGGAGGGGGGAAAAAGGCTGGAGGGTGGGAGGAAATCTTTTTTTGACTCTGTTTTAAAATCCAGAGCTGGATTGGTCAGGACTTACGGGATCTTTGCCATCCCAAACCCCTGGTCCTCCAGCTGCTGTCCTCTCCAGGGAGAGCCCGCTAATAAATACTCATTTATTTTATTGAGCGAGTGAGTGCTGCCCGGGCACTGCCTGTCTTACTGTCCTGCGTCGTTCCCAACTCTGTTGCTGCTGAGGGCCCCTCCCTGCTTTGGTTCAAAGCGGCCTGATGTTGGAGCCTGGGTGGTGCGTCCTCCACATCTCCCCGAGGGGCTCGGCACGGTGCCGGCCACAGGAGGTGGATTGTAAGACGTGTAGAAGATGAAACGAATTCCCCCTAAAGGACCTGGGGCTTGGGGGCAGGGCTGTCTCTTAAGTCTCTCACGGAGGATGCTGGTGCAGCTTCCTCCTGCCTGACACCTGGACCCGCCCTCCGCCCCGCCCATCACTGGCCGCCCCGTCCTGCCCCGCCCCCCCCCCCCCCCCCCCCCCGCCCCCGGAGGCGGAGCTGCGGCCCCTCGGGCAGCTGGTTCTACCAGCAAGCTGTCAGCGGGGAGGCCACCTGAGGAGGGCGTCCATCCATCTCTGTTCAGCGTGGACCTGTTCATCGTGTGGGGCCTTGTCCCCAGGGCTTCCTCATGGTCATGCGCACCTGGACTCAGGCATCCCAGCCGGGACACAGGCCTCGCTGGCCCAGGGATGCGGGTGACACCCATGAGGCGCTCAGCCCGCTGTGTAAGGGAGGTTGGTCCTGGGAGCAATGCTTTGAGGTAAGTGACCTTCGTGCCTGGATCACTGGTCTGCTGCCCCGGGGTGGCCCCCACCGGTCCACCCTCAGAGAAACCTTGGGTTGGCCCCCTCCGTTGCTGAGGCTCTGAGCCCTGGGATCCCCTGGGCCTGTTGGATCAGAAATCTCTCTGCCTCATCACAGATCAAAGGGTGAGAGAGTGGCCTTCCCCCACGATGCCTGCATGTGCACCTGTTGGCAGGGGGGTGCAGAGTGACGGGAAAGAAAGATGGCAGGGAACTAATACCATTGAGTGCCTATTATGTGACAGACATTGATAGGTGCTTTACACAACCATTAGCTACAATTGGCATTCTCCTCTGCAGAGTTATGCCACACGAGTGTCTTTTTCCTGAAAAGAAATTTATCTCTGTTCTGTGCGCATAATAAAGCCTGACATTTACACAGCATCTTTCGCTTTTCCAAGTGCTCCAATGACCTCATGTTACAGAGGAGGAAACTGAGGCAGAGACAAGGCAATGTGCAACTAGTTGATAGCTGAGCCGGCTCCGGCCTCTCTCCCTCTGCCCCTGCGCTGCCCACAGGGCCGCGCTGGACCAGTCCTAGAACAGCCTGCTGGGGGTGGCACATGCGCTGTTGTCCCCACAGGAGTCTGCAAGTTCCTTCAAGATGAAGATGCAACGTCTCTGTTTTCCCTCCTGCCCACAGTGCTCAATGCTGCATATACAGCAAGTGCTGGATCAGTGCTTATTGGGTTTTCTTTGGCTCAGGCTGCACCTTGTCCATGGGCGAGGGGAGAAACAGAATCTTGGTCTCTGGGTTCCTCCCAGGGAAGGGACCCCCAGGGTTTAACCTTCATCAATCCGAGAAATCATCCTCTGAAGTGCTAGCTGAGAGGACTGAAGAGACCTCAGGCGAAAATTCAGCCAGGCCCCGTGCGTGGGCTCAGCCACCACACCAAAGCCGGGGTGGCAGTTCTCCTGGAGATCTGAGCTGTCGTGCTGGGGCAGGGGGGACGCCACGTGGGAGGAAGGCTCAGTCACACCTCTCCCCACCTCCAGTCCTAGGAGGGAGCACACTCGCCCAGGGGTGGCAGCAGATAAGACGTTAATGCCGTTGTTTTCATGGAGCCCTTGCGGTGCACAGGGTCACCCATCCTCACAGCCTTGCTCACCGCATCTTGGGCAGGGCACAAACTCTGCTCCTGTATTTTAATGGAGACACTTCCTCATCGCCCGAGGTCACACGTGGGGTGCCTTCCATTCCTTCTTAGGCGCATCCTGAAGAGCACGTGTCCGTCAGTCCTCACGCGAATCAGTGTAGCCCTGGGGACGTCCGCTCCCACTGCTGCTCCCCGAGGGTGGGCCGCTCCCCACCCACTCCGGCAACTTGTGAATCTGGCGTTCCACCGAGATGGAGGTCCGCAGCGTGCCCATGGAGCTCTCCGTCTGGCTGGGCTCCGACAGGCAGCCCGCTTTCTGGCACAGCCTCTGGTACACCTCCCTCGACTTCTTGCGGAAGCGTTTGCCCACAATCACGTACACCAGCGGGTTGAGGCAGCTGTTGCTGTAGGCCACGAAGGAGGCGATCTGCGTGAGGATGTCGACGACGTGCTCATCCCAGCAGCTGGAGAGGATTTTGAGGCGCAGCAGCGTGTCCAGGAAGGTGCTGATCTGGAAGGGCAGCCAGCAGATGACAAACAGCAGCAGTACGGCCAGGACTAGCACCGTGGCCTTCCTCTCTGTCTGGATCTCCTTGAACTTCTGCATCTCGTTGTTGCGCAGCACCCGCATGATCTGCACTGTGCAGAAGGTGATGACGCACAGGGGCAGCAGGAAGCCCACGAAGTTCAGGAGGATGTTGGTGAACACCTCCCAGGTGCGGGATGGGTAAACGATGATGCAGGCGGTGATGTTGTAGCCCTCGTCTGCATACTCCCTCATGGTCCGGAAGGCCAGCATGGGCGCGCTCAGGAGCAGCGTGCAGCCCCAGATCACCAGGCTGTAGAGTTTGGCCCAGCGC
The DNA here is from genome assembly GCF_041296235.1 of Equus asinus. Classification (NCBI taxonomy): domain Eukaryota; kingdom Metazoa; phylum Chordata; class Mammalia; order Perissodactyla; family Equidae; genus Equus; species Equus asinus. The sequence continues at coordinate 101,524,208 of NC_091796.1, read as the reverse complement.
ACCCCACGCATGCGGCCCATGGACATGGTTTTCACCAGGGCCAGGTACCGGTCGATGCTCACCAGCATCAGGAAGCAGATGCTGCTGTAGAGATTTGTGTAGACCACGGCATTCACCACGCGGCAGAGCACCTCCCCAAAGAGCCAGTCGAAGTTGTTGGCGATGGTGACGGCCCAGAAGGGCAGCCCGCAGGCCAGGATCAGGTCCGCCGCGGCCAGGTTGCCCAGGTAGATCTCCGCCACCGTGCAGCTGCTCTTGTGCAGGCAGAAGACACTGAGGACGAAGAGGTTCTCCAGTGCCGCCAGCACGAACAGGACCCAGAGGAAGGGCGCCTGGATGGCGTTGAGCCAGCTCACCCACTCGGAGGGCGAGCACGGGCTGCTCTGCGAGAGGGTCCCGTTGAGAGCGGGCACAAGCACTTGCGAGGTGAGGTTGAGCATCTCGGCGCTGAAAGAAAGTGGAAGAGAGGCTGTTACACCTCAAGGTCACGGGAAGAAGGAGAAACAACTGGGGCAGGAGGAGGGGGGGAGTAAGACGGCTCGTCCGCCCAGCAAACAGCGTCCGGAAGGTGGAGTCGGGGGGACGCAGGCTTTGTGCCGTTCTCGGAGCCTCTCTGGCTCGCCGGGTCTGAGAGAGGGGCCTCTTCTCCTTGGGCCTGAACTGAGAGCTCCTGTTCACCTCGTGGCTCCGCTGGGACGTTCCTCTGGCCAGCGTCCATCACCAGCCCTAAGCATCGCAAGTCGTGGACTCTGGACCTCCCTGAAACGTCCTTGATGAGAAGATGCACAGCACATCCGTTTCTTATCGCCTCGGGCCCCTCCCAGGGGAGCTGGTCATCTTTCAGCCTCTCATGGTCTGGCTATGGGTGAGTAACTTATTAGAAGAGAAAGATGATATTATTCCAGACAGGAAGGTTCTCTGGCTCCGAGACCACAGCCCATCTGCCCCCTCCCTGTCTCCTCCCGGCAGAGGGCAGCATCATGCTTCGTAGCCTCCATCAGCAAAGTGTTGATGATCAGAGGTTCCGTGACAGAAAGGGAGAGCAGAGGCTTTGGAGCCAGACAGTCTGCTGGGTTCGAATCTCAGCTCATCCATTAGCTGTGTGACTTTGGGTAAGTTAATTAACCTCTCTGACCTCAAGACCTACCTTATAAAATGGGAATAACAAAATCTACTTCTCTGGAGTCTGATGGGGATTGGAGACAATGTGCAAAAAAGCCCCAAGCACTTGCCTTGTTCAATAAACATGAATAAGTATCTGTTTTTGTGAACTTATTAAAACAACCAGTGTCAAACTCCAGCAGCCCTGTTTGCAGTTTGTTGCTCCTGTATCGGTGACTTCATCATGAACCCACTGGCTCCTCTTTCACTCTTGGGTGAGGCTCAGACCACAGGGCTGTTTTAGGAGTGTTGCTTTTAAGGCTAATTCATCTCTACCTTCAGCAAAGTGACATGGGGCTCAGACAGACTTCGGTTCCTGTCCTAGCTGTGTGGTCTTGGGCAAATTGCTTGACCTCTCTGAGCTTCCATTTTGTTTTCTTTGGAGTAGGCTATTACTCTCTTCCTGACTTGCCTTGCATGGCTGTTGCAAGGTGCAGATGAAAGAGTGGGGATGAAGACACACTGAAAAGCCAACAGCACAACCCCCGGGGCAGGACTGTGGGGCATTTTCCTAGTGTCCCACGGGGTAGGCCAGGGGAGGTAGAGGGCTCTTCCTCAGTCAACAATGGTTGATTGTTGGGCAAGCTCCTGGTGGAGGAGCTGAGCATGAATTACGGGGCAGAATCTGCTGATGGCCTCTGGGATTTCCCAGGGAAGTCCCTCTGCTTCCTGGAGCAGCTGGCAGGCTGCGAGGGGCCAGACTGGGACCCTGCGATGGACTCATTCATCAATGCAATTACCCTCGAAAGGCGTCTTGAGCATCTTCTCTGTGCTGAGCTCCACCCTGGCTGGGGGACCAGCGGGGGATAGCCCTGGTCCCTGTTCTGCTGGAGCTCCTGGCCACTGCCGCCAGTGTGTGATGAGTGCTGAGGGGTGGGAGGAGGGGCAAGGACACAGAACTCGGGGGAGGAGGTAGAGAAGGTTGAAGGTGACTCTGGAGCTGTCTCGAAGGATGAGGAGCATGTCAACAGGGGACAAGAAGGAGGGAGGGCAGACCAGGCAGAGGGAGCAACTCGAGCAGAGGCACACAAGTGGGGAAGCCTCTGGCATGTTCTGGAAGGCGGACTAGAGGTTGGACGGGGAGGTGGAAGTGGCAAGTTTGCATAAGGGGAGGAGGAGAGTCATCACTGGATGCTAAGAAAGTGAGGTCTTGCACCCGATGGCTTGAAGGAGGGAGGGATGGAGTGGAAAACGTGCCCCGGAGAGACCCTTCTGGTGGAGCGGTGGTTTTAATATTCTTTGATGTTCTTCCCTTCCAAAGGTGGAGATAATTCCTCTTCCAGTGAATGTGGCTGGACTTAGTGACTCGCTTCCCACCCATGGCGGCAGTGACAGTGTGTGGCTTCCGTGACTAGGTCATTAAAGGCCCTGCAGCTTCCTCCTTCGCCTCTTGGGTTGCTCGCTCTGGGGGAGTCCAGCCCCTGCGTGGAGGACCCTCAAGCAGCCGCGTGGAGAGGCTCCGTGGAGAGGAACCAGCTTGCCACCTCAGAAGAGTGTCCTCCGGCCCCAGCCAAGCCTTCAGTTGATTCTGGTTCCCCAGCCTTTGAGTCTTCCAGCCGAGGCCCCAAACATCATGGAACGGAGACCGGCCGTCCTCCTTGGGCCCTCGATTCCCGACCCGTGGAGACTGGCAGACTTCTCTGCAGAGCCTCGGAAGGTCAGATTCCCCTGGGCACCCCTTGGTCCAGCCATTGGCCCCATTTCTGCAGCGACAGAAGTGCTATTTCTTCAGTGCCCGGGCTTGGGGAGCTGTCTCTCGTGGTGTGTTTCTCTAGAGACTGAAGGAGCACCAGATGCTACTTGTTTATTTCCCAGCAAGACAACCTCTAGCCAACGGGTTGGCATCTGGCCCATAGCTGGCTCAAGAAGCCACGGGATCATCAGAAGGTGGCCCGGTGGCACAATGACCTGGCCCATCTCTGTCTGATTCCTTTGGTGTTGACTTCAGAGTTTCACTCTCTTGATTTCCAAGTTCATCCGGAATAGCTCACAGATGACCACAGTAATGTGTCCTTCTCTTCCTGCTCCCACCCCCAAAGCCCCACGGAGCAGTCCACTCCCTCTGCTCCCAACAGGCCTACGGGGATTCGAACACCAGCCTCACCAGCCCTTGGGAGCATGTAATGTTGCCTGTTGCCACAACTGTCACCCAGGAGATGAGCGTCGCCCTCTCCTGGGTGTTGTCAGGTTGTCTCTTCCCCGCCCGCACACCGTAAATAGTGAATCGAGGAATCGCTTCGACTTACCTGGAAGAGGCCATGACGGGCACAGAGTCCTCATGAACAGACAGGAACATTGGTCTCCTCCAGGCTGAGAACATTTGGCCTCAGAGAGGGACGTGAGTGAGGCCCCGGCTGGGCTGACCAGAGGAGAAAAGATGATTAGACGGGGGGGGCCGGAGACCATAAACACGCACATGCTCCACTAGGGAAGGGAGTGGAGGCCTTCACCTAACAAAGATTTGTTAAGCACCTACTGATCACTGGGTACTCGGGACATGAAGGTGAGAACGGGCACAGCATCTGTCCTGAGGAGCTTACAGTCAATGGAGGATCAGCCATCACTCAAATAGTCACCAACAATTGCAAACCGATACAAGAGCAATGAAGTGAAAGGTCCCATGACCGCACGTAACACCGGGTCCTAAACCAGCCCGGGGCAGGAAGTGAGTGGCTATTTATTATGAGACCTGAGGGTAAGGGGGAGTAAAGTGGGTGAAAGGATGGAGGTGGCGAGGAGGGTGTCTGGGAGGAAGGAGCAGCAGGTGCAAAGGCCCTGAGGCGGGAAGATGCTTGGTGTGTGTTAGGCCCTGGTGGCTGCTGGGGGAGGTGGGACTGTGGCAGAGCAGATTGGAAGCAGGGAGACCTGTTGGTAGGTGCTGCCCATCAGTCTAGGCATGGGATGATGCAGACCGGAGAGGGTGAAGTCCAGAGGTATTTGGAGACATGCCTGGTGCGAGATTGGACATGGAGGGGATGGGGAAGGGGGTGAGGAAGGTGTCAAGGATGCTCCCTCATCAGCTGCTGCAGTTTCCTATCAAGGAAGAAGGGTAGGGCTGACAAAGAGAGAGGACCCCGTGTTTAGCCTTGAACCTGTTAGTCTGAGGTGCTCTTGAGACCTGCAGGTTGGGGTGTAAGTGGCCTTTGGGCCCAGAGCTCCGGGGAGCAGTCTGGCCTGGAGGACAGGCTCACCCTGGTGAAATGGAGGCAAATTAGATGCAGGATCTCCTGGGGCTTCGAGCCTAATGAGGGAGACGGGTACCGAGGAGTATTTGCCATCCACTGTGCTGGTTAGTGCTGCAAGGTGCTCTCATGCTCTGAGCCGGGCCCTCGCCGGAGCCCCGGGTGAAAAGTGGAAGCCTTCTGTCTGGTGGGCTCGCGCTGACAAAGCCTTTCTCTATCCCGCTTCACATTTACCTGCCCTCCCCCCCAGGGAGGTAGGCATCGGCTGCATGCTTGCCTTGCAAAGGGGGAAACAAAGTGGGGTGACTTGTCCAAGTGCCCTTGCTGGCAAGACTTGGAGGTGGGGCTTAAACCCCCGCTTCTGGTGCCAGACCTCCATCTCTCTCCAGAAGGACCATGTGACCTCTTGCTCCTGTCTAGGAAGAGGGTGAAACCTGGGTGCAGGCGGGCATGTGTGTGTGTTCCTGGGTGCAGCCACGGATCTGCCCATCCCAGCTTTCAGCCACTCCTCGGCTGGAGGAGTCTGTGCAGATACAGGACACTCTGGCTTCTAGAAGCCCAGTTTTCCTACTTCAGTTGTAGGAGGCGGAGATAAGGCAGCGGGCAGTTCAGGAAATTTGAACACAATTGGAAAAAAAGGATGAGTGGAAAGCAGGAAATGAAACGCAAGATACTCAATGAACACCCGGAAAAGCTTTGCCCAAACCCCTAAGCGGAGCTGAGGTCAGCATTTGGAACTTGTGAGAGATGCAATGAGCAGCAAAGTCCTTCTGATCCTTCAAGGAGGGAGGCGGGGGAGGGGAAGAAAGACCTAGTGGATTGCCTTGCTGAGGGGCCTTGCCTGGGCCTGGAAAGAAAATTCAACTGGGGGTCAGGGGCCATGTGCTTGAATCACTCATTCCTCGACAACAATCATTGAGTAAGTTTTTCGAGTGCTGGAGGATGAGTAGGGAAGAGTGAAGACGAGCTGCCCCTGTCCCCAAGGGGCTCCCTCTGTAGCTAAATTGTCCAGTTCAGGGACCTCAGCCTGCCCGCGGGGCCCCCTATTTCCACCGGGACAGCGACAGCCAGACAAGTGACTGAGGGCCTCTCAGCTCCATCACCTGGGGAGGTGACAGCATTTCCTCACGGCCTCAGTGATGAGTCCACCTGGTTGGGCGTCCCTGGGTCTGGCTGAATGAGCCCTGTCCGATCCTAATTGCTTGCTAACGGCTGTAAACATTGCTCTCATTTTCAAAACAAAGGTGAGAGCTTTTCTCTCTGTGGTATCCAGAGAGCAAGGGTTTCAGGACCTGGGAGAAACTGGGAGTCTGAGGCAATTCTGGCTGATTCTGGCTGTTTCTCTGCATGTGCTTTGGAGGCGTGCCCAGGGGTAGGACCCCCGAGTGTGGGATGCCAGGGCTGTGCCAGGTCACGCTCCCAGCAGCCCCGCCACCATGGGAACCGCACCATGGACTCTCTGCCATCCAGCTTCCCACTGGGGATGCCATGGCGGGAGGCTGAGAGGGGAGGAGACTGAGGATGCGGCGCTGGCTCCAGGCTCCCTCCCTCAGGCGCCCCCAGGCAGGCTGGGCCTGGGCTGGTGTCCCTGCTCCTATGCTCCTATCCAGGCGTCCTTTCCACCTGCTGTGCTGGTGATCCTGGTAATGGCCACCTCCTCTGGCTGGCTCAGGCCCTTGTGGGCTAGCTCTGAGCCCCTTGTGACGCCCTGCATGCTGTCTACACCTCTGTAAACAGAGTGTCTGTTAAAATTCTCTTCATATTACCCAGTTTGAGTGGGCCCTCTCTTTCCTACTGCGACCCTGACTAATGTATCCTGGGAGTCTAAACTCGGATGTCAGAGAACTATTGCCGGGAACGTGGGGGGAGTTGGATGAGGGGGCGCATTGGTGGCTGGGTGGCGGTGGGCAGCAGGGCGGGCCTCTGTGTGGGATCTTCGGGGAATCCCTGAATCCCCCCTGGGCCTCGATTTCCTCATCCACGGAGGCAGGTGGGTGGACCCATGCCCCCTAGACTCTGATCCTCGTGGCTCGAGTCTGGATGGGAAAGGAGAGGACTCTGCTTCTGGGCTTTTCCCTCATTTTTCAAACTGATGCTTTGGAGGGAACATCCAACATTCTGATTCACTCGGATTCTGTCTCCTTCAGAATTCTGTCCAAGAAGACTTACTTTAAAAATATTTCCCCTCGCTGAATCACATAAACACTGGACCTTGGTGCTGTCGGGAGCAAATTCCACTTTAGTCTCAGAGGGAGGCTATTTTGGTGTCCCCAGGAGCCATGTCTGAGGGGCTCAGAGGCTGTGGCCGCTGCAGAATGCACAGCATCACTTTCTCAAGGGCCAAGTTTTGCCTAGTGCGGAACCCCCCACCTCGTAGCCAACTCTAGTCCAGTATCTTGTGGCTGTGTGTTACAGCCAGGAGGTGTGTCCCAAAGCAAAGGTTGTGGATGGGACGCTGGATGATCACTCCTGATCAGGCCGTGGAGAAAGCCTCCGGGGGTGCTGTGTGTCTTCAACACCTCTCTGGTATTTGTAACCCCCTTTCAACAAAGGAAGCGGGCCCAGGGCCTGGGCTGGCCCCTCGAGTCTAACCAGACTGCAATAGCGTGGTTTATAGTCCATTGTATTTATTTTTAGTTTTTTTTTTTTTTTAATGACAAATGGTACTAATTTTCGATGTAAGTTGGCCATGTGAAGTTATGGTTCAAAAGTAAGTCCGTATTGAAGAAATAGTTGTACAGGTAACAGAGAGAAGGCAGAAACTGTGCCTTGGAATGACTGAATGTGGAAACACGCTAACACAGCTAGCTGGAAACTTGAGTCACAAACCGGGAGGCCCGGCCTGGTGGGTGGGCTCGTGGGCTCCGCAGCAGACCTGGAACTGGTGCCTCTCCGTCAACCTTGTTATTTAACCTCGTTTTTCTTGACTGTAAAATGACGGTTAGTATAAAAATAGCCCCCAGCTCCTCGGGCCGATGGGAGGAGGCCATGAGTCACAGCGTGTCAAATGCAGGAAGCACATGGTGGATGTGTTCCCGGATGCTCGCAGCTTTTCCTGCACTCCCCGAGAGGCCCGCCTGCTTCAGCCACACCACGGCGTGTGGCGTTAGGAGGAGTCCCTTCCACGTGGCCTGCTGTCCCGCTCGCAGACCCAGCTCAGGGTTCCAGATGCTGATTCCACAGCTGGATGGAGAGACCAGCTGTCACTGGGACATCACCTGCCTGCCAATCCAGGGGAACCCCTGAGACTGTGCAGTTCTGTCCTCTGCCGGAGGGTGGGTACTCTCCTTTGTATCCCCTCCCTCAGTAATAGCTGCTTGTGTGTGTGTGTGTGTGTGGGCACATCTGTCCCGTTATATTCCGTCTCCTCACGGGAGGACCTGCCTCGTTGGCTCTTTCCACCCTCCTCTGTGCCTGCGACTATATCGTGCGCATCTTAGCATCTAGTCTCTTGAAAAACTTTTGCCCCATAGGTAAGTACAATCTCTCAGACCACCAGCAAGATGGAGTCAAGGCCAGAGCTGGAAAGACCGAGGTCTCCTGGACCCCAGCCCAGAACCCTTTCCCGGACCCCTCTCCAGAATAAATGTTCCCTTTAAAATCTGATTGACATGATTACCAAGTAAGGATGCTGTTTCTAGACAGTCACGAAGGTAAACTTCAGGTCACAGTAAATACTGGGGATCGGGACGGGCAATGGGGCCTCATGCCTACCAGCCTCAATGGCAGGGAGAAGTGTGGCCTGAGCCCAGAGTTCCCAAGGAGCCGTGTACAAGGCCAAAGCTGTCTCAGGGGAAGGATGGGGTTCTTGGAAGCCAACCTCCATTCCAGGAACTCCTGGAGAGAGCTGGGTCGGAAGCTCCCGTTCAGCCCAGACACGTGCATGGGGCCCTTCTGGCATCTGGACACTTTCTGGGCCTGGGATGTTTTGGAAATATTTATGGGGGGACTCGGGGAGCCTGAGAAGCCTAGTGCCTCCCCCGTGCTGCTCTCTGCAGGGGACAAGGCACGCCTGCCTGACTCTGCCACCCTCAGACACCCTGAGCGCTTGTCTTAGTCTTTATCTCTTTCTTGTTTATTATGGGCAGGGGATTCTGTCCTGCGTGTTTTGTTTCTTTTCCCCACCTTGGGTTTTGTGGTTTTAATGAATGAGTGATTTCATCTGATGTCTTAACACCACTCCTTCCCCTTAAAAAAATAACATCTCCCTTTTTGTTTTAAAAGATAATGTAACTGTAGCCAGGGAGCCAGGCAAAGAAAGTGGTACCGAGGATCTGATAAAAACTAACATCCTCTGTTGAGTGTTTTGCAGGCAGAAATTTTGAGGAAGACCTGACCTTCCGTCCCCGTTATAATCTCGTTGCGATCTTAAATTCTCCTCCTCTGGGACGGACCAAGCTGCCATTTTCCGATCATGTGATGTATGTAGTAGTATGCATACGTGCCACACATGTGCCACGGGACATACGTGGTTACACAGTAAGACCCAATCTCCCGCCTTTTTCTTGACTACGTATTCATGGACTTCCTTCTGATCTAATGATAGAAGGGCCCCACACCCCTGCCCAGGGAGACGCCGCTTTGGGAGAGAGCCCCAGTGTTCTCCATTGCCTGTGCAGGTGATAAACCTTTCTCCGCCTACTTATTCTTTCCTTGTGCCTCTCGGCTCCACACTCACCAGGAGACGACCCACTGAATTCAGTTATATAACCACAGCAAAGAGCATTTAAAAATACTAAATCTCCGGGGGCTGGCCCCGTGGCCAAGTGGTTAAGTTCGCGCGCTCCACTGCAGGCAGCCCAGTGTTTCGTCGGTTCGAATCCTGGACGCGGACATGGCACTGCTCATTGGACCACGCTGAGGCAGCGTCCCACATGCCACAACTAGAAGAACCCACAACGAAGAATATACAACTATGTACCGGGGGGCTTTGGGGAGAAAAAGGAAATAATAAAATCTTAAAAAAAAAAAATACTAAATCTCCAAGTTCCATCCCTAAACACAGCTCTTTTCATAACCACATTCAACCATCCTTTCGTCTCTGGTTTTAAATGGAATATCACATCAAGGGAATTTTTCCCTCTTGTTCCGTGGTTTTCATAACACCTTTAAAAAATGCATCGTATTTGTTTATTGTTGTATCATTAACCATTCCTTTATTCCAATCCCTTTGCATGGAATGTATTTTCACGGTGTCCGAGCCACGGTGACCACTCCCGTCCCCCAAGGATGTTTCTTATGTTCCCATCACCTCCGCCTTTGCTGGGGCTGCCCCTCTACCTGAGCGCCCTCCCGCCCTTCTGCCTGTTGAAGTCGAGACCGGCTCAGTTATGACCCTTCTGTGGAGCCTCCAGAGGGCCCTGTGACGGTCAGTTTTATGTGTATCTTGGCGAAGCTACAGCCCCCAGTTATTCAATCCAGCGCTGCTCTAGGTGTTACTGCAGATGAGATTCAAGTTGATAATCTGTTGAATTTAAGCGAGGGAGATTATCCTGGACTATCTGGGTGGGCCTGATTCAATCAGATGACAGGCCTTAAGAGCAGAGGGTTTCCCAGAAGAAGAAGAAGCAATTCCACTTGTAAACAGCAGCTTGAGTCCATGCCTGAGAGTTCCAGCCTGCCCTTCCTGACAGCCTTCTGGATGGATTTTGTACTTGCCTAGCCAGCCCCTTATAATCACGTAAGCCAGTTCCTCCCAATAAACCTCTTAATACATGTCTCCTTCTCCGATTGAACACCCTCGAGCAGTGGCGTTCTCTTCCTCCTCTGCCCGCCCCCCTTCTCCGTGATGTTTAGTTAGAGCACGTCTATCAGAGGCGCATGTGTTACTTCTTCCTTTTTCTGTTGCGTGCCTAACCCCTAGTACGTGCCCCCAAAATGATCGTTGATTGACTAATAGAGGGCAAGACGATCGTTAGTTCTCTTTTTCTCCCCAGCAGACACATTTGCAGGGCAGAGCAATGGGAAATGAAAGGACTCACTGTGTGCCCCACCCGCTACATCCTTAACAACACACTGTGGGGGATGCATCCTTATTCCCATGTTCCAGATAAGAAGGCAGAGGCTTGGCAAAGCAGCCCGAGATGGTTCAGGCTCACACAGCTAGCCAGGGGCAAGGCTGGGGTTCAAACCCGGGTCTGCCCGAGTCCAGCTCCCAAGTCTTTTCTCTTGCACCAGATCCTCTCCCACCTGGCGAAGCTCCTGGTGCAGGACACCCCCACGGGGCAGTTGAGGGCTTGACTGAGCTTGCAGGCCTGGCTGTCCCCAGCCCGGAGGGGGTGCTGCGGCTTCATGGCTCAAGGGAAGAAGCTCCGTGCAGGTGGCTGCCGCTCAGACCAGGGCTTGGCCGGCTGCCTGGGGGCGGCTGCGGGGTCAATGCCGGGCTGAGAATCGCCACCCCCCGACCCCAGCCTCGGTCACTGGGATGCTTTGGTGACGTGGGTTTTCTGGGGCAGGAAACTTCCGAGTCTCTCAGTCCCACCAGCTACCTTTGGTTTGGGCTTGAGCAGAGCTTGGAAGGCGGGCTGTTGAGGAGCAGCCACAGTGTGTGTGTGTGTGCGTGCACACGCATGTGTGAACGTGGAAGAGCATGGGCTGGGTGTCTGGGGACGTCCCCAAGGGGTTGGAATGACAAGGGACCTGGGGTTTCATGACTGAGATTCAACCAGGTCAGAATCCCAGCTCTAACCCTTGCTAGCTGTGTAGAACCTTGGACAGGCAGCGGAAGCCCTCAGGGCCTCGGTGTCTTCATCTGTCAAATGGGGATGCTAGGAGCACCCACTCTGTGGGGTCAAAGAATGGGGCGCCCTTTCAACAATGCTTGACACACTTTTGCTGCTCTGTAAACGTCAGGGTTCCCTCTCTCTCTGCTCTATATGGGGTTTCTGCACACAGTTTTATTGGAGGAAAGAGTTGTGCTGCTTAAAAAGAAAGTGATCAACCTAGCCCCAACCTCTCTTACAGAGAGGGAAACTGAGGCTCAGAGAGATGATTAGATGTCTAAAGCCACACAGTACATGCCAGCCTACAAGAAGAGCAAGGCCTTGCCTGATTCCTGCTAGAGGGGAATTTTAGGGGTCTGGTCCCGGCCAGAGGTGACCGGGGGTCTGGAGGCACTCAGGGGTCCGGGGTCCTTGGGGAACACTGCTCGAGGGGCTGTCTTAATTGAAGCCTGGGATTCTTGTAGCAGGCATATCCCCCTTTCCTTCTTCCTCCATCCCTGGAAACTCTTCCTGGGCGAGCCTGACAGGATCCTGGGATGACAGGGTGGGAAGGGCTCTTAGATACTATTTCATCAGACCCCCTCATATTACAGAAATGGACGTGGAGGCCCAGAGATGGTGGACATTCTCCTAGGACACACAGCCAGTTAGTGGCAGAGGTCAACCTGGAACTCATGTCCTGGAATCCTGATACCCAGGCCACCCGCTCCTTTTTATTATCCTACAGCTGCCCCCATCCCGTGTGGAAGACCGAGCTGTGTGCTAACATTGTCCGATTGTGAACATGTTTAAAAACCCAAACCTCATACCTCCAGCCCGTGCAAATGTGTGTGGGGGGTGGCGCACACCAAAACCTGAAGAGCAGCTGCCTTTGCGTGACTATAAAGATGTCCTCCTCCCTCTTTCCTGGATGTTCCAGGGTTTCTGTCATGAGCATGTAAATCATTTATAACGAGAGGCAATAGAAATCCTTGGCAGAGAGCAAAACCAAAGACCACGGAAGAAAGGAAGTCTGCGGGTCCAGAGGGAGTGTGTTTTCCAGAAAAGCAATTCCTTGGGAACAGCTCGGGTTTGGTCTTTCTACCACAGACTCTCCAGCTCCCTGAAGGTCCATGGTGGCCCGGCGGTCGTGCTGGCCCCGCTGGGGTGGGAGGAGAGGGCAGCTGGCCAGGGGCCTCCGCCACATGCAGGCGTGTGCCGTGACCTGTCTTCCCAACCAGCTCAGTTTACTAAACACGGAGGAGGAAGACAGAGTAAACGGAGACGGAGCCTCCAGCCAGCCCCAGAGGACAAACAACGCTTCGCGGCACGAAGTGGTTTGGGTCCTACCCAAGGCATGTGCAGAGGAGCAGCGAGGAACACCGAATCTGGGGCAGGGGGAGCTTGTCCCTTCCTGCACACGGTGACCTCTGGGGTCTAAAGGACCCCACAACATGCCCTTGGCTCTGAAGGGACCTATACCATTGCCCTTTCACCTCCTGTGAATGGCCTTCCTGCCCATTTCTTCATTCATTCATTCAACAAACTTCTATTCCCTGTTTGTTTGCCATGCTCAGTGTGGAATTGGGGGGAAGAGCACAGACATGGTGGGCAGGACAAAGAGAACTTGGACCTCAAACCACATCCTAGCACCATCCTTCAGGGATCGTCTCAAGTGTCATCTCCTCTGAGAAGCCTTCCCTGACCTCTCAGCCAGCAGAGATCCCTCCCTTGTCTGAGACTCTATAGCAAAGAGTGGACGGAGCCTTGTCTGGGGGTCAGAGCCCTGGGTTCTAGTTCTGCCTTGGCACTGAGTACTGGTGTGACCTTGGATGAATGCCTCGACATCTCTGGGCCTTCATTCCTCCTTGAGAGAGAGAGGGGTTGTAAGACACGATTCTGGAGACCTTTGCACAACCATGTCCCTAAAGAGGAAATGAGGTGTCATGAGGAGTGGTGAGCTCCCCAGTCTGAGAAGCATGCAAGCTTCTGAGTCTGAGAAGAAGGCAATGGGATCAACACACTGCATTTCCAGGGGTTCATCTCCTCACTCCTTGGCATCCAAAGGCTCTTATGGAGCAGGGTGGAATGAGTCAGTCTCAGCCATTTCCCCTTCACCGGGTGTGGCGCAGCAGAGGTATCTCCCTGGCTCCCTGCCCAGCTCCCTGAAGCTTCCAAGGATCCCAGGTCCCGGCCCCGTTCTGTCAGGCCTGCCCGAGTCAAAGCCACAGTCAAGTCAAAGCCCTGCCCCAGCCACGTGACCACCGCCCTCTGCCCAGTTCCAAGGCAGGAGGTAGAGGAGGTGGAGCCCCTTGGAATGCAGGGAGTCAACCTTCAGAATTCCAGAGCGTGGGGTTCTGCCAATGTCAGGTCTTTTCTAGAAAGGAGTAGGGGGCGGGCAGCACGTTTCTTAAAGTTGATCTGCAGAAGAATGGACCTCGAATCTCCCAGGACTGGAGAAGCAGGGAGGTGGGGAAAAGCACAGGCATTTGCATCGTGCCCGGACTCGGGAGCCAGGCAAACCTGGGCCATGTCTTGGCTTTGTCTGGCAGGATGAGCTGGGGCAGGCGTCTTGGTAAAACGGGAATCACTCCCCTGCAGAGGGTATTGTGAAGACTGGTGACAATGTGAAAAGTGCCTGCAGAATAAATGTACTTTGTTTGCACCTTTCTAAGCGCATTACAGATAATCCTCTGCAGTGTAGGGAGTAGTGGTATCGTCCCTGTTGTCCAGATGAGCAAACTGAGGCACAGCCAGCAGTGGAGTTAGGATTTGAACCAGGCAGAAAAAAGCCAGGTATTTTTTAGTTATTCTTAGGGAGAGTTTTGATTGTATAAACAAGCAGACAGGTGATAAGTACATGAAATTCCATGAGCTTATCGCCCAGCTCCGATAGTCGCCAGCTCACGGTCAACCTTGTTTCTTCCATGCCAAAACCCGCCCCACCCCTCATGGAAGGTTTGACACAGATCTCACACGCCTGTCGTTCAATCTATAAATGTTCCAGGGTGCATCTCTAAAGGATAAGGACTCTTTTCAAAAAGTATAGCCACACACCCATTATCACACCGAAAAGAACCTAACAATCACTCCTGATGAGCACGGACTGTCCAGGCGGGCTGCCAGTTTCCAATGGTCTCGTACATTTCATGCTATTTTTTTTTACTGTTATTTTCGTGAATCAGAACCTGACTTATTTACATACTAAGTTGGTTGGTATGTCTCTTAAGTCTCTTTTCCTCTAGGGCTTTTCCTGGCATCTCTCACTCTGTCTTTTCTCCCTTCCAATTTACTCGTTAATGAATCCTGGTGGGTTGTTCTGTGCCCCCCACAGCCTGGAGCTGTGCTGTCCAATAGCAATATACTGTGAGCCACGGAACAATTGCACATTTTCTAGTAGCCACATTAAAAAAAGGAAAAAGAAATCAGGCTAAACTAATTTTAATAATATATTTTTCACCCAGTATATCTAAAATATAATTTCAACACGTAATCAATAATCAGTGCTTATACTTCACCCATTCAACCAGATTATGAGTCCCTACTATGTTCCAGCCACCAAGACACGATAATAGCTTCAGTTTTTGAGGGCTTATGATGATTGCCAAGCAGCATTCCAAATGCTTTCCATGAATTAATGCATGTAATCCACATCCATCGCAGATGGAGATGTTACTATCCCCATTCTGCAGATGGGAAAGCAGAGGCATTGGGAGGTGAAGTGACTTGTCTAGAGACACACCGCTGATAACTGGTGGAGCCGGGTTTTGAGCCCTGGAACCTCACTGCATTGTCTCTCTTTATAGTGTGACTATAGTGGCAGTGAGAGCTGGCACCTGCCCTCAGTTGTCTCCCAGGCGGTGGGGAGTTATGCCCAAGGGTGTGGGGCATGGGAGGTTTCCTGGGGGAGCCTCTATCCCGTCCACACACACCAGGCCATCTCAACTGTACAGCTTTTATGTAGAGACCTCATCTTCTTGGCTTCTCCACTAGGATGCCTGACAGCTGAAGCAGGATGTTGTTGGGCTATGACTGGTGCCATCCCTCTGGCTGGGTTGAGGGAGTTGGCAAAACTAAATCTGGAGGCAGGGAGCCAGTGGGGAGCCAGGCGGGAGAGATGATGGCGCCAGAGATGGGGGGGGGTGCAGGGAGGGAGTGATGGAGGGAGGGGGAGATGCAAGGAGGGGGTGATGGGAAAGGGGGAGACGGAGGGGGGATGGGGGAGAGGGAGATGAAGGGAGGGGGAGATGAAGGGAGGGGGTGGTGGGGGGAGGGAGAGACGGGGGCGGGTGGGGGGAGAGGGAGATGGAGGGAGGGGGAGCTGCAAGGAGGGGGTGGTGGGGGGAGGGAGAGATGGGGGAGGGGGGATGGGGGGAGAGGGAGATGGAGGGAGGGGGAGATGCAGGGAGGGGATTCCAGAGAGGGTGAAGTGAGGGCTGAGCAGGGTTGATCAGTGGCCTTGATGGGGTAGGCAGGGGGCGTGGAGCAGGGGAGGGTGGCACGCTGGGTCCCGTGTTGGAACCTCCACCTGCAGGATCTCAGGTGGTCCCTAGGTCCTCAGAAGGCAGACAGGAAACCTCAGTAGTTCCTCTTGTTCCCAACCTCTGCTGCTCCTGAAGCCAAGATGTCAGCTTCCTTCCACGTCTGCCTTTTTTAAATTCTTTTCTTTTTTGCCGATTCACAGCACTCCGGGGTCTATCTGTCCTGGTGTGGAAACTTGTGCTCAAGGGACAAATTCATGGGACTCACCGATAAGCCCCTGGCCTATGGGTAGCTTCCCAGCAAAGATTTTGTCAGTTAATACTCCCGGGGTCCCCTTGACTGCTCGCAGGAAGAAGAGCGGAACTGGAGTCTTTTGCTCCCTCTGTCCTGCCCTTTGCCCTGGGGGTCTCTGGACAAGGGTGGGCTTCGTGGGCAGACTGACAGGAGACAGAGGCAGTGGTGAGCTGGCAAATGTTAACAACTGGCTCTCTGGGGAAAAAAGCTCTGATTTGTAGCCTTTGCAGATTTCCGTGGTGTAAGTATTCCCACCATGGCTGATTTCAAGTCCAGTGTGACATGTCAGTGAGCTCACAAATTTCCTGACAATGTAATAATTGTCTCTAGGACCCTGGGCCCCAGCACACCATAGCCATGGGACTACCTCCCTGCCCACTCCCTCCTCTACACAGGACAGGAGCCCTTCTAACTCCTGTTCATCCTTCAGATCCAGCTTAATGTCACTTCCTCCAGGAGGCCTTCCCAGGCCCCATGGAGTCCTTTCTGCAGAAAGGCCCCCAGCCCCTGTGCTCCCGTTATGAATGGTTCTCAGCACACTTTATGTAAACAGCTCACTTAACAGTCTTTCTCCCTGCCAGGCTGAGAGCTCTGTGACCGCCCCAAATGGCTCTGTCCTCCCCTCCACTGTGTCCTCTCCTCCTAGCACTGGGCCTGGCCCATGGCAGGTGCTCAGGGAATATTTGCTGAAAGGATGAATAATATAATGATGAGGATGACGTTGACAGCAAATGCACATATCATCTGCCATATGCCAGCTCTGTTCTGAGCACATAAATATTAACTCATTTAATGCTCACAACAACTGCAGGTAGGCACTGACATCCCCATTTTACAGACAAGGAAACTGAGCCTCAGCAAAACTCAGCAGCAGAGCCAGGCCTGGGACGCTGTGCTAACTGCTCGCAGGTCCTTGGGCCTTCCTCCGTCCTGTAAGAAGGGGGAGCTCACAGCATCGTCCTCATTTCAATAAACAGCAAAACGGGCTCAGATTCCAGCGAGAGGCTTGTCACAGTTCAGGTAAAGGGCCTGGGACAAGGTCATCGGCTATTAAGTGAGCAGATGGGGTAGGATTCGAACTCATGTTTCTCAAAAGCAGAAGTGCTTTGTAAACTGCCAAGTACCACAGACATGTCAGAGCCATAGAATTTTCGAGCTGGAAGAATTGTGCCATTTAGAGATTTTTTTAGTCCAACCCTCACTTAACAGGTAAGGAAACTAAAGTTCTGAGAGGGAGATGACCTGTCCTAAATCCTGCACAAATGTCCTGGCCCCACCTCTGCACTTGCCACCACCCCACCATGCCGATTACTTAGCAGCAATGGGCACTGCACTTTACAGTTTATGCGAGGGCGGTCTGCACATCGGTGCTCTCCCTGATCCTCACAATTGTCCTGAGAAGGGCCTGTTATGCCTATTTTCACACGAGGGACCTGAGGCTCAGAGAAGCGATTCTTCCAAGGTCATAGACTCAAAGCGGGGACCCGGGTAACCACTCACAAAGCCATCAGAGGGAGGAAAAGAACCAAGAAAGAGCCGAGTTGTTCTTGGTCAAGTGTATAAGGCAGATTTCCCTGGAGGGGCCTGGAGGTTGGGGCTCAGGAAGGGCTCATGAACCTCCCCCCCGACCCCCGTCTGCCGGCACCTATGGGGCTGCTCTCTCAGAGCCCAGGGGCTTCTTACTAACATGATCTGTCCCTCTTTGGGGTTCCCACAAAGGTGCCCTGGTGGCCAAATGCCAGCCTGGGGCCAGGGCTGCCGGGAGGGCTGGGGTGACAGACAGACCTGGCTCGACCCCAGCTCCTCACTTCTCTCTGAAGCTCCACTTCCTCAGTGGCAAGTTGGGGATAGTCATAGTGCCCCCTGTCGGGCGTCGTGAGATGAAATGAGCGAGGGGGTCAGACACCTAGCCCAGGGGCTGGCACCCAGCCGGCGTCCACCCCTGGCAGCTGCCATCAGAGTTGTTATTGTTGCTGTTACTATTATGGTTATTATTAGACTACCCTGGGCCACTGACTCAGCATGTGCCTTTGGGCAGGTGGCTTTCCCTCTGCCAGCCTCAGTTTCCATCTGTAGGGCAAGGAGTAGGTGATGACACAGGTTATTTTGCAAGGTCCTTCCAGCCTGGACGGTCTGTGATTGGCACCTTTCTAAATCTGTCCATTCTGATGCCAGGATGGGTCTCACATTGTAGCAACTTTCTATTAATACGTATTCTAGTCATTGCTGTTTGCACGTGCGTGCATACACACACACGCACATGCAGACACACACAGGTGTGCACTTCTTTTTCTTTACGCCCATCCTGACTTCCGCATGGTCAGTCCTTTGAGCGTAGGGCAGAATCTTGCTTCTCTGAATCCCCTGTCCTGGCGCAACAGAGCTGCTCATTGAATGTTTGCGGAATTGCATTGCTCTTTGCAGTGGTGAGTTCCCTGTCACTGGAGGTATTCAAGTAAAGTCTGGCAATGTTTTTGGTGTATTTGGACCAAGATTCTTTAAATTCTATGAATTTAAGCACTAGGACTATATATGGCTGCCCCATCCAACACCAGAGCCCCCTTCATCCCTCGGCCTTTCGGGTTCAAGACACATATATTAAATTTGTATGATTCAAAGGTACTGGAGTGTATGTCAGGAGATTCACAGATCTGCTCTCCCTTAATTCTCCAAGCAACACTGTAAGAGGAGTACACTGGGTGTGACCTCATTCAATTTCAGGGTGAAAAATGAACTTCAGAGAGGTCACCACCACCCCCCAGAAGGCCACCCAGCTGTGAAGTGCAGAGTTCAGCCTCAGACCACCCAAAGCGTGCACTTATTCTATCCCATCTGACTTGCTTCTTGGGGCGGGGGGCCCGGGAGGGGTGAGGAAAGAAGGGGGAAGCATGGTTATCTCTACTGTGCCACCCTGCAGAGGGTCCGTGGTTTCAGCCCAGCTGGCAAGGGGTCTTGTGACCTGGTCCAGGGCTCAGAGGCCTTTGCAGATCGTGCCTGGGAGCGCAGATAAAGGGGTTTATCATTTCTGGCGCTAAAGGAAGTGGAAAATTCCTGTTTCCCAAGCAGGGCTTCAAGAAGAATTTCTGACATGCAGGAGCTTGCCTAGCCCCCTTGTATTTCACAGTTTGGGGACCAGAAACAAAAGCCTCTGAGATGCCCCACCTGGCCCACTGTGCCTCTGTGCCAGGCAGAGGCCCTGCTCCAAGCCTGCTGTGGGGTAAGTGGGGCCATGGTTCTGTGTCTCTGCTTCCTGCCAGGTCCCTTAACCTCTCCGAGCCT
The DNA here is from genome assembly GCF_041296235.1 of Equus asinus. Taxonomy (NCBI): domain Eukaryota; kingdom Metazoa; phylum Chordata; class Mammalia; order Perissodactyla; family Equidae; genus Equus; species Equus asinus. The sequence goes on along the minus strand of NC_091796.1, from coordinate 101,505,109 downwards.
CTGTTTCCTTCTCCACGAAACGGGATGGGTTATTGTAGGTGCTCGCTCAATATCAGGGGCACTATGAGTAGGAGTTTGCATCTGATGCGATGCTAGCACCCCGTCTCCAGCCTCGGGCTGCCTGGCTCGATTCCTGTAGGCAGCTCTGGAGCCAAGACAACGTGAGAACGATCTGGTCTGCAGGTGTTTCCTGGGCCAGCCACAGACAGAGGGGCAGGCGGATAGTAGCTTGGATGTCTTCTCTGATTAGGCTCAAGCAGGAGAGGGCTGAGTAGCTCCCCAACTTGTCTCCAGAAAATTCCATTTTTGGATAATTCGGCAAAGCAAATCAAGAATGTAGAAAATGACCTTTCCTTTTTGCTTTGGATTTCTGAAAATAGTCAAAAGGAAGAGAAAAGCCTTGTGCATGGAGATGCTCATCATCATTTAGAAGAGGAAAATAAGAAAAGCTGAGACTTTTAGGACAGGGTACTTGTTAAATATGTGAAAATGATGCTCCAAAGAGTTCATCAAAAAAGAGAATACTTCTGACATCATGTCAAGTGGGAGTAAAAGCTGGGCGCTGAACTGTATATACAACATGATAAGAAAAAATCTGGAAGGCAAGATACCAGATTATCACTGGTAGTGGCTGCCTTTGAGCCTGGGATCCTGGGTTGCTTTTGTGTTTTTTAATTCTTTGTGGTAGCCTCCAGTTTTTCTCTGAAGAACATGTATTACTTTGGTAATGAAAATATTTAAGTAAGCCAAGTGTTTTCTCCTGTTTGTTTAAGAATCGGGGATGAATTATGGGTTAGCTTACGTAAGAAAAATAATCAGCCAACTCATGCTCAAAGAAAGGACCTGCTTATGTGAAAACTGGTAAATAAATGCATAATCATGTTTTCATTGAAAACGAAATGTTTAGAATATTCGAACTGTTTCTTCAATGATTTCCTGTTTTCCTCAACCACCCATGCTGAGCAGGTGGATCCAGTGGGGACAGTGGGGCCGTGGGGACAGCGCCCAGAGGAGTTGCTGTCGAGGGAAACTCTGGGAAGACGGGATTTCCTGCCGGGCTGCAAAAGCCACTTGTTGTCACAAGGTTCAGACTGATTTTCTGAATTTGGTGTCCCAGTGAAACAAAGGAAAAGGACAGAGAAAATCCTTCCCCAGCCTCTGATCTTGATTTCCATTCACGCCTCTGTCCCCTGGGTTATGCTGTTGAGTGACTTTTTTCCTGATGGATGAGGAACTTTCACATGGAGTGTGTCTCACTCGTGAAGGGCCACTCTGAGTCGCAACCTGTTTCTCTCCTAAGTCTGCAGACGCTCCTCTGTTGGGTTTGATGCATTTGCTGCTGTGGAAAACCTGCAGCCAGCCTGACTTTTCTTTCTTTATATGTTTCCTTGGTCCCCCCACTTCTGGTTTATCTGGCTGCTTCACCTTGCCACCCTCTTAGGCCAAGCTAAGTCCAGCCAGCTCTGGCCTGTGAGGCCAACCTGCTGTGTAAGGGAAGAGCCTGGACGAGGAGTCGCACGGGTGCCATTCAGATCCCAGCTCTGCCATTTATTAGCAGCGTGGCTTTAAGCGAGTGGCCCCCACTCTGAGCCTGGGCACTCCCCCTCGAAGGACTAGGAGCATTATCTCCAGGGGGCAGAGGTGCGGTGAGGACCCAGTGGGATCACCCTGGCATCCAGGATCTCATTAGCCATTGGCTCCCTTTCTTGCCTCAGAAGTAATTGTCACCTCCTCTTCCCCCCAGATCCAGGGATTGTCCTGTGAGGTGACTGCCCCCGGTGCCCCTACCTCCACCCCCTTGGCCACAGTCACCACAGTCCAAACAGACTCTCAGGAGACATTCCCAGGCCACATGTGAGGAAAGTCCCTGCGGCTGATATTTATCCTCACGGTAAACACACATGTCCACTGCCCGGGGCGTGCAAGGCGTCCCAGCCAGACGAGTTAGCACCCAGCTGGGGCTTTGGGACTCTGTCCCAGCAGGGGAAGCGCCCCCGCTCAGGGTTCAGGCTCCCACCAGCATCCCTGCGGTTGGCTTCTGAAGAAGCAGCAGGAGGAGGAGTAAGAGAAGAAGCAGAAAAGGGAGAAGGAGGGGGAAGAGTGGGGACGGGGCCGAGGCACCATGGACCCGAGAGTCCATCTCTCCAGGAGCCCCAATACATTTCACAAGTCCCCTATTTTCCATTGCTGTGGCTGCCACAAAGGCTGTGTGCGGACCCCCTTGTCTGCAGGACCTTTCCCCGGTGTAAGCATACCTGGACCAGGTGTCCACACCCTTTTCCCACCTGGTCTGACTTTTCACCTCCCCTGTCATGCTCTTGCATTCTAGCCATTCATTTCTGGACATTTCTGGGCAGAAGGGACCCTAGAAGCCCCTTCTCTCACCCCTCGATTTACTAACAGGCAAAGTGGGCTCCAGAGAGGGGGACACTTGCGCCAGGTGCAGCCGAGAGGTGACGTCCCTCCCACCCCCGGGCTTCCTGGGAGGCAGCGCCCGTGCTGAGAAGGTGCAATTGCAGGGGTTCTGGAAGGACCGCAGGGACCTCCCCTCCGCAGTCAGGTGTCACCCTGCAGGCGTATTCCACGTGCACAGTAGATGGCGCTTCCCAGAACTTTGAGGTCCAAACCTGCCTCCAGGAGAGCTGGGCTGGGAGCCGCCTGAGGCCCCAAGTTCTCAGGGAGGGGGCCTCTGTCTGTGCCCGAGACGAGGTGGGAGGGGGCAGTGATGGAACCCCGGGAGGGGTTTGGGGGCTGTGAGGACGGAGGTCTGGGAGGGTGGGCAGGGACAAGTTTGCTCCCCTCAGAGAGCCCCTTGCTAAGGCAGTTTGTCTCAAAGTTTGGACGGAGGTCCCCTGCTTCTAAGTCCCTGGAGATATTGGCAAGTCCTGGGGCACCCAGTCATCTCAGCGGGAGTCCCAAGGGAGGCCCCAGCGTCAACATGGGGGACCTACACCCGGGTGACTCGGATGTACAACAGAGTTTGAAAATGGCTGGTCTTCCCCCTTGAGGCCACATCCGCCCTGGAGTAGGCCACTTGGGGAACCCGCAGGAAAGAGGAGGAGACATGGCATCACGGGTGCAAATGACCGCAATAACAACCACAGGAGCGCTGCAGCTGCTCCAGGGCCCGGCACTCTACAGTTTACAACCCCTCATGAGACATCCGGCGCAGGCACTGCTGATTTTCAGGTTCGGACCCATGAGGCTCAGAGAAGCAAAGTGACTTGCCTTAGTTTGCTCAGCTAGCTAGAGAGTTTGGGTCTGGGTCTGGAAGTCAGCTCTCTGCGCCCCACCTCACAGCGCTCCACGGGCCACAGGGATCAGAGAGGCCCCGAGGTGTTGGGGGTGGGTGGGGCAGAAACCTAAAATCTGAGCCCCTAAGGGAGGTATGACAGGGCTCCTGCTGTCGCCGCCCAGAAATGCACGGCCTGGGAACATGAGCATCATGGGGGTGCCCTTTCTTTTCCCAGGAACCCCAAAACCACAGCGGCCCCACTGCAGGACACAGACAACCCTTCTGGTAGACCCAGGCTCTTGTTCCTGTCCCGTAGGCCATCCCTCCGCTGGGTGGGCACCTGTGGGAACCTAGCACCTGCTTGCCCCCCATCAGCACCGTCTGAGTTAAACCTCGCCAGGGTCCTAGAAACAGGAATGACTATTCCCATTGTACAGCTGAGAAAACCGAGGCTCAGAGAGCAGCCCTAGCCAGGAAAGCATCAGGATTTGAACCCGGAGCTCATGTTTGTTCCACCCTGCTTTGTATTCTGATGATTTTTGGGGAGGTTCACATTATTCTAGCCTCCAGAACCCCACAGATCCCACTTTGATGACAGAGTCAAAGAAACAGCTGACTTCGTGGGTTTGTTGTGGAAAGCGTGTTTTGATTAAGGAGCTGTGGATGTTTAGCTCAGGGAGGACCAATAAGGACCAGACTTACTCAGGGCAACTCCGAGAAATAGAAAGCGACCGTCGCTCAGGGGGAGGGGAGTTTAGCTTCAGTCTAAGGAGGGACTTTTTTGTTTTTTTTTGGAGGAAGATTAGCCCTCAGCTAACTACTGCCAGTCCTCCTCTTTTTGCTGAGGAAGCCTGGCTCTGAGCTAACATCCGTGCCCATCTTCCTCTAGTTTATACGTGGGACGCCTACCACAGCATGGCTGCCAAGCAGTGCCATGTCCGCACCCGGGATCCGAACCAGCGAACCCCGGGCCGCTGAGAAGCGGAACGTGCGAACTTAACCGCTGCGCCACCGGGCCGGCCCCCTAAGGAGGGACTTTTTAACGGTAGAACTCTCCCGAAATAGAGCAACTGGCCTTGTAAGGTAGTGAGCTCTCCATCTCCGGAAGCATGTGCACTGAGACACTCAGGGGTCAGGGCGTCCCTGGACCGGGTGGGTGTTGGAAGTGACGCATTCAGGGTATCAAGTCTTAGTAAGTTCTGACCATTTGACTCATGGCCCTGAGATGCTCACGTGCCTTCTGATCTGCTCTGTGTGGCTTTTCTTTTTTTTAAATAGACTTTGTTTTTTAGGGCAGTTTTAGATTCACAGAAAAATTGAGTGAAAAGTACAGAGATTTCCCCTATACCTCCTGCCTTCACACATGCATAATCTCCCCCGCTATCAACATCCCGCATCAGAGGGGTATATTTATTACAACCAACGAACCTACAGGGACACGTCATTATCATCCAGGTCCACAGGGTGCACCAGAGTTCACTCTTCGTGTTGCGTGTTCTGTGGGTTTGCACAAATGTGTAATGACACGTATCCACCATGACAGTATCATCCAGAATCATTTCATTGCCCTGAAAATCCTCCGTGCTCCACCTGTTCATCCTTCTGTCCCCTAACCCCTGGCAACCACTGGTCTTTTACTGTCTCCATAGTTTTGCCTTTTCCAGAATGTCACATAATTGGAATCACAGTATGTAGCCTTCTCAGATTGGTTTCTTCCACTTAGTAGTATGCTCTGTGTGCTTTTAGTATCTGCTACGTGACCAATATTCATTTATTCATCCATCCATCCACCCATCCATCCATCCATCCATCCACCCAACCATTCAGACATTCAGCAAACACTGACCAGTGTCCTCTTTGTGCTGGCTGCCATTCTCAGTGCAGAGGAGGCAGCCACGAAGGCACAGACGAGAACCCTATTTTCATTCTGAAAACCAGAGTGCCCTGGTGGGCCCGCAGGGCATCTCCCCTGCCTGGGGTGGCCTCTCCCTGACCACCTGGTGAGAAGGGAGCCCTCAGCTTTCCCCTCGCACCCCTCTGAACTTTTAATCTGAATGCAGTCACCATATTAGCTGAGACCACGTGGCCCAGCTATTTCCCCTGCTTGGTGCCCTTGGCCAGCGTCTCCTGAATTCCGCCTAATCCCCAGTCCTCAGTCTCACCATCCAGGCTCAATCAATCGAACCTCCCATGTTGACTGGTGACGGGGCCCGAGTCCCATTGAGGCTGAGGCATTTTCCTGGAGGCTGAGCAAACGGTTTTGCTGAGGTTCCGTCCCTGCCCTGAGACTCGGTTTCCTCATCTGTACCGCGAGGGGCTTGGAGCACACAGTTGCAAGGGTTTTGTGAATTCAGGGCCAAGCTGGAATGATACCCGGGGGTCCTGCCTGGGGAGCCAGCACATGCTTATTTTCAATGTTTGCCAAAACTCCTTCTCCCGGCTATTCCCTAGCCGCCCCCCGACTCCGGCCCCAGGCAGGGAAAAACAGCAAATCCTTCTTTCCAGCTTGTGGGGCTCCCAGTTTCGGAATGTTGTCATCACCCAGCATCACCATCGTCTCTCGCTCAGAGAAGGACTAAGAGGTGGGTTGGCCCAGGGGCCCCCGTTGTCCACACCTGGGCCAGAGCTCCCACATCCTGCACCCGCGGGAACCACAGGCAACCTGTGACTCAGGGAGGCACATTCTAACCTGCCCAGGAGAGCAACACCCACCGCCCACCCAGCCCAGGCTCATGACACTCCCTGCCCTCAGCTGCTCTAATAATCGTTACCATTTATCGAGCACCGACTGCATATGTGGCGCTTCACAGGCATGAACCCGTTTCTATCTTTGCAACCACCCTGCCAGGTCATCTTTATGGCTCAGGAAACAGGGAGAAAATAATTTGCTCAAAAATGTTACCCAGGGGACGAGAGCAGAGCTGGGATTCCGACCCAGGGCCAGATGCAAAGCCTGTGCTCTGAACCAGCACACCTTTTATCCTTCCGTCCCGGACAGCCAGGTCTGAGACAGGAGGGACGAGAAGCCTGAGTTGACATTTACAAACCTCCTCCCGGCTGCAGTCTGATCTAACCCCCGCCACCCCAGGGAGCAGGCGAGCAGAGTACTTTGCAGACAAACTGAGGCTCAGAGACGTTAAGTAACTTGTCCTGCCTCACACAGGGCCCGTGAGTGGCAGAGCCATGAGTGAAAACCTAGATTCCAGCCTCTAAACCCCACGCCCACCCTGGCTGTACCACACGTGCTCCTTGCTGCTTTAGTCCGAGGCGTCCACCCCGAATCTATAAAAATCAAATCACTAAGTCGCTCACACAAGTACACACATGCTGTCTGTCACCTTGATTCAGGAAGAAGACAAACATAGAACAAACAGGACAACTCCTCCTGCTCAGGTCTTTCCAGTCACTTGTCAGGATGAGGGAAGGAAGGGAACTTTCCACAAACTCCCCGGGACCCGAGGAAAACTTCTCCCCCAGCCCAGGAATCAGCCCCTGTGACACCCACCTGCCGGCCCTCCCTCGGCGCTGGGACCTGCTGTCCTCTGGCAAAAGTGAGGCGGTGGCTGGACCAGCCCCTGCCCAGCACCTACCTTGTCTGAAGCAAGCCGCGCGCCGGTCTCGGTCCTTCCCTTGGTCCAGCGGGGCCGCCCGACGTCCCTGCCCCTCTGAGAAGCCGCCAGAGACGAGCGGAGTTGGAGTGGCAGCAGGAACAGCTCATCTTTCAAGGGCTGGGCGGTGATGTCATAGCCCTCCTGGGCACTTCCTCCCTCCACCTCCAGCCTGGCCCCGCGGTCCTGCCCAGTGCCGAGCCAGCAGGCTGCAGTGTCTAGGACCCAGGGCTGCAAAGTCCAGGTGGAGTGGCTGCAGCCGCTCAGGGCTCTGCCTGGAGAGTTTGGTGAGCCACACGGAAGGTTTCCAGATTAGCCCAAGCAATGTTCTATTGTGTAGACCAGCCGCTGCCCACTAGAGCCTCGGAGTGGCTATTGTGTCATGTCCTCTGCTGCCGGTCGGCCAGTCCTGGATTTCAGTCCCACAGCTGTCACTTTCCTGGCTAAGGACCTTGGCAAGTTGCTTAACCTCTCTGAGCTGTGAAATGGAGCTGATGGTGACAAATCTCTGAGGGGGTGTGGTAAGGATTGACAACCGCCTGCCACGGATATAACTCTTCCTCTGTGTCAGGCACTTTCCTAAGCACATAAATCCATCAACTGGGCTAATCCTCACAGGAACCAGGCGGTCTGGCTCCAAGGTCCGTGTTCTTAACCACTACGCTATCCCCTTTCTCAATTAGATGAAATAGTGGCTGTGGCTAGTGGATGAGTAGCAGGTGGCTCCTAAATACTAGTTTTCTTCCTTCTGGCAATGAGGTAGGTGGCTGGCCCACTCCATATGTGAATAAAGTTGTCCAATATAACGTGTATTGCCACCTTTATTTTCCCTACGTGATTGTTTTGTGTCTGAGTGTAGATGCAAACAATGGGTATTTACATGGAAGATGTACACAGACGGTGGGCAGGTGGGCAGGAGGAGCTCTGATTTTTTTTTTTTTTTTACGCCGTGTATGCCTCCCGTGGGGTGATGGTGGCAGACACTCAGAGACACCTTCAGAGAATGAGTATCCTTCCCGGTCCTGTTTTCTGGCGACGGTTAAGCGTGCGTGTCCCACGGAGACACAACCATTTCTCTGGGGGTGTTTGGCTGTGGTCTCCTGCCCCTTCAACCCTGATCAGCTTTCTTGCCTTCGCTCTGGAGACTTACTGACAATCCGCAGCACTCAACTCTCTCAGAAGCTTAGAGGCTGGAAAGCGCAGGGGCTTCAAACACTTTTTAAAAAAGTCTTAAGCCTTTCCTTCAAAAGAGAGCAGATGAAGTGGGCCTGGTGGATTGGGGAATGGGCAGGGAGGCTGGAACCCCACCTGCTGTCTCCTGTTCCCCTGTATCTTCTCTGACCCAAGTTGATGGGGTCTAATTCCATCAACATAGAGATGGGGAAACTGAGTCTCAGAAAGGTTTGTGGGGAGGCCCAAGATCTGGGCCTGGCTTGGCTGTGAACTGGTTGCATAGACTTCAGTAAAGTACCTTCCCCGACTGGGGTATCTCTGCTGACTCCTCTGCACACGCCATTGAGGCTCTTTAACCTGCAGGTTCTGACTTCCCAGGTGGGGACGGGCCTCCGTGGACAGGCTTCCCAGAGTCCACGAGCCCTCTAATGGTATATGGGACTGTGTGTCTGTGCTTCCTCCAGCGGAGAGGATCTGTGGCTTTCATCGAATTATTGAAGGGGTCTCCTATGATCCGAAGCTTGTGGAGACCCATCAGGACAGACAGAGACCTCATGGAGTCCCTTCCAGCCCAGACGTTCTGGGGTTCCACATCTATGAGAGGAGGATCCTCAAAAATCTGAATCCAAGGTCGACGATTCTGTAAATACCGTTGACTGACAGAGCTTCAAAATGCGTCCATCCATCCATCCATCTACACACTTCTCCATCCACGACTGTAATATAGCTTTTTTAAAAAAAGATGTCTTGACCCAGTGTTGGAGTCCTGGCTGGAGGCTGGTCAGCTCTCGAGCAGCTGTTTGCAGTCCAATCACTTCCCTTATCAGACTCTCACACTCTGGGCCCGAATCTGCAACCGCCCTAATCACCCCAAGGCTGGGTACCTCATCACTATGGACAGCCCCTAGACCTGGAACTTGAAAAATTATTCAAATTAGCCAATCCACAGGGAGTCTGAGAAACCAGTTTCCCATACTTAAGCGGCTGCCTACAGCACCAGCTTGCTGTTCACCTCTCCCCAAGTGCAACCCCTGTATGGCCCTGCCTGGAAGCCTTCTCTCTTTTGGAACTAAAGTAACAAAAAGTTTTGCCTTTCATCTATCCAAGTGCCACTGTATTGTGTCCTGCTATCAAAAGAATCTTCAAATCAAATCTTATAAAACAATTACCCACTCTTCCATTACCTACCCTTCTATCTACCCATTCATTCATCTACCCACTCACCCACTCACCTGTGTATTCACTCATTCATCCATCCATCCATGCATGCATGCATGCATGCATGCATCCACCCATCCATTCATCCATCCATCCATCCAGGCATGCATGCATTGACCCACCCACCCATCCACTCATTTATCAGGCATCCACATAGCTGGCTGTGCATGGTTAGGCAAAAGTGAATGAGTCAGACCCACTCATGCCTAGGAGGAGCCTGTCACTAGGGGCAGAGCCAGGGTGGGGAACCATTTCAAAAGGAAGCTCCTTATGGACTCAGTAACAACCCACACTAATTAATATCTCCATTAGCATGTCTTTCGTACTTCATTTTTGCTATGAGAAAATTTGGCTAAACCCTTCCTGCAAAATCTCCTTAGCCACTGACTAATACCCGTCCCCATTCAGCCCTGCCAGGACTCCGGGCCTCAGCCAGCTCAGCTGCATTCAGTGGGATCACGTTATTCCTGTATAACCCTGACGGCTTCCCACCAAGCCAGGGCGTCTTTCTGTGGCGTGCTAAGAACCTGCCCTCCCGCCCTCTGGCCTCTCCAGCTTCACGTCCAGTCCCTAAGCTTCAGCCACATGGAACCACCCAAGGCTCCTGAACGTGGCAGGATGGCTCTTGACTCTGGACCTTTGCATGTGCTGTGATCTCTGCCTGGAGCTCCCTTCCTTTGTGTCCACTTGGTGACTCCTGCCCTTCTCTTAGGAGGCTGCTCAGGAGCCCTTCCTGATGCGTCTGGTAGGGCTCTGTGTCTTGTCAGCACTCAGCAGCCTGACTGCCTCCCACTGCAGCCCCACTGGATGTGAACTCCAGGAGGCAGGGACTGCTGTCTGACTTATTGCTATTTATTTCCCAGCACATAGTAGGCACCCTGTGAACACCTGCTGATGGAATGAAGACAAAACCCAGCCTATGAGAAAAATCCAACTCCTTGGGGTGAAGAAAAGACCAAACAAGACAGAATAGCACAAAAGCAGACTATAGATGTGTATGCTCACGTTTGTTTATGCATGTCTGCCCCTCCACCCCAGCGTTTCAGAACATTCTCTCCAAATGTCTGTGTGTGAGGCTTAGGTCCTCAACCCCCCGGCAAGGCCATTGTCCATCGGTCTCCAGGCGTGGGCTGAGCTTTTGTCCAGAGCTCCACATCCTGACCGGAAAGCCACCCCCTCTTCTCTGTTCCACACGCCCCAGACGGACGGGTCCTGGAAAACTGGAAGGCGGGACCAGAAGGTAAGTCTGACTTTGATTATAGCAAAACATGTGCAAAGCCTGTAGTTTGACTGGTTGGCGCCAACACCCACACTTGTGGACCCTGCAGAGCACATCCCCACTGCTGTGCAACCCTCTCCGTCCTGCCTCTGTCCCACCCCGCAGGCCTCCTGCGCAGCCCTGTGTCGCTCCAAGTAAAGGAAAATAAAAAATTTAATTTTTAATTAAATCAGCACTCATCTTACCGTTCATCTTTATATTGCTCAACACCAATACCAGCGCATTTAACCCCTATGCGAAATCACCAAAATGACACAATTCACGTGTCACAGCTTGATATGTGCCTGTGTAATTTGTTCTTACCAGAACAGTGGAAACACGGCAGAAGACAAACTCGTCTGGAAAAATTTGTATTTAACCTCTCGATAGGAGCATTTCCCCCACAGTTTCTGTCCGACTTGGCTTTCCCCCACAACCCCCCCCTCCGATTCCAGGAGGGAGTGAACCCCTCACTGCTTCTGGGGCAAAGACGGCCGGAGGGGCTGGGACAGGGCCTTGGGGGGAGGCCAGTCCTGCCTCCGTCCCTCTGTCCATCTCCCTGCTGCCCTGGGAGATGGATGGTGGGCGTGGTCCTGTGGGGCTGGCAGATCATCGATCACCCCAGGTTTGGCGGGAACCAGCCCTTGGTCTGCCAGTCAGCCTGGTCACGCTTCCTAACGCTGTCCTTGGCCGCCGGCTGTCGCCGGTAGGCCTTGAGAGGTGGTGACTCACTTCCTGCTGCGGGGGGTGGGGGTTGGGGGGCTTCCAAGGCTGGGAAGTCCTCAGGAGAGGAACCGAGGCTGGTTCCTGGCATCCCTTGGTCCTCTCCCGGGACTGACTGCTGAGACAGGATCCCCCGGGAGCCGGCTCCACCCGCAGGGTCCTTGAACCCCCCACCGAACCTGGGATCCCCTATTCCTGTCCCAGCCTTGGCACCCAGCTGTCTGGTTAACCAGCTTGGAGCCCCCCAGGCAGGCACAGTGCCCGGGCCTCTCCTCTCCCCTTCCCACTCCCTCCTTGTCATCTCCATCAGAAAACCCAGGCTGGGGAGGGAAGTCCCTGCAGGGGGCGGTGGAGTTGGGATTTGATGGGGTCTGCTGTAGCTTCTCCTCAAAGGACTTGCAGAGGCCGGGAGGAAGCTGCAGTGATTGGCTGGAATGTTTGGAGCTGTGAAGGGAAGGGGAGCAGGAAGGACATCAAATTGCCCTCCTCCTCCCATCCCAGATCGGGGCTCCATCCCTTGGCCACCAGTGGTGGTGCGGTGGGCCTGGCGCTCGGGCGAGACACAGCAGGGAGGGCTTGGCACCTGGAACAGCCCCCTGCATGACCTGGCTGTGTCCACCTGTCCTGTCTGTCTACCAGTTGGCCCCTTGGCCACCTAAGTCTGTGGCCCACTGCACCTCTGATCTGGGCTCACACTGCGCTCTGCTACGCTGTTCCCTCACCTGGATTCCTTTCCCCTCAGCTCTGCACGCCCACTCCCGCTGCTCTCTAGCGCAGCACGGTGCCTCTGCTCCAGAAGCCCCCCTCCTCTCTGAGCTCACGGGTACAGTCGCTCACTTTCTGTCTGTGTTCTGCAACAGCCCCATGACTCGTCTTCCTTTAGGGCTATGGGGCCAGGTCCTCTTGTACCCGAGTCATTTCTCAGTGCGGTGGCTCCGCACATGTGACTCTAACTGCCTTGTCCATCAGTTCCCTTTCCTAACACGGAGACAATAACTCCTGCCTTGCAGATTGTGAAACTCAGAAAAGATGATTGAGGCAGGGACAGCAGAGCGACAGGCACAAGGCAGGGGTGGACGCAGAGGCACCAACCTTGACTTCAAGGCCGGTGCTGCCATCACAAGTGGCACAAACTTGGGCACAAACCCCAGGTTCCTCGTGGTAAAATGGGGGTTTCAACAAATCCACCATAGGTGGCCGAGGGGGAATTTGGGTCACGCTCAGCCCTCACCAAATTGTTCCTCTCTTCTCGGCGTGTGGACCATAAGCACGCTCCCTTCCATCCTTTTTAAAAAATTGAGGTGAAATTCACATAACATAAAATTAGCCATTTTAAAGCTTGCTGTCCGGTGTCACTTGGTGCATTCGCAGTTTTATGCAGCCATCACTTCTGTGGACAGAGCACATTGGTTTACGCAGTCATCAGCTGATGGGCATTTGGGCTGGCATGAATAAGGCTGCCATGAACATTCAGGTACAAGTATTTGTTTAGTCCCTGTTTCCAGTTCTTTTGGGTAAATACCCAGAAGCGGAATTGCTGGGTCCTGTGGTGACTGTGTTACCCTTTTTGAGGAACAGCCAGACCGTTTTCCCAGCAGCTGCACCAGCAGCATCCCCCGTCTGGCTTCCTCCCCGCTCACAGGTTCAAACACTCAGCCCGCTGACTCTGTTGGGAGGGAAGGACATTGACCCGGGGGCCATTTGACCCACTCAGCGGTCAGTCCTTCATCACCATCACCTCAGCATCCTTTTCACCCCAAATTGGTTAGAGTATTTTACATTTGCTGAGATGCATTCCCATGTGCTACTTGTTTGAACGTTTCCATGAGGCAGAGAGGTTGAGGAACCTGCCTGAGGGCCCCCAGCGAAAGATGGCCGAGTTGGAGGGAGAATCCAGGCCTCCTGAGCCTGGTGCTCCGGCCTGGGTGATGGCAAGCTCCGGCCGGAGTCTCCCTCTCCCAGTGGATCGCAGGCAAGTCAGGCTCCCCCTGGGAGCTGTCTGCCCTCCACCCATTTCTTCCCAGGCCAGGCTTCAGTTAGGTTCTGATTGAGCCCCAACCCAAATGCTCGGGCCTCCCTGGGAGAGAGAAACACAACATTCTGGGCTGCATTCCTCTGCCCAGGGTGACGTCACTTGATCCACAGGCTGGGGCCTCAAGCCAAGTGCGCTTCACTGTTGAGTAACTCCCCTCTGGTTCACCTTCAGGTTGGTTTTGCAAATGCAGCCCCCGCGGCTCCCAGCCCCCACCAGAGCCTTCAGGGGACAGCTCACCTCAAGGCGCCCCAAGGTCAGTGAAAGTCAGTCACAGCCACCCTCTGGCAAAACGCAATCAGCCAGGCTCCTAAGAGCTGAGCGCCTTGCTCTAGCCAGGCGCTGCCAGGCAGGTTACAGGTGGCACTTCCAATGGGCATGGACAGCTCCCAGGTGGGAGTCATTGCGCACGTCCCCAGTGAGGAAACTGAAGCTCCCATGAGCTCACATGCATATCCCCGTCGGGACTACCCGCCTGGACCCAGCCTCTCTCCCTGGTCATTGCAGAGGCCCCAGCTCGTTTCCCACTTCCTCTCTGGCCCCTCCCACCCTTCTTCCTCGCAGCTGCTGGAGGGGTCTTATCTGAATTTAAAAACTTAAAAGAAAATTTGCACACAGTGGAGTTTGCTGGTCGTGGTGTCCGGTGCTGCGGGTTCGGACAAATGCAGAATCATGTATCCACCACCCCCCTGCCTCACAGAACACTTCAGGCGCCCCCACAGGGCCTCGTGCGGCCCCTTGGGGGTCAGACCACCTCCCCACCCTCCCACCCCCATCCCTACTCTCCAGCAGCTGCCGATCTGATTGCTGTCCAGAGGGATTTTTAAGAAGGTAAGCCCCTGCCTCTGGCTTCTACTGCCTCTGAAATAAAGCTCCGCTCCAGGCCTCCTCACCGCCCAGGCTTCCCTGCCCAGGACTCTGGCTCCCTCCCCCAGGAATGTTGTCCCTTTGCTCCCAAGGCCAACTCCTCTCCTTCCCACGTGGCAGCCTCAGTGGTCCCTCCTCCTCAGGGGGCCTTCTGCGCATCCTGGCTTAGATGCCATCCCTTAGATGCCACCTGCCTGTTACCCTGTGTCACCTGCGGGCTCTTCCAGGGGCGCCCACAGTGCGCAACGGTGTGTGTGTTGGTTTGGTTGTGCGTGGCCTGTGTCCTCCGTGACCCGTAGGGGCCATGTCCACACTATCCACCAGCCCACAGGCAGGCACACCCCAGGGCTCAGGACGCGCTCACTGGAGAGATGAAGGAGGGTGGCAGATGGCTGCGAACCCAGTTTCTGACTCCCAGTCTGCACCTTTTCCACGATGCCTTGTGGCCTCCCCAGAATTCTCACTCATCAGTCCATCTGTCCATCCATCAAACGCCCACTGAGGCCAGCTTTGTCCCCGTGTGCCAGCCCAGGGCTCACAGAAGCTGGGAAAGGCTGCTCCCTGTTTCTCATCCCCGCCCCACATGCTTCAGAGATGGGAGGGAACTCTCCCACCCATTTCCTCACGTGGCTGCCTCCCTGCATCCCTGTGAGGTGAGTGACACTAGAATTAGCAATGGAAGGGAAAATGACTTGCCCAGGGGGAGGAGGAGCTGAAGACAGGACAGGGCGCCCCTGTCCTCATAGAGCCCATAGCACTCTCTGAGAAAGGCCGTTCGGGGGAGGCAGGAGATGGGGCAAGAGGACGGTCCCTTGCATTGAGCCCTAGGGTGGGCAGTGGGAGCCTGGAGCCTGGGGGATTCATGAGAGACCACGGGGCAGGGGAGGAGCACCTCAGAGCTGGAGGTCCCCTCGGTGCCCTGTGGGAAAACCAGGGTCCTTGTGGCTGACTTTTGCCTTCCCACCCCCATCAGGGAGGAGCGGGGCCCTGTGTTTTCTTGGTAGGTCACAAAAGCATCCTGAGATGTGGGGGAGGGCTGCTCTGGGGCTGACATCAGGGTGACAGTGAGCAAGCATCTCCTGTAGTTCCGACCCCACGAGTGGGCGCCACCTTCTTAAGTACCACCTTGTCACGAACCTGAAGACAGCGAGGTTGGAGCAGGATGCGGAGTTCCCTGCTGCCAGAAATAGGCAGACACCGCGTGGGTGGGGGCTGGCCGCCCTTCCGCCTCCGAGCTGTGCTCCCTTCCAGCCAGGAGTGATTCAGAAAGAGAGATGACTTTTTCCTTCTCTGAGGGTCACATGTTTGATGCCAGGGTTCATTTGAGGGTATTTTAGCAATCTGATGGAAGCCAAAGTGGATTACGTCAAACTATGGAGTTTGACATGATGCTCGGCCCAGGGAAATGTGTAATAAACAGTTGCTGATTGAATAAACAAATGCATTCCCTCCCGGGCCCCTGTGTGCCCAGAGCACTTGGAGACAGACAATAGGAACAGAGGCAGGTGTGTGTGCCAAAGGCAGGGATGGAGTGGCTCCAGGCTCTGGGTGTGAGGGTGGGGACCATGCAGACAGGAATGGTGCCCAAAAGCCACCTTGGGGCTGCTTCTGTGCAGACACTGCTGCTGCCTCACTGGGCAAAGACCCGGCCGCTGCCACTGCTGATGCTCCCAGGCCTGGCACTGGAGGCCACGCTGCCCCTGGTGCATCGGGGAGCTGGGTGCAGCTGCCACCACCCTCCTGGGATGGCTTCCTAGATGCTCGCTGGCTTCTCAGTCAAAGGCCCGTGTGGGAACATCCGACTGGGAATCCTGGTCACATGCCTGCACCCTAGTTGCAAGAGAGGCGGGGAAAGCGTTTGCCATCCTCCAAGACTCATTGGGTGGGGAGCCCCCCACACTCAGCAAGGGTGTTCAGAGATGCAGGGAGACCAACAAGAATAACATGTTTGTGAGACTCCCCTGCGGACATCCCATTCTTAGGCCAAACTGTAGCTTGAGTTGCCATGCCTCTGAGCCTTTGCTGTGCTGTTCTCTGTGCTTGGCATGACATTCTACTCTGCACCTCTCCCCATCCTTGTGAATTACCAATGCCACCTCCTAGAAAGTCTCAGTGCCGATGCTACCTCCTCCAGGCAGCCTTCTTGGAGTTCCACAGCTGGAAGGAATCTTTCTGTCCTCCAAATTCTCCCAGCTCTATGTCACCCTTGGGGCACAGTCTCAGAGCTGACAGGTGTAGGGTCTCTGCCCACCCCCAGGCGCCAGTTCGGCAAACCTTTGCTCACTCTCCGGCCACTGCCCGCTGCAGTGACCTCCCCAGAGCTGGCCCTCCAAGCCGCTTGTCCACACCACTGCCAGGAAGACAGGAAGAGAGGAAGTTTCACCTCACCCTGCTGGGCCAAAGCTCGGTTCAGTGAGGCCCCATGACTCTCTGGCAAGACCCGGCAGGCCTCCTGTCCCTGTGGCGGGGCCACTGTTCTGGGTGGCCTGTCCCAGTCTAGACCCACTCTCCCTTTCCTCACTTGCCTTTCCATTGTGCCCTTCAGACCCCGACTCAAGGTCTGGCAAACGCTCTTCCAGGCCCTCCTCTGCTCTTCCTGAAACACAGCTCTCCCCAGGGACGGGACTTGGCGCCCCTCACTCCTGCGACCCGCCCCGCCACCTCGCTTCAACTGTCCCTTCCCAGGGGCACATGGCTGTCTCCACTAGACCCAGACTCGCCACAAGACAGTGATTCAGACAGCCTAGTTTCCTTCCTCTAAATGAATTTCCATGTTTATCAAAATCATGCATAGAGTCATATATTTAAAAAGTCAAATGACGATCACAGATTTAAAATGAAAACAAAACGCGCGTGCTGCAGGCTTCGCAGAGTGCTGGCACCCCACTCCTCGTTCCGTTCACCTGCTTCCCACCGGCAACTGCCGGCAACTTGAAACTGTTTGTTCCGGCCCCTCCCTCAGTGTTCTGCACAGAATACTTCTGCTGCTATGTATTGATTTATTAACTTCAGACTTTCGATCGACTTCCCATATGGGGAAGGATTTCCTTCTCTTAATATATACATACATTTTTTTGCTCTTGCTTCCCCTCCCCATCCTCCCAATATGATTATATAAAAAATTTGGTTGTATCAATCATCAGTTTTCATGTCGTTATGCCTGTGTGATGCGGAATGTGATGTGGTTCTCTTGCTGCTGGGGAGCCAAGAGCTGTGGTGTGGTTAGGTTTTATTGGTTTCCTGTGGCTGCTGAAACAAATTACCCTAACCTTGGTGGCTTAAACCAACAGAACGTGTGCTGTCACGGTTCTGGAGGCCAGAAGTCTGAACTCAAGGTGTCAGCGGGGCTGTGCTCCCTCCTCCAGCTTCTGGTGGCCGCCAGCAACCCTTGGCTTATGGCCACATCACTCCCTTCTCTGCCTCTCGCGTGGCCTTCTCCTCTCTGAGTGTCCCTCCCTCTCATAGGGACACTTGCGATGGTATTTAGGGCCCACTTGGACAACCCAGAATAATCTCTTCATCTTAATCGCGTCTGCAAATAAATATTTTTCCAAATAAAGTCTCATTGATCATTTCTTTGACAAGTTCCTGCCTTTGGTTTGCTTCTGTTTTTTTTTTTTTTTTCTGGAACTTCTATTTCTCAGGTCTTGAACCACCTGGATTGAGTCTCTAACTCATAGAATTTTTTAACCCCTGTTATTATTTTTTTGTTGTTGTTCTTCATGTTTGGGGAACTTCTTTTGAACATTTATATTTCAGTTATCTTATTTTTAAACAGCTCTCTTGCAGTATAATTGACATGTAATAAACTGTGCATGTTCAGAGTGCACAGTTTGATAAGTTTTTACGTACGGATGCACTTTTGAAACGATTACCACAGTCAAAATAACAAACACATCCGTCACCCCAGGGGACCCTTTCCCTTAGGAGTCCCTCCCTCAAAGCCCTTTACCTCCACTCTCTTCGCTTTCTATCACTATAGATTAGTTTATATTATTCAGAGTTTTATAAAAATGGAAACGTGTAGCATGTCTGGCTTCTTCTACTCAACATAATTATTTCAAAATTCACCCATGTTGTTGGGTAGATCAGTTCATTACTGTTTTATTCTTGTGTAGATGGATACACCACAATTTGCCTATCCATTCGTCTGTTGATGGACAGCTGGGTTGTTTCTGGTTTTGGGTTATTACAACCAAAGCCACTGTGAACCGTCATGGAGAAGTCTGTGTGGACATGTATTTCCTTTTCTCTTGGGCAAATACCTAGGAGCCGAATGGCTGCATCATTTGGTAAGTATGTGTTTAACTTTTTAAGAAACTACCAAACTGTTTTCCAAACGGCCCTTATCATTTTACATTCCCACGAGCAACCACAACAGTCCTGGTTGGCCCATGGTTTTACCAGCACTTGGTAAGATTGGTCTTTTTAATTTTAGCCATTTTTAATAGGTGTAGCGGCATCTCACTGTAGTTTAATTTGCATCTCACTGATGACTAATGACGTTGAGTGTCTTTCCATCTCCTTATTTGCCATCATATATCTTTTTTGGTGAAGTGTCTGTTCAAATCTTTTGTCCGCTTTTTGTTGTTGTTGTTGAGGTCATAATAGTTTACAACATTGTGAAATTTCAGTTATACCTTTATTATTTGTCAGTCACCATATAAGTGCACCCTTTCACCATTTGTGTCTACCCCCAACCCCCATACCTCTGGTAACCGCTGAACTGTTCTCTTTTGTCCATGTGTTTGTTTATCCTCCACATATGAGTGAAATCATATGGTGTTTGTCTTTCTCTGGCTGGCTTATATCACATAACATAATACCCTCAAGGTCCATCCATGTTGTTGCAAATGGGATGATTTTGTCTTTTTTGTGGCTGAGTAGTATTCCAGTATATATATATGCCACATCTTCTTTATCCAATCATCAGTCACTGGGCACTTGGGTTGCTTCCCTAACCTGGCTATTGTGAATAATGCTGCAATGAACATAGGGGTGCATAAGTCTCTTTGAATTGTTGATTTCAAGTTCTTTGGATAGATACCCAGTAGTGGGATGGCTGGATCATATGGTATTTGTATTTTTAATTTTTCGAGAAATCTCCGTACTGTTTGCCTTAGTGGCTGCACCAGTGTGCATTCCCACCAGCAGTGTATGAGGGTTCCCATCTCTCCACACCCTCTCAACATTTGTTATTTTTAGTCTTGGTGATTATAGCCATTCTAGCTGGTATAAGGTGGTATCTTAGTGTAGTTTTGATTTGCATTTACCTGATGATCAGTGGTGTTAAACATCTTTTCATGTGTTTCTTGGCCATTTGTATATCTTCTTTGGAGAAATGTCCATTCATATCCTCTGCCCAGTTTTTGATCGGGCTGTTTGTTTTTTTATGGTTCAGTTGTGTGAGTTCTTTATATATTATGGGGATTAACCTCTTCTCAGATATATGATTTACAAATATTTTCTCCCAATTGCTGTGTTGTCTTTTTGTTTTGTCCCTGCTTTCCTTTGTGTTGCAGAAACTCTGTAGTCTGATGAACTCCCACTTATTTATCTTTTCTTTTGTTTCCCTTGTCCGAATAGACACGGAATTTGAAAAGATCCTTTTAAGATTGATGCCAAAGAGTGTACTGCCTATATTTTCTTCCAGAAGTTTTATGGTTTCAGGTCTTACCTTCAAGTCTGTGATCCATCTTGAGTTAATTTTTGTGTATCTTTTGTCCACTTTTTAATTGGGTTGTTGGTGTCCTTATTGCTGGGTTTTGAGAGCTCTTTATACGTTCTGGATACAAGTCCTTTATCAGATAGACATATACTTTGCAGAGATTTTTCTTCTAGTCTTAGTTATGACATTTTTAATGTACAAGATCTCTGCTTATCCCCATTTGTTTTTACAGCATCTTGTTCTTGTGTAATGAATGCATCATTTTATCCCTGTAAGGCTATTAATTATAATTTTTAAAATTTCTTCTATTTTCTGCACTGCTTATCCTTGGCCTCATTTCCTTTTTCCTTTTAGGTTTGCGGTTTCCTTAAAAGGCCAGTGCCCTTGGCTGTCTGTTTATATTGAAGCATGAGCTGGCCCTAGGTTCTGATACCTGGGCTGGCCTTGGTGACAAGTGTGTCTCATGGAGGAACAATCCAGCAGCAAGCCGGGAATGCTGTTGGGGAACCTCCAAATGTCAATGCGTCAGTGTTTCCTCTAGAGCCACTCTATTTCCCAGAGAAAAACTCTCCGGTCCCCTGCCTGGGGAGGCCAGAGCCTGGCCACTGGCCTTCTGGGGACAGGATGGGGAAAGTATGGGTATGCCAGAGCTCAATGTGCAGATTTCAATGAATCTTTTGCTGTTCAGCTTCATGCCTCACTTCTTCCCTCTCTTATTTGATTTTTTTGAAGAATAAACCTCATGTGTTGGGGCTGGAGGTGACATGGGAAGAAAGCAGAAGATAATGCTGGCGTCAGACAGGGGGCTGGGGACCCAATCATTTTGCAGAGAAACTCTCATCCAATCTCTCCCCCTTTTCATCCTGAATCCAACACCCTCCTTTCACGGGACCTGGTGCCCCCAAATCCTGGGGCCCCCGTGAGTTCTGTGCTTAGGTGGCATGTTTTTATGAGGTCCCCTCTCCATCCCCTTAGGCAGAAACCATCTCCACTCTGCCAGGTCCTTCTGTTGCTTTCGGTCAACTGAAAATTCCTCAACTCTCAGCTGCTATTGCAGCCTCTCCTGCCTCCATGTTTTTGTAAACTAATACCTTTTTTTGTATGAACTAGCATTTTAAAGGGATTTTAGGGAAAAGGAGGAGACCCATGGAGGGTGAACTGCCACTTTTAAACAATATCGGTCTTTTGCTTTCTGCCAATCACCTCCCTTCTTTCCGTATGACTTATTCGACTTCTCTCTCTGAGTGTTTCTCATTCTCACTGGGACGTTGCCCATCGCCCCTCCCTGTACCCCTGCCCCTCACTGCCTTCTGTGCCCTCTCTACCAAGCCTATGAGGCTGACAATGTCCAACACCCTGACACCGCTGTCAACTCAGAATCGCGGCCCCCGTGGGGCCCCAAACCCTGCCCAGAGCTTCCCATGGCTCCCTTCCGCTGGTCCCTCTGCTTTCCCTCAGACTGCCAAAGCCCCCTCTTCCCTCTCAGCCCAAGCAAATGGCCCTCCTGCCACCTCACAGGGAAAACCAAAGTCAGAGGATGAGGGCTCCCCGGCCCACCACCCCAGGCTCACCACCGTCTTCCCCGCCTGGATGCTGTCTCCAGTTCTCCTCTTCCATCCCGTCTCTCCCAGCAGTCCAAGCGCCCCTCCAAAAACACGAATCAGCATCTACCACTTCACACCCTTCCTAGAATAAAGACCAAACCCTGTGGTCCTTGGCCCGCTGCCATCCCCTCTGACGTCATCCTGCCCAACTCCCCCCGCTCTGCTCTCCACTCGAGTTCTCTGTCAGTCCCAGAAGGAGCATTTTATGTTTGCTTTTCTCCAGGGGATATTAAAATATTACCGAGGGCACTGTGAGACAGCAGAGGCCTCCTGCTCTCCCAGGAGTTATCTCTTTAATGTTTGCGCCGCTGGGAACTGATTAGCTCCTTGGGCTGCCGTAACGAAATGCCACAAGCTGGAGGACCAAAACAGCAGAAGTCACCACCTCACAGTGCTGGGGGCTGGAAGGCTGAGATGTGGTGCTGGAGGATCCGTCCCAGGCCTCTCTCCCGGCTTCTTGGCTATGACAGCTTAACTCCCATCCTCACAGGTCCTTCTCTCGGTGTGCATGTCCTTGTCCACATTTCCCCCTTTGATAAGGACACAGTCATATTGGATGGGAGCTAATGACCTTAATGACCTCATCTTTTTTTTTTTTTTTTTTTTTTTTTGGTGAGGAAGGTTGGCTCTGAGCTAATATCTAATGCCGACCTTCCTTTTTTTCTTCTCCCCAAAGCCCCAGTACACAGCTGTATATCCTAGTTGTAAGTCATTCTAGTTCTTCTTTGTGGGATGCCACCACAGCATGGCTTGATAAGCCGTGTGTAGGGCTGTGCCCAGGAGCCGAACTGGCGAACCCCAGGCCACTGAAGCCAAGCACGCTAACTTAACCACTACACCACTGGACTGGCCCCCCAGTGACTTCATCTTAAGTTGATTATCTGCAAAGACCCTACTTCCTAATTCCCATTAACAGCCACTGGGATTAACAAATCTTTTTTGGGGACACAAGTTAATCCACAAGAGGGAGATTGGAGGGTTCTAGAAGCAGGGCCTGGGATGACCAGAGTGCAGGGGGTGGGCATGTGGGAAAGAACCTATTTATGAAGGCTTCTGGAAGTATGTCTGTATTTTAATAACCAGTGCGTACTGGCGGAATATTCACTCTGCCAGCCCTGGAACCCTCCCACCACCTAGTGACGTCGCTCACCCTGCAGGCCTCAGCTTAGCCGTCCAGCCCCCCCGAGAGCCTTCCCTGTAAGCCCAGACCGCAGGGCCGTGTGCCCCGCCTGGAGCATCTCCAGCCCCTGTGCCTCCCTGTCTTAGACTGCGTCTGCCAGGAGAGAGCGTCTTCCCTTCCTGTGGCACCTGGAGGTGCACAGGGGCTCAGTGGTTATTTGCATATGTGTCTTTGTTCCCCTCCCAGCGGGTCCTGGAGGCAACGGACTCATCTTTTACAGATCAGCATCCAGTGTGGTGGGTGCTTGAGAAATGGCGGATGAAGGCACCCATCCTTCCATGAGTGGATTTTTACCCAGTTGACCTACATCAGGCCATATCAACAAGCTCGCTTTGTTTTACGCTCTGATAGATGAAAGGGAGCTCATAGCCCAGCAGGTGTGGGACTTACATTTTTGTGGGGCAGTTTTATGGTGCAAAATAGAGTCTGGTCTCCAGGGCCGTGTGGGCGATCCTCGGGCAGAACCCAAAGGGAAGGTCCCTCAGGGCACAGGGCTCTGAGAAAGGGGAGGACAGCTGGGACCGGTCCCTGCAGGAGGCGGTCTAGGACAGTGACTGGTTTAAGGAAAGGGCCCTGGGGCCGGGGTCTCCCGGCTCTGTGGAAGCTCAGCCAGTAGTACTAGTTCTACGAGGTTCAGGGGTGCCCCCCACCCTCCTCTGTGGACCTTTGAAGGGGACAACACCCCTCACGTCCTTCCTCAGTGGTGACCCCAGCAACAGGGCACCACACACCAGAGCTGTGGGCCTCCCGAGCCTGCGGGCGGCCCGTTCAGATGGTCCCCTGGAGTGTCTCGTCTTCTGTGGCCAGCTCTTCTGGTCATTCAGGCTCAAATGTCACCTCTCCAAGAGGCCTGCCTGGCCCCCCATCTAAAGTAGCCCCAGCACGCACACACACCTACCCCAGTGCACACGGCGTACACGTCACACCAACACACATACACCGACACGCACTCACAAACACATACCACACATAAACACACCACACAAACACATGCACACACACCACACACAGACACAGACACACATACACAAATACCTGTCAAACACATACTCCAACACACACCACACACACAGATACACAAACACACATGCACATGTACACACACATAAACACACACGCCACACACATGCACACACCACAAACACACATGCACACACAACACACACAAATGCCACACAAATATGCAAACACATACGCACACACATGCAACACACATACACAAACACACGTGTGCACACACACAGCCCCCCTTTCCCCTTAGCTTCTTTTAGCTCTCTCACTCTCTCATTCTATTGCGCATCCGTTGGTTCCTCGCTTACTGTAAGCCTGCTCCTTCTAGAACCTAGGCTCCTGGACATCAGGGCCTAGCCTGTCTTGCTCACCAGCAGACCGCAGCCCTCAGAATGGGCACGTGGTGGGTGCTCAGCAGATCGTTGCCGAGGGGCTGTGGGCTGCCTCCTGCTGCCTTTCTGTCTCCTTGGATGGGGTCTCTGGGCGGCCCCCTCCCCACCACACTTCACCACTCTGCTCCCCGCTGCCCCACATTCTCTTACAAAAGACAGAGTGGTCCATTCCCAGCACAGAAATAAGTCTCAAATTGCAAACGGAGGCTCGCAGAGGTTGGGCGGCTGCCCCTCAGGGCGCATGGATTTCTCGTCTCCACCCTCAGCCGCAGAGGTGCTAAGATCAGGGTTTGAATGGAGCCGCAGAGGCGCCAGAGCGCCCCCGCCCCCTCCAGCCCAGAAGCCAGCGTGACCCCCAGCAGGAGTCGACTGAACTGGTAGTGGGCTCTCTACCTGGGGGTCCATCTCCGGACTCGGGGCGCTGGCGCTCGGCCCCTCTGCAGACCTCGAAAAGAGGCCGTGGACCCCGCGTGGCGGGCGTGCAGCCCGGGAGGGAGGGTGCCTGCTCCGCACCCTGGCTCTGCTGTGTGTCTGCAGCCAGGCCCTCAGCTTGCGGGTCGCTGCTTCCTCGTCCGCAGATGCAGATAGAAACAGCACCGGGCTGATGGGCTGGTCTAAGGATTTCACGGGCAGCGCATGCACGGTGCCCCGCACGTTTCTCTCAACCCCTGTTATCCTGGGTCCAGGGTTAAACGCTCCCTGATCGAAGAGCAGCGGGAAGCTTCTGGAACTGCCTTCTTGCAACCATCCATGGGGGGTAAAGCAACAGACATGAGTCAGTGCGGTAAAGGCACGAGTGGAGGCAGCGACATACCTGTGCAGAGGCCAGGCCCAGTCGCTGCGGGGGGGGCGAGGGGGGGTGGGGGGGGTGGGAGTGGCGTGTGCTTTCTTCCCTGCCCTGCTTCCCGAGGTCGCGCTGGGACCCCGTCACGTTTCTCCAATATTATGCTTATTTAATTACATTCTCATTTCCCGCATCAGGACAGCTCAAGACCTTTCCTTCTCTGAGGTACGAGGTCGTGGGAGCTCATGCACAGCTTGGGGCTTTGAGCACCTCCTCTGGGGGACCTCCACGGGGACCAGGACCCACCTGAAGGTGCAGCCTGGGGATGTGCCTTGAAGAACCATCAAGTGAGCGGCTGGGAAGCTTTTACTCGCCCTCACCCCCAATAATAACACGTGATTACAAGCTATTATTCAGCATCTCCTATTCGACTGATGCACACTTAAGGCTTTCTATAATTGTTATTTTATTTAGTACTCAAAACACACCTGTGAAGTAGCTACGATTAGTCCCATTTTACATGTGGGGAAACTGAGGCTCAAAGAGGAGCAGTAACTTGCCTCAGGTCACACAACTAAGAGGTGGAGGGGCCAGAATTTGACCCCTGGTCTGGTATCTGAGTGCCCACACGGGCTCCTCGTGCCCCTGGCCTGCCCTTAGCCTGGAAGGATGCCCTGGTCTCCGACAGCAGCTCTGGGCAGCTGGTGCTATAAGAAACCAGACGAGTGACGGGCTCAGAAAATGTGTCCTGTGGGCACAGGTGATCAGTACCCACTCATGTTAGGAAGCTGTCTGCTCAGTCCGCTCTCCCACCCTTCTCTGATCCTAGAAGAGAAAGAGAGAGGGGCGTCTCTTGTTGTCTGCTGTGAGGCTTGAGGTGAGCCAAACCTGCAGGTGCTCCCACAACTGGGCCCATCACCCTCAGAGGGTGACTGTGGTAGGCAGAATAATGGCTCCAGAAAGCTGTCCATGTCCTATGTCATGTTATATGGCAAGGGAAATCGACTTGCACATAGAATTAAGTTTGCTCGTTAGCTGATCATAAAATAATTATTCTGGATTATCTGGGCCCAATGTAATCCTAAAGCTCTTTGTCTATGGAAGAGGGACACGGAAGAGTCAGTGTCAGAAGGATGCAATGTGAGAACCAGCCACTGCTGGCTTTGAAGATGGAGGAAGGGGCCATAAGCCAAGGGATGCAGGCAGCCTCTAGAAGCTGGAAAAGGCAAGGGAACTAATATGGTGACCCAGGGAGCTGGAGCCAGAGATGAGGAGGGTAACAGGTCACCCTCCTGACTTCTTTGATGGGGCTGAGGTGAGCCAAGCTTTGCCCCAGGGCTTGGCAAGGCTTGCTGCTGGCTGGTCCCAGCGGGATAGGGTTTGAAGGCACCAGAGCTGTCTGCCCATCTGGCTCCTCCTGCCCTGCCCACTAACCTGGCCAGGCAAGACCTCTTTGCCCCCAGGTCAGCAGCAGTCAGTGATGAGGTCTCATGCCCACCACCATCTGCGCAGCTGGGTGAGTGGGATGCCATGTTAGAGCTGGTGTCTTGCTGGTGGCAGGGCCCTGGAGGGGCACCTGAAGTCTGTCTTCTCTTGGCCATATCACTTTAGGTATGGTGCGTCCCTGCTTTGAGCCATTGTCCCTTTTCACCCAGGCCACATCACCAGCTTGTGAAGACCAAATAGACTGTGTTGTGGAAGCATTTTGTCAAATTCGAATGCTGCACAAGTGTCTAGGGTTACCCTCTGGAAAGAGGCCCTGGCAGGTCACAGTCTCTGAGCCCAGCTGTCCTGTCTGAGAAAGAAGCCAGTGGGAGAGATGATCGAGGCCCCCACTGACATCTCACCTCTGACTCATGCATGAAATTCCCCACATGGCAGGGCAGCTGGAAAAACACCGGGGTCGGAGGGTAGCGTGTGGACGGCCAGATGGTTTTCATCCTATTGGTGATGGGACTCAGGACGCCAGGGAGCAGATGGAGACCCAACGCTTTGAGGTGGTGAATCATGATCCCTGCCCCCAGCCTCTCAGTCCCTCTTCCTCTGCCTGTGAATCTGAGATCTCCCTTTCAAGCTGATTTCACATCTGGTGTTTCGTTTATGCATCTCGCTGTCTCCTTCTGTATCCTTCTCTTTTCCCCTTGAAGTTCTTAGGAGTTAATCTCTGGTGTCCCCTGCAGTAGCACCAACGCTCATCCTCATCATCAGACTATAATTTAGTCTCAGAGATCTGTCTTTACTCTCCTCCCCCCAGTTAAGGGTATCATTCCCTCAGATCTCCTAATCTTGGCTAGAAAATACTAGAGACACGTGCTCCTCCATTCAGGATTCATGTGTACTTTATAGGTAATTCTCCTGGGGTGACATCGTTTTTACCTAAGGCCCAAGAGCCTACAGCACATGGCAGGTGGGTTGGGTTGAGACCCGTTGACCAGTGAGCTTTTCCTAGTCCTGCATCATGCCCATCAGGGATGTTTCTCTGCTGGGCACTGAGACGAAGACCTTTCTATTGGTAGGTGGGTTAGTTAGAGTGAGAACTGAGCTGCTGCAGCCGCGAGCTCCGTCGCTCACTGAGAGTGGATAAATGCAGTCTGTCTCCTGTGCTCTCATGTAACAGTCTGGAAGTGAGCCATCCAGGGTGGCTGGACTCCTCGTGGTCATTCAGGCACCTGGGTTCCTACCATTTGTCACTCCATTATCAGGTCGTATTTCTCATTTGTGTGGTTGGAGCTGGGTTACCGCCATGTTTGGGCTCCATCTTACGGGAAAAGGAAAGAGAATGTGATGGAAGCACTCCTTGTGGCTTAAATTCTAGACCTCAAAATAGCGTATATCACGTCTGTGACAGCGGGGGAATGGAGTCTAAGCAGGCATCTTGTGCCTAGCTACACATCCATTACTGAGAAATAATGCGAATAGATCCAGGTCCACACTAGCAATCTTAGTCACACGGGACAACAGGAGAAGCTATTGCTCTGGCCCCAACCCCACCCCTGCCTTCTTTATTGAGATGGGGAGCTCGGGGTTCTAGCTGTGGGCCAGTGCCACCAGTTGTCTCTTTGTATGAAGGGCGCAGGATCTTTGTGGGAAATAATTCACCCTAAGGGAAGAATCTGTTCTCACTCAGTCAACGCAAAAATGGCCAAGATATGGGGAGGAGCGATTCCGAGCACAGCCAGCTGTCTGTCATAAAGCCATCGTTCTGGCTCAGCCCTGCGGACAGACGCCTAAGTCAGAGAGGAGGTGCAAAGAAAAGAGTCAAAACCAAAAGAATCCTCCTCAAGTGCAGGAGAGGGAAGCATCCTTTGGGGTGAGTCCTCCACGGGGCAGTCTTGCTGTGTGGCCAGCACTCAAGCTCACGGCTTCTGAGAGCCCCTCTGATGGCCTTTGGATGCCCGCTTGGTCCCCATTGCATGCAGTTTCATGGAGACTTTGCCAGGTGGTGGACATGTGACTGAGTGGGGCCCAACAGAGGCTCCTCTAGGACCCTGACCTTTGAGCGGATGGATGTGAGGACGGACCAGGATCAGGGCGTGGAGGTCCAGAAGGACACGTGGGGCCTTCTAACTTGTGGACGTTCTGTTTCTTAACCTGGCTGGTGGGTACGTGGGGACCAGTTTGTTATTATATTCTTGACGCTATACTGATATGTTATGAGTGTAATGTTTTTTCCAGTTTTATTGAGAAATAATTGACATCCATCACTGTACGAGTTAAGGCACACAGCATGATGGTTTGATTCACATATATTGTGAATGAATGTGATCTTTTGTGCAGAGGTAATTCAGGTAATGCAAATCAGGAAGTGGTGGTGGGCTGATCTGCTGCTTGCGGGATACTGAAGAGACCCCGTGCTCGTTCCTGGCTCTGGATGTCTGTCCTGGATGCATCGTGTCCTTCCCAAGACCCGCCTGTCCAACTTTGGTAATTCTGGGAGACTTTGCAATTTCTTTGCCTCATCTTCATTCTCCCTCTCTCCTTCTTACATATGCCAGAATCGGTTTCTGCGGATTATAACCAAAAAATCCCACCTAGAACAAAGGAAACGTGATGTGAGTGTGAGTATGTGTGTGTGTGACTCTGCATGTGTGTCACAGCCAGTGTGTGAGTGTATATGTATGTGTGTATGTGACTGTGTGAGAGTTGTGCATGTGTGAGTGTGTAAGACCCATTGAGGAGAGCTGACTTGGCTTCCACAGTTAGAGGTATGGAAAGAGGGGGAAAATCCCACGTTCTATGGGTCCCGATTTTACCTCCAGGCTGGCGTGGCTGGTGTGGTGCGGCCTGTTGGCTTAAGAGTAATTTAGGATGGAAAGGTGAGGAGTGGATGTTGCTCCCGGGGAAAGAAGTCCCGGCAGCGAGAGGAACAGTCGGGCTGAGATACAGAAGGAACTAGACAACAGTGGATGGCACAGAGTCAGGGCTGAGGGGCCCGCAGCAATCCTCCAATGCAGCTTCTGGCTTTACAGAGGAAGGACCTGGCCAGAGAGGTTGAGTTACTTCCCCAGGTTACACAGAGAATTACTAGCTGAGCTGGATCTCGAATCTGAATTTGCCATTAGGTTGTCCCATTAGAAAGGAAAGGTGGAAGCTGGGGTGAGACCTGGGGGTTTCAGCAACTGAGGTGAGGAACGTTCAGCCGATGATCTGGGGGGGAAAGGGAAAAGCTGGGAGCGGCTGCAGCGGGGATGGTCCAATGTGGGTGAGGGGTCTCGGGTGCGGCTGCCGCAGTAAGCAGCATGCTTTAATTAATCAGTGTGTGATCATGGATTGTGCAACGATGGAAAATATCTGAGTGTGAGCCTTTGTCATCCAGGCAAACGATATGTGATCAGGGATGAGAAAAAAAACCCAATTGGAAATACGTATGTGCATCATAATAGATATTCCTATGTCAGCCTTTTAAATTGTATGCTGACCTGTGATGTGCCAGTCCCAGGCTTTGGAGACTCCGTGAGAACAAAGCAGCTTCCGACTGTTCCTTGTTAGTGGACCCAGACTTTTAGGGAAGACAGATATTAAACATGCAATTTTACAAATGATTGTGCTAAGTGACAGGGAACCAGAACCTGTGGAAGTGACATTTAAGCTGCTGCCAGAAGAAGGCAGGGTTCGCAGGCAGAGCGGGCAGGATAAGGTCCCAGGTGGTGGGAACAGCATGTGCAAAGACCCTGAGGCTTGGAGAGTGGGGCTCATTGGTAGGACTGAAGAAGGCTTTTTGTGAGAAACTGAAAGAAGTTGAGCCCGACTGGAGCCTGGTGTGTGCTGGGGGGAGCTGAGGGGGTGAAAGAGCTGAGTCTGGGGGTGGAGGAAACGGAGAGATGGAGAAGGGCCTCATAAGCCATGGAAGGGGGTTTGAACTTCATCCTAGGGGTCAAGGGAAGCCACTAGAAGGTTTAATGTGTGTGAGAGAGTGTGTGTGTGTGTGTACCAATAAGATGTGCATCCGTAGAGAAACAGATTTATTTTAAGGAACTGGTTTGTGGGATTATGGAGGCCGGCAAGTCCCAAACCTGCAGGGTGGGCCAGCAGGCCGGGGACCCAGGAGAGACCTGCAGATGTTGGATTGCCAGCCTCCAGAACGGCGTGAGCCAATTCCTTGAAATAAATCTTTCCCTTTATGTATCCTATTCGTCTGTGTCTCTGGAAAACCCTAATGAATCCAGATCTCTCCTTCCCCACCAGGACTGCCTCCTCCTCTTCTAAGGTGGCTTCATGTTTGCATGGCACCCTGTGGCTTACAGCCCCTACCCCATCCGTCACCCTGTTTGATCCCCGAGGTCCCCATGAGGCCGGCTCCAGGGAGACCATGATCAACCTGTGAGTAGCAAGACGGGTCGAGGGCACAGACTGCCAGGTCTGAATCCAAGTTCTGTCCCCTACGTGGGTGTTTCTCTAAACTCTTGTGCCTCAGTTTCCTTATCTGGAAGGAAGGGGGTGACTCTGTTAGTGTCTATCCCGTGGGTTGGGGTGAAGGGTGAAATGTATCAGCTCTCCATTTGACTAATGGAAAGCTGGGATCAAACAAGTGAGAGGTTGCACGCCTTCTCTGCAAGTTAGAGGTGGAGCTGGTGAGGCCCTCCCGGCCTCTGCAGGGTGGGCAGGACCAGGCTGGCCCCCTGGGAGGCCATGAGCAGAGCCACTCGCCCTGAGCTGTTCATCTCCCTGAAGGAAGGCAGACCTGGCTGGAGAAAATGTGGGGGCCCAGTCTCCCCAAGTCCTGGCCAGGCTGTGCAGGGTTGGCTGTAAATAACCCAAACTGCTGCTCTGGGCTTTTCTCTTGCCTCCCCAGCCTCCCACAGTGAGGGGCAGATTTACCGGCTTTTCCCAGTAAAATGGGAAAATACTTCTGACTTATTATAGACCCATGGACCAGACCCGGCAGCAGCCAGCAGCCATGGGCCCTTCAGGATCACGGCCTGCAAACCTCTCTTTGCTCAGAGGAGGCTACTAAGATAGCTGAGACCTTTAATTGGCTAAATAGACAAATCTATCTTGACCCTTAGATCAGGCCCACCCTCTCAGATGAATTGATGGAAAGAACCCTCTGCTCTGAAATGTTTGGGGACTGGGAGGAGCATGCAGTGTGATGAGCGGGTTTTAGCCGGGATGTCACGGGACTCGAGTTTGCTCATACCCTTATTCATGACTCACTCATTTAACAAATGTGCTTTGAGCACTGACGATGCTCTCTGGGCTGGGATGTTTCAGTGAGCAGAACAGGCCACGTTCCTGGCCGCATGAAGCTTATATTCTAGAGGGAGGAGACTAAACTAAACAAGCAAACAGATAGATAGGCGAGATAGTTCCAGATAGAAATAAATGCCAGGAGCATGATGGAAGAGTGAGGAAGAGGGTGTGATGAGAGGGAGCTCCTTTGGGATAGAACGATCAGGAAAATCTCTCTGAGAAGACGACATTGAAGCTGAGAACAGAATGATGAGAAGGAACCAACCGTGAGGCCAGGGATGAGAGCCCTGCAGGCGGGGGCAAGAGCGAGGGCAAAGGCCTGAGGCAGAGCGAGCCTGGCCCGTGATGAGAAGCATCCAGAAAGCTCCTGCGGTGGGAGAATGGTGTGGAGGGTGGGTGTGAAAGGAGGTGCGTGCAGCCAGCTGAATGTGGGAGGAGAGGAGGTTTGCATTAGCCAGGGGAGTTAACCCTGGCTGCAGTAACAAATAACTCCCAGAGCTCCGGCTTGACACAATAAGGTCTGTTTCTAGCTCACTTGCTAGCTCCGTGTGGGTGGAGGGGATGCCCTGCTCCCTCAGTCTTTGAGGAACCCAGGCTCCTGATGTCATGTTGCCCTGCCTTCCCCCTGGGAGCCCCCCGTTGGATCTCTGCATCCAGCCGGTGGCAGGGAAGAGAGAGATCCTGGGATGTGCAGTAGTTTTAGGGACGCGCTTGGAAGGGGCATGCTTGACTCATGCCCACATTTCATTGGTTGGAACTCGGGTCCCTGGTCTCTCCTAGATGTAAGGGGGTGAAGCTGGGAAAGAGGTTTGGTGAAAACTAGCCGGGTTCTTTCTCAGCACCAGAAAGGGTAACTGGAGGGAGCAGCCCATGTAGGGCCTTGTGGATCACAGGAGTCTGGGTTTTATTCCGGGTGGGATGGGAGGCTAATGGAAAGTTAAAAGGAAAGTGACATCACTTGGTTTACATTCTTGCTCTGCCTCCGACACTAAAGTGCTGTATTATGTGTCCAGACATAAGCCGCATACCCTCCTGGGCCTTTAGGAAAACAGAATTCAGATTATTTTTAATACCCCTCTCCTCTGCATCCCTACCTGAGCTAGGTCCTTCGGATGCTTTGACTCTGTGGCTTCTTGGGGACTTCGGCAAACCAGGCCACCTCCACCACTGCTGACAGGTGGCGTTCCTTCCAGGACAATCTTGGGGGTCCAGAGTAGAATGGGATCAGGGTGGGAGGAGGCCCTGCAGAGAAGGCCTTTGCAGTCTGCTGGAGGCTGGTCCTGGCAGCCGAGCATGGCTTCCTGCCCTGGTCTTTCCCACCTGCCCAGTAATTATATAGAATCTCCCTCACTGCTCTTCCGGCCTCGGGGTGGTCAACAAACCCACCTTGATTGAATGAGTCATCTTCTGCCCAGAAGACCCTTCTGGTGCCTCTCCAGGATCCAAGTCACACACATTCTAGCAGATTCCCCATCAACACCTCCTCTTACTGCTTACCCGTGTCCACAGTGATTTTTAGTCCCACAAACCTTAGCAAACAGCTTGTTCATTTATTTATTATTCTTTAATTTTTAAAGGCTCATATTTGTTGAGTGGCTTTTACGAGCAGTTTATTTCAGTGTTTTATTTAAAGGCACAGAATGCCTTATGAGGTAGGTAGCTGTCAGATTCGGCTAGGCTGCAGAAACAAGTAAATCCTGATGCATCAGTGGCTTAAGCAATGAAGATTTATTTCTTGTCCACATTACCAATTGGATCTTTCTCCAAGGCCAATTATCCTTCTCCAAGCTCAGACTTGGGGACCCAGGTGTGTTCCGTCTGCGACTCTGCTTTCTTGTTGTTTCATGATCACTTGCTTCATCCAGTCAGCCTGGTGAGCCTCAGGCTGGGGGGTCAGAAGAAAGAGAAGACAGGGGCCAGGCATGCACATGGCAGCCACCACTTCCTCCCACATCCCATTGGCGAGAATATGGTCACGTGGCCTCATCTAGCTGCAAAGAGGCTGGGAAATAGAGTTTGACAACATGTCTGCTAAGAGGTGAATGTTGATATTGGTGGATACCAGCTGCATCGGTCCCAGGTAGATTATTTCAGAGATGAGCAAACAGGGGTTCGAGTGAGGTGGAACAAATCGCCCACCATCACTGCACTTGGAAGTCGGAGTTCTGGAACCTGAGCTCAGATGTCAAAACACAGCAAAGTACTCATGAGAAAATGTTAACTGAAAACAGCAGACTATAAAGCAGTGTGTAGGTTGATCCCACTTACGCTACTTACTTACACACACACACACACACACACGCTCTCACCTCTTCCCATAGAAAAGAGACTGGAAGAACTTACACCCAAGTGTCCCTGGGTTATATCTGGTTGCTTGGACTGCACATATTTAATCTTTTCCTTATATTTTCAATATTTTCTACAATGAGAAAACAATTGACACTGCTTTTTAAAATTATTCATTTTTCTTAACTGATTTATTTCCATAAAAACATCACAAGAACAAAAAAGTTGCCCAGTGGGGCACTTGACAACCGCATTCTTCCTAGTAGAAGTAAGTTCTCACATATATGATTCCGGTTATTTATATTTCAAAGTCCTCTTGCATATTTCATTTCCTTTTCATTTATTCACTCAGTAAGCTCTGTTTCCCCCTCCTTCCACCAGGTCCTGCTGGGGGGCCCTGGAGGCGACAGACAGGACAGAGACCCAGGACTCCTTGGGTTGATCACCCATTCGTGCATCAAAGAATTCAGGAATAAAGCCATGAATGGATTTAGTGAGTTTCTGCCAGGTGGACCCCAGATCATAAAGGGCCTTGCGTACCATGCCACAGTCGGTTTCCTGTTGGCACTGGGGAGCCCTGAAGCAGGGACCTTGGGCTGTCAGCCTTGGTTTCTGAAGCCCATGGCTGTGAATGCTGGTTGGAGCTGGATGAACGCTGAGGTGGGGGCTCGGGGAGACCCGGGAGAAAGCTGCTGAAGCCCAGGGCATGCCAGGAGCCTGGAGACAAAGATCTGATCTGAGACCAGACCTGTGCCCAACCCAGGGCTCTTTTTAGAAGCTCATTTCTTAGCCGCCAGATGGCTTGGCGGCTGGTTTGTTCGTGCCACGCCGTTGTCAAGCGCTCCCAAGGGCTCTGCCTGCGCAGTTGGCCCTAGAGCCCGTGGGTCCCTCCAGATGTGACTTTGGAGCAGGCCAGAAACTCTGCAGGCAAGTATGTTGTTTGGGTTTGTCATTTGTGCATCTTAGAACCCAGGGAGCATAAACAAGGCCATGTTTGCCAGCTGTGGTTACCTCTTAGCGGTGAGTTAGGGGGTCGCTGCCAGACCTGTCCGCCCAGACTTTCTGTGAGTGGGTGTGGTGCACACGCACACACACAAGTGCACACACCCGTCACACACACCCACACACACACACTCATTTCTTCACAGTATAGTCGAACCCCTGCCCCAAATGTGGAGCTGCCTTTATTATTCTCTTTTCTGCATTCTTGATGTTGGAGAGCATTACATTTTTGCTGAAACCAATTTTGGAGCAAGAAAAAAAATTGTGTGTGGAAACAATAGCTGCATTTCCAAATTTTTTTTAATTTTGTGAACAATGGAGACTTTTTTCATGTGTATGGTTTTCTTTTCTTTTCTTTTTGTTTTTGTTTTTTTTTTTTGAGGAAGATTAGCCCTGAGCTAACATCCACTACCAATCTTCTTTTTGCTGAGGAAGACTGGCCCTGAGCTAACATCCCTGCCCATCTTCCTGTACTTTATATGTGGGACTCCTGCCACAGCATGGCGTGCCAATCAGTGCCATGTCCGTACCTGGGATCTGAACTGCCAAACCCCGGGCTGCCGAAGCAGAACGTGCGCACTTAACCGCTGTGCCACCGTGCCAGCCCCCAGCGGAGACTTTTTTCAAACAAAACCTTACATTTGTGGAAGCAAAGTTGCTCAGGTAGAAGCCAGGTGGGGCCCAGGTCTTGGTCACTGGGCAGCCCGCCTCAGCCCCCAGGGTTGTCTGAGAAATCCTGGAAAAACAAAGTTGAGGAGGGTCAAGCTCCGCTCAGGGGCCAGGAGAGCCAGGCTCCAGTGTCCAGGCACAGCTGCACCCTGAGACTCTCGGGGGTGCCATGGAAGGGAGGATGCCCTGGACTCAAAGATCTGCCCAGGTCCCGGCTCTGCATGGCTCTCTCAGAGCCTCAGTTTCACATCGGTAAAAACAGGATGCTCACGTACATGAAGATGTCCGGCACAGAAGGATGTCTGCTCCGCCGCCTCCCCCCCGCCCCCGTGAAGGCCGGATGGTCTCTGAGTTGATTTCTAGTGCCAGGATCCCACGGGGGAAGTCTAGGATGGATAAAATATAACACTTGAGAAAAACAATATTTTGGGATAATTTAGGGACCTCCCAGAAGAACTGCTCAGGCTCTTGTTGCCGCCTCCCAAGCCCTCCCTGAAAGCAAGTTTAAGCCATGGTGTGCTTTTTATCTTCAAAGCTATTTTGGAAACTTGAGACAGATCCTGGTAAGAAAGGACATTTGAATTTATAGGCAACTGCGTTAACTCTTTGAAGCCTGTCGCTGTCATTTTCAAAGATTCAGCTATGGCAGAGGCAGAACGGACCTTCCATTTTGCAGATGGGGAAACTGAGGCCCAGGGGGGAGGAGGGTCAGGCTAGTGGCAGAACTGGGGGGGCAACCCAGGACTCCTGACTTCATGTCAGCGTAGCTAGTGTAAGAACAAGGTCTTCCCAGTAACAAAGACCCTCCGTGGAATCCCAGCTCGGCCAACTAAAAGTCCCAAGACAGTGGACAGTATTTAAAATCATGGAACCTTAGTTTCGTCCTTTGAACAGTGGGGTCGTTCCTAGTCCATGAGGCTAATGTTGGGATTAAATAAGATGATGGTTGTCAAGTGCTTAGCCTAGTGCCCAGGCACAAGGAAAGTGCTGGAAATATCTTAGCTACACCGTTATTGCCCCCGTGTCAGGATAAGAAAACTGAGGTTCAGACAGGCCCGGCTTCCTGCTGGATATGAACCTAGAGCCCGTGTCTCTAACCACTGCACACACTCTTTGTGCAGAGGGAGGAAAACTGTGTGCCTCAAATTCCTTTCAAGGAGAGCATTCTATGTCTTGGAAAGAAACTCCAGGACTAGCCCACTTGGGAGAGAAGCTGAGCCCCAGGGACCCGCGTGAGGGCAGAAACATCCTGCTCGAGACCAGGGGAAGGATGCTGGTTGGTGTGATGTGTGTATGTGCTGAGAGGAGGAGGAGAGGCAGAGAGAAGAAGGGAAGAGCCCGAACCTGGGCAGAAGTTGGCGGACCCAAAATGCGACCCTTTCCTCTGGCCCCATGCCTTAAATTGCTAAACTCACAAAATGTAGCTGAAACAATCTTGGGCTTCACGTGTAGAATAAGAGGCCAGTATCAAGCCAGCTCTCCAGGATACAGAAGCGCAGAGCTGGAGAGGAAGCAGGCTGTCGAGAAGTCATGAAAATCACTTTGGGGGTGGGAGCTTGGGGTTCAGAGGGGAAGGACCCTCTGGGGACTCGGAGCCCATACACTGGGAGTTTGGGTGAAATTTCTCCAAATCCCTGAGGCACCAGGAGGCCCAGCTGACCCTTAGGTTTTGTTTGTATACATGAGTTGAGGTTTTTATGAACCTGGCCCAACAGCCTGAGAATTTTCCCCTTCCCATCCACACTGGTGTAGCTCCCTTGGCTGCACCCAGTGCCCTGGGGCTCCTGTCCATTCAAGCTCTGAGTTCTGGAAGCAGTCCTGCCAAGCCTTAAATGCCTGATCCCCTTAGCCTCTGGCAGAATCCAGGCCTGCTGGATCACCCAGGACGACCCACTTCCTACAGATGCTCTGAACATTCCTGATCTGACCCCATGCCCTACCCTCCTCTCCCACCCACCCCTTCCTCTGCGTCCTGCAGAATTCAGGGTTTATCCTGAGTTCTGATCATTTCATCTTGTACTAACCCAGACCTGGCCATCTGCTGAAAACACTGCTTCCCTCACAGTCTTCTCAAGAGGTTGGTTTTTGCTGTCACGCTCCACAATCTCAGGATCTGGGAGCAGTAGACTCAACTCGTTGCTCTTCACTCCACTTGCAAACTCTCTCCTTCCTCTTCAAAGCCCCTAATTCCTTTGAAGTTCATTGTCTGACTTCGTGACCCTCACTCCTTCTTGTGGCTGCCATTTCCTGACTCCTCATCACCCCCCTTAGTCACCAGTCACATTAGTACTGATTCACTGACTCTTTCTCCACCAGTGTGCTCTTCATCATTCTTGGTACATGAATATCCATCTGTCTTAGAAGCAGAACCTGAGACTGGATTCCTGTGTAAATGATTTATTGGAGAATACTCCCAGGAAAAGGGGAGAGAGGGGAGAAAGACAGGGCAGGTGGAAAAAGCTAAGTAGTAAAGTGGTCTCTGCTGGAGACCGGCTTCTGCCCGATCCCATGGGGAGTTCTGGAGCATTAGCTGCACCAAAGAATTAGTTCCATCTCCAGGAGGCAGCCTTTGTACCTGCCATGGGTCTGCCATTGACTGAGGTCTGCAGAGTGCAGGAAGCCTGGCCTCCTGGAAACTGGGCAGCAGCCACTCTACCGTCCCACCCCAAGTAACCTCCTAGTTGTCTGATCTCAAAGGACAGCCAGCCATCTTTTCTGCCACTTGTCTTAGCCACCCATTCACAATCTTGATTTCAAGCTACCCACTTTCTGACCACCATCTCTTATTCTTCGAGCTCACTTCCTTCCAAAACTTCTCTGCTCTCACCATCTGCTCACCCTCTGCCTGCATCTGTAGGCTGATTATAGCCAGAAAAAAAATCATACAACTGAGCTGGCTGTTCTCATTTCAGATTTGGGAGGACGGGTCTCTAGAGGGGCAAGGAGAACCTTCCATGAATCCAGCTACACTTCCTAGAGACATACACATCCGCTTTCCTCGTTTACCACTTCTTCCTTCTCTACATCTTCCACGTTGCTTTCTTCCCTTCCTCTTGGCTGATGGTCTTCTCTCTCTCCCATTTTATAGAGTCAGTTGATGTATTTAGATGAGAACGTCCCATCGCTGAGTCCCAGCCTCCCAGCTGGTCACCACATGTTCCTCAATGGAAGACATGTCTCTGTTTCAACCTACTTGGCTCAGGATTTCGTTCCCTCTCACCCTCTCAAGGACTTTGCCTCTGTAATTCTCCCCTCTCTTTCTCCCATCACCAGTTATACCCTTTCTGCTGGACTGCCCAAATGTGCCCAAATGGCACCCTTTGACCCTCCCATGACCCCACATCCTCCCCCCTCCACCACCCCACTTTTCTGCTTCCTTACCAGCACCGCAGAGAGTTGTCTTGACTTGTGAGCTTCACTTTCTTCCTTCTCCCCTGGCCTTTCCAACTGGGCTCTTGTCCCTACGATTCTCCAGGAGCTGCTTGTAGGCAACCAATGCCTTCCATTGTGCCAAAGCTAATGTTCAGCCCTGTCCTCATCTCCCTTGACTTGCTGGTGTCATTTGATTTGACTGGCCATGTCATCCTTCTGCAACTCTCCTCTCTGTAGGCTTCCCACCTCACAGGCTGCTGCCTCTGCTGGGTCCTCCTCCTCCCCTGGCCCTCTCTGTGTTGGAGTGCTCCCGGGCCAGCCTACAGCCTTCCTCCCCGCTCTGCTCACACTCTCCAGGTGAGCTCCTGCAGCCCCTGCCTTCAAGTACCATCACGTGTTGACTCTAATGTTTCCTTCTCCAACCCAGACTTCTCCTCTGAGCTCCAGACTCGTCCTCTCTCCCTGCCAACTGGCCATCTCCACCTACGTGAAGAACAGACACCTCAGACCTAACGGGACAAAGTAGAACTGTTGGCTCTCACCACCACCTCTAAGTCCGCTCCTTCTCCAGTCTGCCCCAAGACAGGAAATGGCGTCACTGCTTGCCTTGGGGCTCAGCCAGAAACCCAGAGGTTACCCTTGATTCCTCTCTTCCTCAGGCCTCACTTCCAAACCACTGGTTACTCCTGGTGGCTCCACCTCCACCTCTCAGCACCTCATTGCACCATCGGGACCTGTCACCATCAGCTCGCCTCTGGCCCCTGCGGAGCACCTGACGGGTCTCCCACCCTCGCTTTCCTCACAGAGCTGAGCGATCTTATGGAGATGGAGAGGTCATGGAGGGCACTGTAGCTTGTGAAGTGATTCTCTTTGTCTCTTATTCTAGGTGGGATGGGAGGGGACCCCTGCAGGGTTCTGAGCCAAGAAACAGACCTGACTTAGCCTCTCAACCGATCACTCTGCCTGCTGTGTTCGTAATAGACGGGGGAGGCCAGGGCGAATGGCAGAGAACTGTGAGGAGCGTTTTGCAACAATTCATGGGGAAGATGGTGGTGGCTTGAGGTGGAAGCTCACCAGAGCCACGCGGATTGACTGCTATAATCAAGGGTCGGGTCAGCCAATATTACCTGCCAACATCGTAGCACAGCTGAGGAGGTAGCTGTCTACCGGGCACTGATCATGGCTTTACGCACCAGCTTGCCCGAAGAATCTGGCAATAGAGACAACTAACAGTTATTAAATGTCTCCTATGAGGCAGGCACTGCCGGCTTGACTAGAACAAGGCTCG
Source organism: Equus asinus (assembly GCF_041296235.1). Classification (NCBI taxonomy): domain Eukaryota; kingdom Metazoa; phylum Chordata; class Mammalia; order Perissodactyla; family Equidae; genus Equus; species Equus asinus. The sequence goes on along the minus strand of NC_091796.1, from coordinate 101,465,049 downwards.
GAACCAGAGCTGCTGGCAGGGAGACCTCATTTCATACATGTTATTGAGAGTAACTTTACTAAGCAGATCCAGGGGTCAGAGAATGGCCAACGACACACGGGGCTCATGCGGTTCAGCAGAACAGAGGTGTCAGGAACCAGGCAGTGACGCGAGGCTCCAGGATGAAGCGGGGTAGGCACCCTACATGTCACCAGCATCTTAGGTCACTGCTCCCTGCTACAGGGATGGAGCTGTGTGCTAGGCAAGAGGAACAAAGTGGGATCAACTGCAGACTTTGCTCATCGAAGTGTTTAGCCCAGCCAGGGAGGGGTGCCCAACTCTTTCGAGGGGCAGACTCATTTGAGCGCAAGTAACAGATTCAAGTGAGAAGGAATTTTAAAGTCTAACGTAACTGAAGAGTCCAGGGAGTTCGGGAGCTGCTTTACTGAGGCTCACAGAATGTCACCAGAACCTCAGGACCTCCGGGACCAGGATGGGGAAGGGTGGATCCCCAAGAGGCTATTACTGGAAGGGGAGAAGGGAGCACTGGGCTTCCACGGTCATCAAAGAGAGTCTGTGACAACCAGCTGGACTCAGGCCAAACTGTACAAAACGCTATCCAAGAGGTGTGTCAGGGAGGGAAAGATTGCCTCCAGTTCAGCAAGCAGTTCCCAGAAAGGTGGGCTTGGGACTGAGTCTTAAAGGAGCATTTCCAGCAAGTTGGACAGGCAGGAAAGAAAGTCATCCTAGACAGGGATGGCATGAGGTACAGGTACAGAGGCGTGGCAGTGGACGGGCTGCTTGGGGGTCAGGAGATGGTGCGTGGCTGGAGCATCAGGAGTTTTGGGAGCTAAGGGAAGAAGTCGATCGGGGCAGGATTGTAAAAGGCCTGTAGTGTCCGCGTGAGGAAGCTGGACTTCCTTTTTTCAGCAGTGGAGAGGAATTGGAGGTTTGAGGACAGAGAAGCAATGTGTTCTGTGCTTTAGAAAGACTTGTGGCAGCATGCAGAGTGGACAGCAGTGCGAGTGAAGCTGCCATGGGCCTAAAATGGGGTAGAAATCCTGGCAAGGGGCAGAGAGGTGGGTTTGAGGAAACTGAGAAGCTAGACCATAAGGGACTCAGGGGCTGGTTGAATGTGGGAGCCGTGTGGGAGGCCACTGATTGCTTAGCCAAGATCTATGCTCCTCCTTCTTGTTGGCAGAAACTCAGGGCAGCAATGTGCCTAGTGACTGCTCACCTCCCCAGGTGTCTTGTGGTGAAAGGTACAAGGCACCTCGTTGTGTAACCCAGCTGTGCCAACGGAACGTAAACAGAAATCTACCAGACAAAGCTGTTGATTCCCACATAAAAAGGAACAAACTCACGTGACATGCCCCTTTGCCCTGCATCTTCCCCTTTCTTCCTGCTTGAAATGTACCTGCAATGCTTGGAGGTAGAGCAGCCTTCTTGTGACCATGAGGATGGGAACTTCAAGGTAGGGATGGTGGAACAGGAGGCTATGAAGAGTCTGGGTTCTTGATGATTTCCTCAAGCAGATGCACCAGCCTCAGACTTCCTGCCTCCAGATTTCATGTTACACAACACAAACAGATGCCTCTTTGGTTAAGCCACTGTAGTCGGGTTTGACACATACAGCTCAAGACAATCTTAAGAGACACAGTTTGATGAAGGCAATGTTGGAAGTGAGTTTGGAAACTTGAAGACCCAGGTGGAGATTGATGCCATGAGCTATGATTGGGAACAGGTTTGAAAGGGTCAGCATGGCAGGAAAAGAGCCTGCCACCCAGAGCCAGGCCAGCCTGTGGCCGAGTGGGCCCTGGGAAAAATCTCTTATCCTGCTCACCCTCTGGATCCCCATCTGTGAAATGGGATTTTAAAGCCAAATTTCTCAAGACTGGAAACAGCGTGGCCATTTTATAAGGTATCCGATACAAGCTTTGGGTTCCCAATAACTTACAGGTTTGTTTCTGGAGTGATAGGATAGAGGCGGCCAGCCTTGCTGGGGATTTAAAGCAGAGGTTAGAGAAGCCGGCACAAGAAGGGCGCTGAGAGCTGTAGCCCAGATCCCAGCCCAAAGGGCCCCTCAGCTTCCCATGGGATGAGGACGCCCCTGAGCCAGTGGTGGGGCCAGCGAGGCTCCTGAGGGGTGAGCTGGCCGTGGGGTGGGAGGCTGCTGCCCACACACCTCCTCTTCCTGTCCAGCATAGGCACGCTGAATGTGGAATGACGCGTAGACCAGACACAAAGATGACTAAATACGGGTGGTCGGTTGTTTGTGGGCTCATCCCTGATATTGCATTTCGTGCAGCAACATAAACTCCACGCAGCCAGCCAACAGAGCTGACCGCTAATGTGTTTATAATGGTTATTAAGAAGGGAGGTGACTTTTCCACAGGCGTTCCAAAAGGTGACTCAGCTCTCGTTGAGCCCCCTCCACTCACAGACCGCTTGCTGGAAACTGAAAGACTGTGGGCAGCAGAAATCTGGGCACCAATGTCCTGTGGGACATCCTCTCCGGGGGTCAGGGGATACGAGGGCCACAAGAGGCATCGGAAGCTATCGAGGCCACCGCCCATCAGAGTTTGAGCGCCCTTGTTGTTCTCTGCCAAGCTGTTGCTCAGGCTCTACCTCAACACCTCCAGAGACGGGGACCTTGCCTCCCCCAGGATGCCCACCACCCTAAGACTGAGAGGATGCTGGGAACAGCTCGCCGGTTTTATTCGATTTGCATCCTCAGAGCCTGGAAGACTCCAGAAATGTCCATCCCGTTCTCTTCCACCCCCCACCAGCCTTTGCTGAGCCTTGAGCGAAGTCTGGGGGGTCTAAGACAAGCAAATGCAGTCCCTGCCTTGAGGATCCCAGAGTCTAGAGAAGGAGGAAGGCCATGGGCAGGTGATGATGATACAGTGTGATGGTGCCACAGTGGGGTCGTGCAGGTGAGACAGTTGAGCAGACGCTCATGGAAGGGGCTCCCACCAGGCACTGTGGGCTCTCGCCTGCCGGGCAGGTGGGAATGAGTGACTGAAAGGCCTTCGCTCTGTGGGCCTGAGGTCAGCAGAGACTTCCTTGACTCGTACCATCGAGGTAAGATCTTCTGGAGCCCCCGCTTCTCATCCTAAGGAAATCCAAAGACTTTCCAATATTTCTGGGGGATTTAAGCTCCCACAGATGCCTCTGGCCGCAAGCCCCTGGTTCCACCAAATTCTACTGAATACAATTCACGGCTTATCTCCCCACCCCCCATCCCACCTGTGTGTGTTGAACCCAACATGGACCCCGACTCTCTCTCTGTTTCTGCAAGTGGAACAAATGAGACAAAGCTCACACAAAGGGTGTGCAGGAGCATGAGCATGCATAGAAGCCTCCAGTGAGGGTCTGGGAGAAGGGGCGGGGCGCGCATCACTGACGTCCTCCTGTAAGCCCATTGGCCACCCTCACCGGGACGACTGTCCCTGGCTGCTTCCCCGAGACCCAGCTTGCAGCCGTCCTACATGTGTGTGACTCTCTCTTGGTCCCTCCACTCACTCTCTTCACCCCACCTCCCTGCTGGTCCCCAAATTCCGTGTTCTATCCGTCTGTTCCACAGCGCAACCCCCCTCCCCGCAGCCTGCATTTACCCGCCCAAACCCACTCGGGCTTAGCAGGACAACAGGACGTTTCCCAGAGCACGCTCTTTCCCCTACAGAAGCGAGACACTTGCGCATAGCTGTTCTCCTGCTCTGGGATTCCTCTGTTCCTATCGTGAGCGCCAACCAGGCTCCCCTCCATCCTTGTTCTGTCACTCAGGCTGCGTAGAACCAGTGTGTCGCCTCCTTTCCTGGGCAGAGGGCTGGGCCAACTTTGTGTCCTCGCTCTGTCTCAGCCTTGAAGGGAAGTGATGGGCCAGCATTTCTTTGTGCCATTCACTTCCCGTCATTGACCACGAGGGTGTTCGTCCCAAGTTTAAGCTTGTGGATTCTTCCTGCCCCCAGCAGGCAATCCAGGGTGCAAAGAGATCTGTCTGGCCGCCTCTGTGGTCAGGGGTTTAGAGCAATTTTATTGTGGCACGATGTGGTGTTAAAGGAACTGTGCGGTCAGAGAGCATTCTCTAGAAGGCCTGTGGTTTGGGCTTTCTTCTCCTTCTAGCTTCCTCAGGACTGGCAATGGGTCATAAGCAGGGTCGGGGAGGGAGCATGGAAACCCTGGGAGTCTGCCCTTGGGTCCTCGCAGGCAGAGAAATGAATTAATTGGTCCTCATCCTTGTCACTCAGCACACACCCCTGCCTGCTCCCAATTGTCCTGGCATCTGGGGCCAGGGGTAGGGAGAAGGTGCCAAGAGGGAGAGGAGAGGAGGCAGGTGGATGTTGCCTCTGGCCTCCATTTCCTCTGTCCCTCCTGGCCTCGAGGATGCACATGAGTGTCCCCTCCATGTTTCCCCAAGGATGGGGTGGAGATTGGAAGAGCTGGAATCAGCCATGTGGCAACTGGTCCTCATTTCATTCCTTCCTTATTTCCCAAGGGACAAAAGAGCCCACCGTTGTCCCCTAAACAGAAGGAGGAACACAGGGGTCCGGAGAGCTGGGCTCTAGCCCAGCTTTTTTGCCAACTCCTCTTTCTGGCCTGAAACCGAGGATATTGGCTCACAGACCACACTGCGAGAGCTGTGGCTGACTTCAGGGGTTCCCTTCAGCTAATTCCTTCCTTGTTTCCATCTCATTGGTAATTCTCCTCCACCAATCCGTGAGCACCTCAGGGCCAAAGACTGCTGGGTCTGGAGCGCCCAGCCTTGGGCCAGCCCTCAAGGAATGCTCCAAAGATGCTGCGGGTGAGGCTGGGAGCCTTGCCTGTAACAGGAGAGGAGTATGTCCACCTGCCAGGGTTGGTAGAATAAGGACTAAGAATTAAATGAGTGCAGTAGCTTTCTATTGCTGCATAAGAAATCCCCCCAAACTTAGCTACTTAAAATAAAACCTATTTGTTATCTCCCAGTCCCTTAGCTCAGAAGTCCAGGCAGGCCAGCTGGGCACTCCGCTTCAGTTCTCGTAAGACCGGAACCGAGGTGTTGGCCTGGCTGGGTTCTTATCTACAGACTCTGGGGAATAATTTGATCCAAAAATCATCCTCATTTTTGGGTGAACCCGGTTCCTTGCAGCTGTGGGACCAAGGTCCCTATTTTCTTGTTGGCTGTGAGCCGGGGGCCACTCTCAGCTTCTAGAGGCCACCATATCCCTTGGCATGTGCCCCCCCTCCATCTCCAAAGATAGCCATGGTGCCTGGAATCCTTCTTGTGCTTCTGACATCTCTGACTTCTTCTTTTGCCTCTAACTGGAGAAAACTCTATGCGTTTAAAGGGCTCACCTGATCAGGCCAGGCCCCCCCCCCCCACCCCCCCAGGGATAGCCTCTGCAAAGACCCTTCACAGCAGTAGCTGGCATGGTTTGACCAAACAACCAGGGGCTGAGACTCTGAGGCCACTGCTAGTGTCAAGTGCCTGGCAGAGTTGCTGCCCACCGTTGGTGCTCAGCCTCATTAGGGAGCTGGAAGGGTGGTCCTGCCACTCTCTGGGCTCAGGCAAATCACAGAGGTGCCTCTGGGGCATGACTCAGGGCACAGAGACCAGTGGAAGCTGGAAAGCACAGATCCCAAGCACTTCCTGCCTGGATGAAGCAGGCTTTTTGTGACCATGAGAAAAAGACTAACATCATCATAGTAACAAAGGGCCCAGAGTCACCTAGCCACTGAACTCATACCGGCACCCCTGAGAAAGCACCAGGGTGTGAGGGCGCAGGACTTAAGCAGGGCGGCGATTTGGTCTGGTGGAGCCTCTGAAAGGATGAGCAGGGCTGCTGTGTGAAGGGTGGATTTTTAGGGGACAAAATGGAATCTGGGAAACCGAGTTAGAGGTTATTGTCCTGGTGACTGAAACCAGGGTAGGGGGCAGGGAAGGTGGGTGAAGTGGTGGAGTCTCGATACTCTGCAGAGAAAAGCAGTGAAGTTTGCTGATGGACTGGATATGGTTTATGCAGGAAAGAGAGGAACCAAGAGAGACCCGGGGAAGCCCGTGGGACAGAGGCTGGATGGGAGTGGAGGGTGGACCATGTCTAACTGGAGATGCCGAAGGAAAAGAAGAGCAGAGGGCTCCGGCAGGCAGACGGAGGTGCAGGTCAGGAGCCCGGGGGATGCTGAGAGCTAGACACCGGGATTCTTTGTGAGCCATCCTTTATGAGAATCACCTGTGTAGTGTTTAAGCCGCGCATTCTGGAGAGAGCCGGGGACTCTGCGTGTTTAACAAGAGCCACAGATGACTTCTTGCCCCTTAGGTCTGAAAGGTTCTGCCCCAATTCAGCCCTAGGCCTTAAGGCCCAGAGAGGCCACGATTTGCCCAGCATCACAGGCCATTTAAAGGCCTCCCACCACGTGGCCCCGAGGTTTACCCGTTCGTTGCACCTGGCTGCCTCCCACAGTGCTTGTTCCCATCATTTGTCCTTTAGAAGGGCTGGATGTTGCTTTGCTAACAAGTGAAGGTTGCCTCTAAACCATAGGAAAGAACAGAGAGGATTTCTAGAGATGGAGAGTTCTGGAATCTTGGTGTCTGAGAGATGGCATCCCAGGGGTTGCAGGACTGGCGTTGGCTCTGGGGAAATTCTCATCATGTTGACACATTCTTTCCCTCCGCAGAAGACAGGGCCTGGGAGGAGCAATTAAAAGTAGAAATGACTTGAAAGTCCAGAAAGAGAAGCAACGTTCGTAGCAGTTCTGGTACCAAAATGCCTGCCAAAGGATCCTAGGTGAGCAATTATGGAGCACCTACTGTGTGCAAAGAAAACTACTGTTATGTGCTATGACAGCCTCAAAGGCCTATAAACATGGTCACTGTCCTTGAGGCAATGTGAAGTAGTGGGCAAAGTGTGGACTGGGGAGGCAGGCAGCCTGGTTCCACCACTCAGTAGCTGTGTGACTTCAGGCAAGTTACCTGACCTCTCTGAGTCTTGGCTTTCCAGCTTTGAAGCAAAGACAATCATAGCTGCCTCACTGTGTGGTTAGGATTAAGCCAGGTACTATATCTGAAAGCAATTAGGGTAGTGCCAGGCCCATGGTAGTGCTCAAAAATGTTTATTTCTTTCCTTGCCTCCTTCCCATCTGGCAGTGATCATGGCTGGGGCAATGGCTGGGACAACTACCCTAGTGGTCTGATGCTCTCCAGAACAAGGCTCCCCCAAAACAGCCCGTGCGGCGTCCATCTCAGGGGACACTCAGGAGCATTGGGAACAAAAGCTTCCAATTTTGTGCTTAGGCCCACACCTTAGATGTAAGGAAGCCACTGAACTGACCAGCCCAGAGCCTCTGTCCTTGAGCCTGGGTGTCCCAAAGGTGACTCAGCTCTCAAGTGGACCACTGACCCGAATCCTAGTGAGAGAGACTCATGCTACCTGACCCACCCCATCAATGGCCAGGACAGACGGATCTGAGCAGTGTGAGCCAGTGCAGGAGGCATGACCTTCATCATGGCCCAAATGACCTGGCTCCCCCACATCTGCCGTGTTGTTCTCTGCCTCTGTGGCTTTGCACTGTTCGGATCCTCTGCTGGAGCCCGTTGCCGCCTTTATTCAGCCAGAGAGCTCTTCCAAGCCCTACAGGTCGGCTAAGACATTGTCTCCTCCGGAAACACTTCCCTTGTGTGCAGGCTGGGCCGGCGTTCATCCTCTGGACTCCTGTGGCGCCCTGCGCTGGTCATCTTCTCATTGCGTTGTTTTAACATTGTCTGGTTGGCACCGATTGGTCTGTGGGCTCCTCCACCGCAGGACTAATTCAGCGCCATCGTCCATGTCTGGCCTGGAGTGGCTCTGGGACTGTTGGTAGACATGACCCCAACTGAACTGGGTCTGCTGAGGTGGACGGAGCAGAGGACGGTGAAGTGAAGCTCAGGGAAGTCATTGCCCTGGTGACTTAGATACCTGCCAACAAAGTTTATTTTTTCATGATTATAAAACTATAGACAATTTGTAAAGTTCAGAACAGTATCAGGAGAAGAAGAATAAGCCATATAGTAGTCTCCTTTATCCACATTTTGCTTTCCGTGGTTTTAGTCACCTGTGGTCAACTGCAGACGTGGTCTGCTTCTGACATCCAGCCGTCACCACCGTCATGGCCCCACGCTTCTCCTTCTGACTGATTGTCAGGAGGGCGATAGCATTGCCTCCATCGTTCACCTACTCCGTCCCATCGCGTAGGCATGGTATTTTCCCCATCGTCACAAGAAGGATGAGTACAGTCCAATAGGATATTTTGAGAAAGAGAGAGACCACATTCACATGACTTTGATTACAGTAGATTGTTATAATTCTACTTTATTATGAGTTATTGTTGTTAATCTCACACTGTGCCTAATTTATGAATTAACCTTTGTCATAGGTATGTATGACATGCGCCGCACGATGACGTTGAGGTCAATGACAGACTGTGTATACGACGGTGCAGTACCATACAGCCCAGGTGTGCAGTAGACTGCACCGTCTGGATTCATGTGAGTACACCCAATGATGTTCACACAATGGTGAAATCACCTAAAGACACATTTCTCGGAGTGTGTCCCTGTCATTAACTGGTGCGTGACTGTACAGTCATGTGCATATACAGGGTTTGGTACTATCCATGGTTTCAGGCATCCACGGGGGGTCTTGGAACGTATCCCCTGCAGTTAAGGGGGAATTGCTGTACTCTCTCCACCCAGAGACAGTTCCTGTTAATCTTTGATTTGTTCGCTTTTAGAGTTAATTACTAATGCACTGCTCTGTTTGTATTCTTTGCCAGATTTGTAATCAGTTATGCAAACAATTCTGAAGCCTCTTTTTACCCCAATTTACATTATATCATAAGCATTTGTCTGGAGTTACTTTTGTAAATATCTCTTTTAAACAGTTGCATAATCTTCTACCGGGTAGATTTCCCGTGGTTTACTGAACTGATCTCGTTTATCAGAAGTTAAGGTTGTTTTCACATTTTCAGTGCGATAAATAACACTGATGACACAGCTTCATATGTCGTTGGTTGTTTACTTGGAGAGGCAGGGCCCACTACACAGCTTGGGCTCTGCCAGGCTGAGCCTCGGCTACGAGTATACAGCCACAGATGTGTTTTGTTTGGCTCACACAGTGCTGATCTGCTTTTTTATTTTAATAGAGAATTCACAAACAAATTCTATTTTATAGCTTCTTTTGAAGAGTCAGAAGATTACGTGACCCTAGGCCCATATTCCTGCATGTCACCATCTGCTGAAGCCCTTTGACTGGGGTAGGATCTCCCCCTTTTACCCCAGTCTCCACTGCTCTCTATTGTCTCCTTCACATGGAGGCCATGTGGCAGTAGCCATTTGCCATTGCACCTATGCTGATCGTTTTTCTTAATGAGAAGGGTGAGATATTTCTTATACTTCTTTCAAAAGTGAGAGATGAAGGACAGACTGAGAGGGCTTTTGAGTTTCATAAAACAGAGAATATTTTTCTTGGTGTAATTGAAGAATATTCCTAACACTTAAAAGGCAAATCAAGTCTCTCTTTGTGGAAAGAATGCCACTAAAATAGACATTTTGTGCAAGTTTGACACAAGCATTGTAGGTTCCTCTGCCCTGACCTGCTTCACTCATTGCAGTTCTCCACTAGGCTCCTGCTCACATTTCTGTATGAAACCTCTTCTATAGGATGCTGTGCCCGTCAGTGGGCTTTGGGCAGCAAGCAAAAGACATTTGATGCAAAAAGACTTAAGCAAGTAAGGAATTTATGTCTCATATAACTCATAGTCCAGAGGGAGGGTGGGCTTCAGGCACAGTTCAATCAATGGGACCCAGGTGAATCTTTCCAGTCTCTCTACTCAGCGCTAATGTCACCTTGAAGTTGGTCCCTCTCATGATTGCAAGATGGCGGCCAGTGACGATTGGGGCAATATGCTTCCTTATTCACAACCCCCAGGAGAAACTGTTTCCCAACCTTATGAATCTGTTCCTTCAGTGTGAGCAGGCCAACGTAGGATATATGCCTACTCTTTGTCAGATAATAGTCGCCAGGGCAATGCGATGCACTGATTGGTTAAATTAATCATAGCACTGGAATGGATCGTGGGGAGTCAACCTCGGGTTCACCATAGACCCCTTCCTTGAGCTCTCTCGACTCTGCTCATCCTCATTCCTGGCTGGGCTTTGGATTTGCAGAGACACAAATTCAGCTCTTCTTGAGTCGAGTCCCATATCAAATCCCAGCAGAAGCCAGTTTTCTCCAAACCCTGTAATTGGCCTTTGCACCTGTCACCTATAACCCTCCTTCCACGGACCAGACAGCCTGCTCGTTCTCAGCATCACCATTCATTTCACTCTTTGGTTTGGGACTTCAAATTATTTCTCAACAATTCCATGTTTCAACGCGTAATTTTTTCCCAAGCCTCCATACGACCCCAGGAGACTGGTGATCAAGACAGCGCCAGTGGTTTACAGAACATCAGACGTTTCAATGGACAGGCGAAGAGGCTGTCTTTTCCCATCAGACTCCTGATTTCCCCGAGGCTGCTACTCGATGTGCTAATACAACCCGTAATCGGGCTGTTTCTTCCCGTACCAGCTAGTGTCCACCGGGAACCTGGTTGTGGTGTGCTGCGGGGGGCCGGCTTCCCCGGTTTCCGGGTTCCATGCCTTGCACAGTTGAGCGTTCCTAGTAGGGAGGTTTTCCGGCTAATGAACCTTGACATCGCTCTCAGCTATCTGACCCCACATCCTGGGCCACTGCCAGCTACGATCCAGGAAGCACAGGTCCCCTAAGTGATCAGGCACACAACAGTTTGGGTTTTGCAGCTGCCTTCCCCGTGCTAATGTAATTATGTCTCTGCTACCATTAGCCCCGACAGGGGTTGGTCTTTGGGGATCTCTAAATGCACATTAGGCCCGCCGCCAGGGCTGCATTCTCATCAACACGTGGACCGCTCGCAAAGATGTTCCTTTACGTTTAGCAGAGGATGAAATCAGAGTATGGGACAGAGGAAGGCAACCTGGGGCTCTGCAAGTGTAATTCCTGTAGCACCTGCGTTAGGGGCTGGGATGCTCATCCAAAAGGAGGACTCTTGGGCTTCAATGCTGCTCCCCAAGGACACGCTAAGAGTCAACGACCTAGAACGGCAGCCCCTGTTCCTCCTCTAGCTACAGCCCCCCTGCATGCAGGAGGTAGCTTATTTAGAGGTGATAGGGTCACAATTGGATTACGGCACAGTCGTGAAAGCCCCGGTCCCCACATTCCGATCATTACTCTAACCAGCTTAGGAAACGGGCTTTACTATTCTGGTTTTGCATCCCTGTCCTTCCTCTTACTGGCTACAGCTCCTGTATAGGAATCGACCAGGTGGTACCCGGCCAGAGACTGTCTAGTCAAGGGGTGGGCGGAGCTAAGATCCAGCTTGCTTTCTCTTCCCCAAGTGATGTCCTCTGCATGGGCCCATCTGCCTGGAAGAAGCTCTGTCCTTTCTCTCTCTCTCTCTCTTTTTTTTTTAACCATTTAATTCTTTTATTCTATATACAAATTTCTTTCTCATTTTTATATTGTTTAGGCACACTATTGATGCAATTCCTTTCCAACTGAGGTAAAATTTACATACAGTGAAGAACACAGATCTTAAACGTTGGATCTGATGGGTTTTAACAAATATGTATATCCATGGAATTAACTCCCAATAAAGGAAGTAAATATGTCCCTTTCCACAAGAAGTTCTCTTCCCGCCTAGTCAACCTCCACCTCCCAAAGGCGACCACCGTTCTTATTGATGTCGCCATAGAACACGATGGTTTGCCCTGTTCTCCAACGTCATAGAAAAGGAATCACGTGCAGTCTTGTATGTGTGGCTTATTTTTTCGGTATAATGTCTACCTGAATTCTACACATTGTTGTGTATATTGGTGATGTCTTCTGTTGCTGAACTGCATTCCGCTGTAAGGGCAGACTACAGCTTTTTTATCCACTCACCTGTTGACAGACATTAAGGTTGTTTCCAGTCTGGGGATATTTTAAGTAAACACACTGTAAACAATCTGTGTGGGAGTTTTTATGGACATATACTTTCATTTTTTGCCTGGGTAAATATCTAGGAGCAGAGTGTCTGGTCATACGGTAAGGATATGTTAAACTTTATAGGAAGGCGTATGAGTGTATACAGTAGTAGTTTATGCTGTGTGAGTGTATAAAGAAGTATAAGTGTATACTGTATGAGTGTGTGAGAGTTCTGGTTGCTTCACATGTTCACCAACATCTGGTGTTATTAGATTTTTAAACTTTTAGCTCTTCAAGTGATATGAAGTTGTATCTCATTGTGGTTTAATTTCCATTTCCCTAATGTCTAATAATATTGAAGACTTTCTCATGTGCTTATTGGCCAGCTGTGTATCTTCTTTTGTGAAATGTCTCTTTAAATCTTTTGCCCAATTTTTATTCTATTGTTTGTCGTTTCATTACTAAGTTGTAAGAGTTTTACAATACATCCTGGATACCAGCCCTTCCTCAGATGTATGTTTTGTAAATATTTTCTCCCAGTCTTTGGCTTGTGGATTCATTTTTTAAAAAACAATGACTTTTGATGACCAGAAGTCTTTACTTTAGGTCAAGTCTAATTTTATAATTTTTTTCTTTTATGCTTATTGTTTTTCTCTCCTGTGTAGGAAACTTGTACCTACCTTAAGTCATGAAGATCGTTTCCTAAGTTTACTTTTAGAATTTTAATTTTAACCTTTTTGTTTAGGCATTAAATTCACCTTAAATTAATTTTGCTTAATGATGTGAAGTGGGGATCTAGGTTCATTTTTTTCCAATGTCGTTATCCAGTTGTTCCACAAGTAATTGATGAGAAGGCTTTTCTTTCTCCGTTGGATTGCTTTGGTACGTTATAAAAATCAAATAACCTACATAAATGTGGGTTTGTTTCTGGGCTCTATGTTCTATTCCATCGATCTATGTCTTGGTGTTTATGTCTGTACCACACTCTCTTGGTGAATGTAGCTTTATGGTAAGTCTTGATGTCTGAAGTCAGAGAGGGTAAGTCCTCCAACTTTGTCCTTTCTTTTCAAAATTGCTTTGAATATGGTAGGTTCTTGTTCAGAAGTGCATTGTCAGTTTTGAGGAGAGAAAAAATCTTGCTAGGAACTAATTTGATTGGAATTGCATTAAATCCATATACAATTTAGAGAGAATTGACATCTATAACACACTGAGTCTTCAAGTCCATGAACATAGTATAGCTCTGTTTATTTAGATCTTTTTTCATCCCTCTCAGCAATGCTTTTTAGTTTTCAGTATATAGAACTTGCACATCTTAAAAAACGTCTTTTTACATTTATGTCTAAGTATTTAACTGTTTTTTGATATTGTAAATGCTATTGCTTTTTAGTTTTAAATTTCAAATTGTTTGCTCTGATATATAAAATTATGATGGATTTTTGTATGTTAACCATGTATTTTGGGACCTCACAAAATTCACTCATTAATTCTAAGAGTTGTTGTGTAGCTTTCTTAGCATTTTCTGTACAATCATGTTGTCTGCAAGAGTTTTATTTCTTTCTTTGCTACCTTCATGCCTTTGATTTTCTTTACTTGCCGATTACATGGTAGAACCTCCAGTACAATATTGAATAGAAGGGATAAGAGCGTGTGTCCTTGCCTTGCTCCTTGTCTTAAGGCAAAAGCATTAGATATTTCACTATTAAATATAATACTGCTGTAGTTTTTCATAAGTGCTCTTTTCCCTCTAGTCCTACTTTTCTTTTTCCTATGAATGGGATTGAATTTTGTCAAATGCCTTTTTTTTAATCTATTAAAATTGCCTTGTGTCTTCCCTATTTTGTCTTGTTAACATGACAATTTACATTGTTTGATTTTCAAAGGTTAAGCCAATCTTGCATTCCTGCCATAAAACCCAGTTAGTCATGAGGTAGTATCCTTTTTATATAGCACTGGATTTGGTATGATAATATTTTGTTAAGATTTTTGTTTTTATATTCATGAGAGATATTTATCTGTAATTTCTTTTTACGTACTGTTTTGGTTTTAGGGTTATACTGGCTGGTTATGTCCGCAAAATAATCCTTCTTTCCTTCTTAATATTAATAGTTTATATTTAGTCTTTTTTTTCTTGACCAGCCTAACTAGGTGTTTATCGTTTTTTCTTTTATCTTTTCTAAGGACCAATTTTTGGATTTGTTCATTTTCTCTATTGTATATCTGCTTCTATTTTACTAGTTTCTGCTTTTATCTTTATTGCCATCTTCCTCCTGTTTATTTTTGTTTTCCTTTGCTCTTTTTTCTATTTTCTTATTGCAGAAGCTTAGAATATTGATTTTAGGCCATTTTTCTTTTCTGATATAAGCACTTAAAGCTATAAACTTTCTCCTAAGTGCTGTCTTAGCTGCATTGCACAAATTTTCTTCCTGTTTTAAATACTTTCTAATTTCCTTTGTGATTTCTTCTTTGACCCATGGATTAGTTAGAAGTTCGTGGTTTAATGTCCAAATGTTTGCTGATTCTCTAGATATATTTTTATCATTGATTTCTAATTTAATTCCATTTACTTCCACTTTTCATGATTTGATTCATTGTAAATTTATTGAGACTTAGTTTATGACCCAGCAGCAGGTCCGTTTCGGTAAACATACCATGCGCAGTTGAAGTAAAGATGGATTGTGCAATTGTTAATAGTGTTGTTCGGGTTGTCTAAGTCCTACCAAACTTTGTGTCCAGTTATTTTATCAGTTGTTAAGGGAGGGATATTAAGCCTTCTTTAGAATATAGCCAGAGTTCCCTTCCCAAAACACGTTTTAAATCACGCTACCCTTCTCTTCAAAAACTGGCAGGGAGACCCAGCACATGCAGGGCAAAGCCAAACTCCACAGCATGGCTTTCCAGGCCTCCAGGATCCAGCCGTGCCTGCTAATCCAGCCTCACCTGTCAAGAGTGTGACCAAGGCGTCCACGGAGGACCTCACTGCTGATGAGTGCACACGTGGTGGAGGATGGGGACGTCAGGGAAGGGGGTTCATTCTCCCAGCCCTTCCTCAAGCATGACAAGCCACACTCCAGTGATCTCCAGAACTTCAACTGTGTTAACACTTTGAAAGTGCCCCATGTGGGACAGCGACTTAAGAGTGTCACTTATTGTCTGGCAATCTTCAGCTCCTAAAGTGTCAGTCTTTGGTTTCTGGCTATTTCTCAAATTGACATAGGCAGTGAAGGGAAGCAATGTAACACCGTGATATCACGTCGCACACAGGCTTCTTTCCAGTTTCTGAAGAGGAATTTGAGATGATGTTTGGATAAGCGACAGGAGTTACAGAATACGTGAGTGGATACAGGAGAGGCCTCTTTGAAGACCAATAATTAAGTGGCCGTCGACAGTTAAGTAAAGTTGATTTACTCTGGCATTGCCAAACTTTTCAGTTTCTCTTGTAGGGCCTCCAGGCTCCAGCCCTGGGGCGCTTGCTCAGGCAGCTCCTTCGGTGTAGGATGCCATCTCTCCTGTCCTTCACCTTTTGGAACTGAGCTCGTCATTCAAAACCCTACTTCAATGCCTCCTCCTCCATAAAGCCTTCCTTGATTTCCTTCTCAGAGTCGCTTCCCCCCACCCCCACCCACCACTGCCCCATGAGCGTTTGCTCACATCCTATTTCAGTATAACATGATGGAAGTAAAGAGAGGCTCTGGAGACAGACTCGAGTGTGTATCCTGAGTTTGCCACATGTTAGATTTAAGATATTGGGCCAGTTACTTAACCTTTCCAAGTGCCTGTTTTCTCATCTGTGAAGTGGAGTTAATAATGGGAACTTCCTCGTAAGTTGTCATGGGAATTAAACGAGTTGATACATGCAAGGTACTGTAGCACTGGCATGGAATAGACGCTAGATTGATGCCGGCAGCTGTGATGATGATGGGCTGACCATGACCGTGATTACTTGATTAATTTTTACCTGTCTCGCCTTCTGCACTATAACCTCCTGGAAGAAGGAAACTGTGTCTGGTTTCTGTGTCCCACACATCTATCATGCACCTGGACCACGGTAAGCCCTCAGTCAACGTCCTTTAAAATGCAAAATGAGATGAACCAGACCCTGAAACTGAAACATGGACACTCACTTCTATCTCAACATTATAAAGGGCCCCCCAATGCTGGAGTCAACCAGAAGGGCAAGCACTCTATCAGAATCTGTTTGTTCAGATATGTCTAATGTGTTTGTTCGTGCCGCTGCATGCCAGGGGAAATGTGAGGTCAGACTTACCCCTTCCTTGCATCTCTGACTGCTTGTTGGCATTCTGCCTTTGTTGAGTTCCTGTGGTTGTACACTACAGGATGCGGGGTGGAGGGGCCCAGCAGTTTTTATCCCTGTTTTGGAAGCTGGCTCTGCCCTGTGTATTAAGCACTTCCCCCCTCACACACTGAGTGACTGGGCTGGGAAGGGGCTGAGGGATGGGCCAAGGCGGATCTCACATACCGCCCATGAATGCATTGCCCCAGAGGGAACTGGCTGGCGTGTGTTTTCTCACTCCTGGCACATGCACACAGAAGTGTTTGTTCTGCAGTGTCCGGGGGAGCTGCAGGCCTCAAACAATAGTGAATGATTTATTTGGTAACGTGTATTTGAGTTTCCAAGGGTTGCTAAGCATATTAAATAGCTGTCCTCTCTTTTCAGTCCCAACCAGTGGTTTCTGGAAACGCCCAGGAAGAATTTCACCTCGTTCACATGGTTTTTCAAGGTGCTGTTTAATCTTTCCCCTCAGTATTCCTGGCCCTTGGGTGATTATCACTGTGCCTCTCAACCTTATGGCTGTGGGTGATTGATCAATGTTATGGAAATTTTCAAAATTAAATTGGAAAACTCCATAGATTAAAATTTTAAGGCTAATCACGGGTGACTCCTAATCTATTCTGTATGAGAATCATCGTTCTTCATGTTCTGATCCGCCATGGGGATGTTCCCCATCTCCATGGGGATGTCGTGTCTAAATGTCTAAATTGGCAGAGGTCTCACCTGGATGTGTGGCAGGGCAGGCATCAACGTGTGGGGGGGCTGGTGTTTTCTACTCCCCTGTGACAAAGCATTGCTCCTAATCCCCGCATAATAAACCTGCTTCCTAGTCTGCGCCAGGGCTATGAAAATAATCCTGAGCCAAATTCTTTCCTTGAGCCTTCAGCAAAAATCCAGAGGCACGACGTTCTTGCTTCCATCTGGATTTGATTGATCCCCTGTCAAGCTATGGAATCTATTTTGTATGTTTTTCTAAACAAAATTGTCCATTAGTTATATGTTATTTTGGAGCTTTCTCCTTACAATTACAACATATCACAAGCATTTTCTTACATCATTCAGTAGTTCTCTCTGCAATCATTTTTTTTTTTTTTAAAGATTTTATTTCTTTTCCTTTTTCTCCCCAAAGCCCCTCTGGTACATAGTTGTATATTCTTCGTTGTGGGTCCTTCTAGTTGTGGCATGTGGGACGCTGCCTCAGCGTGGTTTGATGAGCAGTGCTATGTCCGCGCCCAGGATTCGAACCAACGAAACACTGGGCCGCCTGCAGCGGAGCGCGCGAACTTAACCACTCCAGCCACGGGGCCAGCCCCTCTGCAATCATTTTTAACGGTTGCAGAGTGTGTCACTGAATAATTGTCTCCTAATTTATTTATCCAAAATATTATTGTTGGATGTTTGGAATAACCATATCTTAATACCATTTACTAAGTCATTTGTCAAATGTCCAGTAAGCATTGATCGCATGCCAGGCCTCCTAGGGATAAATAAGACTCGGTCCTGCCCTTAAGAAGCTCCCAGTCTAGGGGGGGAGATGTTGTGATCGATTGTGCTAGAGCAAGAAGAATTCTGTCCACAGATGCAAAGGACACGGGTCAGGGCCAGGCCAGATTTCTCTGATGGGCGGGGGCGGTCCGTAAAGCCTGCTATGCCCTCTCACCCCAAGTGCTCAGACCCTGCGCTGCAGCTGTTGGAGGAGGGAAGTGCCCATCGGGCCAGGTGCTGGCAGCCTCCCTCCGTCTCCACCTCCTTCTTGTGTAGTGGTTCTCAACCCCTCTGCATCTTTGTCTCAGCTGGTCGACTCTCAAAATACCAGCACCCAGGCTGACCAGTATAACCAGGAGTGGGGCTTGAGCAGTGGTGTGCTGGCAAATATTTAACAATCAGCTCTCAAAAAGAGTATGCATCTTTATACATGCACATATGTTTATTATACGTTTTACTGGTATAAGGGATGTGCAGGACACAACTCACAAATAGTTAAAAATAAGCAATACTCTTTCTTGTCAATTCCATAACAGCAATTGATTCTTATAGAAAGCTTTTGCTGAACCATAGTCAACCTATGGTTGTGAATGACAAAGGAATACAGTTCTGCCACGAATAATGGTTGATATTTTCATTTATGTTGATAAGTAAGATGCAAGTGAAACAACGAAGAATCAGAGCTTCACTCATCTATCCATGACACGAGTGACTTCGTTGCTGGATTGGATAACGGTTTTTGAATACTGGAAGAATATTTTCTCTCTCTTTCTTTTTTTTTTTGGCACAGTTCACTACATAACAGCTACAAACATGGCACTCTTTGAAGTTTGATCTGCATTACTAACATTTTCTCCATCAACTTCTCAAGTGTCGATAGTCCACAAAATAACAAATCAAGCCCCGGTGGGCATTTGCCTGTTCCTGTGGTGTAAATTCCCTTGGGGCCGATGTCAAGCTACTGATGTGACATCAACGAATGTAGCCTGTGGAGCAGGGGTGCCGTAGCTCCTCGTTGTACAGAATTAGCACCATACCCATGCAATAGACCTGAATGACCTCAAAGACATAGACAATAGTAAAATGCAGTCAAATAATTAAGAAACGATGACTTTTGAGTGTTTTCCGCCATTGATTTAGATATACTTTACTTAACTATAAGTTTATACAATTTATTGTTTGCTAATATCCAGCAAAACTTGTGAAAATTTTGTAATCGGCTTTCACATGGCACTAAAAGTCAGCTGTCACACACCTCCAGGTCCCAACCTGGGCACTGGGGTCTTCCCAAAGCTCCCCAAGTGATTCTGATGTCTAGCCATCATTGAGAACCACTCCCCAGGCAGAGATCTTCACATTTTTTCTTTTTTTTTCTGCTGGTGGCTCTTTAAAGTACTTTGAAAATTATCCCTTTATACATACTTAGGTTGACAGCTAAAACTCATCTTAAGTTGAGATAGTTACAAAGCCTCTAGTTTCCAAAATAATGTAAATATTGATATTTAAAAAATAAAACGGTTACATCTCTCTCCTAAAAGTATCCTGTGGAATCTAAATGCCATAGCACTTCGATACAACGTAGGGAAGGAAAAAATCTTTTTTCCTTCTACCTTCTAGGTTCTGCCTGGGGCTCTGTAACAAAAGAAAGATTAACAAGAGAAAAACAGACAGAAATTTAGGTACACGTATATCTCATTTATGCGTGGCAGAAACTCAGGGATGAGTAATTCAAAGGGGTGACTAAAATTTGGGCTTATCTCGCATCTTCAACGAAGAACAATATGTTTGTAGGGAAAGGACAGGACAAAGGGAAGAGGTTTTAAGCTTCCAAGGGTGGCGGACTCTGGGAAGAAAAATTACACGGTGGGAACCTAATGCAGTGAAGTTTGTTTGCGGATTCCTCTGGAACCTTCTCTGGGCTGATAAGAGTCTGGACTTGTCTCCCGTAAAGGAAATTTATACCCTGCTTTTAGGTGGGAAGAGAGAGAGTTGAGAACTTTTCCTACTTTTGCTGCTTCTATATTGTCTTCAGCTCAAAATAACGCTTATGTAACAGAGGCATATTTTGGGGTGACATAGTCTGGTTTCCTTTAATACCCATCCAACATTTATATAAATACATAAACAATTCATTTTTAAAAGTTATAATTCTATATTGTTCCCTTTTCTCTTTGAACTCATATTTCCACTCCACTTCCCTCCCCCAGATCTTTCTCAATGTAATAAATATGTCTTTGCCTGCCATGAAATTGTGGATGTAAATAGAAATGCAGACAACCATAATTCTCTCTGAACATAGGCTCTAAGTGTTAAAAAAAGTCTTCTGAATTGAGTTACCATTACGATTATTCCTAGTTCACAGTTGATTAAGCAACAGACTATATTACAAATTATGTTAATTATTAAACAAAAGAAGTGAAATGTTATTGGAAATGCATCTCCTACTGGGTGGATAGGGCTTTCTCCCTCCCTTTGTCCATGTGTCTGTGGATGCATATTCATTATTGCAAGAATGGGTCGGGGGCCAGCATCGGTTCCATTCTGTTTTCCATTTTTATAGATGGAAGTCCTGAGGAGCCGTTCTCACATAAATAAGTCAACAGGAATGGAAGAAGTTCGGCTTCAGAAGTCACTCAATTCTTTGGCCATCTTCTAAGCTATGTGCCAAAAGTCGCACAGTTACCTTTTGTCAAAAGTGATTTTTAATACTCTATCAGCACAATTAGGTCCTTCTTCAATTTAGTTGGAAGAATTAGAAACCATTTGACTAAGAAAAGGGCAATTAGCCATGGGTACTTCTAACTGTCCCTTTGTTGGGCACTCTGAGGTGTTTACACCCTGAGGCAAGTCACCACCATCAGAGGGTGACGGCACTGCCTTCCCTTTGTGAGGTGGGAGGCGGCAGAAGAGAGCACAGAAGCCACCTGCCCCTTGGGCTACAGGCCAGGTTTTGGGGTAGATCGGCTTTAGGAAAAAGTCAACTGGAAGTTGAGAATCTGGAAATTTATTCCCTTAAACCAGGCATGCCTGAATATCCTCTTGGGAGTCTTTTTGTGCCATGAGGGGCACATGTAGCCCAGTTTGAAGACCACTGCTCTAGACTCTCCTAGAAAAACAAGGAGAAGACCCCTGGACCTCTTCCAATGCCAGCCACAGCAGTGCCCTGTTGTGACCTGGATCCAGCAGTACCTGAAGCTGTGCTGGGGACGAGGTGGCCCCTACAGTGCTGCAGCATCTTCTGGTTGGACATTAGAGCTCTGCCCCAGTGACCATGCCTTCCTGGACCATTTTTCATGGAAGGCAAGAAAATTCTGCTTCTGGCGGGAGCAGAAGCCATCAAGTCCCTGTGCCTCAGTTTCCCCACTTGAAAATAAGATCTGCCACACCAGCTTCACGTGGTTGTTGTGGGATGAAATGAGACGAAGACTATTTTAGCGCTTTGGAAGCACCAAGCGTGATACAGCCTCAGGGAAGCAGTTCTCCCCCAGACAGAGTCCAAGAGCAGGCGGGAGACAGGGTTCGTGCGGGAGAGAGACTCTGCAGTTGTAGGAACCTACTCCGTGCTCTTGAGAAAAGTCACCCCAAACTTGAAAGTAAGGCAAGTTGTGGGGGCTCGGCCTATCTTTGCAACAGTTTCCTGGGACCTTATATAATAGCCTCGCCCAAGAAGACTGTCCCTGTGATAGATGCTGCTACCGTGCACCGCGTGTGAAGTCACACGCTGGTTTGTAGATTTTTGTCTGGCAAAAAGTCCATGTTTTTTGGTTCAGTAGAAAAGATAACCCCGAAGATTATGCCTTTATGGACATTGACCACATATTATCTAGACCAGCAGTCTGATTCTCCTAACTTTAAAAAATATACATTTTTAAATATCCAGTTCCTCAAATGCTCCTTGCACCAGCTCTATTACTTGACTAGTTCCCACATTAATGAGTTGAATAAATATTTCACGTGTGTCCATTCTATATACTTTTTTCATTCTATATTTTTACGAGAATCATGTATTAAACTTTTGGAAAGTTATACTTGGACCGTGCTCAGGACTGGTTATATATATCATTTGTTTATATAATTTCTTTGATCTTGTTTAATTCCTTGATAATCTTGGAAATAGACATTATCACCCCCATTCTACAGATGAAGAGATGGAGGCTCATCCAGGCAAAGAAGCTTGCCCGAGCTGCTGCAGACAGTGAGGAGTAAAGAATGGACAGTGTGGGAGGGATGTGAAAATGAAGCCTGTGGCTTCTTGGGGTCCCTTATTTGTTTTTAGCTGAAAACAAGTGAATTTTTAATGCAAACTCACATCCTTCCTCCCCCACCCCACCATCCCCCCAGCCTGCGGGAGTGGGTGAACTCGCCCTCCTCTGACCTCCTCTACTTCTAGTTTGGGATTATTCCACCTACGTCCCTGTGAACTCTGTCCCTCACCACTGAGGGCCACATCACTGCTCACAGGCTCCAGAGCCCCCTGACCTCCATCCCCAGGGGCTGAGCCTTCAGATGCATCAAATTTCCCAGGAGGGATGGGAGAAGCCATCATTTTCTCCACTCTGTGAGGACCACCCCTGAGCCAGAATCTCCTCCTCTCCCAACATCAGAGGTGATGCGACCTAGCCTGGCAGGGAGGCTGGAGGCCGGGAGGAGTGAGGGCTCCCCAGCCTGCCCCCAGCCACTGCTCTACCAGTGGGTCCCGTCAGCCCCGGAGGCCAGTGGCAGCCGGAACCCCTGGTGACATCAGGTGGCAGAAATCTCCCTCTTCAACCAGGAACCCAGCTATGGGGGCTCTTTCTAAGAAAGTGACTTTTATTCTCCCAAATGGAGATAACTTGATTATTTTATATGAAGATTGTATTTTGTTTGTAAAAATTCAAACAGAAAGATATTAAAAAAAGATGTTTTTTTCTTCCCCTCGGTCATTCATCACTTCTCAGAGAATTTGTTATACATTCTTTCAGAGGTGTGTGTGTGTGTAAATTTAGGTGGGATTGTGTGAAATTTTAGATCTGTAGCCTGCCCTTTGTGCTCCGTAACAAAGCATAAGAATTGCTCCATGCGATCACATTTCCTCATTTAATTTTACCCTATAACCTTCCATTGTGTGAATGGTTGCATCATTTACTAATTGATCCCTATTGATGGGCGCTGAGTTTGTTTCCAGTGTTTTGCCCTTACAATCACTGCTGGGATTGTTAACAAGGGGAGATGGAACAGAGTTAAGTACAAACCTTCCATATCAGGCCACTCCCACGCCCCACCATAGTGGCCCCTGTGCGTCAGAGCTCTGCCAGGGGCTCACCCACCGCAGGACGATGTTATCACCTCCATGCCACAGTCCAAAAGCTGACCCTCAGAGCCTTTGAGCAGCTTCCTGTGGCCACACCAACCAGTGTGTCTGAGCCCCAGTCTGCCTGACTTTCAACCCCAGAGGCCTCGGATGGAGGAATCTGCCAGGATGAGTGTATCAATCATGTTTTTTGTTTTCCATATTTTATGATGCTTTGATATCTTGGGGCCCTGTGGACCCGGAGAGGGATGGCCCCTCAGGGCTGGCTCATTCCTCCAGCTGGCAAACAACTTGCCTGTGAGTCCAGGGCCCACACCCCAATCACCTCCCTTATCGAACTCTCACGCGCCAAGCCCAAATTTGCCCTGCCCTCAATCACCCCAGGGCCAGGCGCTGGACACCAGGGACCACACCTACAGCCCAAAGCCTGCCCAAATTATCCGAACTATCCCATCCTAGCTTACTAAGCATACCTGGCGTGCCTCACCCACTCTGTCCCGTGAAAACCACAGTGAAGGCTCTGGCTCACGCTTTCCCTCCCTCCGTCTGCCTCCCGCCTGCCCGGGTGCTTCCCCTGTGGCCCCACATGGCGCGGCACGCCCCTTGCTCCCCGGAAGTGTAAGCAATAAGCCCTTCTTCCCAGAGAGGCATCTTACCATACCTGATTAAATAAAATCCTGCATACATTTTAAAGTAATGAGGAGACCGCTGGACTCTGGCTGGGGTGTGTGGTCCGCCCATCTCCTTTTTCCTCCTCGGCCCTCTGCCTGTTCCACCCATCCCAGGACATCCGTCTTCCTCTGCTGGTCTGTCTAGTCGCAGTTCGGGCCAGTCAATTCCCCTAAGGCTGCAAAGTCTAGGCTATGATGCTTTGAGCTAAATTTGTTCTGTTTCCAAAACACTGCTTCTGGGGGCCCTGGGATGCTTACCGTGTTAGTACTCACTTCCCACCTCTGAGAGTTTATCGGAAACCTCAGATAAGGAGAACAATTGCAATCCTCTTCAAGGCAATAAGGGCGTGAGTGGACTACATTATCTGGAAGGAGCAAAAAAGCCGATTTCAATTGCAGAGGAAACATTTGCCCTTCAGGAAGCTGACTTCCTCCAAGGTCCCACAGAAGTCGTCCCCACAACCGAGTTGTCAGATGTCTGGAACAGCAGACTGTGCAGGATTCCCTAAATTAAAATGTTGAAGGGCCCCATGAGGCTTTGTCTTGAAATCAAAATCTTCTGCTTCCTTTTAAGAATTTCTCCAAGACAAATCCTTCGTGTGAAGCCCAGAGGAAAAACAAGTGGCAGGACCCAGATATTGGGGCGGGGTGTGTATATGTGTGTGTATAAATTTAAATGGGATTGTGTGAAATTTTAGACCCTGAACCTGCCCTTCGCACTCAATAACAAAGCATAAGTATCGTTTCGTGTGATCATGTGTGAAAATAGGAACTCAAGGCGCAAAATGACTCAGGGTTTTTCCTTAAGTGGAAACTAGACCACGTCCTCCAGCTGAGCTTCATAATCCCTTTGTTGAGTCTCAGAAGGAGACAAATATTCTTGGGAGGTGCCGGGAAACCGGAAGGCTGGGTCCGCGTTGTGAGCAGCGTGGGATGTGTGCCAGGCTGGATTCCCACCCCCGACACCCTCTTCCTGAGACCTGCTGTGTGCCTGAGCTGGGACACTTGGTAATGTGACCTCAGGGAGGACTGACAGGGACTCCATCAGTCAAAGAACACATGGCACTCACAGACACACGCTGGGATCACCCAAAGTTTGCGTTTCATTCAGATGCTCCACCAGCAGCTCCTGGAGGTTTCTCTCCCTTGAAACTGGAACCAGATGGCGCTGAGACTGACCTGTGATTCAAACAGACAGGACCCAGGGGAGTGGGCAGAAGGGATAAAGAGAAGAGAGACGGTTCTTAGTTCTCTAGCGTCTGCCATGGGGTGGCCTGGTGGAGTTGTCCTCACAGTGACATGGAGAGACTTGTGTGCATTAGGAGCTGGGGTCAGGCCAGCTGGAAAGGGTGAAAGAGCTACTCCTGACCCTCCACTCCTGCTGTCATGGATATTATGGGTTAGAAGATATGACTCAAAGCCAGTGTGAAGCTCTGTGAGCTTCGTACATTCTTCTGGACCGTGTGTGTGTGTGTGTTTGTGTGTGCTCCTGACTGCCCTGACACTAGGATGTTTAACAGTGAATGCCCCCTCAATCTCCCACAAAGGAAGTTCTGGTGCTGGCGTTCTTGGGAGGACCCCAGCCTCTCCTGTGAGCCTGAGGCAGCTGGCAATATGAGAGGTTGGGGGGTAGCAGGGACATCAGAGGTCTTGTGCAAAACCTGCTATGAAAGGGGCTGAGGAATAGGTCTGTGCCTCCAGCCTGCACATACGAAAGCCCTGGGTCAGTGCTGTGGGATGGACCAGGCTCAGAGGGAGGCACATCCAGAGCCAGGTCAACAATAGGCTCCAAATTCCGCACGCACATCCATAGACCGGGCGGCTCACACAGGAGGAGGCAGAGCAGGAACGACCAGAAAGGCAGAAACATTTTAACAGATTCAAAATGAGGTTGGGGACCATCCCATGTTCTTTCTGGAACCTTCGTATACTTGGGGAGGGCGGCACGGCGTGCTCGAGGTGGCTTGTTCAGGCTTACAACGTGGATTGTATGCCTCTCTTCCCAACTCTGCAGTCAGTGACATTGGGTTGGGAGCTTGAAAGCGGCCGTGATGGAAATAGTTTCACCATGGCCATCAGCAGTTGCTACAAACCAGGACATCTTTCTTCCCACAGAGCTGGTGGTTGAGTATTTATCAGCTCATTGCTAGCGGGCAGTCGGTGAGGGTGGCGGGAAGGCACAGAGAAAGACCTCACAGGTAGCTTCCAATGTGTGCAGGGGGTTTTGAAAGTTCTGAGCCAAGTGAAAATGAATTGTAACCCAGGCCTGCAAGAAAGATCCTTGTGGTTTGTAGATTCAGCACCAAATTGTGGAAACAGCATGGGTTTAAGAGTCAGATAGGTCTGCCTGGGTTTGGACCCAAGCTCTGCTACCTACCAGCTTGTAACCTTGAGCTCCAACTTCATTTGTATGAAGTGGGGATGGCAATGGGAGCTGCCTCGTCAAGGCATGCATTTGGAGGGCCAGACACTTTGTATGCACTGTCTCTAATCCTCACACACCTTTAGTGAATGCAGAAAAGCATTTGCTCACTTAGTCATCAAGGATTTCTTGGGCACCTACTAGTACCATGTGCTGGGTAACACGATGTCCAACAGGCCACCCATATATGGGAGGCGTGGAGGGACAAACCAGCAGAGTGTGCAGGACAGAGTTCAACTTCATTGTATGACGGGGTACCCAGCCCTCAACGTGGCCCCAACGAACCCCATCTCCTGATGTCCCACCTTTGTGTAGTTCCCTCCCACACTGTCTCAGAGCTGTTCTGAGTGACCAATAGCACGTGGCGGAAGTGATGGTACGTCACTTCCGAGATTAGGCTAGAGAAGACCTTGCAGCTTCAGTCTGGGGCGCTCTGTCTTGAATCATTCTTTCTGAGGGAAGCCAGCTGCCATGTTGTGAGCAGTCTGGTGGAGAGGCTTGTAAGGGGAGGCACTGAGACCTTTTTTTAAACCATTTTATTTTATTTTATTTTGAGGAAGATTGGCCCTGAGCTAACATCTGTTGCCAATCTTCCCCTTTTTTTTCCTCCCCAAAGCCCCAGTACATAGTTGTGTATCTTAGTTATTGTCCTTCTAGTTTGTCCATGTGGGATGCTGCCACAGCATGGCCTGTTGAGTGGTATGTAGATCCATGCCCGGGATCTCAACTGACGAACCTTGGACTGACGAAGCAGAGTGCGTGAACTTAACCACTATGCCATGGGGCCGGCCCCACAGTGAAGCCTTTTGCCAGCAACATGCGAGTGACCCTGGAGATGGACTCTCCAGCCCCAGCTGAGCCTTCAAATGACCAAAGTCCTGACTAACAGCTTGACTGCAACCTCATGGCAGAACCTGGGCCAGAACCACCCAGCTAAGCCTCTTCTGGATTCTGACCCTCAGAAACTGAGTGAGGCAATAAATACTTACTGTTTTGAGCTGCTAAATTTGGGAGTATTTGTTATGCAGCAATAGATAACTAATGCAGAGAAGTCTAAGGGCTTGCGACTAGAAAACTACTATGTGGTTTTACAGACAAGGATATGTAAGTTGGAGTAAAGATGTGAAACTTACCCAATCATGGGACCATAGAATGCTAGAGAGGAAAGAAGTCTTAGAAATCATCTACTCAACTGCATCATTAAAAAAGATCATTAAAAAGAATATTTGTTATTAAGTAGCCTAATGACATAAAAAAAAAAATCACACCCATAATGCCGTCCCTCCATCGCGTAACCCATTTGCTTTTCTCCACTGCCCCTTCCACTCTTCGGCTGTGAGCTGAAGAGTTATTATCCTGGTGTATATGCAATTTGGGACCAAGTTCTTAAAACTTGATATTGTTTCATTTATACATTTTCGGCTTTCTACATAGATATCACCTTGGTCATTTTAAATGTGCAGTATTGCATGGCACCAACAAGTCATTTCCCTGGTCTTGTAGGAAACATTTCTGTTGTGTATTTTAAATAATATTATGAGAAGCAACTATGCACATGGTCTTTCCATTTTTTCCCCCAGTAAGTTCCCTTGGGTACATTCCCAGGAATGGAATTAATAAGAATGATTTATTTTTTGGCTCTTGGTATGTAGAGAAGAGGTGCAGGGGACAGGCCTTAATTTTGTTCATCCTACGTCTCTGACATGCCTGGAGGCCCAGAGGGCGTGCTTCCTCCAGGTGTCGACACCTGATGGCCGGATTGGCCTCTAGGAAAAGCTCACCTTAATAGAAGGCGGGGGACTGAGCTGGAGAAATAATAACCGCTATTTATTGACAGCCTGCTGTGTTCCAGACATGTTACATTCATGATTTCTCATATCCACAATGACTCTAATAGGTATCTCTGAATGGTGTGTGTGACATATACATATATATCCCATTTTAAGGATGGAGGAAGTAAGGCCACACATCTGGAAAGTGATAAAACTAGCAGTACCCAGATTTGCTGGACTTGAATGCTCTTTTCACTACACAACCTTGTCTTGAAATCAGCGTTTACTGCTCATCGGTGGTATATTTTGTGACTACATTGACTCCAGACCCCCTTCACTTGATATGACCTAGGGACATCCGGGTCACAAACGTGTCATCCTTCTCAAGGATCAGTTTCAGCATCAACAGAAATACATGACTGTGTCTGTTTAACTGCAAACTCATCTGCACCGAGATTTAAGAATTTCCCTCCTTTTCTCTGGTTTAATGTGGCTTTGAAGTAAAGGGCCTCGCTCCAGGTCGCCCAAAAGTTAGCTGCACAATTCCAGCTCAGCTGCACCCCCATCAATTCCCAGTTTATGGCTTTTTGTCCCTCCACCGCTTCCCCTGCTATCCAACCTAACACCTGTGCTCCAGAGGGGTGGAAGGTAGCCCCTTCTCCACAGGTCTCCAGGAAAACTGGTGGAGAATCAGTTTGTGAAAGATTCTTCTCCTTTGGAAACTGAGTCAGAGGGTGACTAATTCCCACACATCAAGGTCCGTCTGGCTAGACAAAGCCAGGGACACCGACTTCTGCACCACCTTGCAGGCCACAGGAAACCTGGACAGCAGCCTCTGCCGACCTTTGAAGCGTCTGTTTCCTCAAAGCACCGGGCCCCAGGGCAGCTGTTCCAGCTCCCATCTCTGGTGAGCCGCAGGCCTTCGCAGGAGACTGTCTCCCTAGATGGCAGTTGTTTTCCTGTGCTCCAGGCTCCTTCCCAAAATAGGTGCTTGGGAAGCCGTTTGCTTTTACTCACCGAGGGAAGGGCGTCTTCCAGAAAGGATGAAGATATCTGGGATGGACCCGGGGAAGGGGCAGGCACAGTGACAATTAGACCTTTGGGGTTGGTCATTAAGGGAGGGACATTCTATCTACCGTAGTGGCCACCAGCCCATTAATCAGATGAGAGGGAGGGGTGTGGTAGCCTGGAGGGACTGTCACCGGTTCCTACAGCATGGTTCCAAGTGTTTGATGAGGTTTTGTTCTGTTACGAAGAGATCCTAGAATAATTTCTTCTCCTTTTTTTCTTTTTTTAACTAAGGTGAAATTCACAGAAATAGAAAATTAGCCATTTTAAAGTATACAATTCAGTGGCATTTAGTCCATTTACATCGTGGTGCAACCCCATCTGTCCCTAGTTCCAAAACATTTTCGTCACCCCCAAAGGAAACCCATGAAGGAGTTATTCCCCGCTCCTCTCTCCCCGCAGCCTCTGGCAACCGTCGATATCCATTCTGTGTCTATGGAATTCCTCATTCTGCACATTTCATATAAATGGAATCATTTAATATGTGGTCTTTTGTGTCTGGCTTCTTTCACTGAGCATAAAGTTTTCAAGGTTCATCCATGTTGTAACATTTATCAGTGCTTCATTCGTTTTTTTAAAAGTTGAGACATAATTGACATACAGTTTCAGGTGTACAATACAATGATTCAATATATGTATATAATGAAAAAAGTCCACCACAATAAGTCTAGTTAACATTCATTACCACACAGAGTTACGAATTTTTTTCTTGTGATGAGAAATTTTAAGATCTACTGTCTTAGCAACTTTCAGACATGCAATACAGTATTATTGACTATAGTCACCATGCAGTACAATACATCCCCAGGACTTATTTATTTTACAGCTGGAGGTTTGTGGCTTTTGCCTACCTTCGTGCGTTTTGTCCAAGCTCCTGCCCATCTCTGGCAATCACCAATTTGTTCTCTGTATCTATGAGTTTAGGTTTTTTTCTTTTTAAGATTCCACATATAAGTGAAATGATACAGTATTTGTCTTTCTCTGTCTGCCTTATTTCATTTAATATAACACCCTAGTACTTCATTCTTTTTTAAGGCTGGATAATATTCCATTGTAGGGTATACCACATTTTGTTTGTCCATTCATCCATTGACAGCTATTTGGGTTGTTCTCTGAGCTGTTGTGAATAGTGCTGCTATAAATATAAATATACGTACAAGTATTGATTTGAGTGCCCATTTTCAGTTCTTTTGGGTATGTATCTAGCAGTGGACTTGCTGGCTCATATGGTAATTTTGAGGAACCGTCGAATCGTTTTTTTATAGTGGCTGTACCATTTTACATTCATATCAGCGACGTATGAAGGTTCCAATTTCTTTACATCCTCGCCAACACTTGTTATTTTCAGTGTTTTTAATTGGAGCCACCCTAGGGGGTGTGAAGCACCTCATTTTGGTTTTGATTTGCATTTCCTGAATGGCCAGTGATGTTGAGCATCTTTTCTTATGCTTGTTGGCCATTTGGAGAAAAATCTATTCAAGTCCTTTGCCCATTTTATAGTCGGATTAGTATAGGTTTTAACCACAGAGCTGAAAAGGGTCTTGCGGAGCCTCTACTGCCTGTCTCCACCCCTCCCGTTTTATAGATGAGGAAACAGAAGCCCAGAAAGGTGCAAGGACATCCTAAGATCACACAGATAGTGACTGAGCTGGGATGGAAGCAGGTCTCCTGACAGGGCTCCATGGCTCCCTCACAGCCTCTTCTGCACGGATGTGACCTGAGACCAGGTTACAGATCCAAACAGGCTGGGCTTTGGCTCTCAGGAAAGCTCCAGAGCAGTCAATTCAGGGTCCTATTGATCTGGCTTGCTGGTCACCGACTGATAGAGGCAGGGCCTTAAGAGTAAAGCAAGAGCCATAGAGAGCAGAGCCAGCAGGATTCACAGTCCACTTAGCCTCACTCCCCATCCCAGGTGTTAACCTCTCCAGGTGTCTGTTCCTCCTGCAGTTTCGATTCACCATATTTTCACTTGCATGTAAAATGCAGGCATACAGACACACATGCATTCCGTTAAAAAAGAAACAACAGGCCCATAATGGAGTCACTTGTGCTAAGCTCCACGTCAGCAAAACTAGACTTCGTGCTTAACCTAATCGCTCTTTCAGCCTCTCGCAGGAAGGTGACCTTTACCCAGGCGGTCTGGAATCACCTGGTCAGCACAGCGAGCTGGTCTGCCTGATAGAGCCCCGCCTTCTCCCAACGGGGGGTGACCTTGCTGGCAGCCATCCACTCTTTGTTAGAAACTTCCTTTTCCCACTTCTTTCTGCTTATAAAGCTTTCCGTTTTGTACAGCTCCTTGGAGCTCCTTTCTATTTGCTAGATGGGGGTGCAGCCCCATTCTTGAAGAGTTGAATAAAGCCAATTAGATCTCTAAATTTACCCTGTTGACTTTTGTTTTTTGACAATACACACATACGTAGACGGAGCATTTCCCCCGCTCTCCTTTCTTTTCAGCTTTCCCACTGTGTTCTCTGGAATCCCCATTCCATGGCTTGCTGATGGTGAGGCTGAGTGGTTTTGAGGCTGTGCCTTTGGGTGCAGATGCTGTCCCTCAGATTGTGGATTTGCAGATCCTGCAAAGTCACGGTTCCATGCGGGGAGCACGGACTGTTTCATTTGTGCCTTTAATGTTTGTCTTCTCAGCTCCTCCATAGCTCCCCCCTCTCCTGGGTCCTCAGCTGGCCCCATACTCATCACCTTATCAGTTCCTTGCCAGAAGCACCGAAAAAGCTCAGCTCCGGCTCATCTTTGCAAACTTCTCTGTTGAACTCGTGTCTCACCCACTACGGCTTTCTCTCTCCTCCCCTTGTCTATCCTCCTTAACTCCTCTTGCTCATTCTCTCTCACTATTCAACGCATCATTTGACTTTTGCCTTCTTCTCCCCATCCCATTGAAATGGCTCTCATCAAGGTGACCTACCTACCTATAAATGCAACCAGCACTTTTGAGACTTTTTATTGCACAGCCTCTGGAAGGTCTGCAAAAAGGCAGATGTGCTGGGAGCAGCACAGGAAGCTATTGTTAGTCATTAACAAGTGCACGTGGGAACCCCCGCCCCCGCCAGCTTGGAACCCTTAGGTGACTTAGATGTGGGCTCCCTCGAGGACCTAAAGTTACACGGCCCAAATATGGAAAGAACAGGAGTAACCTACCCCCGTGGATCCCACCCTGTAGCAGGTGGAGCCTCATGGGTGTGTGACCTGTGCAGTCCCATGGGGTCCTGTGCGCAGAAGGGCCTCACGCTGGTTTAATGCTCTATGGTGGCTGTCTCGAACTTACAATTTTATCTTTGAACTTGTATTTTGTAGGTTAAGTCCGAAGAGACACTGGCGCATGTGTGTGAGGAAAGGAGACACAGGCAAGATGTGTGTCCCCGTTCCTTGCACCTCATTTACACATAGTGTTCAAGACGCCCTATGGACCCACGATGTGTAAGAGTCCAGCGAGACTCAAAGTGAGTACAAGGTGAGTGTGTCACAGCTGTTATCGAACCGGATTGTTTTGCCTGCCAGACGATCGTGCCAATCATCCAGATGACGAGTTTGCAAAGAGAAAGGATTTAATCACAAGGCAGCCGAGCGAGGAGGTGGGAGGACAAATCTTCAATCCACCTTCCCGAGAAACCGGGATTAGGGATATCTATGGGATAAAGGGGCGGGGTGGTCTGACGTGTGGGCATAGATGATCGAAGGAGGAAGTGGGGTAATTGATGATCTTCGCCAGCGTCGTCAAGCTTCACGCCTCTTCATAGGACGCATGTTCACTAAATGGCAACGGTCCCATGATCTGGGGGCGGAGTTGTCAGCTCCTTGACATTGAAGGGTCACTTATCAGTCATCCTCACAGGCCCAGTTGATGAGTTGGTGGTCTCAACCAGCCTGAAGTGGGCAAGGAGTCGACTCTCAGTTCCTGAAAAATTTGAGCACCCGTTACCATGGTGACCCAGGCGTCAGAGATGCTCTCTGTAGACTGTGTTTAGTATCACAGTATCTGACTACTTTTGCAAACAGACAACTGAGGACAGTTAAAGCAAGCCAGCCCCTGGTTTCACAGCTACAACCAAATAAGAGGGGGGCTCTGACTCCCCCAATAAGTCACACTTTCCTTTCCGACCAGAACTTGCTTTGAAAGCAAAAAGGAGGTAATGGTCTTCTAAGAAGCAGGAACAACCAAGAAACCCTGCCACGTTCTTTCTTATTTGTGTTACTTCTCTGTATTAGCCAACCACTCAAGGTGGAAATGGTGACAGAGAAGAAAAGGGAAAGACAGGGCCCCCTGTGGCTCCTTTTCCTTTTGTCCGTCCTCACCCATCAGCAGCTCAAGGTAAAGGGTTATGGCAGAATGTACGCTTATCAAGAAAGGAAATGAAAGCAGTTGAGTTAGTTTTGTTCAATGTTTCAACTGTTCTGGGCAGAATGAAATACATATGTACATACAAAATACAAATTGTGTCATTTCAATGATTCCATGTATGAGTTACATGTTCTCATCTTTGCATTAAAACCGGAAATGCACAATATAAAGGTGAGCAAAATTCATGCCAATAATTTAACATTTGAATTCTTCTTTCCTTCGAACAACATTAAATAGCAAGTAAAACCCACCAGGACAAATCGAGAGAGGCCGTGAAAGAAAGCAAAAAACTTTGTATTTCAGTATCTTCAATAGCATGTTTATCCTGTTTTTTTGAACCAGGGCCCCACGTTTCCATTTTGCGCTGGGCCCCCGCAAATTACGCAGCTGGCCCTGAGAGCCGGACCTGGTTGAAGAGGGGTTGCCAGGTCCCCTGGGCTGCGGACGACAGAGCAGGGACCACTGCGGGGGACCAAAGGAGGCAGATTTGGTGCAGACTCCAGAAGTCCTTAAAGGGAGGAAGTGATCCACGGTGGAATGAGTTTCCAGGACTTAAATAGTGAGGTCCTTGGTTCTGGAACATTCCAAGCAGAAATTAGAAGCTACCCATAGGGGAATGTAGTAGAAGAGATGCCTGACATGAGTGAATGTGATCTCAGAGACCTCCTTTAAGGCTAACAATTCTGTGACTTTTAGGGGGACGAGGACAGGTTCTCAGTCCCTTCTCTGAAACCCTGGTGTGACATAATAGGAAATATATATTTGGGCTTTGTCTCTGGTTCCTGACACAGAGCTCCTAAAACCCTTGGAATTTCCTCAGTGATGGGAGTGTCTTTTGTTCTTCATAACCTTGTCTGAGTTTATGCTAATCAGGTGACTCATGGTGGCCCCCTCCCCCCATAGCTTCAGGATGAGGACCAGTTGCCAGAGGAACCAACCAAACAATTAGAGGGTTGGAACTTTCAGCCCGCCCTCGGACCTGTGGTCAGGGACAGAGTTTGAGTTCAGTCACCAAAGGCCAGTGATTTAATCCATCTTGCCTGGGTGGTGGAATCTCCACAGTCCCCCTAAATGATGGAGTTTGGGGAGCTTCTGAGTTGGGGAGCACATCCATGTGCTGGGAGGGTGGTGGACCCCAAACTCCATGGGGACAGAAACTCCTGTGCTCTAGACCCTTCTAGACCTCACCCTACATACCTCTTCCTGTGGTCATTCATTCGCATCCTTTATAATAAACGAGCAACAACAAGGTGTTTTCTGGAGTTCTGTGAGCTGTTCTAACAAACCAAAGGGAGGGGGGTTTGTGGGGACCCCTCAAGTTTGTAGCCAAGACCGTCGGAAGTGTACGTTACCTGGGGACCCAACACTTGCAACTGGCTCTGAAGGGGGGGCGTCTTGTGGGCCTGAGCCCTTAAACCTGTGGGGTCCGAGGTTAATCCTTGGTCACTGGCGTCAGAGTGGAACTGAATTATAGGGCATCCCATTGGTATCTGGAGAGTCAGAGAACTGGCTGATGTGAGGAACAAAACCTACATATTGGTGCCAGAAGTGCTGTGAGTTCCAACCACTCACTCCGGGATCAGATTATTCCAGAACTCAAGACTTCCCAGTTTTAGAAAGAAAACAGTGTGCATATACCAGACATTATGCAGCACCCCAGGGGAATTTGAGAAACACCCTGAAATGGAACATTAGTGTTTCTGGAGCAAGCAGGTGGAGCCTCAGGCCAGGTTTTTCTGGGAAAGGAGTTCGGGTCACGTCAGACTGTCCCATGAAATGTGGGGAGTCTTCCGGAATTCAGAGCTTTTTGGGCTTTGGTGTTGCAGGTGAGGGATGGTGGGTCTGCATGTGAACTCTCAGAGCATTTCATGGCCTTAAAAACAAGACAAAAGTCCTGAACAACATCTGAATGGAGGCACCTGAGACAACTTTACAATTTGCGATTGGAAGAGGGGAACCAGCACCTTACAATGGTTTAGATCTGACAGCAGGGCCAGGGGTTCCTCCGTGTGTTTGATCCTCACGGCAACCTGATGAGGGGGGACCCGTCATCACTCTCCCTTCGCGGGTGAGGAAGCTGAGGCCAGCATCGCACAGGTGGTACATGTTGGCGCCTGCGTGGAAATCCAGATGCCAAACTCTTTCCATAGCTTCAAAACCTCCCAAATGGTGCCCAGTGAAGGTGCTTCAGGCAGGGCTGCTCTTCAGTGGGATGACTCAGCACAGCTGTATTGAATGTTAAACTTCCTTATAAAGTGACGAATAACGGGTCCCGAGCTTCCCAAGCCTCTGCCTTATCCTGCTGCCCCAGCTCCTTCCCCAGAGTCCTCCAGACTCTCCCACAAGGGCAGCAACCAGAGGCAGACACCGGGCAGAATGGGGAGCCTCCTGCACCTGCTCTGGTTCTCAAGGCCGGAGGCTGTGTCCTCTTGTGACTACAGATTTTTTTAATAAGATGTCCCTTTGCACATGTGTGCTGTGACCACTGCAGCCACTGTCCCAGCAGTCGATGACTTTTTTTCTTCTTCTCCCCAAGGCCCCCAGTACATTGTTGTATATTCTAGTTGTAGGTCCTTCTGGTTGTGCTGTGCGGGACACGGCCTCAGCATGGCTTGATCAGCAGTGCCAGGTCCTCACCCAGGATCCAAACTGGCAAAACCCTGGGCCACCGAAGCAGAGTGTGCAAACTTAATCACTTGGCCATGGGGCTGCCCTGTGACTACAGACTTTTGACTCTCACACCTGTTAGAGGAGTGCTAAGACACTGATTATCCCAACCCTCAGGGTGCCAGAGGTGCTGAGCATGTTGCCTTCTGCCAAGAACAATGCTCCGGCCCCAGAAGGGTTGGGAAGCCCTGGACAAGTGCACACTAGTATATTCCATGCTTGCCTGAGCATCACAGTCACCTGGAGCGTTTGCTGAAGACAGACTCCTGGGCCCCACCCTGGCCTATTCAGAGGCCAGGGGCCCAGGAAGGTGTACTGTGCACAAACTCTCCAGGTGAACCCCGTGATTGGGCAAGTTTTAGGATCCTCGGCGATCCTCGGCACCATTTCATTGATTTTGGTAAGAAGGATTGAAATTCAAACTTGGGAGTGCAACAGTAACAAAGTTTCTCTAGTTCTCACAGGCAAGCAACTTTATAGACAAAAGCTCCCGACCTGAATGATTTCCACTTCTCCACAGCCATGCCCTCCCTTTGCAGTGTACAGGTGTACATTTCCACACTTCCGTTTCTCATGGTCCCGCCCACTTCCTGTGCTGGCCTGGCGGCTCAGTCTCTACCCGGAGGGTCGCAGAGCATTCATGGAGTGCATTCTCCAATTGTTCTCCTTTGCCCCATCCCGTTGATGGGATTTCAGAAATCGCCGGCTCCCCTGCTGGCATTCAAGCCCAAATGTCCATTTGTGGAGCTCACTTCCAAACTGGCTTATTTTGGCAACGATCTGATAATGTTTCTAAACGTAGGGGAATTTTCCATGATGCCTCTTGCCCGCATCTTGAGATTGCTACACAGGAACTGGTCGCATAGTTACAGAGAAGGTTTTTCTCCCCTCCCTTCCCCTGCGGCTGACTGCGGCTGCTCGCGAGCATGGCAGCCGCATCTGTGGACAGGCGCTCTTGTATCCCAAGCAGCTTTGGGTAAATAGATGGCTTGGCATTTTTTATGTTCCCCTTTTTCTGAAGGATGAGGAAATGTGGGGTCAAATGGAATATTTTGGGGGACATTCTTAGCCTCTGATGCTGCCCAAAGGAAGTTAAATTCTTTTCTTTTTAGATCTCAGGAAATAACCTGTAACATTTGAAATCATTGCAGAAATATTTATTGTTCATAAACTTCCTGTTCTTTCATCCTCCAATCTGTTGATTCTGTAACATTACAGAGAGAGGGAATAACAGTTTCAACATCATGAAAATACTGTAAGTTCCTTGAAATCCATGTTTTCTTGTGGAAATGGTTTGGAATTGGAGCCCGTTAGCTCTGTCATTTACTGGCTATGTGACACAGAAAAGTTACTTAACTTCTCTGAACCTTGTTTTTTGTTGTTGTTGTTGTTTTAACATGAAAAGTGTATAACAATTGCAGTAGATTACAAACATGGTCACAATCCTTCACCTTTCCCAAATTCTCCCCCTTTGCAATGTGCTTTTCGAGTCCCCCCCATCAAGAAGTGGTATTTAGGGGCTGGCCTGGTGGCTCACTGGTTAAGTGCACACATTCTGCTTCGGCAGGCTGGGGTCATCAGTTCGGATCCCGAGTACGGACATGGCACCGCTTGGCAAGCCATGCTGTGGTAGGCATCCCGTGTATAAAGTAGAGGAAGATGGGCATGGATGTTAGCTCAGGGCCAGTCTTCCTCAGCAAAAAGAGGAGGATTGGCAGCAGATGTTAGCTCAGGGCTAATTTTCCTCAAAAGAAAAGAAAAGACAAGACAAAAAAGAAGTGGTATTTATTTCCCGTCTGTCTGAATCTGGGTGGGCCTTTTGCTTTGGCTGAAAAAATGATGGGTGCCAGTTTCAAGTCTAGGCTCAAGAAGCTTTGCACACTTCAGTTCTCTCTTGGAGCCCTGCTCAGCTGCCATGTGAGGAAATATGGGATGGCTCACTGGAGGATGAGAGACATGTGGAACAGAAATGAGCCACTCCAGTGGAGGCCATTCCAGACAGCCAGCTTCTAGT
The DNA here is from genome assembly GCF_041296235.1 of Equus asinus. Classification (NCBI taxonomy): domain Eukaryota; kingdom Metazoa; phylum Chordata; class Mammalia; order Perissodactyla; family Equidae; genus Equus; species Equus asinus. The sequence continues at coordinate 101,427,034 of NC_091796.1, read as the reverse complement.
CGGCCAGCAGCTGAGTACAGAGGCATAAGTGAACTCAGCTGAGCCTAGAAGAATGTCCCAGCTGGGCCCAGCTCAAACTGTCTACCTGCAGAATGCTGGGCTAAATAAGCAGTCATTTTTTTAAGCCATTGGTTTTGGGGTGGTTTCTTATGCGGTAAAAGTTGATATAATATGCTTGTGTTTCAGTGCTGTTGTATACATAAAATTAGATACTATACATAAAACACTCGAATCGATACATATTGATGAGCAGAATTTGTTTGGATGGACTGCTAATCCAGCTGGGGTACAAATTTCATCCCTCCTTGGTAGACCATGTCAGCTTCAGTGTCCGTAGCTTATATAGTCATGTGCCGCATCATGACATTTTAATCAGTGATGGACCACATATGCCATGGTGGCCCCATAAGATTGGTGCCATATAGCCTGGGTGTGTTGTGTGCTGTACTGTCTAGGCTTGTGTAAGTACACTCTATGATGTTTGCATAGCAATTAAATCTCATAACAATGCATTTCTGGGAATATCTCCCTGTTGTTAACCGACACATGACTCTCTTTAAAAATAAACATATTTCCCTGAAAAGAAATGACAACAACATAAATAGAAGGTTTCCAAAAGAACCCATAAAACTTAGCTTTCATCCTACTGCCTCTAGCACAGGGTGAAGCCCAAATGTCTTTGCAGGACTTGAAAAACCCTTCAAGGTCATGGTCTAGGCCCTGCCTTTCTTCTTTTTCCCTCCTGCTGCTCCTTGTTCTCTTTAGTTGTTCACAGAAATGACATTTTATACATCCATTGTGTAAAATGCCTTCTAGTTTGGGTCCTTAAGGGAACAAAAAACTCCCAGGTGAAGTCTGTTTTTAAGCAATGTTACTGCAGTATAATTTACATGCAATAAAAGTACGGTTTGATGAGTTTGACAAATGCATATACCATTGCAACCACCACCTCAATCAAGATAAGAGCACTTCTGATACAAATTTTCCCTTGTACCTATTTCCAGTCAGTTCCACCCCCATCAAGAGTTCCAGGCAACCACTAATCTGATTTCTATCACTATAGATGAATTGCACCTGTTTTCAGAACGTCTTATGAATGCAATCATTCAGTATGACTTCTTTCCATCAAGGTAATGTTTTTGAGATTTATCTATACTGTGGTGTGTGTCCTTAGTTCATTCCTTTTTTACTGCTGAGTAATATTCCATTATGTGGCTATGCCACAATTTGTTTATCCAGTTTTCCGTTGATGGGCATTTGGATTCTTTCCAGTTTTGGGCTTTTATGGATAGAGCTGATAGGAACATACGTGTATAACTATTTTTTGATGTGTGTGTACATATGTTTTCATCTTTCTTTGGTCGTATAGTTGTAGAAGTTGTAGAAGTATAATTATTAGGTTATACGGTAAGTATATATTTATAAGAACTATCAAATTGTTTTCCAAACATTTGTACCATTTTATACTCCACCAGTGGTGCATGATGGTTCCAGTTGCTTCTTATCCTTGCTGACAGTTGATACTATCAATCTCTTTAATTTTAGTTGCTCTAATAGGTGCACACCTATTAATGGTATCACATTGTAGTTTCAGTTTGCATTTCCCTGAGGTCTACGTATGCTGAACGTCTTTTCATGGACTTTATTCATCATTTATATATTTTATTTTGTGAAGTCTCTGTTCATTTCTTTTACCATCCCTCTTTAAAATTGGGTTGTTTGTGTTCTTATTATTGAGTTTTAAGTGTCCTTTGTGTATTTTGGATACAGATTCTTTGTCAGATTTATGTATTGTGAATATTTTCTCATTGTAGCTTGTTTTCTTACTTTCTTAATGGTGCTTTTAAAGAGCAGGAGTTTTGAATTTTTAAGAAGGGTAATTATCAATTTTGTCTTTTATGGCTAGTGCTTTTTCTGCTTCTTTGCCTACTATAAGGTCATAAATATTTTCTCTTCTGTGTTCTTCTGGAAGTTTTATAGTTATAGCATTTTGGCCTATGATCCATTTCAAATAAATTTCATGTATGCTGTGAGGTAGAGGTTGAGGCTTATTTTTTTTCATTTGAATAGCTGCTTGTTCCAACATCATTGCTTAAAAAGACGATTCCTTCTCCCGTTGAATTATATTGGCATCATTGTTGAAAATCGATTGACTACATAAATGTGGTTCTATTCTGATTCACTACTGAATTAGTTTACTAGAATTGCTGTAAGAAATTACCACAAACTTGGCCACTTAAAACAATGGAAACTTATCATCTCACAGTTCTGGAGGCCAGAAGACTGAAATCAAGGTGTTGGCAGGGCCACACTCCCTCCAAAGCCTCTAGGGACATATCCTTGCTTGCATCTTCTAGCTTCTGGTGGCTCACGGCATTCTTTGGCTTGTAGGAGCATCACTCCAGTCTCTGCCCCCATCTTTACATGGCGTTCTCCCTGTGTCTCCATCTTCTCCTTTTCTCATAAGGACGCCAAACATTGGATCGGGGCCCATCCTAATTCCAGGATGATCTTGTCTCCAGCTCCTTTCTTAAATATATTTGCAAAGACCCTATTTCCAAATAAGGTCACGTTCTGAGGTTCCAGCCGAACATGACTTTTTTAGGGGGCCATTATCCAACCCACTAGATTTATTAAATTCCATTGACCTACTGTTTATACTTGCTGCCAATGCTACACTGTTGCGATTACTGTGGCTTTATAGTGTGTCTTGATATCGGGCAGTGTAAGTTCTCCAACTTTGTTCTTTTAAAAAAATGTTTTCACTATCCTATATCCTTGACATTTCTATATAGATTTGGACCAAACTTGTCAAAGTTCTCCCAAAAAACCCTGTTGGAATTTTTTTTCACACTGAGTCACACCTATAGATTAATTTCAGGGTAATGGACACATTAACAATATTGTCTTCTAATCCATAAACACAGTATATTTCTATCTTCTTTAATTTTTTTAATGAAGTTTTGCAGCTTTCCATCCATGTGTCTTGCACATATTTTGTTACATTTGCTCCTAAGTATTTTTTCATGCTATTATAATAACATCGTTTTAAAATTTTATTTTCCAATTATTCAATGCTAGTACATAGAAATGCATATTTTTGTACATTGGCTTTTTAGCCTGTGACATTGCAAAATTTCCTTACTCTAGTAGACATTTTGTAGAGTTCCCACGATCTTTCACATAGACTATCATGTCATTTGTGAATAGAGACAATTTGACTTCTTATATTTTCAATATTTATGCTTTTTGCTTACCTCTTTGCACTGGCCAGGACTTTCAGTAAAACATGGAGTAGAAGTGAGGAGAGGGGGCGTCCTTGCCTGGTTACAAATATTAGGGGGGAAGCATTCTGTTTTTTACCATTAAATGTGATGCTACCTGTAGGCTTTGCATAGATGCCCTTTATTAGGTTGAGAAAGTTTCCTTTTTTACTCTTTGGTTTCTGAGAGGTTGCTTCATTTGAAACTGTGAATAGGTGTTGAAACTTGTCAAATGCTTTTTTCTGTATCTATTAAGATGATCACATTTTTCTCCATTCTGTTAATGTAATGAGTTACATTGGTTGATTTTTAAAACAACTTTAAGTTATAAATAACTGCATACTTACATAAAATTCACCTCTTTCAATTACACAACTCAATGATTTTTAGTAACTTTACTGACTGGTGCAACCATCACCATAAATTAGTTTTAGAACATCTGTATTCTCCCTGTAAGATCCCTCATGCCCATTTCAGTTAACTCCTGTCCCACGCTGGGCAACCACTAATCTACTTTACATACGCATTAGCCTTTTCTAGACCTTTCATATATAAGTGGAGTCACACAATATGTATCTGGCTTCTTTCACTTAGCATACTACTTTTGAGTTCTACTCGTGATGTAGCATGTGTCAAAAGTTTGTTCCTTTTTCATTGCTGAATAGTATTCCATTGTATGGACGTACACATTTTGTCTATGTCCAGTTGATGGACAATTAGGTTGTTTTCGGTTTTTGGTTTTTATGATTAACGCTGCCATGAACATTTATGTGTAAATTTTTGTGTTAACATACTAATTTCTCTTGGATAGATACTTAGGAGTGGAATTGCTAGGCAGTATGGTAGTTCTATGTTTAACTGTTTGAGAAACTGCCAAATTGTTTCTCAAAGTGGCTACACTGAAGGATTTTTTTGAATATTAAATCAAACTCGATTTCCTGGGATAAACCCCATCTCCACTTGGTCATGGTTACACACTCTTGATTTGATCTGTTAATATTTTTTGAGGATTTTTGCATCTATGTTCATGAAGGATATTGATCTGTGCTTTTCTTGTCTTTGCTTGTTTTGGACTCAGGGTAATGCTAGCCTCATAGAACAAGTGAAGAAATGTTCCCTCTTCATCTATTTTCTGAAAGCGTTTGCGCAATATTGGTATTATTTCTTTTTAAAGTATTTAACAGAATTCACCATGATGCCTCCTGGACATGGAAATTTCTTTGTGAGAAGGTTTTTATAACTAATTCAATGTATTTAAAAGATACAGGGCTCTTTAGATTATCTATTTCTTCATGAATCAGTTCTGGTAAGCTGAGTGTTTTGAGTCATTAAGTTTATTGGCAATAAATTTTTCACAACATACATTAAATTTTCTTTAAATCTCTGTGGGATCTGGCTGGGCTGGACCTCTACTATCCCTAAACCCAACTCAATTTCGGGTATCTCTACTCTGCTGTCAACCCCTAGCAGCCACAACCTGGAAATGATGGGCCATCTCAGCCTGCACACACCCAGCCTGATACTCATCAAAGGCCTTTTGAGGACCCCAAACAGACTTAGGTGCATGCCTCCTGCATGACGCTCTGCCTCACAGACTCCAGCTACTTCAGCTTCTCTGAAGGCTGGCTTTTGCCTCCCCAGAGCAGAGGGACTACGTGGCCTGCTTAGACTCCAGCTTGCTGAGTCACAGTTGGGAAATCGTCCTCACGGAAGGGCTGGTGTTCTAAGGGGCTCATCCTCTAAGTTCCTCTTCTTTCAGGCTGGCACGCTCGTCCTGCTGGACGTCCAGTGCTGAGAAACAGTCGCTTTGTGCATTTTGTTCAGTTTTGTGGTTGTTTATGGCGGGAAGATTAGTCGGGTAAAGTTACTCCATTGTGACCAGAAAGAAAAATCCATTTTTAAACTTCCATCTTTTTATCATAAATATTTAAAAATGTTTTCATGCAGTCATCATAATTGTTTTAATGAATCTATAGTCTTCCGCCCATTTGAGGTGCTGTGTTTTATTAAACTGTTCTTCCCGTAACGCCCACTCGGACTATTTTCAGGAATTAGCCATCATAGATGACAAAGAGCGTGTTTGTGCCTTGTGGCCCCTTGCTTTTGTTTGGTTATGTTGATGGAATAAATTTCTCAGTATGAAATTATTGAGTCAAGAGTTACAAACAGCTTCGTGGCTTTCTGTGTGTATTAGCACATTGCTTTGGGGTACACTTTTATCAACATCACCAATTAATCAACATCGAGTTGTTTTAATTTTTTCAAGTTTGGTCCATTTTATACTGATTTCTAAATAAAATAAACATTTTTTCCCCTAACTTTCCTATGTTTCTTGAAAATATGCTTGGCTGGGTGCAGCAGACACTAAGATTTCATTTTTTTCCTTTTCACATGCAACTTGTTTAATTTCTGCCTGGTTTTGTTATATCCTCTCTTCGCAAATGCAATGCTTTCCTTTAACTCTTTGAGCATCCTAAACATATTTATTTTATAGTTGTCTCACATGTAGTGTTTCATAACGCTTTTTCCATCTAGAATGAAAGTTCTTCGTTCAATGTGTTGACACTCTTGCATAGCATCAATTTTTTTTCATGTATTCCTGATATTTGGTTCACAAACAGAGTACATTTGGGGTTTTTTGGTTTGCATCTATTTTTGTTCCTCACTCTTCCTGTCTATGTGCATTTTTTCTGTGGCTTCTATCTGGCTCTATGGACTGTCAGTATAGAGTCTTGGCCCGTAACTGGGTTTTGGAGCTCTGGCTTCTCGTTAACATCAAGGACAACACAATCCTGTTACAGAGATGGTGGAGTGGGAGGGTCTTGGGCCAGCCACTGAGCCTTTTTCCTCCCTACCACCCAACTCCTTACCCCAAGGGTTCTGACAAAGCTACAGTCACAGGCAATGGGCCATTTTTTCCCGGCCCATCCTGTGAATTGAGCCCTCTCCATGAACCTCTCTCATCCCCCAACCCCTGGCCCCGTGCCCTGGCTTTAACTATGGGTCTAGCCCCAACCCTCCTCCCCATTACATTGAATTCCACTCAAAGCTTTGCATTCCTGTTCTCTTCCCAGTTCACAAGGATGCATGCCTTGCTTTTGAGTCACATTACGTCTCCTCTGGGTATCTCTTTCTTATACTGTCTTCTCTCATCGCTACCCATTTGGGAGTGGTGTTCAAGCATGAACAACCCTTTCTCTACCAGGGCCCTGGTACCTAACCAGACACAGACAGAACCTCACTTTTTCCCTGGCTTTGTATGCTACATCTCCACCCTAACTTGGGCCCAAATCCAGACCTTTGTCCCCCGGGTCAGTTAGCACACAAAACAGTGTTTGTTTCCACAACCTGGCAAAAGGCTAAAGGAAGCTCTGCTGCCATTTTGTTCTGATGTGGAATAATGTGAGTCAGTTGAAATCAACAAATGTTTACTGTGGTCAGCTATGTTTGGTTGGCGGGATTGAGGATTAAAATACAACAAAAGATTCTTAAAGCCTGTGAACAACTCCTAATAAGGAAAGGCAACAGTTACATAGTTAATCTCCCCCAAATGGCACTTTGTTTGAAAATCTTTGGTGGCTTCCAGAAAATTGCTTCTTAGCACTTCACAATTCCACTGGCATTTACACGTGCAGGACTTCTTTCTCTTTGCTCTCGAATCCAGCCACGCCTATATCCTCCCACCATACTTAATTCCTGCCTCTGCACCTTTGCTCAAACCTGCGAGATTTCTGCTTGTAGCTGTAATGCAGGCTGGTGGATATTCTGGTCTGTGGCTTAGGGCAGCAGTGCAGGCTGGGGATGTGGATTTGGGATCCAAAGCATAGAGATGTGTATTAGTTTGCGAAGTCTGCCATAACAAAGTACCATGGACTGGCTGGGTTAGACAACAGAAATGTATTTTCTCACAGGTCTGGAGCCTGGAAGTCTAAGGTCAGGACGTTGCCAGGGTTGGTTTCCTCTGAGGCCTCTCCCCTTGACTTGCAGATGGCCTCTCCCTTGTTGCTTCTTCACACGGTCCTGTCTCTGTCCTCAAATCCCTGATATCTCTCCAGGTCCTAATCTTCTCCTCTTATAAGGACATCAGTCAGATTGGATTGGAGCCCACCCTAATGACGTCATTTTAGCCTAATCACCTCTTTAAGGGCCTTATCTCCAAATACAGTCTCACTCTGAGGTCCTGGAGGTTAGGGCTTCCACACGAATTTTGGGGGGACACAATTCTGTCCATGACAATATGGTAGCTGAGATCACTGAGGGAGAGGGTGAGTCAGGGTGCAAACCCGGCAGCCTAGAGATCCATGAACAGAGTGGGCTGTAGTCACCCACTAGCATCTCAAGCTGTATTTTTTCAACACAGATATACTTTATTTGACTATTATTCTCATTTTTTTAAAAAGTGATTTTCACAAAGAAAGGTTCTCTTTGCTAATTTTCTTGAAACCAGCTTCCCTTTCAGGATATCTTTTGGTTTCCAACTTTTGATGGAGGCCTTAGCGCAGAGAACCACTTCTCTATCATAAGAAAAACAACCAAGCAAATGCCTGGTAGATGCCCCTGATGCTCAGGCTCAGCTTTGGGGGTGCAGGGGGGCGTGGCAGGGGCGCGGGGAACCAGGAGTGCGCGCTGGTCAGATCCCATAGACTGCCACCCTGTGGTGGGGCTGACCCAATGCTGCTGTAGTCCTGATTTTTCAAAGGAAGCTGAAAATAGGCATTTTTTAATGTACAATACCCACCTTTTTAAAATATTGGCTCAATTGCTTAAAAAACACTGTGAAGATCACACAAAACACATCTTCAGGCTATTTGGAAGGTGAGCCACCAATTTCTAACCTTAAAGTGAGACGAGAACAGACGCTAGGACAGAGCTTAGAAGAATCACGTCTATTAAAAGTCAGAAGGAATTTTACAACTAAGAACCACGACTGGATGCCGACACCATCCGATGAAAGGTTAATCAGGGACTTTACCTGGAGGAGCCTTACCCCACTCACTCCGCGACAAGGGACATTGTGTGTCTGCTGGTGTGTGATGCAAAAGGAAGTACCAGTCCCACCTATGAACTCTTTGCCAAAATTACTCAACCTGAATCTAATAGAGCCTCTAGATGGGATTTCCTGCTTACAGGAAATTCAAAGGTTAGAGAAACCCGTTAAAGGACATTACAAGGTTGTAGGAAATTCTACTGGACGAGTGGCCTGATTTTTTCATGGGGGACAAAAGGAAAGAGGGACTGTTACAGATTAAAAGAGATTTAAGAGCCGTATCAACCAAATGCAATGCGTGGACCATCTTTTGGATCCTGATTAGAACAAAAGTGAAACAGTTGGAGAAAGTTGGACCTTGGCTTTGTATTGACGGGCATTAAGGACTTTTAATTTGATTACACGTGATAATGATTTTGTGGTTATTTATTTTTAAGGCTTTATCTGTTGGAGATACAAACTGAAGTGTTCATGGGTGAAATGACAGATGTGGAATTTGCTTTAAAACACTCTGGGAAAAGAAGAGGAGAAGAGGCAGGGCGGATGAACCAGGATGAGCAAAATGTTGGTAATTATTGAAGCTGGTGATAAACATATGGGGGTCATTATATGATTCTCTCTACTTTTATGTATATTTTTAAAATCTATGATAAATAGAATCTCAGTATAAAGCCCAGGTCAGTGGGCAGCCCGTGCAGACAGGTAGGAGGACCAGGGGCAGCATGCCCACCCGCCTGGCTCCCATCTCTGTCAACTGGTCAACACTGTGCTCTGACACTAGGCCTTGACTCGCAATGATAAGCTGCCTTATTCTAGCTTTTCAGTCTTTCTTTAGGCAAACATTAAGTAAGCACCTATTATGTGGTAGGGCTGGGCAAGAGCTGTGTCAAGAACAGATGTCATTTTAGGATGCTGCACCCAGTTCCAATGTGTGTAGATTTTCCCCACACCACCAAGCAATTCTCTGACACCAGCTGGGTGTCCTACAGTTCGATTCAATTCTGACACTACCTACCTGGAGACAGCATCAGACCCCACAGGTTAAGGGCTCAGTCCTACAAAACGGCGCCCTCTCCCCCAACTTCAGACACAAGTCGCAAGTCCAGGTTTTCACCTGTGCTTGCGGCAACTGGCTATGGATCAGAGGTTCCAACTGCTCCTTGGGTTTGATTGATCTGTTAGAGCAGCTGGCAGAACCCAGAGAGACATTTTACCTACTAGAGTACTGGTTTATTATAAAAGGATGTAACTCAGGAACACCCAGATGGAAGAGATGCATGGAGCAAAGTATAGGGAGAGGGGTGAGGGGCTCCCATGCTCTGAGCGGCCTCTCTCCCAGAACCTCCACCTGCTCACCACCCCAGAAGCTCTCTGAACCCTGTCCTTTTGGGTTTTTATGGAGGTTTCCTCACATAGTCATGATTAATGAGATTATTGGCCGCTGAGGATTGATTCCACCTCCAGCCCCTCTCCCCTTTCCCCTCCCCGGAGGTCAGGGGGTTGGGACTCAAAGTTCCAGCCCTCCAATCACAGGGTTAGTTCTCCTGGAAACCAGGCCCCATCCTTAGGTGCTGGTCCAAAAGTCACCTTATTAACATAACAAAAGACACTTTTTATCACTCTCCTCACTTAGGAAATTCCAAGGGTTTTAGGAGCTCTGCTGCAGAAATGAGAAGACTAAACATATATTTCTTATAAGTCTCAATATTATATATTTTCACAAAGAACTGTTCTCTTCCCTAATTTTCTTGAAACAAGGTTCCCCTGTTTCCCATAGTTCCTGGGCTCACAGCCTCCTCGCTGGGCCCTTCCAACTAGGAGAGAACCTCCTGGAGGCAGGAGCCCCGTCTTGTTCTGGGGAACACTGTGTTGTTTTATAACAACATCGCTACTTCCGAGAGCTTGCTGTGTGCCAGGCCTGGTGTTAAATACTTGTCTACGTTATTTAAAATTGTGATCTTTTATTTGTCATGGATTTTTTTTGCATAAATTTGGATTTTTAAAAACACTGCATTAAAATAGTATTTATTAGCTTTCTTCTTTTTTTTTTATGCACCCCTTAAATTTTGTGCTGAGGTTAGTGCCTTACTCCCCTCACCTGATGCTGGCCCACAGGTAGGTCTCACTAAATGCCCGAAACGGTGTGGATATCTGTTATTGTACTGGTGAATGTTCTGAAACTTTCCTTAGCACCTTGCAAACCTCATGACAGAAAGCAGGACAAAGGGGATTAACATCCTCTGGCTAAAGAACACTGGGTGGCATTTGAGGCCTGCATTTTCACCAAAGCCCTATTCTCATTGTCTTCCTTAAATTGCAAATCAATGGCCAGGAAGATGCGGAAGCAGCAGGGCAGGAGTTTCGCTTTCTCAAAGTCAAGGCCTTTCTACCGCCCGGAATGGGCGTCTTCATTACTGACCTTCCTTACTGAAACAGTCGGCCCCTGTTTGTTCTCACAGGCCCAGGATTCCTCTGGGCTCCTGTTCTCTGGAGCTCTCCTCCCCTCGTCTCTATTCCAGGAACTCTCTCTCCTCTCCCCTTCCTGTGTCAAGACATCGACACCCCAAATTTTGGCTGGCAATTTCTCTGTGAGCAGCAGGAGGCGTCACACACACGCTCAGACTGTGGTCGCCTCCAGCTTGTGTCTTCAGCTCGTATTGGCCACCTGCCCTCCCGGGGCTTCATGGCAGATTCCTAGTCATGCCATCCCCAGGAACCACCTGCAAACTCTGCATTGACTGGCATCTCTCCCCTTTCTTTTCTTTTCTTTTTTAAAATTTGAACAAAGAATCATTCATGGGACTTCACAATTGTCATTGCCAACCACCTATTTCTCACATATGTACTGAGGCTATGCGTCTACCATTTAACTGGTGGCAGAGGGAAACCCACGTCTGTATGATTCAAGCCAGAAACCACTTCAGTGGTTTATTTAGTTAGTTATTTAATTTTTTTTGTGTGTGTGAAGAAGATTGGCCCTGAGATAACATCTGTGCCAATCTTCCTCTAATTTATGTGGGATGCTGCCACAGCATGGCTTGATGCACAGTGCATAGGTCTATGCCCAGGATCCGAACCTATGAACCCCGGGCTGCTGGAGCAGAGTGTGTGAACTTAACCACTATGCCACTGGGCTGGCCCCCTCGGTAGTTTAAAACAGAGGCTGTCATGGAGAAAAATTTGTCATCCCAAAATATGCCTCTTCGGCATAAGGATTATTTTAGGCTAGTTACTTTTAAGAAACAGCAGAATGGGAGAAGCTCTAAAAATCAAGTAGAAGTCACGCTTTGTGAAAGATATTTACATTTGTAAGGGAAATCTCCATTCTTAAGGTTGTCTTCCTCCTGGTACAGGAGATAAGGGGAGGACCTTATCTCTAGAAACTCTTATCAACGCAGAAGGCAAAGACTTAAATCTGCATGGTGACCTTTCCCTTGTTTTCTGTGCTTTTCTTGGTGATCTCCCATAACTGACTCGCCCCATGTCTTTAGCTGAAGATGGTATTGAAGGTGGTGGCTTTGGCCATTTTGGCAAGTAGCTCAGTTTTCCTGGGTCTCTCCCATGTATACAGGAGGTATGCATGTCATTAAACTTTTGCTTGATTTTCTCCTGTTAATCTGTCTCACGTCAATTGGATTACTAGACCAGCTGGAGGAACTTAGAAGGGTAGAGGAGAAATTTTTCCTCCCTGACAAGGCCAAGTCAGGTTTATTTATCCAAAAGCTGTATAGACAAGAAGGAGATAACTATGTAGCATGTTCTGGCTTCCAACATGAAAGAGAGTGACTTTCTCCCCAAACTGATGAAGAAGGAGCAGAATATCCCACCTCAAAATATGTCATTTGGTATATTGCTTATTTTGACTTAAAGTTACTTGAGAAACAGCCTGTGCAAGAAGGGCAGTCTAATCCTCCTTTGTCTCCCTGAAACAGGAGGTAAATCTCCATGTGACAGGTAATCCCCCTGTCCCAGGAGGGTCTAAGCATCGTCATCACCAGGGACAGAGACAGGGAATTTAGGGCCAAGAAGGCTGTGGGAACAAACCCTGTTACTTCATCACCAATTTACTACCCCAAGCCCAAACCTTTGTCTTGTCAATTCTTCATAAATTTATTTATTTATTTATTTTGTCTGAAAGATACAAAATCTCCTCCTTTGACCCTTTCTTTGAACCCCTACTTTTATGGGACTCCCATGTGTACAAAATTAAATTTGTTTTTCTCCTGTTAATCTGTCCTAGGTCAACGTAATTACAGTCATGTGGTGCCTAACAACAGGGATATGCTCAGAGAAATGCGTTGTTAGGCAATTTCATCATTGTGTGAACATCATAGCGTGTACTTACACAAACCTAGATGGGATAGCCTCCTACACACCTAGGGCATATGGTACTAGTCTTATGGGACTGCTGTCATATATGTGGTCTGTTGTTGACTGAAACATCACTGTGTGGTGCATGACTATATTAGATGAGCCAAAGAACTTAGAAGACAAGAAGGAAAAAATTTTCCATGCCTACATTGACATCCTTGACAGGGAGTTACGTCTCTAAGACATTCTTGAATTAATAATGGCGATGGTTCTCCTGAGAGAAAAGCAGTTGTTTTCTTAAAAGGGCCTCTAACAGGCTTCTTGGGCACCCACATAAAGAGTCAATGCCCCCAAAGGCAGGGATGTGCCTGAAGGTTCTTGGTACCATAGTCTCTACTCTGTGTGAAATGAAGAGGAAACAAGAAGTAAGACTTGTGCATTAGTTAAGCTCTTGATACCATGCCCAGCACATGGGAGGCACTCAATACATCTTGTCAAATGAATGGCTGAATCGGCATTTAGGTATCACCTAGGTGGTCCTATTTTCAGAGATTTTGTGGAGGGTCCCCTCCCACTACCCAAATTTTCCGTTACCTTTACTGGGAAGCCTGGAATTCCTCCATGATTGCTTGTAGCTTAAAACATTGCTCCTTTTCTTATGTTGTTAACACTTAGTGGGAAGGAAGTTTCTGGAGGATTTGGAAGACAGGAGTAATTTTTCCATGCTTGTCGTGTTTCTCGTTGTCTGCCCTTGGAACGATGGAGTCCTTCAGGGGCGGGGACGGGGGTTTCACGTCTGTGTCCTCCGGGTCTTGCACAGAATATGCCACCCCAGAACAAGCCTCTTTGGCATACGGATTATTTTGAGAAACAGTAGACACAGGAGAAGCCCTAAAACAGAGTGGAAGTCATCCTTTTATGAGGGACATTTGGATTTATGAAGGAAATCTCCATCATAAGGGTGTTTCCCTCTCTGTACCAGAAAGGGAAGGTTGGCTCTAAATCACAAGAAACTCATCAATGGAGAAGGCACTGACTTGAGTCTGAGTAATAACCTTACCCTTGTTTACTATGCTTTTCCTGGAAATCTCCCATAACTGCCCCATCCCCAAACACACACCCTCCTTTCTTTGTCTTGAGCTGAAGATGGTATTTAAGCTGGTGGCTTAGGTCACCTTGGGGAGTTACTCGTTTTCCCATGGGTATCTCCCACGTATATGTGGAGTATACATGCTCACAGACTTCTGTTTGTTTTCCTCTTGTTAATGTCTCTTTACTCTAGCAGATCTCAGCCAAGAGCTCAGAAGTGTAGAAAGAAAATTATTTTTCCTCCTCTACAAGCTGTGATCAGCACATCGTAGGCACTCAAGAAAAACGTTTTTTGAACAAGTGACTGAGAAGGGCACTCTTGTCTTTTTGGTGGTTCAGTGGTCAGCGCAGGGCTTGGCTCACAATAAAGATTTATTCAGTAGAAGGCCAAACAAATGTTTTTTCAGAAACACTGGAAAGTGAGAAGCATTTTGACCTGGAAAAGTACAGATTCAGGCTGGATAAAGAGGCTTGCAAATATATTCCAATCAGACTCACTGTTGATGAACCTGCTTCCAAAACGTTAATTTCCCCTCTTTGCCTCGTGCCTCCCGGAGGAGATGAAGAAGTTTCCCAGGTAATCCCTGGAGGAATCCCGAAGCTGGCCCTCAGGCCGTTGGGAGAGAAGCACGGAGCTGGGAAGTGCTTGGCCCTGGGGCCGCTGGAGGCTCTGGGACTTTCGGCCTCTTCTCTGACCTTCTGCCTCCCACCAGGGAAAAGGACACCAGGCTGTGTTGAGTATTTACTCCATAAAGATTATTAACTACGGTATTAAACAATGCACACGACAATCCTAGAGCATAGGTGTTACCCCCCCTTTACAGATGGGAACTAACCCGCAGAGGGTTAAATAACCGGCCCCGGTCCACGTGTGTGGGAGGCTAAGCTGCAGAATCAAAGCCGAACAGGTTCCCAAAGCCGGTGCCCTTCTCCGCCATGCTGCCTCCTGCAAGGCGTGATGCCAGCACATAATATGCAGGATTCATGGAGGGCTCCCACGTGTACCTGATGGACACCAGGTGGGGCTTGGCAGTCCTCTTATTTTATAGATGAGGGAAGAGGCCCAAGGCCACCCAGCTGGAGCTCAGGACCCAGGATGGGAACCCAGGGTCCAAGCCCTTAAGCCCCACTGGCTTCCTCTCACGCTGTTCTCTCTGTGGCCACCATATTCTTGGCACAGACCACCACAGGGTGCCCAGCAGATCTCCCTGCCCTGGGCCTTGTCTGCCTTCAATTTACATTCCCCCTTCCCCACTGCTGCCTGAACTGCTTTCTGAATCCCAGAGCCGAGCCTGCCAGCGCCCAGGCCAGGCCCCCAGCAGCACCAGCAGGAGCCCCTTCTGGGAGACGCATTGTTTCTCAAGAGCAGACACAACCAAGATGGCCATTCATCTTGGAAACACTTTGCACAATTATCTACTTTGTAAATAAAACTCTATCTCTATTTAAAAATGTATTAAGCACCTACTGTGTGCCAAGCCCTGTGGGAAGTGTTGGTGGGTGCAGTGGAGCACCCTGGGAGAGTCATTGACCTCACAGGTGTTGACCAGCCTGCAGAGGAGGGCCTGGCATTCGTCCTTGACTCCCCATATGCACAGACACAGGAGCAGGGGCGTTAGTGTATCAGCTTGGTTAATCGACCCATTTTAGAGTTGAGGAATGGAGGCTCAGAAAGGCTTAGTGACTTACCTAAACGATACATGATGGGGCCTGAATTCAAACCCAGGTCTGTCTGCTTTTTCTCTTGGCAAACACCAGGAAGGGACACGATGAGGATGGGAATGGGGGGTGGGCTGGATGGGTGCTGTGTCTTCATAAGGCGGAGACAGTGACCTCTCGAGGGTCTCCTCATATAATGTCACTAATCCTATCGGATGAGGGCTCCATCTTTAGGACCCCGTTGAACCTTAATTACACCCTTACTCCAAATACAGCCCCACTGGGGGTTAGGGCTTCACCATAGGCATATCAGAGCAACATCATTCAGTCCATAGCAGGAGAGAATCAGGAATGGTGGCTTTCTAGGCATCTGTAGAGGAGAGTTTGTGGGTTGGGTAAAGGCTTCTTGGAGTTCATCAGAGAGATTCTTTTCTCTGATCCCTACCTCCCAGTGTGCCTCAGCTTCTTCCTCTATAAAGTGAGATTATACAGCTTTCTCGTATGAGAAGATAATGAGACAATAGATCTAAAATGCTCAGCACAGGTCAGGTACACAGAGGCTGTTCCTATTACTAGCTAGGTAGGGTGACGTCTGCTTCCCACAACTTGAACCCGGGCAGGTCTCAGGACTTGCTTTGACCAACGGAATGCAGCAAAATGGACGCTGTGTGAACATCAGAGCCCACGCTTCGAGAGGTGTTACAACTCTCACTATTGATTCCGTTGGACTCTGACACCCTCCTGTGAATAAGCCCAAGCTAGCCTGTTGGAGGATGAGAGACCAAGGTGTCACCTTACAGGTGCAAATTAGACTATTCTAGAGTATCAGGTTGCAAGCTGACCACAGACTCGTGGGTGAACCCAGCAAACATCAGCCTGGCTGGCCCAGACCAGAAAAATCACCCAGCTGACCCACAGATTGGTGAGCTAAACAAAGTGGTTGTGGTTTTTATGCTGCTATGTTTTGGGGTGATTTCTTTTTTTCATGCAAAACAGGCTAAGTGATAGAGCGACTCTCTGTCCATCTTAGTGATGTAGGGGAGAGTATTCTGTAAAATGACTTTATGGCTTTTGTCTTCATCGTCAAACTAGGTAATGACATCTGAGCTGGCATTGAAGTATACAGCCTGAGAATCGTCCTATGACTTGGTTTTCTTTTTTTTCCTTCAAATGTTTGATTATACCAGTAAAAATTATGCACATAACCCATGCATAATTCTGTGTGTAGCAACTGGCACATCTGAGTCGATCCTTGAGGCCTCGGACTGCGTCCTTTCTCCTCGTCTTCTTCCCACAGGCAGCTGTGGTCACATCCTTTCTCTGTGCATTTACGTTCGCATCCGTGGACCCGTGGCGAGCGGGGGGCGGGGTTTTCTGTCTTCTAATGATGTCATAGCACACTTAGGTTTGTACTGCTTGCTCTGCCTCCCAATGATTGCATCTTGGAGAATTGTCCCTTCAGTGCAGCTAAACTTCCTTTCTCCTTCCAAACTGCTGCTTCATATTCCAAGAATCGATAGACATCCTTGCTAGTTTACGGATATTTCAAACAATGCTGTAATGAAAATCTCTGTATGTATTTTCTGTGCATAAGTGTAGAGGTTTCTCTGGAGCAGACACCTTGAGGTGTAATTTCCGGGGGATGGGCTGCGTGCATATTTGCAAGTTTCATAGCTCTTTCAAATCTGCCCTCAAAGGAGACTGTTTAGACTCACATCTCATTGCCTCGTACCCTTTCCAGTATATATTATCCCTGTTCTTTGATTTTACCCTTTTGGCTTCATCTCCCAGGCACCGGAGGGAGCCTTGGGGAGTGATGGGGGTGATGGCCTGCTATCTCCTTGCTGTGCTTGGTGACAGGAGTGGAACAAGCACAGTCTTGCTTTTCTCTTCATCATACCTTTGGCTATGTGAGCTTGTTTGTTTGTTTATTGTCCATCTCCCCGTCTAGGGCTTGGCACACAGCACGTGCTTCGTTGTGGAGGGGACTCTGAATGAAGAGCGGACACGACATCGCCATCCCGGCCTGAACTGCCCCTGCCCAGGCACAGCTGCCTCCCACGTGTGCACAGCCCAGCCACAAGGCGAGCCCCCCCGCCCTGCTGAGAGCTACTGAGAGGCTCCCCTGCACACGGCCCTGGCATCTCATGGGAGAACGGGAAGTGGGACGTTGAAGCCCACGTCATCGCCATGGACATGAAGAGTAATGTGCTTGTAGAGATTGGGGGAGCAGAAGCATGAGTTTGGGCGCTTGGGTGACGGGTGTCCAGGAGGGTGGGGCGCTCACCTTCAGAGGATCCAAGCTCGCGGGCTCTGGCCTTTCCGACTACTCTCCAGAGGCTTGTCCAGGTCGGGTCTGGAGACTTCCCAGCAGCTCTGGCTCAGGTGCATGCATAGAGGGTGCCTAGCACTAAGTCCCAGTATAGACAGTTTTGAGGACGGGTTTGTGTCTAAGCGACCTGAAAAGCAGGCAGCCTGTGTCCCCCAAACTCACGGGGAGCACTACCTCTTCTGCTGTGCTCTTCCGCCGTGAGACCCACACACCCAACCAGGCCAGCGTCTCCAGACCAGCTGAACGCCACACAGCCTGTCTTCTGCTTGGAGTGTTTTTGTGACATTGGTCACCTGGAGGCTGTGAATCTGAAGGACACAGACACCTTGGGGGTCTTCCCTCCTTCCCTTCCTTCTCCCTCCCTCTCCCCTTCCTCCTTTCCTCTCCTCCATTCTTCAAAAGAAATTTATCAAATGCCAACTAGATGTCAGCCACTGTGGTGAGTACTGAGGATTCAAGTGAATAAAGCAGAAATCTAGTGAGGGAGACAAACAAATATATATACTTAGAAGGTAGGTTAAGGCCTATGACAGCGGGACACAGGAGCAGGGACACCAACAATGTTGGCTTTGTCACAGACGAGGTTGTCAGGGCCCCTGAACAGAGCTGGTTGTGATGAACCAGAAGACAGAAGACTCTGGGCAGAGGGTCAGTGTGGGGCGGGCCCGAGGCTGGGCAGAACCCACTGCATCCACAGGACCCAAGGAAAACAAGGATGTCCTGGGGGAGAGAGGGACCTGCGTGCTGCAGGAGCCACAGTGGGGTGGGCCGTCTTGGTGTGGAGGGCTGAGTTGGGAGGCCAACTCTCCTGATTTGCCCAGGATCTGGGAGCTTCCCTGGACCTGAAGCTTCCAGTGCTTAAACTAGGAAAGTCCCTGGCAAATCAGGACAAGTTGGTCACCCTGGGGCGGGGGTAATCAGGCAAAGCTGCCCAGAGAACAGAAGATGGACGCTGGGCCTGGAAGGGAGGTGGTGGGGCTGAACCAGCAGAGGGAAAGTGTGTATGGGGTGACTGTGTTCCTACATGGGTTTTTTGTAGGGAATGACACAGCTTGCTGGCACCGATGACCAATCTGAAAACAACTTTTGCTTTTTGCTGGCTTGCTGCACTTGAGACCCATTGCGGAAGGCGCAGTGGGTAAATGATGACTTCACTGCCATCCTGGCCCGCCTCCCACGGTTTGGCGCCTCTGGAGAGGGCCTGGGGATGTCATTACTGTAATCTCTGCCATCTGGCTGTCTTTGGCCTCCTGCCCTTCCTCACATGGTCAGAGGTCACCCCTCGTCTCCCCAGGAGCTTCCTGGAATGGCAGCCCTCCCCGGGGCCAGAAGGAGCGGCAGGGAGGGGAGGAAGCCTCATGGTCCATTCTAGTGGCAGCCACTCCCGTGACTGAGCTCCACACGGTACTCGAGACTGGATGTTTGAAGTTCTGTCTCGGTGCATCCGTAAAACCACTGAGACAGATTTGTGTGTCTCCTATTGCTACGATGACAGATGACCACAAATTTAGTGGCTGAAAACAGCACAAATTGATGATCTTACAGTTCTGGAACCAGAAGTCCAAAATCAGCCTTAGGGAGCTAAAGTCAAGGTGTCTGCAGGGCTGGTTCCTTCTGGAAGCTCTGGAGGAGTGTCTTTTTCCTTGTCATTTTCAGCTCCTGGAGGCACCCTGCATTCCTTGGCCCGTGGCCCCTTCCTCATATCACTGCCACCTCTTGCTGCCATCTTCACATCTCTTACTTCTTGCGCGGACCCTCTGTTTCTCTGTCAAGGACTCCTGTGGTTATACTCAGCCATCTGGATAATCCAGGATCATCTCCCCATCTCAAGATCTTTAACTTAATTATGGCTGCCAAGTCCCTTTTGCCACATAAGGGGGCACATGCACAGGTCTGATGGGTTAGGACGTGTACTTCTTTGGAGGGTCTTTTTCAGCCTATCACAGCGCTACTCGTGTTGCCATTCTACAGATGAGGAAACTGAAGCTGGGGGAATTTGAGTCTCTTGCCTCAGGTCCGGGACAGGACTGGAATCGAAACCCAGGCTGCCTCCAGGGCCACCACACTGGCTCGTACGGGTCACAGTTCCCTTTATGAGAATTAGCAGCAGGCACCCTTTTCCCTGGGCAGGGGTAGCCCACGCTGGGCACACAGCCGGATGTCAGCCCCCAGATGCCCCCTAGGCTACATGCCCCTGTGTAGTGACAACCTGTGCAGCCATGTGTGGCCATCAACGTGCCTGCATATATGCTCCCTTTTAACCAAGCACTGATGGGTGGGCTCTGTGGGGTTAAATTGGAAGATGGGAGCAAATGGATATGGGGCCACCTTCCCATGCCAGCTGTGCGCAGAGCTGCCTCCTCCTAAGCTTCCCCCCAAGGGGCTAAGAGGAGGGCCAGGAGGAGAGGCATCCTGTCTGGTGAGCCAGGTGGGCCTCGCTGCTCTTCAGGAAGGCCTAAGTCTCAGTCTTATTTTCTAGGGCTGGGTTGGAAACTTTTTTTTTACAAAGGGCCAGATAATAAACATTTTTGACTTTGCCAGCCACGTGGTGTCTGCTGCAACCGCTCACATGCTATTGCAGGGCTCAGGCAGCTGTAGACAAGACGTGAATGAAAGGGCGGGCTGTGTCCCAACAAAACTTTATTTACAAAAACAGACGGTGGCCCCCGTTGGCCTCTGTGGGCATTTTCCTTTCCCTGGCCTTCCCTGGGACACTGACCAAAGAGACAGGTGCTCCCTGATCAACTTCAAGGCACAACAGGACTTGCCGCAACTCTTCCAACCAGGAGAGACTGGTTTTAACGGGAGGCTGAGCTGATCTGGTGAGCGGTGAGCCCTCAGGACAGTAACACGTGCCACAGTCTTCGAGTGTGTGCTGAGTGCAAGGCCAGCTGCCGACATCATCTCACTGAATCCGTAGGACATCCCTGTATCCTATTCCTGGGAAATGGAGTCACAAATAACCTCACTCCCCTGGCTGGCCCAACACCCACCACAAGAGGGAGATGCGTGGGGCTTTTAGGGAAGATGGTACATCTTTGCAGGGCTACAGCCAGTCGGACAGCAATGTGCAGGCTGCTGGGTCCACCCGCCCCTCATGTGCTGACCCAGGCTCGTCCTGCCTGCCGCACAGTATGCCGATCACCGAGACGCTGAGTTTCACAGCAGAGAAAGGATTTCTTCACAAGGCAGCCAAGCAAGGAGACAAGAGAACAAGTCTCAGATCCACCTCCTCAAAAATAAGGATGAGGGATGTTTATGGGAGAGGGGGCAGGGTGGTTTGAAGTGTGAGGACAGATGACCGAGGTGAGGAGAGGGAGGCAATCGATGTTCTGTGCAAATGCAGTCGAGCTTCCCGGCTCTTCACGGGACACACGTTCACAGAATGGTGGCGTTAGTGTGACCTGAAGGTAGAATTTTCACCTCGAGGTCAAAGGTCACCTATCATTCTTGCAGGCCCAGTTGATAGGTGGGTGGTCTCAACTGGTCTGGACTGGACGAGGGGTCCACCATCAGTTCCTGGAAAACAACTTAAGCATCCGTTACCATGGTGACCCAAGCATCAGAGACGTTATCTGTAAGAAGCCTAGTGGGAGTCTGATAACACATTGCTTATCTACGTGACTGTTAAGAATAATCGTGAACGGCTATCTGGGCACGGGGTTCATACCCCTCTCCAAACTGGTGTTTTTAAATCCGGAGCTGCAAACCCAGCACCTACAGGGGCCGGGCAAGCAAGGCGGGGTTGAAGGCAGCTGCTGCAGGACAATCTGGGCAGTCTGGAGTTAGCAGGGCGGCCCCTAACACGTGCCGGGCCAGGGCGATTGTACCAACAGAGGACCACACACAGTGTGTCCGAATGTGTCAAAGTCATGTAACAGCTAATGAATTATTGAGAAAAAATACGTTATTTTTCTGTTTTGACAACTACACCTTTACAACAACCTGGAAGGCTGGATTTGCCTATAAACTTCCTGGACTCGATCATGTTTAATTTTATGCATTGACTTGCTAGGCTATGGTGGCCCAGTCAAACGCCAGTCTTGATGCTGCTGTGAAGGTATTTTGTAGATGGGACTGACATTCAAGTCAGTGGACTTTGAGTAAAGCAGATTGTCCTCTACAACATGGGTGGGCCTCAACTAATCAGCTGAAGGCTATAAGAAAAAAAGACTAAGGTAGGCCCTTCCCAGAGTAGGAAGGAATCCTCTAGACTGGAGCCTAGAAACCCTGCCTGAGTTTCCAGCCTGCTGCCCCGTGGACTTTGAATTTAAGATCACAACATCAACTCTTACCTGAACTTCCAGCCTGCTGGCCTGCCCTGAAGATTTACCCAGGCCCCACAACAGCATGAACCAATTCCTTAAGATAAATCTTTCTTTTCCACCTATCTATAGCCTCTTGGTTCAGTTTCTCTGGAGAACCCTGACAAATACAGACTCTGTGGGGTTCTGGGCTGGAATGGGTTCCCCAGGGAGAGTAAGCTCTGGCCTGGGGCCTGCCCCCGTCTTCTGCCCCGAAGAGCCCGCATGTCTGAGCTCCATCAAATGCCCCTCTCCGTGTCTTGCAAACAGCTGTTATTGGTACTGCCCTGGGGCCTAAGGGCGCAGACACCCACGGCTGTCAGCAAGCAGAAGTACGAACCGCCTAGGCTCAGAGGAAGGCACAGAGTTCTGGGGTCCCGAGCACTGAAGTGCAGTCTGGAAGGGGGAACAAAGGATCCAGATGGACACGTCCTCCTGGCCTCTTGGCCTCCTTGCCCTACAGGAAGGGGCATGCAGAAGAGGACAGGGAGGGACCCTTTAAAGCGTGGGGCCCAGGGCAGGGAGCCCTTTCTCCCGGCCTGTCATGAACTGATAAGGGCACACTTCCTTTAGAGAGCGGCCAGCCCCAGCTCCCCCAGCGCCGTGGGCAGGCAGCCACTGTGTGTGGCCCTTCCCCTTGGGTCAGAAATCCAGATTTTCTATTGCTGTTGTGTTGGCAACTAATTAAAACGAAATTTACAAGATTGTGCAGGCTGAAGAGGTTACTAGATGAGCGAAAACGTTTGGTTTGTCGACCTGAGTCCGTGATTTATGGGGGTGATGACTTTGTGAAAATTCATGGAACAGTTGGCATGTGCTACGTGCGTTTTCCTATGTCAAGCTTCAATAAAGAACTTCATTCAGACAAACAGAGCCATGACCAGGCCTGTCAGAAGAGGTCTGCGGGCTGGGTTCGGCCAGCACCCACCAGTTTGGACCCAGCTTTAATGTCGACTTGACGTTTGTTTCGTGGGGCGGGGTCTGGGCACACACAAGGGCGTTTGATGGATTTCCCCCATGGTTTAGGGCTGCTCCCCGGGTGGGAACATCATCTACTGAAAGATGCCGTCCCAGACCTTCTGCCGGAGCTTCCGGCAGTCGGTGCTGGTCACACAGGTCCTACCCAGGAAACGGCGGAGATGGGCCTGGAACCCACCGTGCCTGGCGGGCCACCTTGGCCTGTTCACATTCCTGACATTATACTGCCCCCTGCTGGTCCTGGCTTGCTGTGTTTTTCCAGCTGACTTTGGGCCCTCCAGCCGTGCTGCCCTCTGGGGGCAAGTTTTGGGAATAAATTAAACACACAGGAGGGGTGGGCCTGGGTGTAGTGGTTAAGTTCGCCTGGTCCCCTCTGGTGTCCTGGGGTTCACGGGTTCAGATCCTGCGTGTGTACCTGCACAACACTCATTGAGCCATGCTATGGTGGCGTCCCACATATAAAATAGAGGAAGACTACCACAGATGTTGGCTCAGTGACAATCTTCCTCAAGCAAAACGAGGAGGATAGGCAACTGATGTTAGCTCAGGGCCAATCTTCCTCACCAAAAAAAAAAAAAAACCAAACAAAAAACACCTGGGTATGAGCAGAAGATGCTTTAAAAAATTAAACACAGTTTTCTGAGCAAGGCAGGATTTTGAATGGGTTTCCAGAGACTTGAAAAGTGAGAGTTAACACGGGTCAGCACAGGCACAGACATATACACTCCTTCCTGTAGGAGGGGACCGAAGGTTGGGGAGGCGGCAGAGGTAGTCGTGGCTCTTTCCAACGGCTCCTCTGAAGGCAGCCCCAACTCAACAGGACTCCCCTCCCCTCGCTCCTCCAGGCCAAGGGGTTCAAGAGCCTGGCTGTTACTACCGTGCATCCAAGTGGCCCACCAGCTATTCCACCTCTGACCTGGCTTCGCCTGATGCCCCCGCTGGAATTAACACGGGGTCCTCACATACTCACGTGCCCACAGCTGACCTGGGATCCATCACGCTGCATTTTCATTTCCATATTCACGAAATAGGCTCCTGGCCGCCTCTCCTCTCTCCCACTTGAAACAAAAAAACCCTAAGCACACGGGAAGTCTTAAATGCACATAAGGAAATCTGTCTAAGTGGCTTCGTAAAGAGTTTCTTTTCTTTTTCAAGTTAAAGGCAAGAAATCTTTACTAAGTAACTTTTAATATGAGAAAAAGAAAACTCATAATTCTCCTTATGGCAAATATTTCATATCAAGTGCTTCGGGCACCTTAAGTTAAAGGCCTTTTGTCATAAAAGATATGGTTTTAAACTTCACTCAAATTGAATTTATAATCCTCGTGACTTCCCTACACGAACATAACAAAAGAGTGTAGTAAAACTAACAAGTCCACAGCTATAGTGATAACTTCTCATTCCTGGTTTGTGGTTTTTAGAAATAATGCATGCACCTGACATATGTCGAGTCTGTGGCTAATTAATCGCAGGGAACGGTGCGACAGAATGCATGCTCACTGAACATTCGTTCGTATCTGCAAGACGCAGCTACGGACGAGCTTTCAATGCTGATGTTTGTGTTGAGCATCTGTTGGCTGGGAAGCAGTCACAACTGTGCTCAGACCCTATGGCAAGCGGGCCTGTAATTCCCACACCATCTTGATCCTTCTCAGGGCTATCAGGGATGGACAGATGACGGCTTCCATTCTGGGATCTCCACTATTGACTCACAAAGCAAGAAAAATGACGGACAAGGTTAAAGTGAGGGGGGGGACGAAACTCGAACTGGGGATGCTGATGGCAGTGTTCCGTGATGACTCTGGGCTGCAGGCAGCTCCCTGAGGCACCGACCCTGAACATGAAGCTGGGGGTCAGCCAGCGCCAGGCAGACCCAAAGCAGCACCCACCATGGTGTGACTGACGGGAGAGAGCATACTGAAGTCTAGCTTATGAAGACAGATTGCTGGTGGCAACCTTGGGCATCTAATCAATGAATGGAGGAGGGGGCAGCTTAGGTTGTGGGGTGTAGAAGAACTGAGTTTGAAGCCCCCTTGTCACTCACTGGCTGTGTGCCATTGGACAAGTCACCTAACCTCTCTGAGCTTCAGCTTCTCCATCTATAAAATGGAGATGAAAGAACCTAGTTCTCAGGACAGTGAGGGCGACTGCTCTAGATGTGCTCCCCAGAAACAGACCCGAGACAAGGTTCATGTGTGAGCGATTTATAAGGGAAGTGCTTCTGGGGATAGCAGGGGAAGTTAGGGGGGCAGGACAGGGACAGGCAGGGAGCAAAGCAAGGGCGGCCGTGTCTGGCAAAGTCTGGCAGAGGGCAGCGTCAGCCGAACGCTGCAGGGGGCTCTGGAATGTGAGCCACGGCCCACCGGGCAAAGCAGCACCAGTCACCGGCTAAGGCCCAGGGTGGGGAGGGGAGCGACCCTGCGTGTTTCTGGCTGCTCCTTCCACATGGGCAGAGCTGCCACTCCTGCGGCCTGCGGGCTGTTTGCAGGGGTCACAGTTGGAGGCAAAATATACGGTAGGTGGGGTGGAGCCAGTGAAAACCTGAAAGCCCTCGAGGGGATCTGGGCAGAGCACCGCAGGGGACCAAATTCTCAGATCAAATTAGAAAGCGTATGTCAGAGAAGTCCATACACTACACAGTGCTGGGCGTGTGTTGGTGACGTTTGCCTCCCCAAAGCAACGAAACTTACACGGGACGGTATAGGGGCTGCCCCCCGACTCGACTACTACAGAAAAAACTGAGGGAGCCCATCTGGTACGTTCTCATTCTTTGGGGGCAGGACCCAAAGGGATGCCAGTCACACAGGCCAATACCAGGGTCAGGTCCTAGGTGGTGGGACTCTGTGGGGCAATGCCTGGGGCCCTCAGAGACCAGGGGACAAGGCAACGATTCCGTGATTTGCTAGAACGGTTCGCAGAACTCAGGGGAACACTTGATGTACGTTTGCCAGTTGATTATAAAGGAAATCCTGAAGGCTACGGATGAACAGCCAGATGAAGGGGAGAGCAGGGCGGGGTCTGACAGGGTCCCGAGTTCAGAAGCTTGTGTCCCCATTGAGTTTGGGGGGCGCCGCCCTCCTGGTAGGTGGATGTGTGTGTTCACTAACCTGGAAGTTCTCCGGACCCTGTGGTTTAGGGACTTTTATGGAACCTTCATCACGCAGGCTAACTGAACACCTGCTCAGTCTCCAGCCCCTCTCGCCCACCTGGAGGATGGGGCGGGGCTGAAAGTTCCATGCTTCTAATCACGGCTTGGTCTTTCCAGTGACGGGCTCCCATCCAGAAGCCACCTGGGAGCCCGAGAAGAGTCACCTCATTAGAACAAAGGATGCTCCTGTCGCCCAGGAAATTCCAAGCGTCTCAGGAGCCCTGCGTGAGAGACCGGGGGCAGAGACCAAATGTGTACTTCTTTTTCTTTTTTTTAAAATCACTTTATAGAGGTATGATTGACATGTAAAAAGCAGTACGTATGTAATGTATACAACTCAGTGAGTTTGGGGATACGAATGTACCTATGAAACCATCACCAGCATGAGGGCCACAGACAAATCCACGCCTCCCAAAGTTTCCTCCATCCTTTTCTTACTATCATTACTACTACTATTCTTGTTGTTGTTGTTGTAAGAACACTTAACATAAGATGTACCCTGTTAGCAAATTTTAAGTATATGATACGGTATTGTTAGCAATGGACACTATTATACATTTCTTCTTATGTCGCAGATATCACGTTGTTTAACTATTTCTTTCTTGGCTTCTTGTCTACATTGTCATCAGAGGGTGACAGATACACTTTGTTTTGTTCACGTCTGCACCCCCAGGCTCTAGAACAGTGCCTGGCACACAGCAGGTGCTCGATCAGATTACTGAATGAGCGAGGACACGAGCTTCAGTTTTCTTTTCTAAAACATGGAGACGTCGTCTCTGCCCTGGGGTGCCAGCCTGGTTGGGAGGTCTTCCTCTGGCTGCACTCCCTCCATACCCCCTACTCCCAGGCTTCCCACTGTCACACCTACACCCTTTTGTCTTCAGCTGGATCATTTGCACCCCCCCCCCCCTCCCCACCCAAGACAGGGAATAGGGGCCCTGCCCTGTTTATCCCACAAGTCTACGAGCCCAGCCCAGACAGGTGGCATGGGGCAGGGGAGCAGGAGGGGCGGGTGGAGGTTGGCTGAGAGGGGCCGACTCCTGAGCGCCTGCCCAGAGGATCAGGCTGGATTGGAAAATGCTCTGCAAACCCTGAAGGCAGCCCCTCCAAGGGCCGGTTACTGTGGCAGTTAATGTCATTTGAGCAGTTTGCAGAAAAGGCGCCAGCAGCCTGGCTTGTATAAATATTAATCACGGCGCCATTTCTGCTGCCCTGCTTAGGCCAGCGCTCTGCAGGAACCTGAGCAATTAGCGGTCTGCCTGGCCAAACGGAAAATCACCAGCGATGGTGGCCTTTGGAGCTCTGTGGACAGGTCGGCTCCCTGAATCCCTGGGAGACCACGACCGTCCTGGGGACCTGTCCCTCCCCTCCCTCCCCTCTTCCCCCCGCCCCGTGGGCTCAGACGGTTCCTGGAGGTGATGCTGCGAATGGCCAGCATCCCACCTCCTCTCGTTTATTTACTCACCCCTTTGTGTGGAAGTATGATGCTATGCCACATCTGGCCTGGGCATTGTGGGGGACACAAGGGTGAGCCAAAAGGGGCCTTGCCCTCAGGGAGTGCACTAGTGGGCCAGGCAGGCTTGTCCAGGAGAGGGGAGCCTGCCCACCTCACCAACTCACAATGCAACCAGCTCCTGGACAAAAGTGAAGAGCTGTGGTTGTTTGAACGATTATTTCTTTTCTTTTTTTGCTGAGGAAGATTCGTCCTGAGCTAACATCTGTGCCAATCTTCCTCTATTTTATATGTGGGATGCCGCCACAGCATGGCCACCGACAAGTGGTGGGTAGGTCCACACCCAGGAACTAGACCAGGATCCCTGAAGTGGAGCATGCTGAACTTAACTACCAGGCCACTGGAGCTGGCCCTCAATGATTCTCTCTTTACAGGCCCAATACTGCACATTGACATTCTGCTCCAGGAAACTCATTTCAGACCATTAAAATATCAAGGCTGAATGGCAGCAAATAGAATGCAAACATAGGTATTTACAAGCCAAGTTTGTAAAACCAAAAATTTCATGAGAATGCTAGCAGGGAGGGTGCTGGTGGGGAGCAGGGGGCATTTTTGGTGTGGGCTGGCCTGGCTGTAGCATCTTAAAATGTAAATACAGCAGCATTGGATTGTGGCTGTTATCATCTTTTCTTGAAAAATCTGGCTGCTAGTTTTGTTATTTCAAAATGATGCTCTTCAGTCTGGAGAACATCGGGGTGGGCTGTGTGAATACATCTGCCATCTTTGCATGCTGCACGATGGGGAGGAAGACCCAGGGTTATTGGCCCAAGCTGCGGGGAGGGTGGAGGCGCTGGGAAAGAGAGCCAGAGGGGCAGGTTTGACAGGCAAAACTGAGAGTAACTTCCCAGCTTCCTTGCTGCCTCCCTGTTCCAGACACTGTGCCTCCTCTCCCTCTGAGGACCAGCCCTGCTTGGGTACATTGCCCACCATGGCTCCCCACCCTGAGATTCAAGGCCCCTTCAAGCTGGTTTTATACCATTATCAGCCTTATCCCCATTACTGCCGTCACCTCCAGGTTCCAGCCTGTCCTCCCACGCCCCCCAGCCCTCATGCACCCGATGGCTGTGTACCTGCTTCTCCACATTCTATGCTCGATTGAGTCTTGCTTCCTCCAGGCAGCCCTCAGTGGTCTATTTGGCTTTACTTGCTGCCTAGGGAGCCTCGTACAGCCCTTAACATTGCGGAACACCTTCTTTTTCTTGGCTCTCTCCATTCCTCGGCTCACTTACCTGCAGGGGCAGTTGGCAGACTGTTGGCTGGGACAGCGGGTAGCCAGGCCCTGGGCTCTCCTCATCCAGCAGGCTAGCCAAGGCAGGGTTCAAAAGTCATTGAGAGAAAGCTGCAGGTCTCCCTGAGGCCTAGGCCCAGGGCTGGCCCAATGTCAGTCCCACCAAACCCCCTTGTGGACGCAGGCCAGCCCAGAGTCAGATGTTGGGGGGCAGTCTCCACCTCTGGATGGGATGACAGAGCTGCAGAGTCACAATGCAACAGGAACTTGCACATAGGAATGGGAACATTTTCTGGCCCTTTCTGCATCTTCCACAAACAGCATGAATTGCCTGAGGGGCCTCCTAAGAGAAGACTGCATGGCGTGGTGTGGGCTGTATGAATCTGCCCGTCGTCCCCTGGCTGCCGAGCTCAGAGCAGCGGTGGCCAGGGCCAGCTTCGTGGGCATGTGACCGGCAAGGCTGCACAGGGCTGGTACCCAGAAGGGCCCCACACTTGGTTTAATGCCCTGCAGCCGCCATCTTGAAATTCTTCATAACTCAATGAGTCCCACATTTTCATTTTACATCAGGTCCCACAAATTAGGTAGCTGGACCTGATAGTGGCTGTATTATCTGTCCAGCACGGAATGACCCCTGCTCTGGAGACCCTGAGGCTCCAGGGTCTTCCTGCCTGACAGAGAACCATCCAAGGCTGTTGTTAGGGGGCACCTCTGCAGCCCAAGGCTTCTTGGTCTTAAACCCTTGATGCTTGACCCAAGAATCTTCTGACTGGCATACCTGTCCCTGCCCCTGCTCCTGCCCCGGAGGCAGAGCTCCTGCCATTTAGGATGACCAGGCTCGAAGCTGGGGCCCAGAGCTTTGGGTTTAAGCTCACGCTAGCTGTCAACTATCACATAAGCCATTGACCTAATCAATCCCTTTCAGCATTCCTGCCTCATGGGTTCCAGCCACCAGGGCGGATCTCTTTTGCAGCCCGATCTGGACCCTTTGGAAGGGACCCTCGTGTGGAACCCGACGCTTCGCCCCCTATCATCACGCTTCTCTCCTCCTCACATATGTGCTCCAGGGCACGAGCTGCTCACTTGTCCCAGGTCCCTGCTCCTGGCACAGGGCCTCCCACATAGTTGGTGCCCCACAGCTGCGGAGGGGGCACCTTGCGGAGGGAAGCCAGTGGAATACGGACTCAGGCAGTCCTGGATGCCAGTCTTGGCTCTGCTGCCCACCAGCTACACGGCCTTGGGCAGGAAACCTCTCCAAGCCCCGGTTTCCTCACTTGTAAAAACAGGGTAACAGCAGCAGCTGCTTCATACAGCTGTTGAGGAGAGCAAGTGGGTTAACACACACGGAGAGCTCAGATGGCACAGAACACCCAGTAAGTGCTGTCTGCTGCTATCAGTTAATGAATGAATAAAACTACAACTGCATAGAGTTTTATTCTATAAAACGATATAGTTTATAACTATAAAGTTATAACTATATAAATTATACTATATAACTACATAAATGAATAAAACTATAACTGCGTATAATGAATGAATAAACTCTATCACCGTCCCTTGTCATCTTGACTGGGCTGGTCTTTCAGATACTATTCACTCATTCCCCAAATGCCCGCTGGGTGTTTACTGTGAGCCAGGCACGGTGCTAGGGGCACGGGATAAAAAGTTGAACAAGATAAACTTTGCTCTGAGAGGGTGGGGAAACTGATGGGTAAGTGAACGGAGCTTGTGTGATTTGCTACAGGTGTGGTGACGGGGAGCTCGGGAGGGGTCCAGGGCAGGAGGGGGTCCCGTCGTCCTGCCTGGGGTGGTGCAGAAGGAGCAGGAGAAGGGAGGTGATGCTGGAGCTGAGCCTGGCAAAGATGAGCAGACAGTCTCCTTTAGATAAAGCACAGGGTGGATTCAGACACTTACGAGTTGATGTTTTTGTTCTTTTTTTTAATTATCATAATAGAAAATGACAAAAACAACAACAGTGCGAAGAGTCAGAGGGGCACAATTCCACAGCCACATTTTCACATCCATTAAGGTTAGATATTTTTAATCAAAAGAGCACACTGGAACCCTACTGTTAAGAAATAGCCTTTTCACTGTAGTAAAAGTTAGCGATCCCATCAGGAAACCAGGGGGCTTGAGTAGCAAAGAACTACAAGAATAGTTAAAATACCTTTTTATTAAGTAAACTACCTACATTTACAAGTTGATTATGAAAACATCATAAGACAGAAACGCTTCCGATTCTCTCGGCGGCGTGAACTGGTATCTGGAGGGCGGCTAGTTACGAGAACAAGGTTTCTGTAAAACAAATAGTAGAAAGAGCGTTGGTGCGCCTTCAACCGGGGAGACAGGGTGCGGCCGCGGGAAGGTCAGAAATAGGAGATGGAGGTTTCCCCAAGGCTGTTAAGCAGCCTCCTTCCCTTCTAAGCTTTTCCCCAAATGGTCCACCTCCGAGGCAGTGGCGAGAGGCCAGGCCCCTGAAGGTCCCAGAGACGCACAGTTCCTGGGAGGAGGAGCATGGGACAAGCTCCGCCCCACCCTCCCATCCACTTTGTAGGGTTCTCTCCATCAGGACTGAGATTCCCCATGAAAGCCCCAGACGGAGGGAACGGAGAGTCACGTGGCTTTCCAAGACTTGCTGGATTCCAGGTCACGGCCCAGATTCCCACATCACGGCCAGGATGATGCGAACTTGAGGCGGCACCCACGATCACTGCTGTAGCTCAGAAGAGCTTGGATTCATTCAATCACTCACAAATGGGGAAAAGCGGGGCTTTGGAAGGGACCCATAGTTACGGAATCAGAGATAGTACGGCCCAGTGCCACGTTTCCCAACCTTGGCACCGTGGCACTTCGGGTGGCTAATTCTTGGTTGAGAGGGGCTGTTGAGCAGCGTCGCTGGCCTCTATCCACTAGATGCCAGTGGAACACCTCCGCAAGTTCTGACAACCAAAACTGTCTCCAGACGTTGCCAAAGGCCCCCTGGGGGACAAAGCTGCCCCCAGTTGAGAACCACAGGCCTAGTGGTTCAGAGACATTGTAGATAGATGCCCTGGGCTTCAGACCCCGCTCTCCTGCTGACCAGCCTGACCTGGCAACTCTCCCACACTCCTGAGACTCAGTTTCCTCAAGTGCTTGCTTGGAAGCCCCATCCTGCCAATTTACTGAGCTCTGATCAGAACTAACTGGATTGTCGGGATAATGCTTCGAAGTGCAAACGCGGTGACTCTCCGGGAATGTTAAGATGTTGGGAGAAAGACGGCTGGTGAGTCAGACACTGGGGCCGCTGGTGGCTGCTCAGCCACGTGGATGGGGGCTTGGTGAGGGATGAGGGCTCTGGACGCCCCCAGTAGCCGCCGCAAACGAATTCCCTGCAACGTGCCTTGTATATCTGTCCAGAGTCATCTCCAAGGCTGAAGGGTCTCAAACCTCCTCCCGGGAGGCGGGAAGTCAGCACAAAGGCCCCAGAAGAAGGCGATGGGCCTCACCAACCATTTGGATGGAGCGGTCTGGGCGGGTGGGTGCCAGTCGCCACCGTGGTCAAAAGGTAGGTGCAGGGGACGTCCCAGCAACTGTGCAGGTTGTCCAACCTCTTCAGGGCTTTCTCTGCTTTCATTTTCTATCTTGATAAAAACTTGACTTTTACAGTGACTCAGAACAAACAATGCAGACATATTCCAAAATTTACGCAGTCAATTTTGTGCACTTTTGACCATTTAATTATGCTCCTGCTAGTTACCAGTTCTTGCTCTGGGGGAATCTTCCCTCTTCTTCTATCACTACGGCTGGCATTGTTTTGTCCCCTGCTACCTCCCACCTCCTGAACGTTAGCTCTCCACTATTTACCCTGTGGCCTCGGCTGCCCTCTCCCAAATTAGTCCCAACTGGATGCTCTCTGAAGCCTCTCACTGCTGGGGTTCCGAGACTGCTCAATACATGTGCACGGCTGCCCATCCCTCCCCAGGACACACACTTGCAATTCGCTCTCCAGGACCCAAACAGCTTCAGCCTCAGAGCCCTGGCCCGGGATGGACCATTCCAGAAGGCTCATCACAGAGGGCATGGTGCTGGGAGATGTAGGGTAACTCTCCAGCCCGTAGAGCCAACAGAGCTGGACCCGAATCACAGCTCCTCAGCTGTGGGTCCTCGGGCGCATGGCCCAGCCTCAGTTTTCTCAACAGAAAAATGGGACGATAATTAATGTGCACTTTTCTACACCCTCACTCCTGCCGCCAAGGGGTGATTTGAGAAGCAAATGAGATACGAACAGAGTGCACAGCACAAGGAAGATGCGCAACAAACAGCAGCAGTAAGAATAATAATTATTAATAATATCACCACTAATAATGAAGGGAGGTCACGCTCCTGAAGAAGGAAAGTGCCATTTGTCTGCAAGGAATTGAGGAGCAGAGCAGACGCCGGCCAAGTCTCTCGTCCCCAGGCAGGGGTTCCAACACATCCAACCCGTCCATTTAGAACCGGCTGGAAAATGGCCTGTTGCTGCTCCGGCCGAGTGGTACTCGTCTGCCCTCCCTGGGATCCTGGGGGATTCCTGAAAAGACATGGAATCGTCTCTCTAGGGGGTAGAGACGGGCAGAGGAGTCTCATTTGCCTCTTGACCTTGATCTCATGACCTTGACCTCCTTGAAAAGCAGAGGGACACCTCCTTGAAAAGCAGAGGGACAGCAGTGACATGGCAGGGACTGACAGAGCCATCACCTTGCCCAGAACCCTACGGGGGCAGAACCCCTTAGGACATGCCTGCTAAAGTGTCCTCTCCTTCAAGGCTCCAGTGACGGTGACTCCAGCCTCATAAAGCAGGTGGTGCTCTGCTTAGGGAAGTGTCCCACACGCAAACACACAGAGGTGTGGGACACTGATGGCTCGCAGAGGGGAAATGGGGGGGGGGCATGAGGAAGGGCAAGCACAGAGAACATTCCAGCAAATGCAGGACTCTTTCTCTGAGGAGCGGCTACTGAAAGAGGCAGCCCTCCATCCTCAGCACTGACTCGACAAGTCAAGGTGGGCTCTGGGGCCGGCCTCACCCAGGAGAAGCCAGAACGGGAGCCCCAGGCTTGGTCTGAGAGAGGAGGATCCATCCCCCGCCCCCCAACCCCAGCTCGGGAGAGCCTGGAGGCTCAGGCTGGGGCCCAACCTGCAACACGGACCGTCCCACGACACTCCTCAGCAATTCCTGCTGCAGGAGCCTCACTCCTCGTGTGGGTCCCTCTGGGGCTCCAGGTCTAAGCCGGGGCCCTTCTGCACGGGTCCCGAGACAGCTGGTCTCTGGGAACTTCTCTGGCCAACCAAAGAGACTTGTGCTTAACTTTAAAGAGGTGGGCAGGGGACAGGAACCACTACCCCTGAAGCCTGGGCAGGGAGAGGGCCCTGGGCAGGGGAATGGCTGTGCCTCATTCGAGGATGGTCAGATTTCCATCTGTGGAAGCCAGAGCCGGCTCAGGCTACACCATGACGTGGGACCCTGGGAAACGGCTTCTGTAGACCCAGGGCCTGGTTTAAATGTGCCCAGAGGTGCTATCCAGCCACTGAAGGCCTAACTTTAGAGCTGGAAGATTTGGGTTCAAATCCCAGCTTGTCACTTTCATGCTGTGTGGCCTTGGGCAGGTTACTTCATTCCTCTGCGCTTCTGGTTCTTTATTTGTGTATTGGAGCAATGATGCTGCAATGTAACATAAGGATTAAACATATGCGTGTGAATCTAGCACAGGGCTTGAACACAATACTCAGGCAATCACGTCAGATCTCTTGTCCTTTACCTGACATCCAAGACAGAACCCCAACTGAGGCAGGAGGGAGGGTGCAGCACACTCTTTGGCTGGAAATCTAGCGTGCACATCTATCCTCATTGTTATCCGAGCGACGGTGGAAAAAAAATAGGTAAAAACACAATAGGTGATTGAGGTGGAGTGACCCTGAGCAAGTCACTGTGCTATGTATGGTGAAGAGTTTGGACAAGACGGTCCCTAAAGCTTCTGACCATCTATGGCCCAGACACCGAAAAGAGGAAAGGCTTAAAAGTTGAATTCAATTGACATTTACGTCAGGGGTAAAAAAAAAGAAAACTTCATGGGGGACACCCCTGTGTTCAGAGGCACACAGCCAACTAGGGGCCCACCAGGGTTGCCCTGGGAGGCAGGGGCCTCCTGAGAGCTAGAGCCATCCTTTTCTCTCCTCCCCTCATCACAGCAAACAGAACCCTCCCTCCCACCGCATCTCGACAGGCCATTTGGGAACAGGCAGCTGCCACCTGCCTCTACAAGGCTGCAGGCTCCCCGGGGGAGGTGGGGTCAGAAGGTGAAGAATCAGAGAGTATGTGGGCTGGGGTGACGCCCATGAAGACACCAAGCATGGCCTTGTCTCCTTACCCTGGCTCTGGACCTCCCTCCTTGGGTTTTCTCATGAAGACAGCTGTCTACGAAAGACCTTGCTCACGGGGCAGACACCAGGGCTCGATGGAGAGCAGTTTGCTGGAGAAGCGGCTGGGAAGATGTGCACGCAATGGCTGACTACCCAGCCCAGCCTCCGGGCTGGTCCTGCAGAGAGCAGGGCCCCGTCAGTGATTCCAGAAGGAGTCCAGGCAGAAGATCCCTCATTCCTTCTCCATCTCTGCGCTCATGACCTCCACTTGAGCTGAAGCATTGGTGGGTGGATGCCTGGCTTCAGTGACAGATGTGGCCATTAAGAGCTGGCGGCAGTCAGCCGGCGCTGTCTGGAGGTTGGCTGGTAATCCTGTTATCATGGCAGCTCAGCGCCACCTCCCAGAGATGAGTGGCTGCCTCTGGACAATTGAGATGTCCCTTCGCATGTCATCAAGAACACTCATTTCTCCTGAGGCCACAGGGACAAATTCAGCCTTTTTGCAATTGTCTCCAAACATGCACCAGGGCTTCTGAATCTGTCTTTTAAGTTTCTCAACCAGAGAGGGGACGTCTATGCCATTTACTTTTCTTTCCTACAATTCAGAGAGAACGCAGGGAGAGAGCCACACCTGGCCTGCAGGAGAGCGAGCCCGTGGCTGAGCTCCACCCACTCGTCTGGGCGCAGGGGGCTGCTTGGGAAGGGGGTACTGTGCAATGAGCTTTCCTAAGGACGGAAGAAGAGTGAGCCCTTCCCATACGGCTCCCCGGGCACACCCCTTCCCACTCTGGTCTTCATCTGGGGGCCCCTGTTTGCCAGGCCCCCAGACACTGACTTTATATTGAAACTGACTTGGGCAGAGCACGTTCTCAACTGCAAGAGAGCACGGAAGCCAAACCCAGTTTAAAATGTAGCTGTCTGGACGCCCCACCCACCTTGCACACAGCTTCAAGACCCTCTGGATATTCTCCCTGAGGCAGCCGGGTAGACAAGAATCGGCTCAGGGGAGCACTTAGCTGGATGGAGAGAGCCCTTCACTCCGAGCTGAGAGTCAGGACACGTCCCTCCCAATCGACCCCTCCATCAACTTGCTGTGTGACCACAGGCAAACCACGCCCCTTCCACTCCCATCCCTCAAACGATTAGGCGGACGGGAGCCTTCTTCCGCTGTAGAAGGCCGTGTTCTCTCAGAGAAGACCACCTTCCCATGGGTGGTCTGGAGAGCAAACTGCCTGGCAGATCTGATTCTTAAATGCGTCTTCTCTTTTTAAAAAGAGAAAGTCCATCCAGCAGATAAAAACCACCACCGCCAGCAGCCGGAAGTCCCTCTGCAGCACCAGCCATCACGCCATCTTTGGGTTTCCTGATCATTTGGGGTCTCATAAGGAGTCAGGTTCTGGTGACAAGGTGCCCTTTCCAAGTCAAACTAGGAACCATCAATGGCCATTCAAGTGACGGCCATCAATATTTCAAGGGGCTGCGTGGGAAAGCAAGATTGGGGTGGGAACACTGAAGTTTGGAGGGCTGCTCCTGCCCCGGCACCCCACACGCCAGGTGTGATAAGTCTGCATAAAAACAAGACACATAAGTGATTATTTACTGCCAGCAATGCATCGTCCAACCATGTCTGTATTTTAAACCTAACTGGCTGCGCCCTCTGGTCTCAAGTTCTCGGAATGGAGTTTCAAGAATCCTCCAGTCTGTTCCTTGAAGACTTTGCCCCGTCACGCCTCCGGGGGCTGGAAGCCCATGCTCCCATGTTTTCTGGATCAGCTTGACCACAGCATGGAATATTTGAAACCAGGGCTCCCTGGGGAAATTCCGGACGCATAGTCGCTGCGCCTGGTTCTAGAACGTGGGCACAGCCAAAGGCCAAGAGCGATGGTGCCCGTGGGACGCCTCGCCCCGCTGTGAGCCCAGCATAGGGTGAGCCGTCCTGGAGCTCCAGGGCACTCTGTCCCTCAGAAGGTGAAGGCGTACACCACCCCCACCACCACAATGTTCCCCAGCGTCGCTATGATGGCAATCCAGAGCAAGACGGCGTCGTTGGAGGACCGCGGAGGCTCCTCCGGCTGGCCTGGGCCGTTGGAGGCTGCATGGACGTTGGTGGAGGAGTTAAAGAGGGAGTACTCGGTGCTGAAGTCCTCATTGGGCGAGTCCATGAAGGCTCCTCCCATCATGGGCAGCTGTGAAGAAGGAGAGAGAATTAACCAGGGCCCACGGGGGCTTGGAAAGAGCTGCCCTCCAGAGGGACATCTGCCTGGTCATGCACCTCCATGCGAAGATACACAGCATCTCACAGGGCTCCCCTTTTGCTTTTGAAATAATTGACAGTGTGTATTTTAATCTATAAAAATTGGTGCTCACAGCAACCTGTTGAGGCACACACTCTCACGCCCACTTTGTGGACGCAAACATCACACAGAGCAGCTCAGCATCTCACCGATGGCTACTTGCAACTCGTTGGGAGGTACAGACCTTCCCTTTCTAAAGGCCAGGCCCCTCCCGGACAGCATGGGGTGTAAAATGTCTCTATTCCTCTTCTAATTTTAAAAGTAATATATGCTCAGCATCGAACATTAAGAAAATATAAAAGAGGACCAAAAAAAGAGAGAATCATAACCTTACCACTTCGGGACAATCAGTTAACATTTTGACACTTTTCTTTACGGTCTTTTTTTCTGTGCGTGTGTGTGTGACAGAGAAAGAGAGAATATGTTTAAACACGTGGACTGGAGCCAGCCCTGCGGCCAAGTGGTTAAGTTCTCGTGTCCCACTTTGGCAGCTCAGGGTTTTGCCGGTTCGGATCCTGGGCACAGACATGGCACCGCTTGCTCATCAGGCCATGGTGAGGTGGTGTCCCACATGGCACAACTAGAAGGACCTATAACTAGAATATACAACTATGTACCGGGGGGCTTTGGGGAGAAAAAGAAGAAAATTTTAAAAAAGAGAAGATTGGCAACAGATGTTAGCTCAAGTGCCAATCCTTTTATTTTTTTAAAGATAACAACTGTTGCCAAAAAGTTCCTCTTTTTCTTTTTTCCTGCTTCTTCTCCCCAAATCCCCCCAGCACATAGTTTTATATGCTAGTTGTGATTGCCTCTGGTTGTGGCACACGAGACGCTGCCTCAGCGTGGCCTGATGAGCAATGCCATGTCCGCGTCCAGGATCCGAACCAGTGAAACCCTGGGCCACTGAAGCAGAGTGAGCGAACTTAACCACTCGGCCATGGGACCAGCCCCTCAGGTGCCAATCTTTTTAAAAAAAAAGACAAAAATGTGGTTTTATACTCCTGTATAAGAAGCCCATCGAAGTACCATTTTGATAGCTGTATAATATTCTATCATAAGTACAAGCCACAATTTAACCATCCTCCTAGAACTGAGATTTAGGAATTTCGATGTTCTCCTATTATGAAGAATGCACTGAGAAGCATCCTTGAACATACATCTGGGTGTACACACACGCTTGCACGTGCATTTGCAGTTATTGGGGCAGACTCCCAGGCACAGAACTTCCGAGTGAACGGTATGAACATTTCGGAGCCTCTGGTGCCCGGGGACACCCTCCCAGAAGAGTGATTCTAGTCCCCGAGGCCTTGACAGCTGCACAGAAGGATGCTGGCATCCCTCTTCCCACGGCAAAGGCTCTTTCCTGCTGAGACTCCGGGTGGGAGACTCCGGGTGGGCTGCCCATAGGGAGGCCGTGACCCTGGATACAGCCCTGAAGGGTCTGCTCCAGCTCAGGAGACCAATGTCCAGGCCATCCAGGCCCTTCCAGACCCCTCCAGGGGCTGATGTGCCTGAAGGCGCAGCGTTGCCTCTGGCATCTAGGAGGCCCATAGTCATGTTTGCTTTGAATGGCGCCTGAAAGAACGAAGACGGAAGAGTTAAGCCTTCCTTCAATACGCATTATTGAGCGCTACTGCTTCTGCCAGCACCGAGGCCCTGCTACGGGCAGCGAATGTGCTACAGATTTTAAAATACTCTCATTTAATCACTCAACTATCCTGCTGGAGGGGACCACTATATCTCCACTTTACGGATGGGTAACCAGAGGTCAAGGCCAGAGCCCCAGTGCGTGGTGGAGTCAGGGCTGAGAACCAGGGGTGTCTCGCCTGTGGAGCTCTGCCCACAGCCACCCCGACTCTGGGGTCAGACTTGAACTGGGCCCTGGAGATGTAATGGTCACTGCCCCCAGGAGCCATGCGCCAGCTGGAAGATGCGGACTGCACGGTGGATTACAGGAATGAGGGCCACATCACTCAGCCACTCGTCTGACAAATACATACAGGGACACATCGACTGGGTGTCACGGTTCTAGACTCTGGATACAGTGGTGAGCAAGACAGACAAGGCTTGTCCTTTCAGGGGGCCTGCCCTCTATCTAGTTGGGGGTGAGGGCAAGGAAGGAGGAAGGAAAGGAGTGAGAAAGACAGGGAGGGAGGGAGAGAGGGAAGGAAAAAAAGGAAGAACATCTGATGGGAATATGAACCATCAGAAAATTAACCCAGGGAGGTGCCACCATGGCTGAGGGGCGAGTTTCAGGCAGCTCTATGGTTGGCCGGCCCCCCGGAATCTTTGGGGCCTCTTTTTAAAGGATGCCCATGACTGGGTCAACAGGTGGCTTTGGAGCACCTGCTTGGGTTGAGAAGGACAGCCATTGATGGGTCAAGCTCAGCGTTTCATCCATAACACAGCTCTGTCCTTTAGGTGGGGACCTGGCTGTTGCCAACCTGGGGGTGTAGTGGAAAAGCCACTATTGGGAGCGCAGGACAGGCCACGTGCCGAAGCCTGATGGCAGCTGCTGGGTACAGGGGATGTGTTCACGTTGTGAGAATTCATGAAGGGCCACATTTACATGTGTTTTTCTTACATGTCTGTTCTGGTATAATAGTATAATAAATCAATATGTTGAATTAAATAAACATGTCTAGTATCTATTAATAAATACAATGACAAACCCAAATGAGAATAACAATATATATTCTATTAAAATAAAATTCAAAGTTCAAATAAAAGGACCGTGACCTCATTTTGTCCCCAAGCTGGTGACGCAGATGAGGTGGGTTACAGATGGATCAGGCCATTTTGGCCTAAGGGGGCTGAGGGCCACGGGGCTGGGCAGTGAGCCTCTGGTCTGCAGGGAGGGGCCTGGGCATTCCCATTAAACCTACTCGTCCTTCAGATCTCAGCCAATGGGCTTGTCCACTATAGCCATCTCTCCTGCATGCCCCCAAGACCAAGTCCTCTCCTTGGGGGCACCCATCACAAGCCACAGGTCCGTCTGCTTCCCCCAGTGGCCTAGAAGCTCTGTGATAGGGGAGCGGATCTGTTTATTCTCATCACTGAATTGCTGGAGCCTTGCACAGGTCTGCCACACAGCGGTGCCTACTACCTATTGAGTGACGGAAGAACGACAGCCACTCTCTCCTTGGACAAACAACGGTCACTCCTACGTTGGCTGATTCGGCCTCCCCAGTATCTCCCCGCTCAGTCCCTTGGTGCTCCAGCCCCATCCCGCCGGCCTCGCCCCATGGGGGTGCTGCCCTTCTCCAGGCTAACTCAGCAGTGTCTTCCCCTGACGCGCCCGCGATGGAAGCATGACTCAGGTGGGGCCACCGACACTATTAGTCTGTGGCCTCTTAGAAAGCGGGGCTGAGGCCAGGGGAGGAAGCTGCGCTTTCCTGCTCCTGAACGCGCCTGGAGTTCACCGCGCCTGGAGGCCGAGGGTCGTTCCACAGCCGCCTCCCCGGCGCCCCCTTCTGGACTCCCCAGAATGAGCCCCTAATCCTGTCCTGTGCCCGTGGCTGCCTCTCAGTCCTCCTCCCTGGCCCGGGCTTTCAGACGGAGGCCCTCCCGACTCCGAGTGCACGAGCTGATCCACTCCTCCATCCTGCTGAGACCTGGGGCGCCCTGTTCCTCTCTCTCCTTCCTGCAGGCACGTGTGGG
Organism: Equus asinus; assembly: GCF_041296235.1. Taxonomy (NCBI): domain Eukaryota; kingdom Metazoa; phylum Chordata; class Mammalia; order Perissodactyla; family Equidae; genus Equus; species Equus asinus. Next base: position 101,385,893 of record NC_091796.1, on the reverse strand, counting down.
TTTGATGAGTATTTTATCCAACTGCTTAAGCTCAAATGAGCGAATCAGGAACCCAGAATTTCCGGTCATGGGCTTCTGTTCCATCCACGTCAGACACCCATTTGCAGTTGTAACAGACAACCCCCCCCAACGCCCCCCCCCCGCCCCGAATTATGTTGAGGCCAAGAGATGCCCCGAGACCGGCCAGCACTGTGCTCAATCCGTCTGTCTCAGGTTTGTCGGTTTTGATGGGTTTTTTCCTTCGTAAAACAGATCATATATTCGGAATGACAGCTTAGACATGAAAATAACTTTCAATGGCAAAATCTCATGAACGGAAAGCCAAAAAAGGCCAGCCTCCATTCCATCATTCGTGAGTTGGGAAGATCTGATTAGGAACTGACCCAGGATCAGAATGAAGGAGCATCAGCTGAAGTCACCTCAGAAGCAGGTAGTGAGAGAAGCATCTGGAAAGTCTTTCTGAAAGGCCCTCCAGCCAGCCCTGTCTAATCTTAAGCCACTTTGGAAGATGCCCTCCAGGTGGCAACTGGGTCTTGTCACACCAGTGGGCAGGTGCGATCACTGGGAGTGGATTCCTGAGGATGGAATCCTTGGCTGCAGCTTTGGCTCAGAGCAGCTGTGAGGGTGAGAGTCCTAACCTCAAATGCCGGAAGGGCTAACGTGCAGAAGAGAGTGTGGCCCAAGGAGGCGAACAAGAAACCCAGTTTCCTCTTGCTGAGTTAAGACACTAACAATCAGAAAGACACGGGATTGGCAGGGGGTGGGGGGTGGGGGGCTCGTTTCCCCATCGGAGGAGATGTCATGTCAAGATCAGAACAACACTTGTTGGCTTGTTGAAGAGGGGACAGTGGGACAGAGTGGACCAACTGTCGATGTGCACGGTGTTACCTGTGAAGGCTGTGCCTCCCGCCCACACCTCCAGGAAGGCGGAGACCTTCCCTGTTGCCCGCGGCGTCCAGTGCCTAGAACACGGCAGACACTCACAGGAGACCTGGCGACAAAACAACCAATTCTAGGACCGTCAGCCAAGAAGCCTGAGGGCGTGCTGCGATTTGGCCCAGGAGCCAACGTCTCCTCGCTGTGTGATCCAGGGCCATTTCTAGGTTACTCTCTGAGGCTCAGGTTTCTCATTTAAAAACAAGGAAAATAATAAAACCTGCCTGAGATCAGGGAGCTGCCAGGAGGCGCTCATCCTGGGTGAAAATTGCTTTCAGGGGTGGGGATGGGGGGATGGTAGGTCACAAAATAAACTCAGATACCATTCCTGAAATTAAAAATGCCTACAAAACACCGCCATGTGTTATACATGGATCCACATATACCTAAGTTAATGACAGATCGTGAATCTATCAGCCAGATTCACCGAGTGACTGCTTCTGAGAAAGGGAGACATGTGGAACAAAAGGGGACTCATTTTTTCTATAATATTTTATTATAAGAAAAGATGAGCAAACATGGTGAAATATGAAAAAAAGTCTATTGTGGTCAGTGGGCACATACAGGTGTCTGTTACTTTTGGTAATTTTAAACTTCACGTTAAGTGCAATGCTTTGAACACTGGAATGAGTCACCCACACAATGGTTATGATGCCACTCTGTGAGGCCAGGATGGTGCCCCAGGCCTCGGGGTCCCCGTCCCTCAGGGTTGGGGTCACCAAGTGACATGCAGTGGGTGAGCGTGGTGTGGAGGGTTCCAGGAGGGCACGGTTGTCGTGGACACTGGGGTGCCGTCCCCCAGGGTGTACGCAGTGCCCACCTGCCCCCCGACAGCAGAGCTGCCCCGAGGAGGGGGGCGGCATCCAGGTCCCCATCTGTTCCTGCTGAGGAGATGGGCGTAACACACGTCTCCCCTAAGCCGGGCCTCTTGGAGAAAGAATAGAAAATGCTTTCAAAAGGAAATCTTCAAAGCGCCCTAACCTGCGGTGGCTCAGGCAGACACTTTCCTGAAGAATAGCCACCTTTGAGAGGACAGGGAATGACAGACAACGGGCGTTTGTTGTCGGTGGCTCTGGGATGTGGGGCTTGCTTGCACCCCCTGGTCTCCACCAGACCCCCCTCCCTCAGAAGGCCATCCTTGGGACCCTGGCACTGCAGCATCCTGGCCCAGCCACAGCGAGAATTTGATGCATTCATAATGTCCCTTGTCCCCAGTGGGCTGTGACGCCCCGGGGCCGCTTAGGGCCAGAAGACCGGGCTCTGGCCCTGCTCTCGCTGTGCCTCCCTCTCTGAGCCTCGCTTACCGCCGATCTCTAAGGTCAAGACCCATGCTCAGAAGTCCTTGCCAGAAACTGTGTCAGTTATAGATGGAACTAAAAGGAGAGCCAGTGTGGTGAGGATTCGGATAACCCTTCTCTGAATGCAGGACACAAAAACACAGGCCACTGAGCTCAATCCGAATTTCAGATAAACAACAAAATAAATGTTTAGTATAAATCCCCAATATTGCATTGGACATACTTATAGTAAAAAATTATCTGACATTCAAATTTAACTGGGCGCCCTGTATTTTTATTGGCTAAATCTGAACTCTGTGTGGCCCATCGGAGAAGTAGCTGCAATTTCAGAATATGTACAAGGACCACGCCCTCAGTTTTGTCTCATCGGAGCACGCCATCTGTGGCCCAGGCTCCCCAGGTGACCTAGTGCATTGGAAAATTCCGAGGATGCTTCCAGGCGGCCTATAAATGTTATAAAGATAATTTCTCTTGTCTCTAAATTCTTGCAGGGTCTCTATGGTGCAAATATAAAGGCTGGATAGATTCAGAGTGCCATCCATCTATCTGTTATTCATTCAACAAACACTGAAGGCCCCACTCTGCACCAGGACGTGTTGAACAGGCACTAGAGATGCCAAGGGGTAACCCTTGACCTCTGACCTTGAAGACCTTAACATTTAAAAGGAATACAGACTTAAACACACAGCCCTAAAATGGCATTAACGCACTTTAACAGACATAAAAACCAGGGAACGGATCTCTGGCCTGGGCCACTTCTGCTGCTGGGTCTGTTTCCTGTCTCAACAATAAGGATTCTAGCCTTGGACCCAGGGGACCCTTGTGATTTGTTAAACACAATGAAAAGCCTGCTGGTGTCTGTCAAGAGAGAGCGGCCAAATATGTCGAGACCCACCTAGGACCCAGGAAAATAAGAATATTTTTGGAAAGCCTGAAAGCACCACCAGAATTAAGAGGAAGAAGCAAATTCACCACTTTCAAAAGCGTCGCCATAGAAACTCGGCACAACGCAGCAGGAGAAAAGGCGGTCTCCTCAGAGCACATTACCTTTGATTACCAGTAACGAAGGGAGCACTTGCCCTGGGGACAGAGAGACCAGACAGTGGGGGTCCAGGGCCCCAGGGCCCTGTCCTCCACAGTATGTCCATGTCCACGGTGAGAACTCAGGGGGACATCACTTGTTTTTAGAGGAGACCCACTGAGAACCTTGAGCAGAAACAGCCAAGACCAGCTGGGGACGCGGCTGCCCTCCCTGGCTGAGCCTGATGCCATCGTCCACAAGGCCGGGGCTCCCTGCGGGTGGAGGGGTGGCTGCCCTCTGTTGGTTCAGCTGTGAGAAGGTAGAGCCACCTTCACTGGGTGTTAGCAGTTGAGCACCCTCCTGACCATATTAAATTCCCTTTCATGGACTAGAATAAAGTCTCAAGGCCTTGAGGCGACGAGTGGAAAATTCGTTCATTCAATCGTTCATTCATTCGTCAGCTGAACAAGCATCCACTACCTCCCGGGTTGAGGGGGGGTGCTGGCTGGAAGCCAGAGGTGCAGAGAAAAACCACGTGACCCATCCTCTTTTGGAGAAGAGGGAGAGAAAGGGAAAGAGAGAAGGAGGAGAGGGGGAGTGGTGGGGGACGGAACTAACACAAGAGAGAAAATTAGAATAGAGCATCGTCTACGTAGGTGTCAACAGGTGGGCACGAGCTGGAAGGCAGGCAGGGTGGAGCAAGGGCACACTCAGCGTCTCTAGCTCCCCAAGCGGATCCTTTTTTCAGATCCTTCGTTAACCTCCCCCCTCCTCTATATGACAAAGTCATTTTCAGTAGTAATCATGACATGAAACAAACAACAACGAGAGGCCAGACTCTCCACTGGGGGCACAGATCTGGATCGCCAGGGGAGCATTTTAAAACGCCACTCTTCTCCTCCCACCAAGGAAGCTCCCGGTGAATCACTGCGCCCTCCTCCACGGGGACACCTGTGTGAGCAGAAGAAGGGACAGATGTGGCGCAAGGCAGGGCATGACTAATGTCCTAGGAGGCTTCTGGAAGGCTTCTGTGAGGAGGTGGGCCTTGAGATGGGTCCTGATAGATGGACAGGAGGGAGCCCATCAGGCTGAGAAAGGGGGCTGTCGGGTCCACAACTTGCTGATATCATGAGTGCGGACCTGGTTCACAGCGATCTCTCCCATCCTTCGCTGGCTCTGCTGGCTACCGTCTGGGACGCTCTGGCTGTGGCTGGTTCGGGACCCGTGCAGCCGCACTCGCAGGCATTCCTGCAAGTCCAACGGCTCAGAAGCCAGGTCCATGTCGGGGAAGCCATGTCGAAGCCATGTCAAATCCCTGCCTGTGCACAAGAGGGAAAGAGCCCAGTGTGTTTGAAGAAAACGGGGACGGAGAAGATAAAGGGAGCCGGTGCCACGTGCGCAGTCCCTGCTAGGGAGAGCAAGGCTGTTCCACAGAGCGGCCTGGATGGAGTCCCAGGGGGAAAAAGCTAAGATCCAGGAAAGCAGATAAAGATGGAGATGCGACATTCGTTGTTTCTCAACGCTACCCCTCAGTCCTGCTCTCCGAGTCAAGAGGAGTTTTTAATAAATAACTGCTTACACGGAACCTTAATTCCTTTTCAGCTGGCCTGTGCAGCAAGAGGGGTACCTCTTCTTGACCTCTGACCCTGAGGACAGCCCTCCGCCACGGGGTGGGGGGTGCTCACACAGCCGAGACCTTGTCCGCAGCCGCACATCAACAGCTGCTTGAAATCCCTCTGGCCTCAGTTTACCAAACTCTCCAAAAGACATGACGGTCCCGGCCTCATCCACCTCCCAGAGATTCTGCGAGCATCACATGAAAAGCTTTTTCTTTTTATGTGAGAGAGGTCATAGTTTTACCATGTGCTTACACCCTTCCACTTCGTTCATCAGGGCAGGGAGGACCTGTGTTGTTCCCTTTGGCCCTGAGTGTTTTGCACACAGTAGGTACTCAATAAATGCTCACTGGTTTGTTTGAAATCAAGCCCATATTATGTTCCATAGGAAACCTGCCTGTTGCAGAGAAATCGTCTCAGAAACAAGGCTGTATTTTTCCCAAGAGTATTTAAAGGCCCTCTGACGGCTTACGAGGCCCTGGACACCCCCAGGAAGGATGTGCTTGACAGCCCAGGAGCAGAGAAAGCACGTCAATCCCCTGTTGAAAAGCCCTGGTCCAGTTTCAGCTGAAAAGTACGGAAAAGGGACCTGGGCCTGCTCTCTCTGGGTCTGCCAAGGATGCCGCTCAGGGTGGTACTAAGGGAACCTGACCGTTTGCAGCAGGTGGAGGGAGCTGGGAGGCGGGAAGTTCTCTAAGAAGATGTAGAAAATGCCCCGTTTCCAATCAGACAAGACAACCCTGGTGTTTCAAACAATTCAGGTACAGATGTACGTGGGTGGCAGTCATCTCCACGTCAGCTTTTGAACCGGCAGGGAAGAAAGACGAGCAGATAGATGAAACGGTGATACAAAGATGCTCAGGTCCTTCTGGCTTGCTTTCTTCTTGATTAATTGGGAGCAATCAGATCACGATGCTCGTCACATCGTTGACGTGGCACGAAGGAGGGCTAGGGGTTCAGGCCGGGGGCAAATGCAGGCTCTGTACCCCCCTGATGGTGCAGCCAGGGACGCGCCATCTCCCTCCAAGCCCGTTTTCTTCACCTGACCTGTGGGACAACACCCCCCACCGCCAGGCAGTGGGGAAGGTTGTGTGCACACAGCAGGCACTGGATAAATGGGACGACTGCTGGAGAAAAAACAGTGAGCAGATAAGACAGCCACCTGCCAGGGCTTTTGACTTCAAAGCTGCTGAAAGCCCAGGCCAGCTGGATAGAGGATTTATCTTCAGGAAGTGTGACGAACTCCTCACTGAGGAGGAATGTGGGTACCGAGATAGAACACTAAGTGTCAGAATGATTGTCCCACTGAGGACGGGTGAGAAGGCTGCGGAATTAAGCTGAGGCGTTTATTTCTTTAAACCTTGCTCACCAAAAGGCATCATCTGTTACATCCTGGTAATTCGCTGGCTAACTAGTCCTACTTAAAGAACAGGCAGTAAATTAACCACACACCCTCCCCCAGACCCCGGCCCATATTTACTACTGCAGCCCAGGTGTTCATTACACCCAGTCCCAGGACTGCACGGGGCCCTCCTGGTGGCCGTGTTTGCTATTTGTCAAACACTTAAACAAGAGCAAGCAGCTCCTTTAGTCTGTTTATTTTACAGACTAAAATAAAAGGGGCAACAATACACATGGCTAATGGAAAGAAGTAACACCAAACCCCAGCTACTCCAACAGAGAGAAGGCGCAGGGACAAGGACACCTGTATGCCACGTCTGATTTGGCTACCAAGGAGCTGTGTGACAGTGGACCAACCCCTCACCCTCTCTGAGCCTTACTTTTCTCATCTGTAAAATGGGACTAATGGAAACACCTCCCTCACTGGGGTGAGGACCTCACAAGCCGACAGATATAAAGACCTCAGGTCAATGCTTGGCACACAGTGTGAAACACCGGGGGGAAAATAACTGAATGAGCTACCATATTTCTGAGTGTTACTAGTACTACTGTTAGCAGTAGCAGTTGGTGGTGGCAATGTCTCATTTTTACTACTTTAAGATGGTACATGCTCTGGAAAGAACTTTCTCAAACTCTGGAATTGTGAGTTCAATACTTTCCTTCCAGCTCAACAGCCCGCAGCAAATAAGCAATGAGCTAGGGCGATGGGCTGGGGGTGTGCTTGGGGCAATCAGGGAACCCTCTGCTCACGCCCGACCCACACAGCATCTTGGATCTCTCATGTTTGCTGTGATGGACAGAGGGCTTATTCCTCTTTGGACGGAGATGTGTTTGTTGATCGACTGGTGGAGGGCAGATTTGCCGGGGTTGGGAGTGGGTGGGAGGGGAGAGGCTTATGGCTGAGGAGGAAAGCAAGTGAGAGGGTGAGGCGGGAGAAGAGTGAGAAAGACAGAGGACAAGAGGACACTGCCCTGTGGATAAGCCGAGCCCTGGATTCCCAGCCCAGAGGAAGACAGTGTGGGGCATGCAAACCATCTTCTCAAATAAACTCAACAACCTGTTTCTCCACGGAAGCAACAAAGGTGCCCAGGCCCAGAAATTCTCTACACCCCACACAGCACATCCGCCTCCAATGGCTCAGCTCGTTCCGGGCTCACGGTAGAAACGGGCCACTCGCACTCCAACTGTTCCGTCAAGGAGACGGTGGCTCCGGGGCGAGGACTTGCCAAAGGTCCCGCGGGGAGTGGAGGGCCAGCTCAGACCTGGGCCTGCCGCCCCAGCCCCACCTGCCTTCACCTTCTGTGCAGAATCGACTTCAGGCACCCCATGTTCCCTGCAGGGGGAGACTCAGAAAAACGGCACAGCTGGGCTACAGCGGCGCGCCTGATGTCTGCACCAACGACAGCCCAGTGGACAGAAGTGGGAAGGGCTGCGAGGATGCCACAGAAAGAGAGCAGTGCCTTAGAGGGCGGGACCAGGGCCCTGGGCTTCCTGGGAGGGGCTCCTGAACCTGGCCTTGAAGGAGGGGAGGGGGCATTGGGGGACAAAGCACGGAGAGTTTGGGTGGCACCGTCAGGAGCTGCGCATGACTCAGCCTGGCTGAAGCGGGGACCAGGAAGGTGTGTGTGGGTCCCAGACTCAGAGACAACACCTGGGTCTGCTCATGGGGATGGAGGATCAGCCCAAGGACGGGGGCTTTATCCCACGGGCAGGGGAGGCACTGAAGAGCCTCAGCTGGAGAAAGCTTCTCCAGCAGGGGTAGGAAAGGAAAACGGGCCAGGAAGGAACCGGAGACCACCCACTGGGTGAGAGGCACCTGTGACGGTCCAGGCAGGAGAGGAGGCCTGGCCAGGGGCTGCAACAGTGCCACAGGGATTTGGGGACTGATGTTTCCATGTCAAGAAACACCCCACCCTGCCAGGGTCCCCTCAGCAGAGACTGCCCCCAGGTAGAGAATATACTACGAGTTACGCTGCAGTCTGACAGGGAATTTATTCATAGCTGGCTGACGACGAGGATGCCCAAACGCGACCTTCAGTCCCCCTCTGCCACTCATTCCTTGTATGACCTGGGTAAGTGAGAGAACCTTTGGGCCTCAGTTTCCTAATCTGGAGAATGGGAAGGATGCTCGGAGCTCTTCCCGCACCAGGCTGCCATGAAGATCAACACATATAAAGTGCTTACAGCACTGGGCACTTAGGAAGGGCACCATAAATGCCAGGCTGCATCATTACGACTACTGCTGTATTTGCAAAGCTGTCTGCACACATCAGCACATCCAGTGTTCAAGACGAACCTGGGCGGCCGGCATTATTGAGCCCGTTTTCACATGTGCAAATGGACTCAAGAGGCGTGATGCTCGGGGACCCAGTGGGACGTGGCAGAGGCTGGATGTGGAGTTGGAGCCCCTTGGGCAACCCGTAGCCACCCCGCGTGGAAGATGAAGAACCCGGCAGCTGCTCTCGGCCCTGACGCCAGCAGCCCTTCGGCTGCATCCCAGCGGCGCCCGGGAGGCTGGACCGGAACCCGGAATTCTGTGAAGGCCAGTCTTCCTTCCATCCTGTCTGCTCGATCGTGTGTCCAGATTATTTTCCTTGTTTTCAAATTTCATTTATAGATAAAAGATATATACACATAGACTTTAACCTAATGTGACGATCAGGTTCCACTTTGTAAGAAACATTTAATCTAGAGTCCTTGAGGTCCTGGGTGCGACGGCCAAGGAATGGAAGAGGAAAGCATTCGTCTCTTCATTCTCCTTCTGGTTCTAGAAGAGGAACTGTGGAGTGATCTCAACTTTCACACCAAAAATAAGTGGTAAGAAAGATAAATGCTATTTATACATGAAGAAATGTAAATACGAATTAATTAGGATGTTTCTTTCCATAAAAGCTACTAAAGCTGCTGGTATTTGCATGGCTCCACGTTTATTTTAAGAGTCTCATTCAAACACAGCTAGAAATATACTGGTCTCTTCAGAGTTTGCATGAAAGTGAATTATATGGCAGAAAAAATTAAAAATAATTATACTGATGCAAGATTCATCGGTATTTCAGAATATTGTTGTTTTAAGGCACTGAGTCGTTTCTGAGCCTCCATCTGCTGGTGCTGACTTTTCGTTGTTATTGTCCCTGGTCAACACGGTGCAAATGCCACCCTTTCTGCATCTCCTTCAGCTCTAAGTAGGAGAAGCCTGTCACTCTGTGAGAGGACGCTGATCCCTCTGGAGATGGAGCCGTGGTTGCTGGACCTCATCCCCAAGCTCCCTGCTTGAGAGGACAGACTCATAGAAGCATTTCCAACATCACATATAAATCTCTACAACACGCTGTGTGGGGAGAAAACCACGATGTTAACTTCGATTAAAAACTACTATGAATCCTGTTCTGCCTTAAAATGTTCTCCGAGTGGGCGCAGGATCCGAGCTTTTTAAGAAGTCTCCAGCATGCAGGCAGACTATTAAAACCCCTGGGAGCGTTTTAATAAGGTGCATAATTTAAAATAAGCCAATATTCACAAGGCTTTTAAAAGTAAGAAGGGGCAGTTAAGTGCTGGGGGTCAGGGAAGAGGGAAGGTAGAAATGGTGTCATCAAGGAATGTTCTGGTGGATAAAACATCACTGGGTGGGGGGAATGCTATTTCCCAGACAGGATGTGTCTGTAAGCAAGCTGTGCAAATAAAGCAAGCAATTCTGTGTGCAGAGATGCAGGGGGTGATGGAGTGGGAAGGACGTGCTCCAAGAACTACTGGCAGGGATGGGGACAGTGACAGCAACGGGTGACAGTGACCAAGTCCTTGGGGGGCACTGGCTGGAGAGGGCGTCTTTAGTGGCCCTACATCTTGATCTGGGTGGCAGTTATGGGGATCCCTATATATGTATGTCAGAGTCCCCAAGCCACCCTCCTTACAGGTTTGAGAACTCTCTAGGACGACTCGTGGATACATTTATCACAGCACAGGACACAAAGCAAAATCAGCAAAGGGAAAAGGAGAAGGCCACAGGCACAGGCTTCCAAGCATCCCCTACCCCACGGAGTCACACAGGACACACCCAAGTCCCCAGCAAGAGGTTGCAACAAAACATCTAAGATGTAGCCAACTAAGGACGCTCAGCACCGGGGTTTTTACTGGGGCTGGTCAGTAGGCACCCTCTGCCCAGTGCGTACCCTGATTCCAGACTCCCAGGAGGAAGGCAGGTGCTCTGCATAAACCGTATTGTTTGCACAGAGTTCAGGCACCGAGAGCCGTCCTTATCAGTTACAACGGTGGGGACCCTCCAGGCTCTAAATTAACAGATGCCGGCCAAGGGCCAACTCTGTAAGCCAGGCTCTCACAGGACAGCGGTCCAGCTCGTTCTGTTAAGAAATCTGCACAATATGTAGGGTCATCGGGCTGCACACTGAGGAGTGGTGCTCTTTGCTTCGTAAGTTATTCCTCACTTAAAAAATAAAACCAGAAACAAACAATAAAACAGAATCCACAGATACATTTGTGCGAAATCTGAGAGACTAGGGAACTACTGACACTGGGCTTTTTGTTTATCTTCCTTTAGACAGATAAGAGGAAAGATTGTTAAATATTTACATGACGATACCATAAGGTTTAAGTGAAAGCTGGACAGATGCTGCATCTTGTCCTCAAAAGGTCAAGCGCTTCATTCTATTCGTCAAGAAGAGCCATCAGCTTTGCTGTTACGAGTATTTTGTTTTAACAGTTCTAAGGGCTATTGACTTACAACTTCGAGTCTACGAATATCCATTATCATGGGTTAGAATATTAGCTGTAGAAAACTATTCGGTCACCCAAGCTTATGAACGGTCTTTGCTTCAGGAGGATTTTCTCCACCAGCCGGGCCGTAAGCAGCCCATTGACAGCCAGTTCCCTAAACTAGCGTGAATCAGCTCAACGGTGCTGTCTTAAAATCCGGAACCCAGCTCAAGGCTTCTGCTTCCCAGCTCAAGGCCTCTGCTTCCCTGTGCACGATGATTTTGCAAGTAAAACAATCTGGCCGACAGATGAGCTCCAGATGCAATGCTGAACCTAACCCCGCCACCCGGCACCACCCCTGACCTGTGGAGGGAGCTCAAAAACTGGGGACTGAATCTCCACACTTGCGACAAGGTTCTGGGGGAAGGAGCTGGCCTGAGTCGGGAGCCCTAGGCAGCTGGAGCCAGGCTGGTCAGAGGGAGCACCCGGTAGTCAAGAGACCCAAGCATGGGCAACAGGTGACCCCGATGCCATGGGTTTGTGACCTTGAACCAGTGACAGCACACAGCGCTCTTCCCCTCCCTGGGCCTCCCTTCCTTGGATCTGGATAATGCTCAGAGCCAGGCCTGTACCAGGCGCTGTACTCTTGCTCTTCCTAATCCCCATGCAACCCTTCCAGACAAACATCGTTCCCTCGATTTTACACTTGAGGAAACAGGTCCGGAGCCGTTAAGCGGCTGACTCAAGTCACGCAGCAGCTTAGACGGCAGAACCAGAATTGGTGGGCAGGGGTGTCTTCCTCCAAAGGCAGATGCGCAGCTGGGGTCGGGGGCCCAGGGGAGCAGCATGTTCCCCGCAAGTGGAGGCTTTTCAGGGTATTACGAGGACGGCACAGTTGCTACGACTGATGAAGAGGCAGAGGAAGAGCAGGTGGTCTAAGAGGGCACCTCTTCTACAGGCCGGCTCCACCCAAGGAGGCAGGCCCCGCCCCAGGCTCAGGCCTGTAGCCTCAGCACCATCCCACACAGGACTTGCACCGCTCGGTGCGGACGGAGGGAGCTCTGATGCCAAGCCCCTTCTGGCTGCAGGATGCAAGTCTATGACTGGCTGTCTGAGCCTCCCGTGTTCTCCCTTTTAGCGACTCCTGCCCAAACAGGGGACCAAAACTCCCAGGTGGGCAACTGTCCCAGGGCAGACACCCTGAGACCTGAACCCCACCCAGGAGGGTCTCAGGGAGGAGCCACGTCCAGATGAACCTGGCAGGCGTGAGGGTCCTGGGCTGGGAGCTGGCAGCTGACAGCTGGCCTTGTGCGCTACAGGTGTGATGAGGAGAGGGAATCCACAAAGGGGTTCTGATCCTCACTGGGTGTGGGGACAACCTGGACTTCACCCCTGCCATGGCCCTCCTTCCTTCCTGAGGGGGCCTCACTGATGCAATGTTCAAACCAGACAGAACCTGGCACTGGCTGGAGCCCAGAAATGCAGAACTCGGGGGACCTTCCAGACTGTTCCCTGCAGAGCCCGTGGCCACACCAGAGCTGCTGCGACCCACAAGGAGGGCTTAAGTGCACAGAAGCAGAGCAGCAGGACAGGAAGCCCTATAGCAGCAGGGCTTGAGGCGCCACCTCCTCCAGGAAGCCTTCCCAGAGCGCTTGCCCCTGCAAGCTGCTTGAGGTGCTCTCCTCTGAGGCCCAGCCCACCCTTCTCTCTGAGGATTGTCAGTTCTCTTGGCTCCTCCACTCTCCCACCAGACAGCTGGCTCCTTGATAGAAAGGACTGTCATGGTCACCTCTTCTCCCTAGCATGGAGCTAGGCCCAGGGAAGGGGCCCAGGGGACCACTACTGAATGAATAAAGTGGATTAAGGGATGAAGACTGGGCTTGGCACAAAGGTCTGAGTGGCATCAGTCTGCTCATTCTGTGGTGTGGGCACCTTTGCTTTCTAGGCCCAAGGGGTTTGTCCCCAGTGGGCACGGAAGTCAGAGGATCTGGCATCTGTCCCACTGTTCCGTCCAACAGGGCAGTTCCCCTCCGCCAGCCCTCCCCCCACACCCCCCACAGGGCTCCTCCTGCACGCAGAGACCACCCTTCAGATGTAGCACCAGTTCCAGCTCTGGAACCTTCCCAGGCCACTCACCGGCCATTTCCTCAGCCTCCGTGGAGCAGCTCCCCTGGGTCCCACCCATAGTCGTACCCTTTGGAAGGGCCGGGATCCACCCTGGCAGGAGGTGGGCCTCCCATGTGGCTCTGGGATGCCCAATTCTCCCCTCTACACCTTGGTTTCTGCTTTTGAAAACAAAGATGGTAACCCCACTCCCGTGTGAGAGCTCCTCCGGCTCCCGCTCTGCGCTGCCAACCGCAAAGCTCAGTGGAAACGTGAGGGATGCCAATGACTGTCACTCTTCTGATTCTCCGCCCCAGCTGAGCTCAGGTCTAAACACGCACCAGGCCAAACTGCAGAGCCGCTGAGCCGGGAAGCACGCCGTGAGGAAGAGCACGGGGGAGCCCAGGGCCGGCTCAGATCCCAGCTCTGCTTCTTCCCTCACCTCTCCGAGCCTCACGGCCTCAAGTGCAAGAGAAGCATCATTGTAATTATCCTTCAGAGCGCGGCGGTGAGGCTTGATGTGCAGAACCCGGGAAAGGTCTCAGCAGAGAGCCTGGCACCCAGCAAACGGCAGATGACATCACGGTCGGCACTGTCATAGTGACCCCAGGGACTTATGGCTCCTGGAAGGTCAATTCCTCCACCCCCGCGACATGAACTGAGAGACAGAAGGGGTCCCAGTGTCTTCACCTTCCTCTCTGCAATGGATCCAAGCAGTGGAGGCCCGCATGCTCCTCCCCCAGAACATCCACTAGCATCACTTAATTCTCCTGACCAAAAGGATGAAAAATGAGCTCCACCTCCGAGGGCTCATTAGACTTCATTCATCAGGAGGAAGGTGAGCAGATTCTCCCTTTGCGGAAGATGCTGCTCCTCCCGTCTGCCGGTGTGCTGATCTGCCTGTGTGCCGGTCCGCCCTGCTTGCCACTAGGGTGTAATGAACTGCGGGTCCACCAGCCCAAGCCCCTCCAGTGGACGTCCCCAGGACTAATCCTTGTGTTGGGACAGAGCGACGGGCAGCTCCAGCCATCAGGACCTGTCTGCAGCCAGTTTGAGAACGCTGTCTGTGTGTTCCTCCAGCGTCCTGTGTCTGCGTCACTTTGCTAATGGCTATGATCCTGATTAGACAGTTGCCCTCTGAGGCCAGGAGCTCTGCTGACTGACAAACCTGGAGCTGAGAGGGGCCCTGAGTACCAACCGCGGTCCCGGGCCGGGCACGGTGACCAGCGTTTTTGCCATACATGGCAGAAGGAGATGTGATTAGCTGGTGCCATTGATGATGTGCAGAGAAGTCCTGTGGTTAGTCCTGGTCACATACAACCAGGAAGAGGCTAAGGAGAATTTGGACCAGGATTTTCTGACCTCCATTCCAGGAGTCTTTCCATCCTCCATGCAGTAAGAGACCCTGTTTCCCCCCTACCCCTCACCCCCAACCCTATTTTGTAGAGTAAGAAATAGAAAATAACGCAACATCACACAGGCACCGTTTACTGGTCCGGCTCTGCACACGCATGGCTATGTCTGATCCTCATAACAACTCCACGCGGCAGGAAGGGTCAACACCCCACTGGACAGATGAGGAAACCGGGGCTTGGGAAGACAGACGACCTGCTCGAGTCTCCCAGCTGGTTTCCAACTCAGGTCTGCCTGACTCAACAACTCAGACTCTGACCCACCAGGCTACCTGGAGTCCCTACGTGGAGCCCAGAAAGGTTTGTCACCCCACCCCCAAAAGTCATACAATGTGCGAGCAGCATTGCCAAGACCAGAGAGCAGGTCTCCAGAGGCCCAGTTTCAAGTTCCCCCGACCTCTCGGCCCCACCGAGGGACGCCCCAGCCCGTCCTCCCCACGCAGGAGGCGCCCAGAGGGTGCGCCACGGGAATGCCCAGTGAACTGCTACTGAATGGTGCCTGCGCACTGAGAGATCTGGACAGGCTTGCAACAGCAGCTCACTGCCCCACGGCCCCTTTGTTTGCTCTTCATCAGTCCCCTCCAGGCAGCAGCTAGAACGGCTGCTTCCCTCAGCCGGCAGCAGACTCAGGTCCTCAGCCCCACACTGTGTTCCAGGAGCTGAGATTACGGAAACAGCTCCCCAGTGGCTCTGCATGTGTAGAAACGCTCCGCACCTATCATCTCCTTTGATTCTTCCTTAAACCCCAGGAGGTGAGCTCTATGCTAGGGATGAGGACACTGAGGCTCAGAAAGTATTCATCCCCCGGGGCCCCAGTCCCAGATGTGGGCAGTCTCTGCGATCTCTGCTCCAGGCTTCCCGACACCAGGTCCTCGCCACGGGCTGGTGGGCTGGGGGCCAGGACGGTGATTCTGCCCCATTTGACGGGAGAGAAGGGACAGGAGTCCTGAGGACTAGGTCAGGGAAAGATGGCAAACAGAGAGGAGAGAGACTCAAGTGATCAGAAGGATGGGCTCCAAATCCTGGGGACGACGGCTTCTGCTGCCTTCTCAACACCAGACAGCGAGGATGCTTCAGGAACGCTATTTCAAGGAAGCCCTTACAGCACTTCTGGAAAGTAGGAATTATACCTTTTACAGGCTGTAGAAACTGAGGATCAGAGAGGCTAAGTAGTTTCCTCAAGGTGACACAGCTCAGGAGTGGCCAAGGGAGATGCAAGGTCAGATGTGCGCACTGCGGTTCTGAGGGATATGTATGACTACGTTGCTGGGAGGTAATTCTCTCTGGGTCTCTTGTGTTCTGAGTAAAGGCATTGACAGCTCTCATTCCCAACTATCTTCTCAAAGACGTGTGTAGAGTAAACAGCCCTGAAGAAACAGAGAGTGTCCCCTCTGGGGCAAAGGGCACATCTGCTTCTTGACCAGGATGATGTCTCCCTCTGAGATAATAATGTCTCCCTCTGGGACAAAGGCTGGGTAGGTTTGCTAGCAGGTCCCTTTAAAAGAGCAGGGTTTCCCTGTTACGCAAACCCACTGCATGCAGAGACTCCCCCGGGCTGCTCCGCCTGGCCCCCACGGGACTCGTGGGATAGGGCTCACGGATGTGAACATGAAGGCCTTGCTGCCGGCTGTGCTGTGAGCAATAAAGTCCTTTATCCAGGAGCCTTGTGTCTCCCATCAGCATCTTTTAAGTTGTGGCACACTCACTTGCAAGCAGGGTAAAATTTCAGACCTTTCACTGTTCTTGATATTTCTGTGCCAAGGTTCAAAAACATCAGCGGCAAAAATTCTGGAAGGGAGGATTGGCTGAACAGCAGCAAGTGGGAAAGAGAGACCTCTTACCAGCATGAGCCAAAGGTACAGCCTGACAGAAGGCAAGACTCTGCTCTCAGCGGCCACATCAGTGGGTATAGCAGGGCTAGATCTGAGGAGCTGACAGATTCTTCTTGCATCATATCTCGCTCTGAGAAAACTGATTTATAAGAGCACTGACGGACCAGAGCCTGACCTGGTGAAGATTCCAGAAGGAATATTCATTTAGGAAAATAATTGAAGGATGTGGCCACATTTGGTCCAAGAAAAGAGATGATGCAAAGGGAGGATATAGGATGACGGTCCAACATAATCATAATTACTGACATTTGTGCAGGCCTGTACAGTGTGCACTTGACATCCATCACCTCAGTTCATTCTCCTGCCACGCTATGGACTAGGTGCTACTATTCCCATTTGACAGACAGAGAAACTGAGGCTCCAAGAAGTTAAGCATCTTGCTCCAAGTCATGAGTGGCAGAGCCAGGCCTGGAACTCGAGCCTCCTGCTTGCCCATCTCAGGTGCTCTCTGTGGACCCGGCCAACCACAGGAGAGGCTACCACGGGCAAGCAGGATTAGACTCGCTTCCTAGGACCAACAGGCAGAGTTAAAGGGAAGATGATTTTTGACTCAAGGAAGCTCACAGTGAATAATTCCTGTATACTGGCCACTTACGGGGTACCACATTTCCATAGCTAAGCCTCAAAATCCTGAGGTTTATCATAACTTATCACCACCATACCATTGCTCAGCTGAGAATGTGGAGGCTGGGAGGGATGACACGATTTCCCCAGCTATGCAGTAGCTCACACACGGCTCTGCCGGACTCCAGGGACTGGAAGTCACTGCCTTGTGAGGTGGTGAGCTCCCTGTCGCTAAAGATACACAGAAGGTGACTCACCCTTCCTAAAGAGTGCTGGGGAGGGATTCCGGCATTTTACGGTAGGTCTGCCTAGGTGATTGGGCCAGAGTCCTAGAGCAATGCAAACATCCGAGTCAGAACTCACACTCAGGGTCCCCGACTCAGGGGCTCATTATGCCCACTCTACAGCATTTATTAAGCACCTACCAGGGGCCAGGCCCTGGGGCTCCAAAGAAGAATAAGGCACAGCTTGTTACGTCAGCCTCTGAGGTCTCCTAGACAGAGAGGGACGCGCTCTGAGGCTTCAGTGCCGTGGGGAGGGCTGAGTTCACCTCACCTGGAGAGCTCCCTCCCATGGCCTCGGGACCACAGCAGCGCTGTCATCAGTTTTTGTTTTTTTTTTTTTTGGCACTTTCTCCCTAGATGGACTGCTGGGGATCGCCAGGGTGAGCCATGCATTCTAGCTGGGCTCCCAGAACAGTGCTCCACACCAGTGGGAGGCTTCAGGGTGATGGGTGGCTAGTGGGAGATTGGATGAGCCAAGGGCGGTCAGGCAAACCAACTTTTCTGAGCCTTAGGATTAATTTCCTGGAGGTAGGGTCTGTCCTTACAAGACCACCCCCTGCTGTTGGGGCTCAGTCTGGGATTTCAGGGGCTCTGTGATGGCACGTGGCAGGGCCAGGAGTGTGATGGGTCCCGCTCACCCTCTGCCACCTTCCCGATGAATCCAACCAGAGCCAGCACTTCCTGGGCACGCTCTGGGTGGCAGTGGGACAGAGAGGGGAGCGGACAGCAGGGGCTGTATGTTCCCCATCTTCGGTCACCTTTCACGGGAGGTGACGAGGGGTCGGGACACGATGCCATCACTGACTACAACCGGCTGTGCACTTGCACCTTCAGTGTCTGTCCCCACCGGAGAGCACGGATGTGAGTGCCTGTTCCCCAGCGTCCCCAGCGCCTAGAACGGAGTCTGACCCACACTCGGTGCTTAGGAAACAGTTGAGAAATGAACGGGCCAGAGGGAAGGTGCTGACTCTGGAGAAGTTCGAACCATCCCCATTCATTTCCAAAGAGCAAGAATATGAGTGAAATATACAGGGAGGTGCACAAAGTGTGGAACAGCATTTCGGTCATCCCCGGGAGATCCAACAAGCCCTCTGAAGCCCAGATGACCTCTGAGGGCGGTGACCCACTGTCCTGGTTTTCCCAGGACTGTCTGGGTTTCAGCACTGAATGTCCCACATCCTTGGGAACCCCTCAGTCCTGGGCAGACCTGGAGGTTTGGTAGCCTTATCTCTGAGTCATGGTTTTGATGGTGAAGCCCGGAGGTTAGTAGGGGTCAGCCCTCTGCTCAAACCCAAGCCCCATCAGCTACCTGCTGCAGAGTCTGACCCTCTCTGGGCTCCAGTCCTCATCAGTAAACTGGGGACGACAGCAGGTTCACATCACGGGACTGCTCGGAGGATGGAACAAGAGGCTGCATGAAAGCTCGCAGTCCTGGGCGGGCACATGGCAGACCCCCTGCGGGGGATGCGGAGGGTGCCAGGGACGGGGAGTCTGAGGGACAGGGTGTGGGGTGTGGGGGCAGGACTGCATGTTGTCAGTAACCGGTGGCCTTGGGGAAAGCCGAGATCCAGACCCAGCGGGAAGTGCCGAAGAGCTGACGCAGGATGCGGTTTTCCACCCAGCTTTTCTCTGCTTCTATTGATTCCTGGCTCTCTCTCGATTCACTTATTAAATATTTACCAGGTCTGGTCCCGGGCAGGGCAGCAGCGCTCCTGACGTAAACCAGATGTGAACCTTTGCCCTCAAGGAAGCTCGGACCCAGGATGCTCTGATGGACAGGACGAGGGACGGCCATTTCCAGAGGGAGCGAGCTTCCCCTCTCGAGGCTCCCTCCCCAGTTCCTTCAGCCTGCTGTGGGCTCTGCTCCACCTCTGGCGCCAGCCTGTCTGCGCCTTGGAACAACTCGTTTCAGCCACAATCCACTCAGCCCACACAGGCCCCGGGGAGGAAGACGCAGGCTAACCGAGGGCTGGGCTGCAGAGGCGGGTGACACAGAACCACCCTTGCTTGGCGCTCAGATCTCCCTTCTCTCCCACTTCAACACTCTGCAAACCCTCAGCGGTACTCAGCATTGGTACCTGGGCCCTGGGCTCAGACCCAGCCTGTCTTATCCACTTCTTCCTGGGTGACTTTGGGCCAGACCCTCAGGCTCTCTGAACCTCGGTATCTTCCTCTCTGAAACGAGTGTGTGCTAGTCCTGCCCTCACAGGGCGGCGGGCAGCACAGAGCCCGGCCCTTAGCAGGCGCCCAAGATTTGTCCCCACGTCCATCTCTTCTTCCTCCACCCGAGGGCAGGCTCCTGCGTCACCCGTCTGCGTGGCTGGGAGCGATACCCTGTACATAATGCGTGATGAGGGTGACAAAAATGACAAAGGCTGGCAGTAGCTTCTTTTTGGCTCCTCAACACCCCCCAACACAGCCCGAGGGGTGTCTCCACGGCTGACCCTGCCTGACTGATCTGGTTACTGGGACATGCAGCAGGCCCAGGTGGCATCTCCAGGGGGAGAGAAGCAGCACTGGCAGGATGTCAGAGAGGAGGCAGGAGACGCGGGAGGCACTGTCACAGCTCAGCCAAGAGAGGCGGGGCGCAGGGACCCGGAGAGCTCACTAGTCACCTCTCTCAGATCCCCTGCAAAGCTGCTGGAAGTCAAGCCTTAACGCATTTCTAATTAGCACCCGGAGCTCCGGGCTGAAGAGATGGGTGAGAGGCTGTCAGAGGGTCTGGAGAGGACAAACAGGGTCCCAGCTGTCGGCTGCCACCCTGGTGGGCCTGAGGCTGGAGCAACGTGCTCCCACCACCTCACTTTCATCTTCCCGGGTAATGAGGCTCCTCAGAGTCCAGGAAGCATCAGAGAGGCCAGCCCTGCTCACTAAGCTACCCAACTTCTGGCTGCCGGCATGCAGACCTGACACCTGGATCATCAACTGGCTCTCCGGGGTCTTGGGACATCTTGTCACAGGACACCCTGAGGAACCTCAAGTGGCAATGGCAACAGGGAAAGAAGTTTGGTCTGTCCATGCACGGTCTGGCTTTCTGACACTGGTAGGAGAGACTCACCTGCGAGGTTAAGTACGTGCATCAGCCATGTTGACCGGTATTACGAAGAGAGAGAAGGGCTGGACCAGGCTTCCACAGCCAGGAAGGGGAGGCCGTGGGCCAGATCCAGACTCAAATGTCACCGTCCTTTTCCCACAACGGGAGGAAAGGAGGCAGGGTGGAAATACAGTTGTTAAACACACAGGCTTGAGAACATCCTACTTCCAGCCAAGATAGAGTAACGGGGACTGGATTTGCCCTCCCAACTGAGACAACAACAAAAATGGATAAAACATAGGAAGACGGCAATGAAAACAGTGACTCTTGAGAGATGGGGGACAAACAAGGAGAGCCCTACGGCTGGCTGACTCGGTGTTGTGCCTGGGGAGAGTTTCCAGGCTGTGGAGCAGGAAAGGGGAACCCAGGCGGAGGTGGGTGGACTTCTTGACTGAAGAGATGGGTCTGAGAGTCAGGGAGACCGAGGTAGCTGGAGACCATGAGGCAGAGTATGCAGAGGAGAGGGTGGAC
Source organism: Equus asinus (assembly GCF_041296235.1). Classification (NCBI taxonomy): domain Eukaryota; kingdom Metazoa; phylum Chordata; class Mammalia; order Perissodactyla; family Equidae; genus Equus; species Equus asinus. Next base: position 101,365,094 of record NC_091796.1, on the reverse strand, counting down.
AGAGAGGGAACCCTGGAGATTCTGCAGAGGACTGCTCAAATCCTCAGCAGAGGGCCAGCGAGCACACGTGTGAGGAAGCCGGCCGAGGCAGGAGAGAACCACCCTGAAGGACGACAGGGACCAGTGCCTGGCGCCCCTACAGGGCCAGAAATAGTGCCTGTTTCCACCAGGCCTTTTGAAAATCTCCTAATTCACAGGGTGTTGGGTAGAATACTCAGACCAGCCTTGTCTCCATAATGGGAAGTAATGACTCTCAGACTAAAGATGGCTCTTCTCCCGCCTAACAAATCTTTTTTTTTTTTCCTGCTTTATCTCCCCAAACCCCCCTGTACACAGTTGTATATCTTAGTTGCAGGTCCTTCTAGTTGTGGGATGTGGGACGCCGCCTCAACGTGGCCTGACGAGCGGTGCCATGTCTGCGCCCAGGATCTGAACCCTGGGCCTCCGCAGCGGAGCGCACGAACTTAACCACTCGGCCATGGAGCTGGCCCTGTGCCTAACAAATCTTAAGAGCAAGACCCCAACTGATCAAACTGTTTGCAAGTAATGTAAGCACATCCCAGAACCAAGCTTGAGAACATTTATAGGAATACAAGAATATCTAACATCTGACGACGTAAAATTCTCAAGGTTTGACATCCAATCAAAAATTATCAGGCATCCACAGCAGCAGGAAAATACAACCTGTAACGAGGAGAAAAGGCGATCAACCAAAACCAGCCCAGGACTGATGCAGAGTTGGAATTAACAGACAAGCACATTAAAACAGAGGTTAGAGCTGTATTCCACATGTCCCAACAGCCAGAGGAAATATCGAACACGGTGAGAAGAGAACGAAGATACAAAAAACACCCAAATTAAGCTTCTAGATGTGAAAACTACAACATCTGAGATCAAAAATACACAAGGAAGGATTATTGATAAGAAAATATTGATGAACTTGAAGACGTATCAATAATAATTATCCAAAATGAAAGAGAAACAGAAAAAAAAGACACAAAACAGTAAACAAGCACCAGGAAGTCGAGATAACTTCAGGCAGCCAAACATGAGTATCCAAGGGAGAGGAGAGAGAAGGGGGACAGAAAAAACATGAAAAGAAATTATGGTAAACTCATACAACTCAATGGCAAAAACCAAACAACCCAACTAAAAAATGGGCAAAGGACCTGAAGAGGCATTTTTCCAAAGAAGATATTTAAATGGCCAGTGGGAACATGAAAAGGTGCTCAACATCCCTAGTCATCAGGGAAATGCAAATCAAACCACAACGGGATGTCACTTCATACCTGTGAGAATGGTTACTATCGAAAAGACAAGTGTGGATAAGGATGCGGAGAAAAGGGAAGCCTTGTGCACCCTTGTTGAGAGCGTAAATGGTGCCGTCACTATGGAAAATAATATGGAGGTTCAAAAAATTAAATTAAAAAATTAAAAATAGAACTATCCTATGATCCAGCAATTCCACTCCTGGTATATTTCCAAAGGAAACAAAATCACTATCCTGAGGAGATATATGCACCCCCATGTTCACTGCAGTGTTATTTCTAAGAGCCAGAACACTGAAACAGCCTGAGTGTCCACTGATGGATGGAAGGAGAAAGAAAATGTGGTGTACATATACCATTCAGCCATAAAAAAGAAGGAATCTTGCTATTTGCAACACCGTGGATGGACCTTGGGGGCATTATGCTACATAAAATAAGTCAGACAGAGAAAGACAAATACTGTATGATCTCACTTATATGTGGAATCTAAAAAAAATCAGATTCAGGGGCCGGCCCGGTGGCACAGCGGTTAAGTGCGCACGTTCCGCTTCGGCGGCCTGGGGTTCCCTGGTTTGGATCCCGGGTGCGGACATGGCATCACTTGGCAAAAGCCATGCTGTGGCAAGCGTCCCACATATAAAGTGGAGAAAGATGGGCACAGATGTTAGCTCAGGGCCAGTTTTCCTCAGCAAAAAGAGGAGGACTGGCAGCAGATGTTAGCTCAGGGCTGATCTTCCTCAAACAAGCAAACAAACAAAAACAAAACAGATTCATAGAAACTGACCAAATTAGTGGTTGCCAGAGGCAGAGGGTGGGGCAATTAGGTAAAGGAGGTCAAAAGGTATAAACTTCTAGTTATAAGATAAATACGTTCTAAGGATGTAATGGTGACTGTAGTTAACAATACTGTACCGGATATTTGAAGGTTGCTAAGAGAATAGATCTTAAAAGTTCTCACCACAAGAAAAAAAGAATTGTAACTATGTGAAGTGACAGATGTTAACTAAACTTATTGTGGTAATCATTTTGCAATATGCACATATATGAAATCATTATGTTGTACATCTTAAACTTATACAATGTTATATGTCAACTATATCTCAATAAAACTGGGGCGGGGGGGGAGAAAGAGAATGGCCGAAAATTTTCCAAATGGGATGAAAAGTATAAACTCACAGATGCAAGAAGCTCCCAAACTCTGACAACAAGAAACATGAAGAAAACTACATTAAGGCACATTATTATCAAAGTGCTCAAAATCAGTGAAGAGAAAACTGTAAAAGCAGCTGAAGGAAAAAAAAGACACATTGTGTTCAGAGGAACAAAATAAGGATGGTGTTAGATTTCTCCCTGGAAACAAGGCAAGCAGGAAGATGGGGGAGCAACATCTTTAAAATACTGAAAAAAAAACTGTTAACATAGAATTCTAAGCCCAGTAAAAAATAACTTTCAAAACTGAAAGCCAAAAAAAGACTTTTTTTCTCCAGACAAACAAAAGCTGAAAGAATTCATCACCAGCACTTCTGTACTACCAGAAATGTTAAGGTTCTGTAGGCAGAAAGATAATGACACCACAAAGAAATATGGATCTACACAAAGGAATAAAGAACACTGGAAATAATAACCATATGGGAAAACATAAAAGATTTATTATTATTATTTAGATCTCTTTAAAAGATAATTGACGGGGCTGGCCCCGTGGCCGAGTGGTTAAGTTCGCGCGCTCCGCTGCAGGCGGCCCAGTGTTTCGTCGGTTCAAATCCTGGGCGCGGACATGGCACTGCTTGTCAGACCACGCTGAGGCAGCGTCCCACATGCCACAACTAGAGGAACCCACAACGAAGAATACACAACTATGTACCGGGGGGCTTTGGGGAGAAAAAGGAAAAAATAAAATCCTTAAAAAAAAAAAAAAAAAAAAAAGATAATTGACTTTTTGGGGCTGGCCCAGTGATGCAGTGGTTAAGTTCACATGGTCCACTTCGGTGGCCCGGGCTTCACTGGTTCAGATCCCGGGTGCAGACATGGCACCGCTTGGCAAGCCATGCTGTGGTAGGCGTCCCACATATAAAGTGGAGGAAGATGGGCATGGATGTTGGCTCAGGGCCAGTCTTCCTCAGCAAAAAGAGGAGGACTGGCAGCAGATGTTAGCTTAGGGCTACTCTTCCTCAAAAAAAAAAAAAGATAATTGAAGATAATTGACTTTCAACAAAAATAATATTAATGTAGTGTGAGGTTTATAACATATGTAGAAGTGAAATGCGTAACAATAATAGCACAAAAGCTAAGAGGGGAGAAACAGACACTATATGTGAAGTGGCATAATATTTCTAGATAGGTGGTAATAAGATAAAGATACATACTAAAAATACTAAAACAAGCACTAAGATAACAAAATAGTTATAGCTAATAAGCCAACAGAGGAGATAACATGGAATAATAAGAAATTCTCAATTGATCCAAAAGAAGGCAGAAAAAGAGGAAAAGTGGAACAAAGGACAGTGGGGCCAATAGGAAACAAACATCAAGACAGTAGATTTAAACCCAACTATAGGAAAAATCACATTAAACATAAATGGCTTACACACTCCAATCAGAAGGCAGAGATTGTCAGACTGGATGTAAAAAGTAAGCTGAGGTGGCATGGAGATCTGAGTTTGAATCCCAGCTGGGGGCTCCAGGCAAACGACTTTGCCTTTCCAAGCCTCAGTTTCCTCATCTGTGAAATGGATCTTAAAACTGCCTGTCCCACGGGGCTGTCACGAGGATTTAGTGAGATTCTGCGTATTGCTCAACACAGCGCCTGCCTGGCACCTCCTAAGCATCTGATGAACGGCAGCTGTGATGGGGAGCTACAGGGACATCTTGAGGGAACAGAACAGAGAGGGAGTGAAGAGATGGGTTTCCATCATCTCAGAGTAGAAGGACCCCTGAAGCAGGACTGAGCAATAGCACATGCTCCGCCAACGCTCAAGTATTTAATTGGAGACTTGCGATCCACCTCCAGATGCCCTCTCAGTTCTGTGATATACAGCTGTTTTAAGTTAAATGGAATGTCTTCACTCCTAAAACACTATCTAGAAATTTGGTCTACAGAAAACACTACAGATTTTTACTTCTTCCTTAACTGCTCATTACACCCCTGCAAAAATCTAACACTATATTCTCTCCTGAGGCAAGTCTAATGAGAACAACAAAATATTTAAATCTTTTAAATGGGAATCTGAAGTACAACAAGACAGGCCCTTCGGTCAAAAACATTTGAGATAATAGACAGTTTGTATTTTAATGATAATTCTTGCCTTACCGAAAAAGGAGTAGTGGCTGGCTGGGGAAAACATCCTCTAAGTAGCACATCACCAGACTCCCTAGAATTCTGTTTTTCTGGGCAGTACTGTGTTCCTCTGGGGAGGGAAAACTTCTGCTGGTTTCTTGCAGTTCTTTCAGAATGACCCCACGGGGCCTTGAGTGTAGCTACCACCATTTCAAGAGATAACAAAACCGCCTCATCAACACTACTAGATGTCTTTTGTGTTTTCTTCCCCAGCTCCATGAAAAATGATTAAAATGCAAATTAACTGTGAGCCTCCCAACGGCCAGGTGCAGGGAGAGGTGGGGGAACGGGGCCTCGTGGGGGATGCATCAACATCTTAGGTATGATCAGACTACACGTGTCTCCCAGAAAGACCCAGCCGGTGTCAACACAATGTTCCAGATGTAGCCACGTCCTCCCACCAGCAAGGCTGAGGTTCTAAGAGCTGGGCTGAAGGGAGAAGTCGGGGGGGAGGGGGGAGCCTCCTCAGGTCTCCCTAGCAAGTAGTGATCCCCCCACGTCTCCTCCCTCCATCCCACATCCCACAGCTCTTCCTCCCTCCACAACTCAAGGAACTTACTCTCTTACCAGGTGACACATATTAGGCTGAACTATATACGAATATGAAACTATCATTTTGTGGGTCAAAAAATGGTCAAACGTCAGTAACTTCATATGGTTTTACCTAATAACATCATGGCCTACCTTCTTAGTAATAATTCACTTCTCTCCTGGGCTTGGCGGTTTACAAGGTTTTGTCACGGTCTACACGCACCTGTCCAGTCTAGAGACACTGCACTGGCAGCCCCAGGATGAATCCAGCCCACACACCTGTTCAGTTTGGTCCAGGTCATAGCTAGTCTCCAAGGATGGCCGCCATCCACTCCTTCCCTCCATCCTGGATGAGCATGCTGCTCCCCACATCAAGAGATGGAACCTGACTCCTGTCCCCCAAAATCTGGGCTGGCCTGAGGACTTTCTTGACCAAAAGAATGAGGAGTTAGTGACATTCTGGGACTTCCAAGATTAGTTCATAAGAATCTTCGCAGCTTCCACCTGGGAATGCTTATACGAGGGGCAAGCAGGGCCACCCAGGAAGAGACCACCATCCTGGGATGATACCCCAGCTGCCTGAAGAAACGTCTGCAGGATGAAATGCCAAGTGGAGAGCACGGTCAAGCTGAATGGAGTTGGCAGACACGTATGTGAAGAAACCACACTGGACGTCTAGACTCCAGCCCCAGCGGCCCCACCTGATGCCACTGGAGCAGAAACAAACTGCCCAGCTCTGTCCTTCCCAAATTCTGGTCCCAAAAATCATGAGCAAAATAAATTATTGCTTTAAGCCACTAAGGAACTGAAATAATAAGCAATAAGTAATCGAAGCAGCTCACACCATGGTTGGTCCATTCGTGAAAAATTTTTAATTAGTTGCCAACATTTGAAAATCCAGACTGCCCGTAAGAATCAGGATGCTCAGTTTTCTTGAGGACCCGGAAGAGCCCGCAGCCCAGGGCCTGTGTGTCTACATGGCACAGAGAGGTGCTGGGACTCAAGGCCGCTGCTCGCTGGGCCCAGGCCAGGCCCTGCTCTCTGGGTCACCACAGCCTCGCACCCCACCTGTTCTGCTCCACAAGGTCACCTGCCTGGCCCCAGTCTCCCTGGCCTCATCTCCCACTCCCTTGCCACCTGTCCCCTCAGCCCAACCGAACCGCAACTTGCAACCCCCACCCCCAACAGGAGACACTGTTTTGAGCCTTTGGACATGCCCTCCCCTCTGCCTGGAATGTCCTCACTCCTCTGTCTACACCACAGCCACGCATCCTTCAAACTCAGCTCAATTCAAACCTCCAGAAGCCTTCCCTGACCTCTGAAGTGGGGTGAGGTGCCTCCTCTGGGCTCCCAGGGCACCTCCGTTTACCTCCACCCTGTCACATATCACATGGCAGGGGCTGTGACCCCCTCCTCCCCAGGGCTCCGTGTAAGAAGGGTCTGCACACTGGGCATGTTTGCTGAATGACTAGATGAACAGTTCCATGAGGAAGGCAATTTTGTGTCCATTTCACAGGTGATGAAACTGAGGTTTAGAGAACTGATCTGTCCACTGCTTCTCTAAGACCAGTGGCCACTAACACAAGAACCAAGATCCTCACTCTTTATGGGTCTTCAGACCCTGGAATGGGTTAAATTGCGTCTCTTGAAAAGATACATTGAAGTCCTAACTCCTGGTGCCTGTGAATGTGACCTTGTTTGAAAACAGGATCTCTGCAGAGGCAATCAGGTCAAGACGAGGTCATCTGGGTGGGCCCTAACCAATGTGACTGGTGTCCTTATAAGAAGGGCAGAGACACAAGAGACATAGAGGGAGAGCACCAGTGACAACAGAGGCAGAAACTGGAGTGTGTCTCCAAGCCAAGGAACACCAAGTATTGCAGACAGCGCCGTGAAACTAAGAGAGAGGCGTGGAATGGCTTCTCCCCTAGAGCCTGCAGGAGACCAGGACCTTGCTGACCCCCTGATCTTGGACTTCCTGCCTCCAGAACTGGGAGAGAAGAAATGTCTGCTGTTTAAGCCCCTCAATTTGTGGTAATTTGTTATGGTGGTCCTAGGAAATGAATACACCTCTTTAAGAACTTGTTTAAAATGTACATAAACACAACATTTTGTGTACCTCAAAGGATCAATGATTCCCTGAAGCGGATCCATGGAGGGTCCCTGGTCGTCCCCACCATCCCCCCTCACGTGGACTGCTCTGCGAGGTGGTACGACGACCTGGAAGGAGAACCCTGAGGTCAGCAGATGGGGCTCCACTCCCGCTCCTCTGCGTCTTGGCCAAGCCACTCTGGCTCTCTCCCCATTTCCTCCCCGTCTATTGGATGGGAATAACAAAGGCACCCACCCCATGACAGGCTTCCCACCTGTGGCAGGTGTGGTCTGGAGGGAGAACCTCAATTCTGGGGCAAGTTTCCAGGTTACGTTATTCTGGGCCTCACTATTTTAAGTTGCTAAATCAATACTCGGGTGACTTTCAGTGACCACATGACTTTTGATGACCTAAAAGGGACCAGGAAGACAAGGATCTGTTTCATCCAGAGACGGGGGAGGGAGACAACCCTGCAGTGTGGGTTTAAGCTCCGGGTCTCGACCTTCACCGTACGCTGGAACAAAGCGGGGGATGAGAAGAAAATCCTGATGGCTGCTCCCAGCCCCGGACTCTGAGGGGATTGTCTGGGGTCCGACCTGGGCAGCAGGACTCTTAAAAGCTCCTGGGAAAGTGTAATGGAAGTGACATTTCATCCATCAGACCCCAATCCTCAAAGTCCTGACGGTGACAAGTATTCAGGGGGGAGGGCCCTTGACACCTCGAATTCACTGTCTTTTCCTGCTAACGTCTTTTCACGCACATCCATCTTGTCTCGCCCTCATCCAATCATCCAACAGACACTTGTGGAGAACCTACCATGTGCCAGGCATCTTGGTCGCCCTCGCTGGGAATGGCCTGGCTCATCATTTCTCCAATACTCTGTAAGCACCCAGAAAGAAAATCTATATCCCATTCAACTCTGTCCCGCAGTGTCCCCGTCCCAGTGCCTGACGTGGAGCTTGGCACAAGGGCAGTACTCAACATTCGCTCAACAAGCGGGTGGAGGCACTAACGTTTCGCTACCAACCTGCCTGCTGCTGACGTGTGGGGACGGGCACTCGGTCACACACACCTGGCCGTCCCTGCACTCCCAGAGCACGTGCTGAGCACTCACTTCAGGCAAGCACGGCTAATGCTGCAGATAAAGGAGTAAAAGTTCCCACCCTTTTGGGGATAAGAGGAACAGAGCAACACCAGAAAGCAATCCATTACAGTACAACAGACCATGGTAAGACCACTTCCGGGCGGAGAAGAAGAGATGAGTCATCTTCAAATATGTCCGCTCTGTCCTTTATATTGTGTCTCCAGGGTGAAGAATAAGATGGAAAATCCAGCATCTTTGCAAATACTCAGACCCACATTTGAAACTCAGTTCTCCTCCCTACTATTGGCATGTCCTGGACAAATTATTTAATCTCGTTGAAGTGTGATATCCTGATCTGTAAAATGCGCACGACGGTGCCCACGTCACAGATTTGTAAGGATCGGCTGTAATCACGTGTGCGAGTGCCTGGCGTCTGGCATGTGGCAGGTGTTTAGCAAACCTTAGCCTCTCTCCCCAACTGACGGCACTTCACGTCTCCGCTCCTTGCGGCTAGCTCAGGACTGAGCCTGTAATCAACGCACAAACATCTGCCAACAGGAACAAACTGACCCCATGAAACTTGAATTGTAAACAAACAAAAAAATAAAGAACCCAATCTCCGTGCAGGCTCTGCCTATAGGTGCTGAAAAGCTCTGTGTTTATTTTGTCAAGTCACCATAGCAACTCGTGATGCAGCGACCAGCCCCAGGCTTAACTGTGATCAATTTATTTTGTAACCAAGGAAATGCCAGCTGTTCCGTGGGATCCAGCAGGGAAAGCAGAGACAGAGGTTGTGTGAGTGCCTCTCTCCTCTAGAAATAAATCTGGCGAATCCTCCTCAGTTTTCATGTAGCTAAAGTCACCACTATCTAAAATGATGTCCACATGACAATATGTATAAACATGGATTTAGGAATAGGAGACAGAAAAGCTAGGCAAAAAAAAGGGCCAGCGTTGCTCATGGGAGCAATTAACATTACAGAAAACTCGCTATGAGGCTGCCAAGAGCTGGGACCTGGGCCCCTTGGAGCTAGCTTGGGGATTCTGCATCCTTTCATGCCTGCGTTTGTTCTCAGACTCGCTGTCCATACAGACTGGAGTTTGCTGCTGCTTTTTAAACAAGCCACCACCACCATGAAGTCGGGGGAAGAGGAAAACGTCCCCTCAAACTCCAGTCCCTGGAAAATTAAACAGCAGCTAGTGGGACCCCTGCCACACACCCAGGGGACAGAGGGAACCTCGGTGGCCTTCCTACCTCTAGGTTCCCAACATAACCAACTCATAGAAGGTTCAAGGTCTGAATCTGGTACACTGGGACTTACTCTGCCACACTAAATGGGGCGCTTCCCTGGAGCCAGCCTGTGGGCCAGCACTGGGTCCTCCAGAGCCCACAGACAGCTCGAGAAAGCGGGTGTGTGTTTGCCTTTGTTCTGGCTCAAGAGAGTTGAGGGTCGGAAACGCAAAGATCACCCAACCTCAAAACTCAAGGGGATGCTCCCGGAGCAAAGATGACGCTTTGAGAGGTCATGTTTCCCCTGCCATCGGGAGCATGTTTTGTGTGGAGGGAAAAGCGATGGTCGCGCGGGCACTGGAAGGCTACAGACTCAGCACAAAGCAAAAAAGGGGAAAACGATCGCCGCGCTCCGACGCGTGGCTGGTCACAAAGCAGGTCTCACCGCCCTCCTCGGGCTGCAGGAGCGGTGGTCTCCGCACAAAAGCGAGAAAAGTGAGGTGGGGAGCACTCGAGGCCACCAGAAAGTCGCAGATTACCCGGCGCATCCGGAAGATAAAGAATGGGGAAGAGCGAGGTTGCCCGCCCACCCGGGTTTGCACGGATCTGGGCTGCCCGGCCTTGGAGGGCTCCGGGGCACCGGCAGGTGGGGGATGGCCAGGGAGGGGCGGCTCGCACGGCCCCTCGCAGCTTGAGACCAGGTCGACCTGGGGCGTTCAAGGCTCACGGCCTGCCCCACCCCCGGAGAACCGCGCTCCCCTCCTCCAACGCACGCACCAGGTGGGGATGCCGGCTGCAGACAAAGGACCGGGACGTGGATCCCCGGCGGGCGCCACCGCCCGGCCAGAACCCTTCTGGCGCGCCCAGCCCCGGGGCAGGGCGAGATCGTGGCCCCGAACCTCCCCAAACTTGGCTGGGGGAAGGTGCCCAGTTACCTGCGCGGCCATAAAGGACAGATCCATGGTGTCGCTGCTCCCGCGGCTGCTGCCGCCCGCGCTCGAGTCTCCGCTGCTGCTGCTGCCGGTCCAGCCGCTTGCACAGCTGGCTGGGAGCGGGCCGAGCGGCGAACACGCACCCCCGGACGCCCGCGGCGGCGGCGGCGCCAACCTCACCAGCCCCTGCGAGACGGCGCGTTCCGAACCCGCGCGGCGCCCCCGGCTGCCTCTGCGCTCGCGGCTCCGGACCGCGGTGGGGCCCGTAGGCGGGGCGGGGCGGCTCAGGGACCCGGAGCCCCTGCACGTGACCACTCCCAGCCCCACCCCCGAGGGTGGGCTGAACCTCGGAGCGCGAGCTCGCTTGTCCCTGTGCCGTCCGGATGGAGAAACCGAGGCCCGAGGTGGCGAGCGGTGCAGGAACCAGCCTGGAACTCAGGTCCAGCGCTGTCGGCGGCCTGCCCCGTGCCCTTAGGCCGAGTCCGCCGGGCGCGGGGAGCGGTGCTTTCGTGGGGCTGGCACGCCTTGCTCAGGGGCCTGAGGATCAGGGTCAGAGTGACCACGTTTCCTTGCCAGCTGTGCGCCCAGAGTCCGCTGCGCTGGGGGCTCTGGAGCTGGGCAAGAAGTTTAAATCCTAGCTCTGCTCTGTTGTGCGACTTGGGCAAGGTAGTGCCTCTCTGAACGTGGGCTTCCTCACCTGTGAAATGAAGATAACAGAACCTGAGAATGAAATGAGATCATGTGTCTGGCATGGGTGTCTTCAATAAATATGAGCTCGAACATGGCTAATAACGTAGAGACTAAACTGTGAATGATGCCTTCTAGAATTGCACAGTGTGCAACCTGCACAACTGGTACCCTATGGCTCTGTTCCAATCTTCCCTTACCTCAGACAAGTATCTCACGTTTTTCGGATGCCATAGCTAAAATGAGGAGAACAGCAGAGATGCCGAAAGGGTCCTATGTGTGTGTATGGGTGTGTAGACACCCCAGATTTGGTGGCTGGCCCACGGAAGAGCAGGTGGGAGCTTTGCCCTTCTCTGAGGTCTTACTGGTAGCGTGTGGGTTGTGCTCTGACGGGTGTCTGGTGAGCATTACTTGGTCCCTCCTGGCGGTGTCCCTCTCAGCGCCTTCTCACCCAAGCTCATCATGAGCCTCTAAACAGCCTGTGAGGGAGGCAGCCCCCAGACTCTCAGACTTTGTCAGGAACAAGAAAGCTATGGCACAGAGAGATGGAGGAGTCTGTTCAAGGTCACCCAGCAGCTGGGAGCCCAGCAGGGGCTGTGGGAATGGGACCAGAGCCTTACGGACTGGTATGAACTGCATGTTTGTGTCCCCCTTAAAATTCATGTGTTCTAACCCTAATCCTGCAGTGGGATTTGGAGGTGGGGCCTTTGAGAAGTAATGAGGTCGTGAGGTCATGAGGGTGGAGCTCTCGAGGGGATTAGTGTCTTTATAAGAAGAGACAAGAGAACCGGAGTTCTTAATTTTAATTTAGTCAAAGTTTATGAATATTTTCCTTTCCAGTTAGCCCTCGTTTATGAAATCCTTTCCCAACTTGAGACCATAAAGATAATCTCCTGTAGTTTTTTATTTCAATTTTTTCATATTTCAGCCCTTTTGTAAATGATTATTTTTTGGTCTGGGTTACGGAAGCAATTTCATTTTTCCCATGTGAATAAGCAATTATCCCAGCCCTTTCTTGACCAGTCTCGCCCTTTCTGTTTGGTGTTGATTAGCATCACCAAATTTGCCAGGTGTGCATCCGGGTGTGGGTCCGTTTCTGGGAGGTCTAGTCTGTTCCATTGGCTGTTCATCTGGCCTGGTATTGATGCTGTTCTGACTTCGTCACCGAGATGGTTAATTTTAGGCGTCAACTTGACTGGGTCATGGGACGCCCAGATAGCTGGTTAAACATTCTTTCTGAATTTGTCTATGAGAGTGTTTCTGGAAGAGATGAGAATTTGAATCGGTGGACTGAGCAAAGCCGTTGGCCGAACCCAACGTGGGTGCACATCACCCAGCCCACTGAGAACAAAAAGGAGGAGGAAGGTTGAGTTCGCCCCCTGCCTGACCCCCTGAGCTGTTTTAAATTTTGATGAAGTCAGTTTACCTTAATGGATTGTCGTCTGCTGTCAAGTTTAAGAACTCTTTGCCCAGCCCTAGATCCTGGAGACTTTCTCGTATGTTTTCTTCTGGAATATTTATAGTTTTCAGTTTTACACTTAAATCCGTGATCCATTTTGAGTTAATTTTTATATCAGATGCGAGACTTTGGTAGAGATTCATATTTTGCTTAAATATGAATTTGCCGGAAAGACTGTCTTTCCTCCGCTGAATTGCTTTTACACCTTTGTCAAGCTCAGTTGGGCGTAGTCGTGTGGGTCTATTTCCGGGTGCTTTGTTCTGTCCCATCCATCTATGTGTCTTCTCTTTGCTGATTGCTCCAGCTATGTGACAACTCTGGCTAAACTGATTCCTCCACTTTTATTCTTCTTTTTCAAAAGTATTTTAGCCATTCTAGTTGTGTTTTGCCTTCCTGTATAAATTTTATAATAATCTTGTCTGTATCTACAAAACAATTCTACTAGGTTGGGATTATGTTAAATTTATGTATCAAATGGGGAGAAATTGCATCTTTGCTGTGTGAGTCTTTCAATCCATGAAGACAGCATAATAAATCTTTCCATTTATTTAGATTTTCTTTATTCTTTTCATCAGTGTTGTGTAGTTTTCAGCATGCAGTCCTGGACACGTTTGTTAAATTCACACCTAGGAATTTCTTTCTTTTCTTTTTTAAGGATTGTAAATGGTATTAAACTTTTCATTTTGGTGTCCATTGCAAGTATATAGAAATATCATGGGTTTTGTTTTGTCTATCTTGAATCCTGTGACCTAGAACTTATTAGTTCTTGGAATATTTTTGTAGATTCCTTGGGATTTTCTGTGTGGACAATCACGTCATCTGCAAGTATGGATCATTTTATTTCTTTCTTTCTGACTTGTTTTCTCTTTATTTCCTTGCCTTGCCTTACTGCACTGACCAGAACTTCTAGAACGAGGTTCAACATGGGTGGTGAGGCAGACCCCCATGTTTCCATTTGCTCCTCACGAGGACCCCCGGAGGCAGGCAGGACAATGGTGAAGATGGAGAGACCTGCCCAAGGTGGCTGGCTCTTCTGCACCCCTGGCTGCTTCGTGATGACTGTGCTCCTGCAGGGGGCATCTCATCTAGGAGGTGCTCAGCAGACAAATGGCTGGTGCAGTTCCCCGCCTGGCAGGTCTGGCCTTGCTCAGGAAGAGCCCAGCTCTCTCCCAGGACTCAGCTCTGAAGAAAAAGAGAGATGGAACAGGCGGCGAGCTGAGGACGTCTGTTGGTTTGCCTGTTCTGTTTTTATGTTTTAAACTCAAACCTCCCTGAGAGACACCTTGAGTGAATACCTACATTGAGCTGTGTGTCCTCGACAAGCCTCTCCTCTCTGGGCTCCAGTCCTCTCATCTCTAAAAGAAGGGGCAGATGTGGACCCACCAATCCTGAGTCCATTTTTAACGCCCGCCATGTCCTGGCAGTGGACAGAACTATTTCATCACAATGTCCTTAAAGAAAGAAAACATAGTATGTTAGTGATCACATTCAGTGTGTCAAGGAGGACCAGAGGATTTAAAAAGTTGTCAACAAAAGCTTGAACCGAGGTATTTTTAACTGACTCTATTGATGTATAATTTACATAAACGTACCCGTTTCACATATACAGTAGAGGTTGAAGAGTTTTCACACATATATACACCCATGGAACCAGAATTACAGTCAAGATACAGAAGATTCCACCTCTAAAAATTCCCTCTTGTCCCTTTGCAGTCAATCCCCACCCCCCACCTCCAGCCTCAGGCTTCCATCCTACAGGTTATGCAACCAATGTTCAGGTTTCTGTCACCGCAGATTAGATTTGTCTTTTCTAAATTTTTCTGTGGATAGAAGCATACAGAAGGGACTCGATCCACCTTATTTTGTTCAGGGTGATGTTTCTGAGAATCATCCATATTGTTGCATGCATTGTTAGTTCCGTTTTTATTGCTGGATGGCGTTCTGACATATGGACATACCACGGTTTGTTTATTTGTCCTCCTGTTGATGGACATTTGGGTTATTTCCAAGTTTTTGGTTTTTATGAACAAAGTGCCTCTGAGCATTTGTGTACAAGTCTTTGTATAGACATTTTATTTTCATTTTCTTGGATAAAAACCTGGGAGTAGAATTGCTTGGTTATATGTTTATAAAAAATTGCCGAACTATTTTAAAGAGTGTTTGTACATTTTCGTTTCCCACCAGCAGTGTATCAGAATTCCAGTTGCTTTGTATTCTCACCAACACTTGGCATTTTCATTGTCTTTAATTTAGCCATCCTAGTGGGTGTGAGGTGGTACTTCATTACGGTTTAAACTTGCATTTCTCTGATAACTGGTGACGTTGAACATCTCTTTTGCTTGCCTACTGTTGGCCATTTGTGTATTTTCTTTTGTGAAGGATCTGTTCCAATCTTTTGCCCGTTAAAAAAGATTAGATCAATTGTCTTTTTATTATTGAATTGTAAGAGTTCTTTATGTGCTGTGGGTACAAGTCCTATGGCAGCTATATGTACTGCAAATATTTTCTCTGCCTGTGGCTTTTTTCATTTTCTTAATGGTGTTTTTCAAAGAAAAGTTCTCAGTTTTGAAAAAATCCCATTGATTTTTTTTTGTTGTTGTTCTTTTATGGTTCATGCTTTTTGTGACCTCTCTAAGAAATCTTTGCCTACCTCAATGTCATGAAGATTTTCTCCCTTTTTTCCTCCAAAGGTTTATAGTTACAGCTTTTATGTTTAGGTCTATGATCTATTTTTGTTTTTATATGTGGTATGAAGTGAAGGCTGAGGTCCTTCTTTTTTTTCTTTCCCAAATGGATGTCCAATTGTGCCAGCACCGTTTGTTGTAATGACTAACCTTTCTCCAGTGGATTACCCAGGACTAAGGCTAGGTTTAAGGAGACGCAAAGTTTAAGGTGGCACGCACTCTCAGGTGCCAACTCTGCATTTGTGCGACCCTCAGAGTGAGTGTCTCCTTAAATTTGGATGCCAAGGCACCTTGCTGGCCCCACCCACTGACGGTAAGCATCTCACTTTAGAAATTTCACTCTCCTCTGTAGCTCTCCCAGATGACCTCATCCAGGTGTGTAAGGATCCAGTGAGGACGCCCAGACCTCTGTCCTGAGCTCCAGACAGGCACGTCTATCTGTCTACTCAGCAACTTCTCCTGGGTGGTAATGACATCTCAAATGTAACCTGGCCAGCGCTGAGCTATGATGTCCCCCTTCCTCTTGGCTCTGTCACTAAGCAGATGCTGGTTCTACTCAGGCCCTCCGGGGATGACTTTGCATGGTGCACACTGCACACGGGTGGCTGGCAGAGAGGCGAATGGCAGTTAAAATTCAGCCATTCTCATGGACTCCTGTGCTCGGGTGAGGGGCTGTGTCCGTCCAGAGGAAGGGGTGCCTTTGCTAATTGCCCCAAAGGCCGCACAAGGGCCAGTACAGCCAGGAGTCATCCTGCAGTCTTCTTTCTCCCTTATACCCGCTCTCCACCCGCTAACCCTATCGTTCACTGTGTTCTGGCCACGTGGGGCTTCTGTCTGTCCCGGGAGCACGCCAAGTGCATTTCCCTGCAGGGACATAGTCGTTGCTATTCCTTCTGCTTCCCACTCTCTTCCTCCAGGTCTTCTTTTGGTTGGTTCAGGTTTCACTTCAAAAGCCACCTCCCCCAGGAGGCCTTCCCTAGCTTAAGGAAACTGTCCGTAAAATAAAAAGCACCTTATTTTATTTTTTCTCTAATGTTTCTTCATTTTTGTTGAGAGAGGCATTCTGTGCGGGCCCTGAGCATCCCGGCTTTCGGGCCACCTGCATGCTCTGGGTCCTGGCAGCTTGGCGTGGGGACAGGGGAGGGATGCATCTCTGCACAGGACACTTAACGGCTTTGGCTTCCAGGAACAATCTCCAGGCTGCTGTCGTGCCAAGTCCTGGACACATAATTCATGCACACAGAGAACTTGGGATCCTGTGAAGAGGAACATTCTGTTCCTTAAAAGGCTCTTGGCCTGAAGGCCACAGCAGGAGGCCTGACTCTGTCATTGTGCCTCATCTGGGACCCAGATGGAGCAGGCAGGGGGCCGCAGAGACCCTGGGGTGGATGCTTTCTTTTCCTGGGAGGCCCTTCAAAGGGTTTAAGAATTCATGAACTTCTCACAGAGTGATTGATAAATTATTCAAAGCACGTCACCGCAGTGGAGACAGCCCAGGACCCATCCCCCATTTTAGCCGGCAGAGAAAATTGAGGGCAGCAGCAGGGACAGCAAAATACCTAGGAAATCCTGCTGTCCTTTGAGGCTTGGGCCCAGCACTCCCTGCTCTGTCCACTCTCGCAGCCAGACACGTTTTTTTCTGAGCATTTACTACGGATCTCCCTCGGTGTTTTTTTAGAAATGACCCTAGACCACCAGTATCGGATCATCAGGGGACCTTGTTAAAAGGCAGATTCCTCCTGAATCAGATTATCTAGAAGGGGGCCGCGCCACTGGCATGGTACACTCTCCCTGCATGAAACTGACACCGGCTTACCTTCTTCCCAACCGAAATTAAGCCTTCTTGTCTCTGGGCCTCCCTAGGACTCTGCAATGAAATCGTGATTCTATTCCATTCCATTTAACAGGTGTTTACTGAGCACCCGCGCTGTGCCGCACACAGGCGTGGCATCTCGTCTACGTTGCCTCTAAACCCCAGAAAATACAGGCTCACAGAGGTTGAGAAACTTGCTCAGGTCACTCAGCACATATGGGCAGAGTCAGGATTTGAATCCAGATCCAGCTGATTCTGAGTCCACGTGTCTTGTATGCTATGGCTCCTGTCCATAGGAACCTCTGTTTTAGTTAGTTGGAAGCAAGAACAAGTAATTATAAAGTGAGGAAGAATTCGTTCCTTCATTCATTCTGTAACTCAACAAGTTCCCATTCATCCATTCAGTGTGTGTTTCCTGAGCATCTACTGTGTGCCAGGCGCCGCGTGCTTAGAAGGGTCGAGGGAGCTGTGCAGAGCTTCAACAGCGATGACAGGGAGCTGCCATATGGTCCAAAGCTCCCTATTTGGGGAGGCTGAAGAATCGGGTTTGCATCTCGGCCCTGCCACTTGCCAGCTAGGTGACATTAGGCAAGATACCTAACCTTTCTGAGCCAGAGCTTTTTCATCTCTAAAAGTGGAGGATTGAATGAGACGACAGACAGAGTGCCTAGCACTACACCTCACACATAGTAGGTATGCTGTTGATGGTAGGAGACAAAAAGGTTAGTTCAAGTCCATGGGGGGAGGAGAAGGTGCTAGTTTTTGTTTGTTTGGTTTTTTTGGGAGGAAGATTGGCCCTGAGCTAACATCTGTTACCAATTTTCCTCTTTTTGTTGAGGAAGATTGTCGCTGAGCTATCATTTTTGCTAGTCTTTCTCTATTTCATGTGAGATTGCTTTCACAGTGTGGCTTGATGAGCAGTGCTGGGTTTGCGCCCGGGATCCGAACCCGTGAACCCCAGGCCACCAAAGCTGAGTGCGCAAATTTAACCACTGCACCACCAGGCCAGCCCCAGAGAAGGGGCTAGTTTTACACAAGGATCACGTATTTGTTTACGTTTGTTCTAGTTCTGACACACGTTCTGCTAGAACGAGGACACCTGAGGATCATAGAGCCAGAGGTAGGATGGTTTCTTATTCACCCATGAAACGCACCAGCGCCTAGCAGTGCCTGGCTTAAACACAGTGCTGTGGGAATGCTTCCTGAATGAACAGACCAATGAGCTAACAAACATTACGGTTGAATAAATAAAGGAATAAAACTAAGTAGGAGGATGTAGGAAGTAAAAGTCCCCTCTGCCCCCTCAGTGACCTCACCTGCTGTCCTCTGCTGGAGCACGTGCATCGGGGCTGTTACTGAAAACAAGTGAATGCTTGATGCTGGAAGCTCACCAGTCGGTCGCACTGATTCCTCCGTGGTGCAGGGCCCCTGCAGCACGGGAAGGAGAGGGAACGTCGGGAGCAGGATTCCTGGGCCATTGCCACACCCAGAGAATTAGAGACCCACGTCTCCTAGCACCCTCATACACTCACTCATTCACTCCAAAACAGTGACTGAGCTCCCACCGAGAGCCAGGTGCTGTGCCAGGCTCCCTGGAGGATGGATACAACTTCGCTGTGAGGTGGTTCACAGGGGCGAAATGTACCAGGGCCATCACCAAACGTTAACACGGTCCAGACCTGTGCTATCCAATATGGCAGCCACCGGCCACATGTAGCTAAGGGGCACTTGAAACATGCCCAGTCTGAATAGAGCTGTAAGCGTAAAATACACGCAGGGTTTTACGCACAATCATTTTTATATCGATTACATGTTGAAATGACAGTATTTTGATAAATTGGGCTAATAAAATAAATTATTAAAATCAATTCTACCTGTTTCTTTATGTTTGTTTTTTTTAACGTGGCTACTAGAAAATCTTAAATAGCGTATAGTGGCTCTCGTTCTGTTTCTACTGAAGAGCCCGGGCAGAGAGAGTTCAGAGCAAAAAGCTCAGCCGTGATGCTGGAATGGGAGGCAGGTGGACTGGAGGGGCTGGGCATGCTTTGTGGCTTTCAGGGATGGGCTGGCTTGGGGCAGGTGGGCAGAAAGAGGGACAGACGAGGTACTCCAGCCAGGAGTCAGTTTCAACCAAAATAAGTCCCCAGTTTCCCAAGTAGACAAAACCGAGAGGCATGTCAAACCCAGACATGCTCGTCTCACTGTCTGGGGAGGATGGCAGCCTCCTGCACCCTAGCGTCCCAGGCCGGGACCAGGGGCCTTGACGGGGGCTGGGGTGTGGAACACTGAGCCTCAGAAATCCTGTGTCCCCCTCCGAAATCCGTGCCACACATCTGCTAACATCTCTCATGCACGGAGAAGTGTCTGCCTCTCCCCAAACCCCAGCTCAACCCTTCCAGGCCACCCCCACTTGCTCTACTTTGTAGGAAACTTCCAGAGCTCCAGGCACCGTCCCCAGAAAGTAATTGCTGTTTCTGCTTCCTTTGTTGGCTGCGCCTCCAGAGTCTGATGAGCTCATTTTAATTAAAGTCCTGATTGCATTGGGAAGCAACGGTGGGGACGTGCAGGTCTGCTGGGGAGGGCGGCAGCGCTGTGACGCAGGAAGATGCTTCTGCCCCCAGCTTTGCCTGCCTGGGCGGCCGCCTGAAGTCACCTCCCAGAAACAACAACAACAACAGCAACGATGATAGCAATCATGCGGTCACCGGGCCGCTCCTGTTTTCCTGCACGTAGCTCCCAAGCCCCTCTGTGTCTACCTCTTCGTTACTCCCCAGAGCGGCCCTGGGAGGCAGCCCAGGCCAGGGCACGGGGTCTACATGTCACAGTCGCAGTTCAGAGAAGCAACTGCCTTGAAGTCGTGACTCATGAGCAGAAGGGCAGGACTTGAACTCAGCGTCAGGCCTGGTGATCTGGCCACTCTCCCAGCTTGTATCCCGACTCCTGGGAGTAAGATGTGTCCCTCAGGACCCCCAGCCACATCCTACCTCTGCCTCCACTTAGCCGACTTGATCTCCGGGAGCCTCGATTTCTGCATTGTGTAAAATGGCTAATGTCACAGACAGCAAGGATTTGATTAAAATCAGCACCTCCATTGGAGGCCTGCTCTTGCCCTCCCATGGCTCCTCGTGGCGTCTAGGACAGAGTGTGAGCATCTCAGTGTGGCTCCCACGCCCTCCCAGCTCCGCCCTGCCAGCCTCCTCACTTCCTCTGGCCCATTTCCCTCTGACCTCTCTGCTCTGGCCGCGCTGAACTGGTCTAATGACTCCAGCCAAGCTGTGCTGCGTCTCTCCTTCAGCCTTTGCCCCCGGTTCCCTTCTGCCTGGAACACGCTCCCTGTAACCGCCCCCCCCCGTCCCCACACACTATCCCTGTCCCATCCTGCCTGCATCTTCCTCACCCTTCATGGCTCCATGCAGACATCCCCTCCTCCAGGGATCTGCCCAGGGCTGCCCAGTGCCCACCCTCATTGGAGCCTGCATGCTTACCACGCTGACCATGTGCCCCTACACTGGAAAGCTCCTGGAAGGGACACGCCTGGCGACCTCACTGCTCTGACCCCACTGGCTGTCTCCTAGATCTGAGGCTAGAGATAAGCAAGGACTCTGGAACCAGGCCTGGCTTGGATGCTGTTATGGGTTGAATTGTGTCCCCCCAAAGACATGTTGAAGTGCTAACACCCAGGACCTGTGAAAGTGACCTTGCTTGAAAGGAGGGTCTTGCAGATGTAGTCAAGTTAAAATAAGGTCATTAGGGTGGGCGATAATCCAATATGATTGTTGTCCCTACAAGAAGAGGAAAAGAGACAGAAAAACAGAGAGAGAGAAGAGAAGACAGCCATGTGACCATGGAGGCGGAGACCAGAGTGATGCAGCTACAAGCCCAGGAACGCCGAGGGCTGCTGGCCGCCAGCAAAACCTGGGGAGAGACGAGGAAGGACTGAGTCTGCTGACGCCTTGGTTTCAGACGTCTGGCTTCCGGAACAGTAAGAAAATAAATATATTTCTGTTGTTTTAAGCCACTTGGTTTGTGGTTCTTTATTAGAGCAGCTGTAGGAAACTGATCCAAACGCCCAGCTCTACGACTGACTGCGACATTCACTCTGTGCTTCAGTTTCTTGCAAATGGGGATGGTAGTTAGGATTCACCTTGTAGAATTGTGAGGATTAAATGAATTAACAGTGTGAAGCCTAGTAAACAATAAATGCTCTGTAAGAATGAGCTGTTATTACTATTTATAATAATAGGTGCTCAAAAATTTATGTTGAAAAACGAGGCAGGTGAAAGACACATAGTAGGTGTTCCAGAATTATTCATTCCCCTTTTCTCTGTGCTCACCAGGTACAGCTGCCATTTATGTCTGGAAACTGACAGTGGACATGTGTTGTTTGTCTCTTTCCAGCATCCATTTTCTCTCTTCTGGTGGCAGTGCCCCAATTTTCCTTGGATGATCCCCATCCTCAGCTCTCTGTCCATGTGGCTCATCTGGAGTTGATCCTACACCCCACTACTGTGGGAATTTGATTCAGAGGGGGACATGTAATCCCAAGTTGGTTCAATGAGAGTTAGCTCTGGAATTTTGACTGGAAAGAGAAGCTTTCTTTCTGTGAGGTTGCTAAGCTGGTAGAATGTAAATCTGGAGTTGCTAGCAGCCATCTTTCTACCAAAGCTAACCAAAGGAAAGTAGAGAAGAGAGATGGAGAAAGTTCCTAATACCATCACTGGAGCACCTGGATCCTACGGTGCCTGAAGGCACATCTACCTGTGGACTTTTCAGTTACCAGAGAAAATAAACTGCAATTTTATCTCCTTAAACCAAAAGATCTGATTCAATATTGAAATTGGGAGCGGAAGGGGTTGTTGCAGGTGACAGAACCTAAAATGAGGAATCGGCTGAATGGCGAATGGTGTGGAACAATGAGAATTTTCCCACCTGCAGCAAGGAAGTTGGCAGTCCCTGTTAAACAGGAGGAACCAGCTGGCTAAGAGTCACTTACTTGTCCTGGGACTGGGGCCATGTACCTGCTGGTACTGGACTTTAAGAGATGTGGCAGGAAAAAGGATACTGGAGCATGTTGACTGCTTCCTGCGGACTTCAGTAAATTCTTACTAGAAAGAGACGAGCTTTGATGGAAGCTGGCCCGTCCAAGTGATGGGCGAGAACAAAAGAATAAAATCCTCTTTCTTACATGAGGCTTTTTCTGCCTGTGGTCAATAACGCAAGTTGACTGAGAGTCAGAAAAGAGAACAGAGGAAGGCCTGTTTCCAATCTGTAGAATTTCCCAGCTGTGGCCTGGATGCAAGGACCACCCCCTCCAGCAGAGCTCTAGCTTTGGATGCTGGTCAGAGGAGTCGTCCTGAAACAAGTAGACGGGGATCTTGATGAGCTTGTAAGTTCATTGAACTTCTGGAGAAATCCCAATCCTGGGAAACTGAAAGCCTAGTTGCTCAGCCCCTAAGGGAATCGCGAAGCCTTGAACCTACACCAACAGGAGTTGGATCGCCAGCCATACCCTTCCAAAGGAGCATCCTTCACGATCCAGCAGGGCAGGTCAGCAGATTAGCAGAGCAGAGACACCCAAAAGTGGCTGATCAAAGGACTCGTCCATCTCCAGGAAGGAGTCCTCGCTGTCATTCATAAGCTAAAGAACATGGGCAAGTGACAGCCTTATGTTGTTTTTCCTTATCTTCTTTTCCCAAAGGTATTTTTGTTGCAATTTTTCTTGTTTTTTCTCCACCATTATACAAGAGCTGTGTTAGGAGAGCTAATTTACCATTCAGCCATATGTTGCTGGACTCTAGGAACTATACTCGGATCTAATTGAGATTGATGAAATCCACCCGGAGATCGTGGGTTCGGATCTGGATGTGGACATGCCTTTAGCTTGTCTCTGATTCGGGGTGGGGAGAGGGTAGTGTTTGATCGTCTGTGATGTTGCTGCCCTGTGTTAGGTGGAGGCATTTTTGAAGCTGAGGGCAGACGGTGGTATGTGGAGATTGGTTACGTACAGGATGTAGTTGGCATCTATTGCTTTCATCTGCCCAACACCCATCCTTGCCTTTTCTGCTCCCAGCACCCTGTTTTTGCCTTGGGAAACAGACCTTCCCAACTGCCACACATAGTGGTTAGGCCAGGTTGAGACGTCCTCCACCTCCCAACTTCTCAGCCCTAGGGGTCACTCCATGACCCGGGCCTGGACCATCGGTGATTACATCCCACACTCCGTCAGGGATAGACATATTATTCCAATAAGAGTCAAGCAAATGCTTTCTCTGGAACTGCTAGGAAGAAAGAAGTGCCCTTTCCTTTGGGGCCATTAAGCTGGTAGAGGGCAAGTCTGGAGCTGCTGGTGGCATCTTGCTCCCGTGAAAGGAGAGCCTCCTTGAAAGCGGAGGTGATCAGAATTGAAAGACGGAGTGAGATAGACTGATGACGACACCCTTTGAGCCCCTGGAGCTCAGGTGCCCCGGAACTTCCAGCTAGATGAGCCGATAAATCTCCTCTTTTGCTGAGCCCCTTTAATCGATTTTCTGCCATTTGCGGTTGAAAGAGTGTTGCCATATAAGAACTCAAGCTGGCTCTTGGAGTGAGAGTGGTTGGAATATAAGAGCCCCGGGAGTTTTTGTAAGGGTTTGCTCTTCAGTATTCTCTCTTCTCTGACTACCTGTAAATGACTCAGAAAACTCCCCGTCACCAATTGCAATATTTCCATAGCTGTGTGAACCCAGCAGAAATGTGGACCTAGTTAGCTATTGAGGTGTGGAAGTCTTCACTGCTTGACTGAATTTAGTTTTTTCCCCTCACATATGGGGTGTGTATGGATGAATATAATTATCTTTGAACTTTATTGGATAGCTCTTTATTTTGATATAATTTCAAACACCAAAAAGTTGCAAGAATAGTACAAAGAACTCTCATATGTCCTTCACCCACCAATTATTATTTTACCACATTTTCTTTATCATTCTTTTTCTATATATACACGTATCCAGATTATTAATTTTCTCTGAACCATTGAGAATAAGGTTGCAGATTTCATGCATCTTTACCCAAAAATAGTTATTCTGTATTTTTAAGAACAAGAAAATTCATCTTACAGTGTAATTATCAAAATCGGACAACTTAACATTGGTAAAATACTATTATTTAATCTATAGAACCTATTCAAATTTCACCAGTTGTCCCATAATGTCCTTTATGGTCATTTTTATTCTAACCCAGGATTTAGTTTTGGGATTAAGCATTGCATTTAATTTTCCTTGCTTTTTAGTCTCCCTCAGTCTGGAACGGTTCATCAGTTTATCTTTGCTTTTCTTAACACCAGCATTTTTGTTTTGCAGAATGCCCTTAGTTGGTGTCTTAGTCTCTTTGGGCAGCAATAACAAAGTACGATAGAGTGGATGACCTAGAAACAACAGAAATTTATTTCTCACAGTTCTGGAGGCTGAGAAGGCCAAGATCAAGGTGCCAGCAGAGTTAATGTCTGGTGAGGACCTACTTTCTGGATCATAAATGCTGCCTTCTTGCTGTGTCTTCACATGGGGGAGAGAGAGAACAAATTCCCTCTGGTGTCTCTTCTTACAAAGACACTAATGCCATTATGAAGGCCCCGCTCTCATGATTTCATTAACCCTCATTACCTCCCAGAGGATCCCATCTCAAAACATCATTACATGGGGGTTGAGGGTTCCAATATATGAATTTGTAGGGGGATAAAATTTAACCCAAGGCAACTACATTATTGTGATGCTCACATTGTCTTGCATTTGGCCATTGGAAGCCTCTTTAAGTTTGGTTCAGGTTGGTTTCTGTGTCCTTTTTCATGTTTTTATTTATTTATCTTTGAGCCCTTACCTACTTTTGAGATACAGTGTTTAGAAATCAAGATCTGGTAATCATTGGGCTTTTGAAGTCTGAATAGGGCAACATTTGAAACTCTGATGATCTTCTGTGGAAGCTCAGAGACCTTGGGGAAACTCTTGGTCTTTCATCTGTAAAGTGCAACACTTCCCAGTTGTTTCAGCCTCTTTATTTTTAGCTATGGGATGTTCTGTTCAAAGAAGCCCAATGGATAAAACAGATGTGACAGAGTGAGCGAGCGAGAAATTAGCTGGTGTCTGGTTACCTTGGCTGCCAAGGACACTTCAGTAAGGGTGAAAAGGGGTCCGTCCTCTCCCCAGCCTCAATAGGATAGACAGCCATGCTTTGAGTTCCAAGTTGGGGGCTCTCTTGCATCAAAGAGGATTTGATAGCTTTTGTGTTTGATGATTAAGCTAGCTCTTCTCATAGAGGGAGGGGTTGTTTATGTCTTGGCTTTGAGGAGGGCTGTGGAGTGGTCCTGAGCTTAGAAAGGGGCTGATTTTGCTTGTTTCTGGAATGCAGATGCCTGGGCTCTGCTTCCACAAATGACCACCATGGATGGGGATGGTGGGCAAAGGAGACAGGCAAGCTTCTCCCCCAATTTGATGGTCTGACTCAACCTCGGGGTTTCTGGCATAAGTGAAAGGAGTGGGAGGGAGTCCACCAGGGTTAGATATTGGACTTCTTGGACGCTATTATGAGAAGAACTCGGAGCTGGATCTGATTTGATTTTTAAAATGTATCATTCTGTGTTTCTATGTGTTGGCTGGGCGGTATTTATTCTTGGCACACAGATAAAAGGAGAGTTCTCCGTTGAAGAGGGAGATCCGAAAGCATATGGAATTTGCCATACTCTAAACACTCTCTGCTGAGGTTGGACATGCAGTGTCACCATGTCTAGCCCTGGGTGTTGGAATAGAAACATCTCAGGACCTGGAATCCCAAGAGTGTCCCTATTTGTAAAGGGAGGGCGGTGATAGCACATTGCAGCGTTGTCATAAAAGTTAAATGAGATGATCCACGGTAATTGCTTGGCCCAGTATCTGTCCATAGGACATGCTCAATAAAAGGGGCCATTATTCTTAGTTCACTAGTTAACTTACTTTTTGATTCATTCCTAAGGCTCCAGGTCCTGTTCTTTAGTGTGTCCTTAAAGCATTGGCCTGCTTTACCCACTTCCTGGTTTTTGACTCAGAGTGTCCTATGGACAGACGTTCAAGTCAATGCCCAGGCCGCCATGAATCCTTACCATCTTCAGCCCCTCTATAGGGAGCTCTTCTTTCATACTCTACACAAGTAAAGCAAACTTGACATCAACCAGTTGAGAGAGGTGGCCTGGGACACATATGTTTGAGCCACTGCATTACCAGGAAGGCTCCACCTTGCCTTAGTTTGGGAAAAGCTCCCTGCCGCCTGATGGGGCATAGCTGGGTGTTGTGGGCATCCTGACTTCTCTCATCATTGCACACCCCAGGAGGCCTGGAAGCAGGAGAAGAGGCTCCCAGGACAATGACTTTGATTTCTAGTAATGGACACGCTAATTAGGTAACTGTTTTCCAAGTTGAAAATCATCCCTTTGGGGATCTACTGATGCATTCAATCCGAGGGAACCTGCATTACCCTCTGGATGCCGTCCTGGGCCTTCAGACTGGGCAGCACATCTGTCCATTCCACACTGGGGAGGCCTTGGAGGGTATCAGAGTGAGGCCCTGGGGACGTTTGACAGCTAATGAGGCAGAAGATAATGATCCTGAGGGCCTCTGTCCACATCACACCACTTGGACTCAATTGAAAAGTATTTTTCAATTGCCACATGGTGACTGATGGCTCAGAAGTAGTGTGCGGGGCAAGAAAAGCAGCTTTCCCCTTTCGCCTCTTTTCCCTCTCTCCTCCTCCTCCTTCCTTCTGCTTCTCTTCCTCTTCCAATTATTACATTATTATTACTTACTTGAGAGGAATTGTCGTAACTTCTGCAGACAAAATAATTAAAAACATAGTTGTGCTCTCTGCCCTCATAGTGTTTATAGTCAAGTGGAAAAGCCAGATTAATGAAACAAGCAATTACGATATGTTTTGGAAAGAGCTAGAATGTGCCAGGTGTGACAGGAGCACATAGGACAGGCAAATAACCCAGAATTCGGGGGACAGCAAAGGTCTCTGGGAGAAAGAAATATCTAACTGGGACCTGAAAGATGACTGGGGATTAGTAAGGTAAAAGCAGAGAAGGAGGGAGGAAGGGCAGAGTGGTGAGGAGCGAGGCTGGAGGGGTAAACAAGGGACAGATCATGGCAGGGTTGGAAGCCACATGAAAGAGTTGGGGCTTTATTCTAAAGGTGATGTTGAAAGGTGTTAATCAGGCATCTTTCATAAGATAATACTGCCAGGGCTGGCCCCGTGGCATAGTGGTTAAGTTCAGCACACTCTGCTTCAGCAGCCTGGATTGGTGGGTTTGGATCCCATGTGTGGACCTAGACCACTCATCAGCCATGCTGTGGTGGAGACCTACACGTAAAGTGGAGGAGGATTGGCACAGATGTTAGCTCAGTGCTAATCTTCCTCAGCAAAAATAAAAAATAAAAAAAAATAACAGTGTCAACTCGAGTAGGGTGTGAAAGAGGGCACAGAAGTTAAGAGATAAGTTGGGAATGGGTTATAGTCACAGCCTGGGACACAGAATGGGACACAGCCTGGACATGGTCATGATGATGGATTGGATAGAATCAATAGGTTCCAAAGGCATTTATGAGAGATGGTTAGGAGGTGGAATCAACAGGACTGGAAATTGACTGGATGTGGGAGAGTGGTCTATAAAAATGGTGCCCAGTTTCCTGATTTGGCCAACCAAGTGGGCATTTTTGCCATTTCCTGAAGTGAGGAAACTGGAGCAAGAGCAGAAAGGAGGAAGCCAAGAGCCCATTTTAAGTGTGTTGTAGTTGAGATGCGGAGGGGCCATCCCAGTGGAGAAGTCTAGTAGGCAGACAGCACGTAGTTCTGGAGCTGAGAAAGGAATCCCGGGATGGAGAAAGAGATGTTGGAGATGTGGACCTACAACAGACAGATGTCTGATTCTAAAGCTTGTGAGTGGAAATACTCGAAGAGACTGGCTGGATTCCACTGAACGACCTGGAGAGATTTCATATTCAACATTTACCACACACCTACTACATGCCAGGCTCTGTGCAGGCCACTGAGTAGTCCATAATGAATAACTTCATCTACAGTTATTTCCCTTATGGGTGCATGGGTCCCTGCAAGTTTCAAGACTCCATGACTAACTATAGTGAAAAAAAAAAACCCCGTGATATTTACACCACCTTGGGAAACCAACGCTTCCTAGGGATTTCCAATGAGACACAAAATAACCCTGCATGAATCATCTGTGCATAGTAAAGAAAGCCATCGATTGTGGTAATTGAAGCTGTCCAGCATTGCTTTAAAAAAAATCAATATTGCTGCCAAGAAAATTCTGTGTAGCTTTAGAATCAAATCCATCAGCCACTTCCTGCAACGGTGGATTGTTGGAAAGCAAGATAAATGAGCCACAGAAGGGATCTATCTCAGCCAATTCAATCCACCCGGCAGGGCGATGATGCTGGAGACAAGTCTCTGAATCAAAAAGTAGCCAACCCCTAAAAAAGGAAACTCCGAGCCCAGTGCTCAGTGTTCAGCCCCACACTGGGCAGTAGAGGGAGGGTTCCAGCTCTGCAACTGGGAGAAGAATCTCTGAGAGCTGTCTGTGTTCAGCAGGACACTGAGGGTGAGACTTGACCTAGGGGTTCTATTGTAGATGTATGTTTTAGAAAAATAAAGTCACATGGTGTAAGGAAGCAAGTGCAAGAATATTTATGGAAGCAACGCTCTCATAACAAGAAAAGGAAAGGAAAGGAAAGAAGCAACCTCAGTGACACCAATTAAGGAACCGATAAATAAACTGTTATACAGCCTCAGTATGGCATGCTCTATAGCTCTCTAAATATGAGGTGATCCCAAATGTTGCATGAAAGAATTCTAAGACATTAAAAAGTTCCCCACATTTCTTATGAAGGTGTGAGGCACGTAAAGTT
This sequence comes from Equus asinus, assembly GCF_041296235.1. Taxonomy (NCBI): domain Eukaryota; kingdom Metazoa; phylum Chordata; class Mammalia; order Perissodactyla; family Equidae; genus Equus; species Equus asinus. Next base: position 101,336,058 of record NC_091796.1, on the reverse strand, counting down.
AAATTTATCCTTCTTTGCGTACACTTCTGTGAGTTTTGACAAACGTAGGCAGCCACTATCAAGATAGAGAAGAGTTCCACATCTCCCAAAATACCCTCCGCCGTGTTCCTTTGCAGTCAACCCCTCCCCCATCCCCAGTCACCAGCAACCACTGATCTGTTATCTATCCCCACAACTTTGCCTTTGCAAGACCGTCATGGAAACGGAATTGCACAGCATGTAGCCCTTTGAGTATGGCCACTTTCTCTCAGTATAATGCATCTGAGATACAACCGTGTGGTTGTGTGTCTCAGAAGTTCCTTCTCTTTTTCTTGCCGAGGAGTGTTCCATTGCACACATGGACCAGTTTGTTTATGCATTCTCTGCTGAGGGACTTGAAGTTGTTTCTGTGTCTTTCTTTCTTTCTTCTTCTTTTTTTGTGGCTAATTTCAAATAAGCCACTATAAACATTCGTGTTGTTTTTTTATTTGAGCCATGCCTCACGTATCTTAAAATTTACCATTTTAAAGCATAAAATTCAGTGATTTGTAGTATATTCACAGAATTGTGCAACCATTACCACTATCTAATTCTAGAACATTTTTATCACACCCATAAGAAGCCCCCGTATCTACTAGCACTGACTCCCGATTTCCTCTTCCCAGCGTGTGGCAACCACTCATCTGTTTTCTCTTTCTATGAATTTCCTATTCAATACATTTCATATGAATGGGATCACGTAATATGTGGCCTCTGTGTCTGGTTTCTTTGACTTAGCTTCACATTTTCCAGGTACATCAGTGATGTAGCATGTGTCGCTACTACAGGTCTTTTTAAGGCTGAAAATGTTCCATTGTCTGGATATACCACATTCTGTTTATCCATCCATTAGTTGATGGGTATTTGGTGTTTTCATTTTTTGTCTATTATAAATAATGCTGCTTTCAAAATTCATGTACAAATTTTTTATGGATATATGTTTTCAGTTTTCTTGGAGTGGAATTGCTGGCTCTTACAGTAATTCCATGCTTAACTTTTTGAAACCCCCAAACTTTTTGAAACCGCCATGTTTTCCCAAGTGGCTGCACCATCTTATATTTCTACCAGCAATATACGAGCCTTCCAATTTTTCCATGTCCTCACCAAAACGTGTTATTTTTTTTGTTGTTGATTCTAGTCATCTTAGTGGATGTGATATGCATATATATATATATTTTTTGAATCATTATCTTAGTGACTATCCTGGGAATTATAATTAAAATTTTAATTTATAATAATCTAGTTCATTAATACCAATTTAAATTTTAATAGTCCACAAAAGCTTTGCTCCTTTATAGCTCTGTTCACTCCCCCATCCTCTGTGCTATTACTATCATACAAATTACATCTTAATACATTTTATGCCTATAAACAGATTTATAATTTTTGTTTTATGCAGTTGTGTTTTTTTAAAAGAAAATCAGATAGAAGGAGAAAAAAACAATTACATACAAAAAATACATTTATAACATCTTCTGTATTTACTCTTCCTGTGGATTTGAGTTACTGTCTAGTGTCTTTCCACTCAGCCAGGGGGATTCCCTTTAGTATTTCTTGTACAGAAGGTCTGCTAGCAACTAATTCTCTAAGTTTTTGTTTATCTGAGAATATCTTAATTTCCATATCCATAGTTTTGGATCTTATAGCAAACTATGTCCATAGTTGTGCTGGATATAGAATTCTTGGTTGACAGTCTTTTGCTTTCTTTACTTGAAGACATCACCCCACTGCCTGTAGGGCTCCATGATTTCTGATGAGAAATCAGCTACTAATCTTTTTGAGAATCACTTAGACATGATGGGTCACTTGGTTTTTGCTGCTTTCAAGATTCTCTCCTTGTCTTTGGATATTGAAAGTTGGATTATGATGCATCTAGGTGTGGAACATTTTGAGTTTATCCTACTCAGAGATTGTTAAGTTTCTTGGATGTGCATGTTAATGTTTTTCATCAAATTTCAGCAAGTGTTAGGTCATTGTGTCTTCAAACATACTTTTTGTCCTCTTCTTTCTTTCCTTTTCTTTTGATATTCTCATTTATGTGTATCCAGTCATGTGTCACTTAACGATGGGGATACATTCTGAGAAATGCATCATTATGTGATTTTGTCATGCAAACGTCATAGAGTGCACTTACATAAACCTGGATGGTATAGCCCACTACACGCCTAGGCTGTATGGTTTTAATCTTATGGGACCAGCAACGTGCATGCAGGCTGTCGTTGATCAAAATGTCATTATGCGGCATGTGACTGTGTTGGCACACTTGCTGGTGTTCCAGAGGTCTCTGAAGCTCTGTTCATTTACATTACTCTTTTTTAAAAAATTATTTTTTCTTTCTGTTCCTCAAAATAGATAATCTCAGTGGAACTATCTTGAAGTTTACTGTTTCTTTCTTTTGCTGATTCCTTGTTACTTGACGCTTGTTAGCCTGGTGGCAGGATCGACTACACAATTTGAAGGGCCCAGTGAAAAATGAAAATGTGGGTCAAAAACTATTAAGAATGTTAAGATGACAACAGCAGAGTGTTAAACCAAGTGCAGGACCCTTCTGAGCATGGGCCCTGTGTGACTGCACTGGTCACATGCCCATGAAGTCACACCTGCCTCTGGTGGAGGTTTGGGGTGGAGACATTCTCTCTCGTTTTGACTCAGCCTCGATTTTAGGTGAGGCCCCTGCCACTGGGTCTTGGAGTTGGGACCTTCTCAGCCATCCTGCCCACTTCCAACTGGAGGTCTTGTCAGTGGACGGTGACCCTGCATCTTCCCCAAAAGTAGAGAGCATTCTTTGGTCCCCTTCCCCCAGCTATAATGGATTTTCACCAGCACCCTGAGGGTGACAGGGTTTATTGTCCTGTGGCATGGTTGTCTGCCTTCTGACCTCAGCTCTCTTGGGGCTCAAGAAAAGTTATGAATTACAAGTTGGCAATTTTGTTGTTGTAAAGGTGGAAGCAGTGTTTACTTCATTTTCTTCCACCCTAAGTGGAGACTATGTAGTGGAAATCTGAGTATCTAAAATTTCTTTATTATGGTGAATTGCAGTATGATGCACCCTGTCACCCAGCTACAACAATTGTCAGTCCAAGACTCCTCTTGTTTCCTCCAGTGGGTAATTTTGCAGGAAATACTATATAAAATCAAATTTCAAACGTAATATGTCATTATAACACATCTTTTAATTCAGTAAATATATCATAGCAGTGAAATAATAATTCAATGGGAACTCACTTGGGTTCAGATAAATATCTGTATGTTTGCAAATGCAGAGATGAAAGTCTGGAAAGGGCACAGCAAACTATATCAGCATTTGTCCTCGAGAGAGGAGTGGGACTGGGTGGGGGTCAAGGACGATGTATGTTTTATCTTTAATTTCTTTATTAACGATGAGAGCCTATTCTTGTCTTTTTTGTGTGAGCTAAAATGTGTGAAAAGGAAATAGGAAATGAAAAGAATAAAACAGACTTCGGAATCTGACATGGGTTTGAGTCCCATCTCCACTGCTGACCTTATGTGTGACCTTGGACAAGTCACATGTCCCGGGGCTGAGGGGTGGGGAGGTTTGGGTGGCAGATAAGCATCCCTTACAGGATTAATCACACTAGAGGATTGATTGACTCACCTGTGTAAGACCTTCTGTCTCCACCCAGTGTAGAATTATGAACAGGCACAAACTCACTGAGGAATATTACATCCTAATTATAATGAGCTTCTTCTGCCCCTGTGTGGTGTGTTGAAGTTATTGCTAGGATTTTTCTAAGTCAAAGGGAAATCAAAGCGAACATAATTTATTTTCCTTTTAAATTGGAATTCATCTCTTTTTTTTTTGAGGAAGATTAGCCCTGAGCTAACACCTGCCATCAATCCTCCTCTTTTTGCTGAGGAAGACTGGCCCTGAGCTAACATCTGTGCCCATTTTCCTCTACTTTATATGTGGGATGCCTGCCACAGCATGGCTTGATAAGCCGTGTGTAGGTCCACACCTGGGATCTGAACCGGCAACCCCTGGCTGCTGAAGTGAAACATGCAAACTTAACCACTGAGCCACCGGGCCGGCCCTGGAATTCATCTCCATCACTTCTTGGTCTCCAAGACCGCTTCTACAGTGTCTTATTTAGGCTTCTATTACTGTCAAGTGCTTACAGTATCTCTCTTTCCTCCCCTAGCTTGTAAACCCCTTAAGGCCAGGAACAAACTTAATTCTCTCTTTCTGTCTGTTTCTCTCAACTTCTTTATTTCCAAGAAAAATGGAATAAACCCGTATCAAGCCTGCAGGGCTGTTTTGATGATTAAATCACCTCCAGTCCGTGTAAACACTTTGTCAACTACTACCTGCTTCCCAGATCTATCCATTTGCTCATTCACAAACTTTCATTCACGATGTCTGCAGCCGCGCGCTGCACAATTTGGAGGGCCAGCTCATTCCCCTAAAGGATCTGTGGCCTCATGGGTGGTGGAAGAGAACAACGGCCACAAACTACAGAAAGTCTGTGGTCAGTGTTGTACAAAGTACCGTGAGAACCTAGAGAAGGAAGGGGAATGTTGCTGGGGAAAGAGGGTTTGAGAACAGCTTGAGGTGTCAGCAGCAGCTCCCTGTGGAGAGATGATACGAGAGGGCATGTCATCAAGTTCAGAGGGGCGGGGGTCAGGGAGACTCGTTCAGGGGCCAGAATCAGGGTCCTGCATGGTGCACTTTAAGGGGCGTGGTGGGTGTGGCTGGAGAAGAGTCTAGAAAGGTAGGCTGAGCAAGCACATGAAGGACCTTGAACGCCGTATCGAGGAACAAGTACACAAATCACCCAAGCTTGCAGTGCCTTCCGGAGGGTAGATACTCAGCAGTCACTTGTGAAATTGAATTAAGTGGATGCGAACCATAGGAAGCTTCATGGTTTCTATCTTGAATTGTCCATTGTCTTTTACTTAGAGACAGGTGATTTTCAAAGCTTCAACCTCACCAGGTTTATTTTAACAATAGCATTTCTCTGAACACTTTCACTGTACCAGCATGTGACATTTATATTCACTAAACAAAAAGTCTCATGTCTTGACAATGTGATGATTTTTTTTCTCAGAAGGTGATCCTTAAAAAAATATGGCTTTTTTAAGAGGCTCGTACACACGTACACTTTTTAAGATACAGAAGATTCGGTAATCGTATCCAGATTTTGGAACATCTGAAAATGCAGCTAAGTGCCTTTTGGCTAGAAGATAAATTCCTCTCAAAAGAACTTGATTATGATTTTAGCAGTTGACAGCCAGCATTCATCAAAGTTGTCGCCTTCAGGCTTTGAAGAAAATGGAAGAAAATGGAATGACAAAGAAATATGGCTGGTTGGAATGGAGGGTGAGAATAAATTAGGATGTAAATTTTTAAATTCTTAAGAATACATTTAAAGTTTTATAATTATGATTCTAGAAGAAGACAAGCCTTCAACTCATAATTTGATGCCAGTTATCTTCATGTATTAGTTATTATCTGAACTTTCACTTTATAGAGAAGCCAAATTTAGAAGAAAAAGGAGCAAGGAATTTGACTAGGCATGCCACAAAATATGGAGAAAAGCAATAAATATATGAACAAAAAGATGCCTTAATGAGTTAAAACACTATTCAATTTTTCACCCATGAAACTGGCAAAGATTTAAAAATATCGACTGTGGGTGTTGCCAAGGGAAGGATGAAATGGGCACAGGCAAATATTGCTATAGTAGATGGTGCAGTGTGCCACCCAGACTCCCCCCGAAGGACAGGGGCACTTCTTTCCCCAGCTGCCAGGAGTGTTGGCTGCTGATGGACGGGTCACAGCTGAGTCCCTTCCTGGGAATTGACCCCCTGGGGCATCCTACATCTAATGACTGATCCTACGGGTTCACAAAAGCCTGAGCCTTTTGCCTTGATTCAGGACAGCTGGAGGCGCCATCCCAGGTCCAGAATTCCCTGTGCCGTCGCTCTGTTGAAATTGCACTGCAGTCCCACCTTCCGCTCTGCCAGTCTTGCTTCTTCCGTCCCTCGCTGACAGGCATTGTAAGAGCCCTTCCCAATAACTCGCCTGCCCACAAACCTCTGTCTTATGTCTGTTTCGATAGAAGACGACTGCCAGGAGGAAATGAACACGTTTCTCCTTGTCAAATCTATTAATATTTTCCTTTATGAAATCTTATTTTGATTCTACATTTATAAAATATTTTCCACCATGAATCAAATTAACATGAACCCATATTTTCTCCTAGTTCTTTTAGTAGTCCATATTTTTATGTGTAACTCTTTTTTGTGTGTGTGAGGAAGATTGGCCCTGAGCTAACATCTGTTGCTAATCTTCCTCTTTTTTTTTTTCCCCTCCCCAAAGCCCCAGCACATAGCTGTATATCCTAGTTGTAAGTCCTTCTAATTCTTCTATGTGGGATGCCGCCACAGCATGGCTTGATGAGTGGTGGGTAGGTCTGTGTCAGGGATCTGAACTGGCGAACCCCGGGCAGCTGAAGCAGAGTGCGCAAACTTAACCACTCGGCCATGGGACCAACCCCAACATGTAACTCTTTAATTCATCTGGAATTCATACCAGTGTAATGTGTGGAGTGGGATCTAATTAAATGTCCCCCCATACAGTGGACCTCCAGCACTCATTATGGGATAAACTGCCTTCTTCTCCATGGCTACTGAGCGGTGTGTGATTTGATTTCACAAGAGTCCAACATCTTCCACTGGGAGCTTTCCAAAGTAGAGGGTCCAATTTAGACAGGACCAGCGTAAATCACATGTGGCCAGCAGGGGTCTCTGGTGCATAAGAAATGGGCCTCTGCCAGCTGGCTAAGTTCCCCCGACAAATGGTTTGCTTTCTCTGAACAAAATGAATTCTGAAATTGCCAGAGCTGGACTGTTCCCAGCTCCAGGCTGGGCCCCACGGGCTGAGGCCTCTCTCTGCTGTCGATGGTGCAGGGACCTGTGCCTGAAGAGTCTGATGGAGAAGCAGATGGAGCTCCACTCCCAGGGCCCCCTCCTGCCCCTCCTCTCCCCAAGAGTCTGTCTTAAAAAGTGAGTTTCCTGTTGCTGGAAGGGCCAGACAGAGGTTCCAGAAATTTCTATTAGCCTTCCAGAGACCTGGAGTCCGACCATCAGGGCCACTCCAGGCTGCCTTGCTATAAACTAATGAACTCGAATTTATAAAATACGGAGTGCTTAGTGACGTTTCTTGGGTGAAATTTTCTCAGCAATGACCCAGCAACTCTTTTATGCTGCGATTCGAGGCTTGGGAGAAGGCCCTTTCCTGCCCCCGACTCTGTCTCGTCATGGCGCCTTCCTTGACATCACCGCAGGTTCATGCCACTGGCCCCCAAGAGGGCTTCATTCAGTTAAAATCCTCTGCAGGAAGAGCAGCAGCGGCTCCATCAGCTGACCGGGCCTGGGCCTGGGTGCTCAGCTGAGAGCTGGAGATGACTGTTCTGCGGTCACAATTTTGTGGACATTTGGCCCCGGTCATGGCAGTGTGGGCAGAGGAACCGGACGGCTCGTAATTCCAGCTCTGCCCCTGGTGGACACAGGCTGCAGGTGCAGGCAAGCACCTTCGTCTGAGCCTCATCCATGAGTGAGGGCAGACCGTGAGCCGGGCCCTTATTTTCCCAGAGGCCCTGAACCTTGGTTTTGTGAGAGGGTGGTATGAATGCCACTATATGGTTAGCTCTTGTCTGTGTTATCCAGGGTGGGGTTGGGTCAAGGTTGTCCACGGTCTCCACCACTCCCGTAACAAGCAGAGCTCCTGGGACCATCTGCTTGTCAAACACACGGGCTTCAGGCCCCCACCCAGCCCTGATGAACCAGAGTTGCTGGTGTGGGCCCAGGGACTTGCATGTAATTGGGGGATTCTGATGCACAGTGACCACTGTCCATAGGACAAAGTCCAGCCTCTCTCTAGCGTGGCTTGCAAGTCCTACAGAATCTGGCCCTTGCCTGACATACTCCTTGTGCACCCTTCCCCCAACAACACACACACACACACACACACACACACACACCATACACCATGACCCAGCCATTCCCTACCTCTTAAAATTTGGAGAATGCGCCTGGATGATTCATACTACTGTGATTTTGCTCACACTAGTTCCTTCTCCTGAACATCGTTTCCTACAACTTCCTCCCAACCCACCTCTTCTCCTCGAAACCCAAGACCAGCTGCTCATGCTTCGTGCTTCATTTGAGTGTCATCTCTTCCCTGGAGCCTCTCTAGAGTCATTTGTCCTCAGAGTACACCAACTCCACTTTCCCTTATGCCCCCCGCACCATGTCCTGACACCTGTCACCTCACCTGTCATCCTTGGGGGCCCTTGTGTGTCTACCTCCTCCCTCCCAGCCTGCACTCCACGAAGGTAGTGCCACTGTAGTATTTGTCATGGTAACCCCAGGGCTTACCCAAGAGTGCCCAGCACCTAGAAGAGATGTAAGTGTTCGCTGGATGAATGAATGAATGAGTTGTCTATGCAGCTCCTGAGAAAAAAGAACACAGTGTGTGGTCAGCTGAGTTCTGGGAGAATAGGCACCGAATTGGGCCAGCATCATTTGATGAGGGAGAGTAAGATCCTTACTGGAGGGTGGTGGAGAATCTTGCAGGGCACCTTGAAGAAACTGGTGTCAGAGAATGGGATGGGAAGGTTGCATGACAGGGAAAGTGGGAAGCTGAAGTGGGAAAGGGATGTTGACCATTCAGGCCTTTGTCTCACATTCAACTGAGATCAGCCTTGGCAATTTGGATGGTTCAAATTCCAGGAAGCTCGTCTTCTTTGTTGCACATGCCTTGGTCATCTCAGACTCTCTATGGCTAGCATAGTGCCTGGTACATGGTAGGCAGTGGGGCCATGTTGGCTGAGAGCATAGGGAATTTGGAAGGGGGTGGAGTTGACTTCTAACAGGGAAGGGACAGAGCAGCAGGTGCAAAGCTAAACTGCAAGTAGAAACAGCATAAGCTTTGGAATCTGGCAAACCTGGGTTCAAATTCCAGCTCTGCTATTTGCTGTGAACCTTGAGTTAGTCACTAAACCTCTCTGGGCTTCGGATTCTTCCTGTGTAAACAGGGGTAGGGACCTGAATCATGAAGAACTGTTGGGATGATTGGAATATGTTTCTGAAGTGCATGCACAGAGTGGGGGCTTGTAGACAGCAGCTATTGCTGTTCTGTGAAGTTCCTGTGATGAGCCTCCTCTGTCCGTGGAGCATAAGGGAGAAATATTGGAGATTCTACCCATGGGGTGGCCGTCGCTCAGCATACATTCAGATCATGTTTTTATATTGGTCTTAGAAAGAGCCTTTTGGGCAATAGATTTCCTTATTGAAATATTCCCAAGGTTTAAACCCACAGGTGTGGGTTGGGGACAACCTACCTGGCAGCTCCAGCTCCACCCCTAGTAGCCTCCCTCTGATTATTGAGGTTCCCATTTATTATTAATGAAGATGGTCAAAAGTTGACATCATTAGGGAGGTCTTTGGAGAACCTATTATACATTTAACAAAGAGCCTAAAATGTGAGGTGTTTCCTCCTTCAGGTAAGACATTCTAATCCCTTAGAGGCCCATGTGTGGGCCTTAGGGGACCTTTGAACATCCTGCAATGGAATGGCAGGTTATGAACTATTGGATAAGTTAGATGATTTTGTGTTTTCAAAAGCCAGAGTTTACTTGGGAAGAGTGAGCAAGTCTTGTTTGTCTGCTGGTTGATGGCTGGCTTCAGGGGGAAATGCCTTTCACAGAAATGGATGGGGGTTCTCAACCCAGACACAGCTGGGGCAGAGACTGGATTCTGACCTGGGCGCTTTCTGGAGCTGAACCTGGATCAGGTTCCCCTGTGCTTTCCACACTCCTAAATACCAGAGGTGGGAAGGACATGCACCTTCAGGCTTTCACGCTTAAGAATCTAAATCCTATGGTTCCTAACTTCAGGTAGAGAAATCCTTGGAGTGGGGAAAAGACGCTCCTCCAAGAGCTCTGTGCCCAGAAGGGTTAAGACTCTCCTGGCCTAAATGTACTTGAACAAAGCTACATGGTGTGGAAAGAAATTCTCCAAGAAGCTGTCTCTGGGTGGGGCTGTCCCCCAGGCTGACTGTCTTCAGAGAGGGTTAGGATCATCTGCTGGGCACCCATCACTCCTTCCTGGTGGGACGAGCAGTGGGAGAGGGGCCTTCATAGGGGAGTTTGGGCCACACATCTTACTGAAGATTGTCAGAAAGGGGAGAGGAGGTATCTGTGAGTCCTTCAGCCTCTCTCTCACATCTCAGAAATAACAGGAGAAAAAATGAGTCTAACCAAACCTGTAGACTGGTTCAGGGGAGGTTCTGAAGTCCAAGGCCAGCAGCGTCAGAACTTTCAAGGTTTTGGAAACTTTGTAACAAGCTAAATGTGTTACTTTGTTATCCAATGCCTTTTTCTATTCTGTGACTAGAGGAAAAAGTATTACATAGTAGGAATATTAGTCCAGACAGGTAAGGTTCTGCTGCAGAAACAAATAAACCCAGGATTTTCTATAACTCCATGCAATAATGGCTTATTTGTTTCTTGCATAAAGTTTAATGCGCTCAGGGGGCCCTCTTCCACCTTGCAGCCATGTCACTTGGTGCATGCCGCAGAGGCAAGAGAGAAAGACACATGTCACTTCATTCACACACCATTGGCCAGAACTAGTTACCTGGCCCCAACTTAACTGCAAGGGAGGCTGGGAAATGTAAGGAAGCAAAGAGAGTACTTGGCGAGTACTGTCTCTAGCAAGTATGCCCTCTGGGCTCCAAATGTCCTTTTGATCTCTTCTCCTGCCACACACAGCTCACTCGATCCCTCCTTCAAAATCTCTTCTAGTTGCTATATCCAGTTTCAAACCTAAGATTTCCAGACGGTGTTTAACCATCTTCCCATCAGGTCTACATGGCTCCTCTTGGTCCAGGGATCTCTGAACTGAAAAAGCAAGTCACTTGCCAACCCCACCCCCAATATATAATGACGGAACTGGACAAACATGACCTTAATAAGTACTCCTCTTTGGAGAAAGGAGAGATGGGAGATACACAGCAGTCTCTGTTCATTATAGTCTGAAATCTCGCTGAGCAGACACTGTCAAAGCCCCTATCTAGGGGTTGGGGAGTGTCCATGGTTACACCCTGACATCACTCTCTGGGAGATGCTCCCTTGTTCACTGTTCTCTGTTAATCCTGGTTCCACCTTCTGGGAGGTTCTTCCTTTTTTATGAGCCTTGTTGGTGGTGTGCAAAGCGGTCATTGAGGAATAAGCCCTCTCTGGGGACTGCTTGGTCTTTGGGCTGCTTGGTGTTCTAGAAGGTTGGCACAAAGATTGTCTTAAGTCTTGAACGGTGAAAGCCTCCCTCAGCCTGGCTGTGTCGTGGTTTCTCTGGTAATACGACCCTTGAAAACAGTACGTTTCTGATATATTTGCTTCCAGCTGGGTCCATGCATCAATAACTGTACCTAAAGCTTGTTTTGAAACTAGTCCCCGATCTGCATTATTTCTTTGCTCCCTTGCCTCATGTCCCACCCAACTTAACGGAGGCCCCATTGGGGATGTCTGGAGCAGTAGCTTGGCTACCCACACCCTTACTCTGATCTTTGCTGTGAATTTGATCTTTACTGGGATGTTTGGGTGGACTTTGTACCTTAAAGCCTCTTTTGATCCCATCTCGTTCTATTTTGGCTCTAGCAACGGTTGGCTTTTTCATCCCTGCCAGGCCCCAAATTTCTGGACTCTCTGTTTCCCCCTTTTTCGTCTGAGCTCACCTCTTCTTATTTTATCTAATCAATCCAGCCAACAGTAACCAACACACACCATTAATGACATTTCTCCAACTCCTGACCTAGAGTTGTCAATTCATTAAGCCCGTGGTCTGCCTCCCAGATAACTACAGGCAGCAGTTTCACCGTATATTGTGCTATTTTCTAATAAGATGACTTGACATGTTTCTATCCGAAGTCTTAGTTTTCCTCAATGCCTGTCACTCTATCACTAAGGAAGTGTCCAATATTTTAGGTTTGTTGCTCTGGCAGGACTCCACGTCTGGTCCCAACTTCTGTTGTGGTTCGGATAATTAGTGCTTGTTGCCACAACAAACCAACCCTGAAGTTGCTCAGCTCGCACGATGAGCGTAAGGGCTTGGGAGCAAAGACCAGCATCTCAGATCGGCTCCCCGGAAACAGGCTCTGAGGCGGAGCTGTGTGTGGAGGCTCATTGGAGAGCGTTCAGGGAAGACACACCCGTAAGGAAATGAGGAAGGAAGGACTGGGTGGAGGGAGACGCTGACTTGCTGTGTGGTTGCCTGGAGACCTCAGCCAGTCCTGGGGGGAGCTCTGGAGCTGGGAGGGCCCTTCAGCGTTGTCCCAAACTGGAGCAAGAGAGACTTTGTATCCAGGCATCAGCCACTCACTGGCTACTGGCCACCCCCTTGGAGAGGACATACCCTTGGGTGTGGATTTATCCCACTCAGAGGGGAAGTCCCAGTGAGGGATGCAGCTGTGGGCTATCAGCAGCCAGGTGATGTGCGTATCCTTCCTGAAGAGGGGACCTGTGGGGGACACCATAGTGTCCATGTGAGGTGATACAAAGGTTCAGGTGTTACAGAGAGGGCACCATCACTGACTCAGCTGCCCTCAGCCCTGGAGCAGGCTGGCTCCAGCGGACACCTGAAGTGAAGGTGCTTGGTACGGATGGTCCCAGCTGCCTGCCTCTGGATTCCCTCAGATAACAATGGCTGTTTCTCTTTTCCCTTCCATATCTCAAGCAAAGATCTCTCATTTGCAGAAACTAAACAAGGTCCATATTGGGAGAGGATTCTGGGAAATTCAGTTTTGTGCATTTCCTCTGCAATGCAGTGGAGAAGGTGGCAGGAGGTGGGGACGTAGCTGAAACAGACCACCTGATGGTGTAGAGATGCTCCATAAATGGTCGAAGAAATGAATGATCCAAAAATTGGGAAAACCTTTATGTCCAACGAGAGTCATCCTAGAATCATTTACAAAAGGGAAATGATCCCCAAACAGGTAATAAAAGGGGATATCTGAGTATGTGGGCATGAAATCATGAAGCCAGGCTGCAAGCTGCTTGGAAGCCGAGATGGACCCAGCACAGGGCCCAACTCCGACACTCAGTGAGTGTGTGATGCACCGCCTAATTGGTCCCCTCGATGGGGCATTCGCGGGTATGAAAAATGATAACATGCAGCGACTGAATACAGTGTGGTGGACATGCTGTTAAGCGGAAAAGCAGGATTCAAAATCTTAAGCTCACTGTAATTAAAATAAAGTATATATGCAGGTGAAACAAGGCAGAGAGTGGAAATGAAAAAGAATGAATTGTAAAGGCTCTGGGCAGCATCTTTGGAAGCTGAGAAGCTGGAGGAAGCAGAGGAAGAATGGGGTGAGTGGCCTCTCAGAGCAAGGGGGGCTGAGGGCAGGTCAGGGGAGGCGGAGAGGTGAGTACAGATGCAAGTGGTCAGCCTGCGGGTGTGGGAGCAGAGCAGGCCTTCCAGTCCACTTCAGCTCAAGGCTAGTCAAACCATCTTGGTTCAGGAAAGGAGTTCACTAGGTGCGGACAGGTGTGATAGCCATCTTCCTGAGGGTCCCAGCTGGTCATAAAGGCTTCTTTGCCTGCTTTTTCTCTGAACCTAAATTTCCCTCCAAGACCTCATGGTGGGCGGTAGCCAGTCAGATTCAGAATTTGACGATCCCTTGGTTCTTGGGGCAAGTATTGTCTATATCTCTTGATGAATGAAGCTCAGGTAGGTTAAACTACCCACTACAAAGTGATAGAACTGGGATGAGAACTCAGATATGATCACATCAAGTTTAGCTCCTTTTTGCCACGCATCTTTGCTTCTGTGAAAACTGGGTATGATTAGAGTAGCATCCATGGATGTGTGCACACTTTGTCACACCGTCAGCACCATCACATCATCACATCACATCTTCCCACCACCACCATCATCCCTTCCTCATCATCACCCCATCATCTTCATCACACCAGCCAGTCAGTTTAAGACCTTATGAGTCAAAGCTGAAGTTTCTGAGAAAGAAGAAATTCTGCCTTCAGACTGTAGCAGCAACTCCTGCCTGAGTTTCTAGCCTGCTGGCCTGCCCTATGAATTTCAACCCCACACCGTGTGAGCCAACTCCTTAAAGTAAATCTCTTTATACATCCATATTGATATAAATAGATATAAACTAAGATAAATATAGTGATATAGATATCTGACTATATATAAGATATATAAGGATATATATGGATAAGTATATAGATATATAAAGATATATATGATATCTATATATAGATATATAAATATATGTAATGATATATTTATAAACACATTTAAATATAGATAAAAGTAAATATATTTATTGTATATATACGAAAAGACACACACATGTATATGATACACATGTATCTGGTTGGTTCTGTTTCTCCGGGGAGCCCTGACTGACACACCTGGTCTAATGCCTCCATTTGACGCAGGAGGAGAAACTAAGAGCCAGCAAGGGGCAATGGCACGCCCAAGGTCACACTCTGAGTTGGTAGCTAGATCCCAGGCATCTTGACCCAGTTTGAGGCTCTTTCCTGTCCCCCAAATGAAGCCTTTGCTGAGATCTGTGGTGGGGAGAAGGCTGAGCTGGGGAGCCCGCGTTGCCTTCTCTCATCTCATCTCAAGCACAGCCTTTCATCGTGTGCAGGAGCGCTGGGCTGGTGTTAAAGTGGATTGTTTTTCATGTCTCAGAACTTCAGCCCTAGAGGGAAGGAGGGTGGTACAGAGTGAGGGACATTTTCGCTGATTCTCATTTCCTTGAGATTTTGCATAATTTTGGTCATTAACTTCGGGGCTCATTGTCAGACCGTTCGGTCCCTGGGGGCAGTAATGATGTCTGTTGTGCGTGAAATGCTGTTCCAGGTAGAGAACTCCAGGCAAAGAGGGCGTTCGGCATCAGGAGCTGACCCAGTTTTTCAAAGAGCCCGGAGGATTTGTTGCGCTTAAAATCCTGCATTTCCATGGTCCCTTGTCAGGGAAATTTCCCTTTGTTGTTGCTTCTGCTGTCCTTGTCGGGAACAGCACATTGTGTCTCAGGGACCTTCACACTTCACTCCCCACCCCACCCGAGGGCGCAAGAGCTAGGGGCGGGCCTCTCCTTTGCTGATGAGGCAGGAGCACTGGACTGGGAGTCAAGGAACCTGGGTCCAGCCTCAGCTCTCTCCTGCTTTAGCTGTGCAATTTTTCTGGAGCCACTTACCCTCTCTGGGCCTCCTCCCCCACCTCTTGAGGCTCCCGTAGCTTGTGGTTTATACCACAAGTAGTAGTAGTAGTTGTCACGTAGTTGGACCAGTCCTGTCTTCAAGAGATGCAGGGTAGTGTGGTGTAGACAGCTCACACTCTGGGCAGAGATTCTGTTTGAGTCCAGCATGGCACTTGTTAGCCACCTGATCTATGACTCGTTACTGAACCTCAATCTCCCCATCTGTGAAATGGAGATGTCACAGGTAATGCCCCAGAAGGCCCTTGTGAGAATTAAATGTGATACTGTCCTGATGACTTGTGAGCTTTCCTCAGCATGATCAGTACTCGGATGCCTTTCTCCTACTAAACTGGGGGCCTATAAAGCAAGGACTCACTGTTCGTATTCTTACCTTTGAGGTCCAGCCTGGCATATAAAGGATCTTCAAAAAGTGCTGAATGATCGGTTAAAAAATGAAAATATCCATTCGTGGATCATTAAATGAATGAAAATATGCATCACTGAACAAACGGGAGCTGGATAGGAAGATCCTGGGGAATAATTTTGACCTCTGCTTCTCAAACGTTGTGTTAGCAGTGCCGCTATTTATTAAAACGACATTGTTTGCAGAAGTCTGTCATATAAGAGATGAAAGCAAGGCTCTGACCAAAGTGGAGGTGGGCTTCCGGACCCTCCCAGCTCAGGCCACCTCTTGGCCTCTCCCTTTTCTGTGAGCACTGAGCACCGTCTCTGGGTTTCCCCAAGGGACCCACAAAGATGAAGCTTGTAAACCACAGCATCAGCCCAACCTCTCCCATCCACCTCCTAGAGACTCATCCATCCATCCATCCATCCTTAGGAAATACGCCCCAAACAGAACCCCTGCTCATAAAAATCTTCTCCGCGCTGTTATTTATGGCAGCAAATGTTTGCAGAGAACTAAAAAGACACAACAGTCAGGATATTTACACAACAAAGTAAATTAGGAAATTCCACTCAGTGGGGTAAACTCTGGCTGATAACAACGACTCTGAAAATAATCTTCAACACAGTAGAAGACCAAGTGGAAAAGGATTGGAGCTCTGTAAAAATACGTCTTTACCTGGACAAGGGAGGCAGAAGAACATGGGGGAATTAAGACAAAGTGTTAGGCTGGACTGGAAGGACTCTGGCCAAGTATTTCCCCTTCTTTCTCATTTCTTTATTGCTAGCATAAAGCTGCTTGTGCCATATATAAAAATCAGGAGTGAAAAAGAGACTACTTTTTTTTTTTAATACAGAGGTGTGAACCAGGAAGTTGTTATTCTTTGCTCCCATGTTACAGCTGTTTCGTAAGAGTTCAGCATACTTTCAAGTTGGAGGAAGTATTAAACTGTGCATCGTGTGTGTGTGCATGCGTGTATACATGGTGTGTGTAGTGCACGCATGCGTGTGCATGCCTGTGTGTATGTGTGCACATGGAAATGCACGTGTGGGTGCCCGTCCAGCTTCTCTGAGAGGCTGGTCTGGAGAGGTTATCCCTGGCCCTGGTAATCAGAGGCCTCTCTCTGTCTGCCTGCTCCAGTCTCATCCCATTAGCCAAGGTGCCGCTCCACCGGGCTGGCACTCCCGTCTCAGAGTGTCATTAAATACACAGATCGCCCCTCACCTATTCTTAGCTCTGGCAGATTCCAGAGGAAGAAAATGAATTCTGCCTCTGCTCAGGAACGGCAAGTTCATTCCAAGTAGTGTCACCACGGGCAGAAGCAAATGCTATAAAGCCTTATAAAATAAGCAGACACTCCTGGACACAGGGGCTTGTTTTTTAAGAAAAATTTTAAAAAGCCTGTCTCTGCTCAGCATGGCATAGTACAAAGATCATGACCCTTGGAATAAGGGAGACCTCGGTGTCAGTCTCATTGCTGCTGCTTCTAGCTGCTGGACTTTGAGCAAAATATTTAATCTACTTGAGCCTCCCATCTATCACTGTTTGCTCATCTGTAATTGGTGTTATGGACTGAGATCCATATGTTGAAGCCCTAACCCCGAATGTGATGGGATTTGGAGATAGGGCCTTTGGGAGGTAATTAGATTTAGATGAGTTCACGAGGGTGGGGCCCGCATGATGGGATTGGTGCCCTTCTAAGAAGGGGGAGAGGCACTGGAGCTTCCTCTCTCTGCCATGTGAGGACACGGCGAGAAGACGGCCATCTACGAACCAGGAAGAGCGCGCTCACCAGGAACCAAACCAGCTGGCACCTTGACCTTGGACTTCCAGCCTCTGGAACTGTGGGATGTAAATACCTGTTGTCTAAGCCACCCAGTCTATGGTACTTTATTATAGAAGCCCAAGCTGACCAAGACAATTTTGGGGATAAATTGTCTAAATAAAAATTGGCGATAAATTGGGGATGAATTGATTCTAAGGTGGATAGGAGGGTGAAATGAGATAATAGACAAAAGCATTGATGTCTGCCTGCAGGTACATAGTAGGGGCTCAATAAACATTAGTCCCAAATTTCTTCACATCCTGATGAATTGCAAAATGCTTCTCCCGTCTGCTCGCCTCCTGTGCCATTCTCCCTCCTTCTAATATTGAAGGCAAATAATGATTAAGAGGGAGAATCTGGAAATATGTGACTTGATCAAGTCCTCCTCTCCCTTCTCCATCCTTTTTGCCCTACCTGTGGGGTCCAGGGGCAGCTGAGCTCCAGTGAGGCCTTGGGCTTTGTGGCAATTGTAAGTGTTACCCACTGTGGGATTGAGCAAGGACCCAGAGACCACCTTCTGGCAGTTCCAGGGTGAGGACTGGGCATTTTAAGATGCTCAGTGGGAAGAATTTGGCCCTCAGGGACCTGAGGCCTTTGGGAGGATGAAGGAAAGGCCAACACTCCCCTACATGTGTGGGCCTGGTCCCCTTGGCCATCAAGTGCTGAAGAGTTGATGAAACAATGGATCGATTTCTGTCTGCCTTTGATGCCAGAATAGCACTTGAGGACATGGAGGCTCCTCTAGCCAGAGGCCTGGGCAGGGGATTGCCCACTGGTCTTCCACCAGCCCCAGCTTCTCACCTGTGAGACTTCTGCTGCTTGGGACACATTAATAATCAAGCTAAACTGGAGCCCTAAAGAGGTGACAAAAATAACCTATCTAGGAAGTCCAGAGCTGGAGAGAGGGAGTAAGTCATGATACATAGAGCAGATGCCCAGTGAATTAGGGCGCTGGTGGGGAAAGATAATAACTTAAATTCTTGAAACAAAAGAGTAACGTAAAGTGGTTCAAGTAATAGCACAAATGAGACTCTCTGGGACTGAAAAATGTGGTCTCTGAGCTCAAGAAAACAAGTAGGAGATGTTGATCATGGTTGAGACCCAAGTTAGTGGCCCAGAGGGACAAGTGCATGAAATATCTGAAATCTCAGAACAAAATTATAAAGACTTGGAAATCATAAGAGACTAGGAAGAGAGGTTCAGGGAACTTAACACATGAACAGTAGGACTTTCAGAAAATGAAGATTGAATAGATGGAGGAAAGATAACCAGCCACAAGCAGAAGAAAACTTTTATGGGCCAAAGAAAAAAAAAACTAAGTGGATTGAGAGTGTCCGCTAAGTTCCAGGTTGGATTAACAAGAAAAGGCGCAGACTTAGGCATCTCCTGCTAAAAATCCCCAAACTCTAAGGATAAAGAGAAGCTCTTACAAGCTTCCTGGAGGAAATAACAAATTACCTACAAAGAATAAAGAATCTGACTGACATCGGACTTTTCCTTTGCATCAACTAGAAGATTGAAGATAATAGGGTAGCATCTATAGACAGCTGAGTGAAAAGGATTGAGACTCCAAATCCTAAATCTGCCAAAGACATCCTTCACCAGAAGTGTACACCTACATGGTCCAACTGAAAAAGGACTTGATAATAATGCTCAATTAAATTGAGGTCTCTCAATTAACACTCAAAGCAAGACCTCAAGCTGAGGAGATGAAAAGGAGGGAAGCAATGGTGAGTAGTGACATGTAATAAAATATAGTTAAGTATAAATGAACAAGATTAGGCTGTCTGGGGTAGTGTAATATGTTTGTTCAGTAAAGACTATTGAAATAGAAAGGACAGACTGTCCTACACAGTTCACAACTGAAAATGTATTAAATCAACTCAGCGAAACCAAGGAGTTGTAAGTAGTGGGGGGAAGGGAAAAGTACAGTCATGCACTGCATAATGATATTTTGGTCAACAACAGACTGCATATATGATGGTGGCCAGATAAGATTAGTACTGTATAGCCCGGGTGTGTAGTAAGCTATACCACCTAGGCTTGTGTAAGTACACTCCATGATGTTTGCACGACAAAATCACGTAAGCTCATTTCCCAGAATTAAAGTCATCATTATGCAATGCATGACTGTAAAACCATCCTCAAAGTCTTATCCAGGGTGGAAAGAAGAGAAGCAAAATGGTAGAGGAAGGAGAAAATATCTCCAGTACCCATCTTACTGGGTGAGGAGGAAGTATGGGCGACAAAGAGCATCCTGGTGAGGACACAGTGAGTCTTTGGAGGGAAAGAGAAGAGTCAACATCTTACTTCCAAATATTTGTATCAAAATCTATGTACCTGATGAAGAGAGCAGGCAAAGGGAAAGAAAGCACTCATGGAATGGAAAAGGACAAGAGAACGTCTAAATTAACAATGGGAAGAAATAAGATGAATAATAGCTTCCTGATCATGCAATGGAAGGTAAGAAAACAGTAAAATGAAACAAATAATGAACACAAAATAAATGGTAGAGAATAGAATAAAGTCTAATAGCAGTTACACTAAATGTGAATGGCTGCATTTTCCCACTCAAAGGCAGAGACTTTCATTTTGGGTTAAAAAAAATAAAATCCAACCATATGCCGTTGAAGAAGCTATGCTTAAGACAGTAATAAATGTTTAAAATAAAGAGGATGGCAAGGTGAAAATACAAGAATCAATAGGCTTTGTCTCTTCCAAGAATAACCGTCTAGAAATGGAAATAGGGAGAAACAGTTCACTCACAGTAGTGATAAAAACTCTAAAATATTTAGAAATAAATATAATAAGAAAGGACAGGATCTATATGAAGAACAGCAGAAAATCTCATTGAGGGGATAGGAAACCAAGATCTGAACAAATGAAAGAAGATAGTGAGTTAGGAAAGGGTATCTCTTGCCATAAAAATGTACACCTGAAACAAATATGTACATGAAATAAAATTTGTACATGACATAAAATTTCAATTAGAATTTCAGAGTCTGTTTTTTTCTGGGGTAGGTTATTGAATAACATAATACGTAAATTTGTGTGAGAAAATTAATGTCTGATCATTGTCCGCACACATATACCAGATGGATGTGGACCAAAAAAGAGGCCATCAGCCAGACACTTCAAAGGTATAGATAAAGAATACATGACTTGCCTTATTTGACAGCAGAATATCTTATAAAGCCATTGTCACCAAATCAATCTGATATTGGGTTAAGACTAGACAAGTAGATCAAGGGAACAGAATTGTGTAGGTCCCATTTAATAGGAGGTTTTAATATATACTAAACATGATGGCTCAATATGGTGGGAAAAATGGGTTATTGAACAAATAGTGCTGATCCAACTGGTTACCCACTTGAAAGGAAACAAAAATGAATTGCTATTTTAGATTACACAAAAAATTTAGGTGGATTATAGACTGGGTTAAAAAAAAAAAAGGGAGCTGGCCCCATGGCCAAATGGTTAAGTTCATGTGCTTAGCTTCAGCGGCCTAGGATTTCACAGGTTCAGATCCTGGGCGCAGACCTAGCACTGCTCATCAGGCCATGCTGAGGCGGCGTCCCACACAGCACAACCAGAAGGACCTACAACCAGAATACACAGCTATGTACTGGAGCTTCAGGGAGAAAAGGGAGGAAAAAAAAAGAGGAAGATTGGCAACAGATGTTAGCTCAGGGCCAATCTTCATCACAAAAAGCATTAAAAAAAAAGATAAATTAAAAATTTTCAAGATGAATTGTACATAATATCTAGGAGTGGGAGAAAACTTCTGAACCAAGACCAGAAATCTGGATGCTATAAATGAAAAGACAGAGGTTTTTGAATATATGACATTTTAAAACATATATGGTGAAAAACTCTTGTGGACAAAGTAAACATTCAAACGGTAGACTTGGAAAAAAGTATTTGTAGCACAGGTGACAGTCAACATATATACAGTATATGCAGAGTGCTTTAACGTTTGACAAGAACAAATAACACAGTAGACAAAAGGGCAGCCTACAGAAAGAAGCATTATATACAATGGCAAATCCGAATGGCCAGATTTTTATGGAAATTCATCAGCAGTCAAGAACATGCAAATTAAACTTACAACGATGCGTCACTTTATACCCTAAAGCCTGGCAAAATTTAAGAGTGATAATTGTCGCTGGAGGGCATGTGGGAAAAAGGCTCTCTCATGCATTGTGGGTGGAAGTGTGAGTTTTTACAACCTTTCAGGAACGCAATCTGCCAACATCTGTTAAAATTAAAAATTCATATGAACCTTAGCCTAGCGATCCTGTTCCTGGGAACATAGCCCACAGAAATGGAGCCAGGAGACGGCAGCTCATGTGGACAAACATGACTGCGGCAGCATCGTTCACGGGAGCCAAAAACAACTAGAATTAAGCAGACGCCCTTCTTTTCTCCTTGCCACCAATCAGCTTCAAGATCCTAACCCTCATAAACTCTGGTAACACTTCACACCTGTATTGGGGCCAGCCCTGGTCGGTGCTCTCTTTCTGGGGCATTTGCCCTTTTAAGGGGGTACTCCAGAGACCAGTGGCAATGGAGTTGTCTTTGGGGCCAGAGGGTGGACTGCCACCCTCAGGAGAAGCTGCAGGGAGGGGGGTGTTGGCTTGGGGTCTTGGGGTCAGCAGAGACTTGCATGCCAGGCTGACGGTTGGACTCTGCCTGCAGGCAGTGGGGTCCTATAGGCCACCTGAGAGAGCTACGTGCTCGAAAGGAGACCTGGACTCGGGGAGACCCTTTGCTCTCTGCCTTCCAAGGCAATCTTAACACAGAATGTGAATGCCCCCAGCTGCCCTCACACACCCCTTTAGGGGCTCTCTGTTTGAACGCAGGACTCCTGGGTCTCTGCCACGCACACTCCAGTTTTCCAGTTTTTTGACCTGGAGTCAAGAGACCCATTTCCTGGTAGGGGGGTAGCCTGCCTGCTAAGGGGGCTGAGCCCAATCGAAGAAGCAGCCTGAAGCTGTCTTCCTCCCTCCTGGGGATTCGCATGCCTGGTTCTCAAACTTCAGGTGCACAGGGAGCTGATCAACGCATCCACATCCAGGCCTCACCCACCGAGAGTCTAGGGTAAGCATGAGCACGTGCCGTGTTAGCCAGCACCCGAGGAGGTTCTGATGCAGAGGGTCTGCCGACCTCGTTGTGAGAAACAGTGCCCTGAAGTCCAGCTGGATATCCCAAGGCCCTCTTCTTCCAGACTGTTTTGTAATGACGGGCTGGATTCAGATTCTCAGGAGCTGCTCACTCTAAATAATAACGGTGTGCACGCCCATGTTCATAGCAACACTACTCACAACAGCCAAAAGGTGGAAGCAACCCAGTGTCCATCGATGGATGACTGGATAAGCAAAATGTGATGTATCTGTACAATGGAATATTATTCAGCCTTAAAAAGGAAGGAAATTCTGACACATGCTATAACATGGATGAGCCTGGAAGAGATTACACTAAGTGAAATAAGCCAGATGCATAAGGAAAAATATTGTATAACTCCACTTACGTGAGTAATCAAATTCAGAGGCAGAAAGTGGAACGGTGGGTGTCAGGGGCTGGAGGGAGGGGCTGGGGAGTTAGTGTTTAATGGAGACAGAGCTTCAGTTTGGCAAGATAAAAATAGTTCTGAGGATCGGCTACACAACAATGTGAGTGTACATAACACTCCTGCACTGTACGATACGAGCTTAGATACGGTCCAGATGGCAAATTTTATGTTATGTACTTTTTACCAAAATTAAAAAAAAAATAGTGCTGTCTAGGGAGTGTTGACTCTGTGCTTGACACTGCCACATCACAGCTCAGGTGCATTTCTCTCATCTGTATAGCAAACCAGATTGGGGCTATTAACACCATCAGTTTGCAGATGAGAACATGCTGGCATTCACAAATGTCTAAAACAGTAGCTTACTTAATCCTCAGAAATCATTCATCCATTCAGCAAACACTGGATGAGCATCTGCCCTGTCCTGGATGCTGCGTTAAGTAAAGAGTGGATCAGGGGACCCCAGGATCGCAGCCCTCACAGCTCAGACACTAGGCAGGGATATGGGAAAGGGGGCAGAGTGTGGAGGCTCTGTGCGCTGGATGATGGTCTGGGGGCATCACGGCCATCCCCTTCTAACACCTGCATCACGGAAAGGAAGCCAGAACAAAGACCCCTTCCTCCTAATGCTCTGGGTGACTCTGCCAGCGAGGGACATGGGTGTCATGTCCTGAGTTGTAGTGAGCTGCCCTGGGGAAGGGGCCTGGTTTTACCTCCCCAGGACTCCCACTGCTTCCTGCCTCAGGCTTTGTTCTTAAATGACACCAAACGGCCTGCAGTTCCCTCATGCACTCTGCTTTGGCTCTCAGTCTCCTCCTAGAATTCCCTTCCTGCCCAGGTGTCATCTCCGAGAAGCCCTCTGAGTCCTCTGGGTTGGGCCAAGCACCACTCCCTCAGGCCCCAGGCCCTAGGGACCTCGCCCTGTCACTCATGCGTCTGGCTCACACCCTTCCTTGAGCATTCCTTGTGGTCAGGTCCTTTGTTCCCTTGGCTGGAGTCACCAGACTCACCAGAGGGTAACAGGTGGTCAGGAACGGGTTGATGAGTAGACCCCTGTGTTAGTTTTCTAGGACCACCGTGACAAAGGTTCACCAACTGGGGGGCTTAAACGACAGAAATGTGTTTTCTCACAGTTCAAGGTGCGGGCAGGGTTGGTTCCTTCCGGCAGCAATGAGGGAGTATCCCCGGGCCTCTTCCAGCTTGTGGTGCTGCTGGCCACCCTCGGCCTTCCTTGGCTCGTAGACAAGCACGCCAATCTCTGTCTGTCCTCACGTGGCCTTCCCCTCTAGACATCTTCTCTTCCCCTCTCGTCTCTTATAAGGACATTTGTCATTGCCTTTAGGATCCACCTAATCCAAGATGATCTCGTTTCAAGATCCTTAATGACATCTTTGAAGACTCTTTCTAAATAAGGTCGTGTTCACAGGTTCCAGGTGGACACATCCCTTGGGGAGGGGGTCACCATTCAACCCACTGCAACCTCATCCCCTTTCTGGTGTTCAGCTTCCACCAGCCGTGACGTGGGGACAGAACCAGGTGCTGTCTGTGCTGACGCGATGCTGCCTCCTGGGGGAAGAGAACAGGGTGCCTCTTGAAAACAACGTTCCTTGGAGTGTCAGGGGTCCCTTGGGTGTGAGCAGCACAAAGCTCTCTAAAGGTTCTTTTTCAAATGGTCTCGTTTTCCCCTAAGAGCTCTACTCCCATCAGACCAGGGGGAGAAAGAAAATGTGAAAAATGAGCCACTTCCATCCTTTCTGAAATACCAAGTAGATGTTTAAGTGTTTGTTAAGCATTCCAAACATGGGTAAAAGTACAGAGATGATACGATGCAGTGCCCAAGCACAGCAAGTTGATGTGGAGAGGCCTCCTGAGGGGGCCGTCTCTCTCTCTCTGTCTCTCTCTCTCTCCTCTCTTCTCTCTGTTCCTGTCTATCTCTCTCTGCTTGTGTCTCTCTGTTTATTGATTTCTCTCTCTCTCTGTCCCTCTCTGTCTCAGTTTCTCTCTGTCTCTGGATTCCTGGTTTTGTTTTGTTTTGTTTTATTTTATTTCCTTCCATTTCAATTTTTCTTCCTCTTTTCTCCCAATTATTCCCAATCCAGTTGTGCTCTCCTTCCATATACATTCTTTCTCACATACTGTATATCCTTCCAAACATTGATTTATTCCATGTCTCAAAGAAATCATGTAGCATTGTTTTGGGAATATATATGTATCATTTATAAAATGGAGAATAATGAGATTGCATTTTCTTCATGTTTTTCACTCCACATTCTGGTTTGGAAATCACGCTGACTGCTATGCAGATGTGTACACTTCATTTTCCTTCCCATCTCCCAGTGATGGAAGCCTAGGCCTTTCCGGTCCTTCACTACTGTAAACAACAGTGCAATGAACATCTTCGAATATGTCTCGCTGGGTAGCTGTGGAGAATTTCTCTGAGGTTTGAACATGAAGGTGCAGCCTCTGGGTCGTTGAGTGGAAACACACCCAGGACAAACACTTCCAGGCTGCTGCTCTCTAGAAGGCGATTCCAAATTCCACGCATGTCCTGCGCTCACACGTCCACACTTACACCACCCAGCGTTCTCACTCTGCCCATCTGATGAATGTGGACAGGTATCTCATTTCGATTTGCATTTCTCTGAACACTGGACACTAGCTGTCTTGTTCAGAACTAGTTACTTAAACTTTTCATGCCTCAGTTTCCTCTTCTTGAGAGGTTGTAAAGATTCTCTGAGTTAACCCCCTAGAAATGCTTATACTGTGCTTGGTGTATAGTAAATTGCTCAATTAATGTCAGCTAAGCATAGTCAATTGATGTTTATTTGCATGAATATGTCTAGTGACAAGAAGCTCACTACTGAGGTACAATCTACCTGAGGCCAGAGAGCAGTGGGTGGCAGAGCCAGGTTGAATCCGGAGGCCTGCCTTTGAAGGAAACTGCTCTGCCTTTAGTCCTGGTTGAAGAGACAGAAGTTGGTGGGTACGTTTGTAACACATGACACCTCCCACTCCACATCCAGCCACAGATGAACACAATCCCAGAGGAATTTCAGCCCAGGGGCCACTGACGATGGACATTGGACCAGATAGGCTGTATGGATTTGGGGCCTGGTGATAATGGACACTCATCAAGAGACAGAGAGAGACGGAGACAGAGACAGAGACAGAGAGAAACTGAGACAGAGAGGGACAGAGAGAGAGAGAAATAGATAAAGAGAGAGACTCAAGCAGAGAGAGATAGACAGGAACAGAGAGAAGAGAGGAGAAAGAGAGAGACAGAGAGAGAGACGGCAGATAAGGACAGAGAGACAGGCAGAGAGAGCGAGATGAGAGAGGGATAGAGAGAGACATAGTGAGAACATAAAAATGTAGAGGAGAAAACAGAATGAAAGAAGGTTCCTAGCCTCTCCCCTGAGGCCAACTGTCTCTTGGTTCCAGTGTCCTGCTCTATCCTACACTAAGCTCCTCCTGTCTTTACTTCTGCTGCCTTGAATGAGTTTCAGTCCTTGCAAACAAATGCATCCTGATTGAACCTGACAGGTGGCAGGACCCCAGGATCCCTACTTCTCATTCCACTCTCTAGCGGTCATTAAAAAAAATACTGTCTGGTTAGCTTCTTGAGGACAGTAGCTGTTCCATCGATATGGCTGGATTATCCCAGTGAAAAACCAGAGACAGTCCACATGCCCAACTGTCAGAATCTGCAAAGTCAAGCTATTATCATTGTGGAATGGGTGGCAGACATTTAAAATGATAAGTGTGATGACTACAGACAAGGAGAGACTTTCTGTCAAGGAAAGAGTTAAGTGAAGAAACTTAGGAAGCAGGAAGAGGTATTGATTACAAAGGCATAAAAACAATGTTGACATGTTGATAATGATCAGCAGAGGCCCTGGAGAGGTATGACTGGTCGTTTTGTTAAGATAACAGAGTTCTATATTTTTATGTAAGGCTGATGCACAAAGAAGGGTATGAAATAATATTATTTGGGCCAGTATTAAAATACACCTTTAAAGCACGCATTTCCTGATAAAATACCTCGAATATGGAACACATAGTGCATCCTAATAATGCCCTCCAAGAGGTCTGGGCCACCAGGCAGGACTGATGGTAGAGATGAGCCAGGCCCTTGGAGCCAGGGACCCAGAGTGAGTGCTGGCTCCACTGTTAAATCTGTGTGAGGTGGTTGTTATTACCTGCCCTTGATCCACCCCAGCCTGGTGGTCGATGGACTCCCTGCACTCAGTCAATTTCTCTCCTCCTCCTCACTCATTCCTTTCCTTAACCAGCAACACAACTTAAGCATCCAATGCTGACACTTTCATCTCTGAGTAGCTACCATGTTGCTTGCAGGGTGCTGGGATACAAAGATGACTACAGTGCATTCATTCAGAGGTTTCCACCATGAGTGACAGACAACCCAACCCAGACTGGCTCACTCAGAAAGAAATGCATCCTGGCAGAATTAGAAACCTAAAGCATGGTTGGAGGATCCAGAGGTTCCATGGTGTCATCAAGGATGTTTCTCCCATCTCTCTCTTCTGACATCCACAATGCTGGATACACACTGAGGCTGGTTTTCTTTATGGTCAAGGAGACACTGGGCCAATGTCCCTCATTCATGGCCAGTGCAGGGTAGGGGTGAGACAGAGAGATCACAAGAGAGAATGAGAGATCTTCCCTGCCAACTCTACAGGTCTACAGATAAAGAGCTCCTGTCTTCCTTCCAATTGGACCAGCTCTCACACCTGCCCTGAGCCAGCATCCATCTCCAGAGCAATGCAATGCCTCAATTGGCTTAGCCCTGGGTTCATGACAATCACCACTAATTAGTCCACACAGCTTGGACTAATACATTCCCCTCCCTGGGCCTGCAATCAATTTCTCAAATTTCATTCCTCTGTACAGTGGGGGAATAGAGGGGCCATTGGCAATCAGTAATGGTGTCCATCACACAGAATTTCTGTCCTCAGGGCCCACAGCTTAATGGAGGAAGCAAGTAAATCACTAATCCAGGAAGTGGTGGAATGACAGACAAAGCCCACCTCTGGGGCACAGAGGAGTGAGGAAATACTCAGCCTGAGGTCTGGAAAGATCCCTGGGAGGCCCCAGCAGATTGGAGAGCTGGGGCCGGGCAGGGAAGGGTGAGGAGTCATTCCTAGGAGGGAAGAGCAGAGGCAAAGGTACAGAGGTTTTAGTGGCCATGCTCTATGTGCCTAACTGAGCAGCTTGGTTGGGCTAGAGCAAAGGATACGGCTTAGGATGGGGTAGAAGGAAGTCTAGAGTGGCAGGGTGACCCAGACCTTGGTGTCCCGCTATCCTGGTTAAGCAGCCTGGGCTTGATTTGGTGAACCAAGCAGAGCCATGGTGGTCTTCAATAATAACCAAATACAATTGGATCAATGTCGCTACAAAACCACACTTCCTCTTTGAAGCCTGGAGGTCCTTATTTGACCATCCAGGCAGGAGTCACCTAAAGGTGGGGGAAGGCTCATGTCTCCTGACTTTATTGTCCTTTGACTGGTCCCCTCTTGCAGTGTCCGCCTAGTAGCTTATCTGCAGGAGAGGCCCGGGCACCAGGGCTGTGACTCACAGGGACGCTTCTGCAAACCTGATGAAAAGCATCGTGCCGTGAAGCTTTACTTAGCAGCATGTTCCTCCACCGCAGGCAAGTGACAGCCAGTGACTAATGTGTGGATGCAAAGGTGTTACTCAGGGCGTACGCTGGAGGGAAGATTAATAGAATCAATACTTGTCCTGCGTTTTGGGTTTGGGGGTGAGAGAGCCGATTTTAAACCAACAGTGAGTCACGATGTTTGCTTTCTTCTCTTGACCAGATCAAATAAAGCACAGTCTTAACTCTGACTGGTGAGCCCTACTTGCTAAAGGGTGCTCTTTTGCTTTGTGACCGTTGAACGGTAGTAGTGACTCAGCGATGCACAGTGTTCTTGCTTTCTTTCCAGTGTCTTTGTCTTTCTAAGTCTCTGTCCCTCCAGCTCTTTCCTTCTATGACCCCTTCTCTCTCTCTCTGTTGAGGCAGCATTTCATGTAGATACCCTACAAATATCTATATTTTATTAATGCCAGGCATTGTGAAGGATTCAGAGAATATGAAATCATAATTCTCAGTCTTAGCGTGGAGACTATTCACAGAGTTGGAAAGAAGCCAGAGTAACCTACAGAAGGTCTGCTCATGTGAAATGGGGATGCCAGTTCTAAGTCCAGGCACCTTCTCAACCATGGCTGAGCCATCTTCCCAGGGAGATGTCCCTTGGCCTGACTTATGGTGGCTCTCCTGGGAGGATTTGGATCTATAGAGAAGTTAAAACTGTGTCCAATGAGCACCTCCTCTGTGGCTGGACTGTGCTGGGTCTGGAGATACAGATGAGTTAGGGACAGACCTTGCCTTCATAGTACCCAAAGTTCAGGCAGAGGGGCAGCATCCCAGGCGTGGCATGCCCCATGAGCAGCCAGATCCTGTTGTCCTGAGCAGCTGGACTTAGCTTGATGCTGGGAAATCCCTTCTGCTCTCTGGGCCACAGAATCCTCATGTGTAAGGGACTGGACTGCATGACCTTGCAGGTCCCCCCAGATCTAGTATCTCCGAGTCTTTGATTTCTGATTTCAGCAACCAGAAATGTTGCTGTCCTTGGTGCTGACTGGTAAAGAAGACTGAAAATAGAATGAAGGTTTCTGGGAATTGGGGAGCCCCAACATCTTTCTTGGATGCTCTCCGTTACTCCCCACCCCAGTCAACTGGCTTCTCCTGAGCCCAGCAGTGTCTTGGATGGGAGAGTAGTGGAGGCTGGAGGGTGAGGGCCAGACTGTGTCTCCCCTTGCCTATCAGAAGAGGAGAGCAGGACCAGGACTTGGTTCTCCTCTTTGTGCAAGGACGCCTGGGATCCAGCAGTGGAGAGGCCTGAGGGATGGATCGGGGCACTTGGCTCAGGGAGACCCACGATGGCTCAGTTAGACTCTCTGTGTCTCAGATTCTTTTCCTACACTCAGGGACCAGGTGGCAATATCTGGCTTAGAACCCAGGTTTCTTGGTGGCACTGAAGCTAACTCATAACTTCACCCTACTGTCACATGCCTGCATCTTATCCACCCATGGCTATCCTACTGTGAAACAGCCCTGCTCCAAAGTTCTGTGTGAGCCACATTTTTTCACGTTAGTGTACAAATCAGGGCAATATATGAGATGGGAGTCTTGGATTGGCGGATCACATATGTGATGCCTTATGGAATTTCTCAGCCTGACTCCAACCCTCACTGTGTTTAGGACTTTAGGACTTTTTTTTTTTTTGGACTTTAGGAATTTCAGTTTTGCCTCTGCATTATGCAAATATTATCTGGGGGAGCAGGGAGATGTTACATGTAATTATGGTGAATCATTTAGCAAACAATTAGGGGACAGAGAACAAACAAGTCACTGTTTCCAAAACTCCTCTTTAATCACTTTGCACATCCTCAGAACCCGGAGCAAATATTAAGATAATTAATCACTGCCAGCCTGTCAGTCATAAGGACAGCATTCCCAATTAATTATACAGAGTTGATGCTCAGTCCAGGAGGGGCCTGAAGTTTTGTCCAAGGTCACTCTCTGAATTCTGGATTCCCTCTCTGTGGGCAGAGATTCAAGTCAGTTCTGACGCTTCCTCCAGGATTATCTGTCCCAGGCTTGGCTGTCATTGACAATGAATTCCACACAATCTCGCTGTTTCATCAGAGCATCTTCCACATGACATTATGTAACCTTCCATGCTTGGAGGAGGAGGGACAGACTTTCCGGTGATGTTTTGGAGGTCAGGCTGCGGTGTTTTTGTTACACAAGGGCCCCTTTGGAGAACCAGATGAGTCTGGGAAATCCCTGAGTATTTGGCAGCAGAGTGAGGTGGTGGCACATGGTAGAAGTGCCCCATCAGGGTCTGAGACTGGCCTCAGAAGCAGATGACCTCTGGGTGGAGCAGTTTCAGAGAGCCAAGAGCACAGGAGGAGATCCGTGGGCTGGTGTGATGTGCTGGGGGCCCACCAGCATACACATGGGGTCTGGCACATGGTGAGAGCCACTAAATGTGACTTTGGGTGGATGGATGAATAAATGAAACAAAACTTTATGCCTCATCCTCAGTAGAGAACAGCTGTTAGATGAATGAAACTCTTACTCTGCCTTTATGATTCAGTTCACATGTTACCTCCTTGGCGGGCTTTCAATGACCCCCTTTGCTGCATTGGGGGGCCCTCCCTGAACTTCCACATGTCCCTTCACCTCCCTCCCGTCTCAGATCACACTCCACAGAGACTGTCTGTTTACCTGCCTGCCTCCCTGGGACTGTCAGTTCCTGGGGGCAGGGACTGTCTTATTCACCTCTGCATCCCTGGTGTCCGCCTAGGACTTGGCACGAAACAGGTGTTCAGTAAGTGTTGAGCAAATGAAGGAAACTGGAAATTAGAAACAAGCAAACAACAAAAGGTAACAGTGCAGAGCCGTCGCAGATGTAAATATGTGCAAGCAGGAAACAGTCCTAGCAGAGCTGGAAGGACCTTGGAAACATAGGCCAAGTGGAGTCTATGTGTGGGGAGTGCAGGTGATGCTGATGAAGCAGAGGTAGTCTGGGTACAGTCAGTGGTACCGCAGGTGAGCGCAGAGCTGGAGGAAGCCGTGGCTGTGAGGGGGCCCCTGCGTGTCTGGGATGCGGTGGATCATAAGACAGTCTGCACTGGCAGGGATTGAAGTTGTGGACTTCCTCCTTGACCATCCAAGTCATTATGGCCCCCAGGCCATACTGGATTGGGTGGCAGAAGCCAAAAGTTTCAATCTAAGAGAATGGGCAGAGTCAGTGAACTCCTGGGCTCTGGGTCCTGCCTGCCATCAGGGCTTGTCTGGCCATTTTGATCCTCGCTGACCTATCTGGGCTCATGCTCCAGGGCATCTGCATCCTCCTGACCTTCTTGGTACCGCTCGGTCCCGCAGGATTCCACCTCCAGCTGTGTGATCTGAGAGATGGCGTGGGCCAGGGGAGTGAGCCCTGAATCGGTTTTGAATCATAGCCTTACCTCTTACTGCTCTGTGTCCTTGGGCCTCAGTTTCCTCATCTTTAATAGGAAAATTTAAATTATATAATGCATATTAAAGCCCAGTAAAGCCTGGTTAAAGATGCCAGATTAAATACATGTATTTAACTTTGCTCCCTTATGAAATCCCATAAAAATTACAGTAAAAGGATTTTTAAGAAGGCTTAGACCTCAAGGCTAAAGAGAGAAGGAAAGGAGACAGCAGCAAATTTGGGATCTGGAATGAGAAGCTGGTAAACAAATGAACGAGATGTAAATGATGGAGCGATTAGAAGTATTGCACTTCTGGAACTGGGGGTATGACTTGGGGCTATAACAGGAGGATTGATTGAAAGTCAAGAAGCAGCTAGACTTCCAGCTTCCTTCTGCCGCTTCATGTCACTGGGAATGCCCCTTTCCCACTCGAGCAGAAGATGGGAGCCTTGTTCTCTGGGGAGAGTAGGGAGAGGGGCTCTGCGCTTGGGACTCCAAGGGCACCTTGATGGAAAGCAGGGGGCTCAGTGAGCTCTGTGTGCTGGAGGTCCACCGAGTACCAAGGGTAGGCGGGAAAGGGTCTGCCTTGGGTGCAGGCAACAAGGCCACACACTGTCCACACAGAACTTCACAGAAATTATAAAATGGAATAAAAGTTGGTTTTCTGCTTCACACATATTAGAATGACTGTCATAAAAAAAAGAAATATCTTTTGTTGATCTGTGTTCTAAATAACTGTGTGGTTACTGTTGAATTTCAATAATGTAAATGTAAGCTTCAAAACAGCACATTTTTATTGCTCACCCTTTAATATTTTATTCTACATGGAAGTTAATTAGAAGAACCCCCAGCACATGCGGACTTGGTAATGTGCACCGTTTGGGTGGAAGTGGCTAACTTTTCAGATCTGTTCCAGCATCTTGGGGGGTTCCTGCACATGTTCCTGCATTTGCAAAAGAGACTCAAGATCAACCATTTGTAAAAGAGAGCTCAGTGCTTGGCAAGACAAAGAAACAGAACTTGAGTTCCTTCACCCTTGTCATTCTACGTGACCACTGGAATTTTATTAGTGCTTAAAATTGAAATCGGTAAATCAGAGGATGACTTCAATGCACCACTTTTTTTGGTAAGTACAGATTTTAGTTCTTACAAGAAATATTTTACTGAATTTGCATAATATTATTAAAACTGCAATTTATTCTCCTGTTTTAACCATCAGTAGTTGGTTCTAAAACTAAAGAAGAAATTAAAAATGATTAACATTGATCCTCACATGATTATAATTGAAAATAATGTTTTCATATAGAGGAGGGGGATTGTAAATTGATCTGTTCTGAAAACATGCTGGGCATGGCTCTGTTAAAAGTTTAAAACTCTGATTAGCTTCTTCTACTAGCATCCAAAAAGAGATTAGGAGTCTTTCTGGGAAATTTAACCAGCCCAAAGGAAAAGGACCAAAGATATTAAGATTTGGGATTTCCCAAAGAAATTGCCCAACATGAGCACTGTTAACAAGCTCTGTCTCCACTTTGCCTTGACACACAGTAAGCTTTATAATAACCACCTGCAAAGACTACCAATTGGCCAAGAAATTTTGAGAACACACTCAACATGAAAGCTATCAAAACAAGTGAATAGAAAGGTCACTTGAAAGAAATGGAAGCTGTGCAGAGAAGAGTAAACTTCAGATAAATTATCCTTGCTGGTCTTAACAGTTAGTCTCATGAATATCTCCTCTTGCAGAAGACTGCTTTAAACAGGGGGAAATGCTATGAAAAGGACCATTTCAAGACTGAAAGAGGATGCTTGGAAATTAAAAAATATGATAGAAGAAATGAGAAATTCAATTGATAAAGTTGAGTAATCTCCTGGAAAGTAGAGTGAAAGACAAAAGATGCTAAAATAGGAGTTAAATGATAAGAAAACATGAGGACCAGTACAGGAGTTCTGATATCTAAATAAAAGCAGTTGCAAAAAAGGAAAAGAGAGGAGAAATTCATTGATAAAAAATTCTAGTTGCTTCCCTAGGATTGAAGGAGCTGCGTTTCTCATCTGAAGGGACCAATCAAGGCCCAGGAGGAAAGTAGACCCAGCCACATGAAGGCACATTGCCATGAAATTTCAGGATGCTGCGGGCAAGGGGGAATCCCACATGTTTTCAGAGGCGGAGAACAATTTTCACACGAGGGATTGAAAATCAGAATGGCTTCAGGCTTCTGAACACCAACACTCTATGTGAGAAGACAGTGGAGCAAAGCCTTCCAAATCCTCAAGGAAAATGCTTTCCACCTAGACTTCCATGCCCAGCCAGACGGTCATTAAAGCATGAGGGTAGACTGCAGTTTTAGCGTTTACAGCCCTGCCTTCTCTCCTCAGGAAGCTACTGGAGGCTGTGCTGCACCAAAATGAGGGGGTGATTCATGAGAGAGCAAGGCATGTAAATTAGGAAAGTGGGGTGCAACAAAAGGAAGATGTGAGGGGAATCCCCAGGATGCTGGCAAAAGAAGCTCCTGCGAGGCCAGCTGCCTGGTGGGCAGAGAGAGGTCAGTCCAGATTGGGGCAGGTCAGAAGGCTCCAGGAAAGGGCTCTTGGAGATGAAATTGATAGATTGTCTGGTGTGTCTGGACACAGGGGGAGGAGATTTACATACCAGGAGAGTCCAGGGTTGAATTAGTGATAAGCACATGAAAAAACTAAACAGAATGTTGGGGAGAAACAATGATTGACAGTTCAGGTTTGATGAGAAGACACTAAGATGGAATTAGACGTTCACAAGGTTGAGTTGGGGGAAAACACTGTGAGTGACAAAGGGGAGGGGGAAGAAGAAGGCAGGAGAGCCCCCAGACAGCATGCAGGGCGGACCGAGTGAAGGAGAGAGGGAAGGGTGGAGAGTTGGGTAGGAAGAGTCTGGACTTCAGTGCGGTTCCCAGAGAGGAGCAGCCAGAATGGTGGGGGAGCTCTCCAGCCAAGGATGCCCATTGGAGGTGTTTCTAGGCTTGCAGGAATGGGCCTGTGCTCAGTCATCAGGCTGCAGAAACGTGGCCTTGGAGTGAATGCGGAGATGGACCGAGACGGGCAGCAGCTGGGCCAGCTGTCAGTTATGCTCCCCGCAACCAGAGATCTGAGTGGTGCATTTTCGAGGCCACCAAACCAAGAAAAACAAAACACACGCTGCAGGGGTCAGCTTGGCATTGCAGTCACTTAGTCATAATAATGCAAAACCGGCTGTGATCTAAATCAAATGACAAAATAGCCATGTTGGGAGGATGAAGGCTGGACGTGTGTATGTAGCGGGTATGGGAGGTGGGGAGAAACGGCTGAATTCTGTAATGGAAAATGAATAGATGATGTTCCCAAATCAACCAGTGTAAATCTATCACCTACAGATACGGAAGCGAGTAGGAGAAGAATCTGCAAAAAGAATTGAAAGTGGTTGTCCCAGAGGAGCAAGACAACGAGAGAAAGAAGAAGAGGGTGGAGATGGCAGGAAGCACGTATAAATAAAAACTAGACTTAGTGAGTCCGTCAGGTACCTGGCGCACGGTGAGTGCTCAGTCACGATGATCATGATGATGGATATGGTGCTCCTAGTGCCTGACCTGTAGTTGGTTTTCACTTAGGGTTTGTTTCATTCCCTCTGTGCAAGGCGGGTAATTAGCAACGAGTGCTCATTTTTAAGGATTCCTTATTAAGTGATCAAAGCTTTTTAGTATCCATCTCCCTCTCAAACCAGCCACTTTACAGGGAGCCAGAGCTGATGTCTCATTCCGCGTTAATTTTTAGAGTGTGTGCACACCCTCCCTTCTTCCCCGCCTTTCCTGAGAACAGGATGAGTCTGTGTGCCAAGCAAACCTCTCAATGGTGGAGGAGAGGAAGATGGCACGTGCATTTTAATAAGCAGAGAACACTGAAGGGAAAGCGCCTGGCTCACATGACGTCAGCCCACAGATGGGGCTGGCAGGTAAGCAGAGCAGAGCTGGCTGCAGCCACAACTGTTCCAGCTGTGTCTGTGGTGAGGCACCAGGCGGAGTGCGGGGAGCAGGGGAGGGCCCACGCACACCTGGAAGTCTGCTGCAGTGCACGGGGCTACGGGGGGGAAGGCCTGCCTTAGGTGTGCCAAAAGGACATTCCTAAGGAGGTCTGGGTCTTCACGCTGCCAGCTGCAGCCAGGGAAAGGGGACGCTTGGGAAGGCTGGCTGGCTCTGCCCATTACCTGTGGCTCCAGGTTTCACCGCATCTGCAGATGGAAAGCTTGGGCCTGCGTGTGGCTGGTCGTTGGCAAATGCTGATGAAAACAGAAGCATGGCCCTAGCTTGGGCACCTGAACGCCGGGTTCTGAGACAGGCTCTGCTGCCATCTGTAGGGCCTGAGCCATCTCCTCCCCTTTCTGGGCCTCAGTTTCCCCATCTGTAAAATGAGGGGTCCTCTCCATCCATTCCGATGCTGATAAATTTCTCTTTGGCACAGGGCGCACATACAGCAGGCCTGCCATCGATGTCTGCAGAGTGAATGAATAAATGCTGTCACCCACTTTAGCAGCAGCTGTTTGGAATGGTCCCTTCTACCTCGTGAACGTAAGAGACAGAGAAAGCAGGAAGGATGGGGAGCTGGCTGAGAAATTTAAGAATAAACAGGGGAATCCTAAACGTGGCTTTCAGTGCCTCCTGGGGCAGGGGAAAGACCAGCTCCACACCCAGCGGCGTGCAGGGGAGGAGGCACAGCTGAAAGAGGCAGGCAGATGCCCGTGGTTACCATGGCAACTGCAGTTGGTGGGGAAGGGAGCCAGAGAATGCCAGAGTGGCTTTGTTTTTCCTTCTTATTTTTTTAAAAAACAGCTTTCTTTCTGGAAAGGAGAGAGGAGAAGGAGGTAATTGGGAAGAGGGGCCAGAGGGAGAAGTTGGGGGGAGCAAAATTCACCCTTAAAACTGTAAGGAAATCCATCCCCCCTTTTAAGCAAACCAAGTACACCTGTTCGATGATTTGAGGATAGCAGTAAACGTCAAGAACTGCAGTAGCTACCCAACAGCTGCTGCGTGGCGGGTCATTGCTCAGCCCTCCACACACGTGATGAGTTTAATCCTCATCACGGTTGCCATCAAGATAGAGGATCGGGACCATTTTACAGATGGGGAGACTGAACTCCAGAGAGGGTACGTGCCCGCACCCAAGGGCAGCACAGTAACGGAGAAGAATTGACACCGTCTGTCTGGCTCCAAAGCCTGTGACTACACTGTCTGCTCCATTGCCGTGGCACAGCCCCGTGTAGGTAGGTAGGAAGCCGCAATGATTGTGCTCCATTTTTCTTCTCAACACCTTCAGGGTGCAATCCCCGGACCTGCACCGTGTAAAGACATTTGCTTCCTGCGCTGGGGGACACTGAATGTCCTCTCCTCTCAGAGTTCATGTGGTCACATGCATGGGGGGGTGCAGAATCAGTGGTGGGTAACGCACAGGTTTTGAAGGTCAAATCCTGCCCCCTGCAACCTAGGAGTTGCGTGACCCGGGGCTGTGCCTCAGTTTTCTCTCCTGCAATGGGGATGGTCACGGACCTTTTCATACAGGGCTGTAGCAATGACCGAATGTGCTAAAGCATGTTGAACCCACTGAAGTGTCTGACCCATAGCACCTGCTTGACACGCTTAGCCAGCTTACTGAACACATGCCTTTTACAGGAGAGGAAAGGGAAGCCGAGAGGAAGGGCGATTCCCCAGAGTCCCACAGCAAGTTAGGACAGGGCAGTGGCCTGGACTCAGCCTCCTGGTTCTCAAGGTGGGTGTGAGGCTCACCACACCGTGGGGCCGCTGACTCACGCATCCAGTGAACACAGACCATCGTCCATGATGGGTTGCAGAGTAACAAGGACACAAAGGACACAGCGCCAGTTCTCTGGGAGCTCCTAACAGGGGAGGGGTGGGGTGATTACCTGCAACCCTAAGCCCAAGGAACCCTGTTATGGTGACCCACAGCATCACCTCCTTCGAGTTAAGGTTTTGTGGACAAAGGTTACCCTAATTCATCAGGTGCACCATTCGTGCTGCCACGCTTCGGCAATCGGCTTGGCCTGTCCACTGAGTTCATTTAAACAGGTCACTTTGCTGGTTACAGACGGGGTGAGGGTTCTGCTGGATAGAGCAAAAGGCAGGTGTGAGGTAGATTCCTGGAATGTTTGTGCTGGAAGGAACCTTAAAGGCTCCAGGAGACAGGTCTGAAGGGAGGGCTACCTGTGAGGGGTGGAGGCTCACTTGGGAGCCCCGAGCAAAGACAGGGAGATCCAGGTAACAGGAGGGCATTGAAAGAAGAAAGGCGAGTTATGCTTCCTGAGCATGGGCTAGGAGCTTCTGCACACATTCACTTGCTAATTCTTTGGGGTGGTTTTTTTTTTTTGAGGAAGATTAGCTCTGAGCTAACATGCACTGCCAATCCTCCTCTTTTTGCTGAGAAAGACTGGCCCTGAGCTAACACCCATGCCCATCTTCCTCTGCTTTATATGTGGGACGCCTGCCACAGCGTGGCTTGATAAGCAGTGTGTAGGTCCGCAAGTGGGATCCGAACAAGTGAACCTGGGCCGCTGAAGCAGAGCTTGTGAACTTAACTGCTACGCCACCGGGCCGGCTGGGCGGGGGGGGGGTTGGGGGCGGGTATTTTTATCCCCATTTTGCAAGATGAGGAAACTGAGGCTCAGAAAAAGAGCCAGAAGCTTGTCCACAAACAGGCATGTCGGTGCTAACACACATGATCCAGCCACTGGATGGACATGATGGGGCCTGGGGATGATGCTCTCGTCCTGAAAGTGGGAAGGGAAGTGTTAGTCTTTGTGATCTCCACCTGAAAGGCCAGGGATCGGGTTCTGCAGAGACACAGACTGCTGTGTTCATGGTGCACGAGTTTTCCAGAGCGAGAGATAAAAGGTAGCCCCTTCTCACTGGGAGCCAGTGTGGACAGCATTCCCCAGACACGTTGGAGGTGAGTAGAGTGGAATGTTTCACGCAGGCTGGCAGGGGCCGGAGGGGCTGGCGGAGGCTGGCATCCAGGGCCAAGCTGTCCGTGTTCCCAGGGTGGATGAGTCAGCTGGGCAACTGCCTACTGCAGGCAGGTGGCACGTCTTTGGGGAGAGATTGTTCTATTATCAGAAGGTGTTGACGTGGCTCTCTGTTTGCAAAACGCTTCTGGGTCACTTTTAATTTGGGAAATATTCGGTGCAATAGTACTGATGCCTGAGGATCGAATTTCCTTGGGGGAAGCTGCTTTTTGGTGATCCCTGCAAAAGAGAAGAACAGGAAATGGGCAATTATTGCTGCAAAAACCAGAGTGGTTCTGGAGAGTCATCGGATGCGACAACACCTTTTTAGGGGCAAGGAATCAAGTAGGAAGGACCCCTAGACACCAGCTGGTCCAACCCACTATTTAAAGAGTGTGGACACTGAGGCCCAAGAAGGTCCTGTGACATTCTCAAGATCATCCAGCCAGTTAGCGGCCAAGCCAAGACTGAAACCCAGCTCCTCTGACTCTGAGCGCTCGACAGGAAGCCTCAGGGTCTGGGTGCCCAGTTGCAGAAGGCTGACTCCTTTGAGTCTTGGGGAGCTCACCAGGTCATCATTAACAGTCCAGGAAGTTACTTGATCCCAGCTGGTTGGTGGAGCCAAGACATAAACCCGGGTCTTCAGATTTCTAGTTAGGGATCCCAACCACTTACCAACCCCAAAGTTGGCACAAAAGCCCCCCAAACTGTTAGCTTGTCCCAAGGGAGTTTTCCAGCTAAATCAAAGTTCTGACTAGATGCCATAATGGAACTTTGCCATATCACTCATTATTTTGGAACACTTTCCCTGTGTTTGAGGAAATTGTCACATTTTGAGTCTCTATTCCCCAAGTAGAAGCCAGAAGTCAATTTCCCAGCTATTCTTGAAGCTAAGAATGTTGCCTAGAGTTAGACCGTCAGAGGCACCCAGGCAGGGCGTTGATTTGGAAGAAAGAAGTGTAGGAAGCAGACTCCACGTGGAATCCTTTCCTGATGAGGATGGCAAAGAATGGAGGCAGAGGGAGCATCCAACTCTCAGAGCCAGCAGAGCCCCAGGACACAGCAGCTGCATCCTGTGCTCAGCATCTGCGGGACGTGTACCCCGAGGCCGCGGAATCTGAGTGAGCTGGGAGCAGGGCAGGGAATGACTTGGACGCTGTTCCTGGGCAGGCGGCCTCCAGGCCCCATCTCTGGCTCTCTTGGAGATTCTCTGAGCTCCTAACAACCTTTATAAATTCCACCTCCATTTACACTAGGTAGAGTGGACTCTATTGTCTGCAAATAAAAATGCTAATCAGCACATATCATCATCGTCACCATCATGGCTGTGATTTGTATCTTGGATTTAAAATGATCGAGAAGAAAAATGTCCTGGTATCTTTTGTTTGTTTGCTTGCTTGCTTTATGAAGCATTGTAGACCCTGAGACAGCAAGCTGTGCACACATAATAGGTGTTCATTAATGATTTGCTGGCTGCTGGCTAGCTGGTTAGAGAAATGAATGAAATTCCCCTGATAAAATACATCACAAATCTGACCTCTCATTCCTGGTTTATCGGGATGATTTCAGCTGCATGTAATAGATGACCCCATTAAAAGTGCCTTAAACAATAAAGGACGTTAATCTTTTCACATAGCCAGAAACTAGAGTGAAACCAGAAATAGGATGGAGTCAGTATTGCTTAAGTCAGAGGTTCAATGACATCATCAGGGCCCCAGGTCCTTTCCACCTCTGTCATCTCTGCGTGGTACCTTTGGTCCTCGAGCTTATCATCCCCTCGTGGTCACAAGATGGCTGCAGCATTTCTAGACACCACAGGTAGACACCGACATCCGGTAACACGAAACACCTGCTACATTCACATACTTCCTTTTGAGGTATCCCTTTTCCATTTTGACAATGTGATTATAGTGTGTCTAGGGTGATCTTCTCTGGGTTGATTTTGCTTGGAGACCTTTGAGCTCCATGTATCCGGATGTCCATGTCCCTCCTAAGATTGGACTAGTTTTCAATCATTGTTTCTTTAAATAAGCTTTCTGCCCCTTTCTCTCTCTCTTTTCCATCCGGGACTCCCATAATGTGTATTAAATTAGTTTATTTGATTATGTCTCATAGGTTCTGTACGCTTTCTTCACTCTTTTTCATTCTTACTTTCTTTTGTTCCTGTCGAGAGCTTAGCTAAGCTTCTCCATGGTGTTGATGCCTTGGCATCCATTTTGTTTGGCCAAGAGGACTGTGGGGACCCTAAACTGACAGTAGCCCCTCATGCAAGTACACGTCCTAGATAACAGCCCACAGAGTCACAAGCAAATGTAAGTTTCTGAAATGACTTGCCAGTGGCCCTTGTGGTCAACAGTCTCCCTCGCTTCCCAATGTCCTCCTCTTGTGTAACCCTTAGATCAGACTTCAGAGCTTACCAAAACCCTGCTTTCTGATTTGAATTGACCACTCTGGACTTAGCAGGGAAACCCCACAGCACTCCGCCCACAGACCCTAATCAAGGCATGTACCCTACTGCTCTCTCTCTTCCTGCACCCTGCCTTGACTTCCCCATGTGACTCCTTGAGGCATGCTGTGCACTTTCTCCAGGACCTGTGGATAATAAATTTCATTATTTCAATTTCTCTTGTGGTCTTTTGTTGAACTACAGCTCACCATCTTGCACCGTGTGCTCCATTTAACAAATCTTAATTTAATGAAGTCACAACAGCTCCTCTAACTGGCTGATTTCATGTGACTTGTCTTCAAGTTCACTGATTCTTTCCTCTGCATACTCAAGTCTGCTGTAGAGGCAGAATTTTTCAGTTTTGTCATTGTGTTCTTCAGCTCCAGGATTTCTGCTTGTTTCTTTTTCTGTGGTTTCTATTTATTTATTAAACTTCTCATTTTGTTCATGCATTGTTCTGCTGATTTCATTTAGTTGTCTATGTTCTCTTGCAGCTCAATGATCTTCTTTAAGGTGGTTATTTTGAATCCTTTGTCAGGCAATTTGTAGATCTCTATTCCTTTGGGATTGATTACTGGAGCTTTATC
This sequence comes from Equus asinus, assembly GCF_041296235.1. Classification (NCBI taxonomy): domain Eukaryota; kingdom Metazoa; phylum Chordata; class Mammalia; order Perissodactyla; family Equidae; genus Equus; species Equus asinus. The sequence continues at coordinate 101,293,888 of NC_091796.1, read as the reverse complement.
AGTTCCCTCTGGTGGTATCGTGTTTTCCTGATTCTTCATGATCCATGTAGCCTTGCATTGGTGTCTGTGCCTTTGAACACCTAAGCCCTGTGTTACGTGGCTTCTTAGTCTGTGCCTTTGAAGGAGCAGACATCTCTTCCAGTCTTTATAGAAGGTTTCAGCAGGTGAAGACCTCTCTTGTCAGGTCCTCAGGCTGATGGTATTGTCTCCAGGACTGCAGTTGACTGGGATTGGAGCTGGGTCACATGGCTAATACTGGGTCTGCCGTTGGGGGACCTGTTTCCAGGGGCTAGGTTGGCGTGTATTCTCTCTGGTCCCTGGAGGAACAGGATTGCCTCCAGGGCCTTGGTCGGTAGAGCTGGCACTGGGACAAGGGTCTACTTCAGGGACCACAGATGGCAGCCCTGTTACCAGGTGCACACATGGGTTCCTGGAGGGCTCCTGACAAGTCACTGGGTCAGTCCCTAGGCAGGCAGGATTGGTCCTGGACTGTGGTTGAGAGGGGCTGGAACCAAGTCACAACGCTGCTTCAAGGTCCAAGCTGGCACGGAGGTCTGCAGGCCTGCCTCTGAGGGCACAGGGCACATGTCTCCCGGCAGCTCCCTGGGCAGGGAGGAGAGTTCCTGGATTGCGGCTGAGAGGGGCTGCAGCCAGGTTACAGGACCATTTCAGGATCCGCAGTTGGACTGTGTTCACTGGGCCTGCATGTCTCCTGGCTGGTCACTGGGAGGGCAGGATTAGTGGCTAAGAGGGGCTGCAGCCAGGGCACAGGCTGCTTCAGCCTGGACTGCTTGCGGCCAGGACTGAGGTCAGCGGGTCTGTTACGTGGGGAACAGGTAGGTGAGCATGACTCCTGTCATCTTCTTTGTCGGATGGTGCTGGTGGAGGACCAAGGCCAAATGGGGCTGTAGCCAAGTCCACAAGGGGGACAGGGCTGTTTCTGGGTCTGTAGCTGAGAACACGATCAGTGAAGGATCTGCCTTCTCAAAATGACTCTCCTCAGTGTTGGGCTCCACTAAGGTTTCACAATCTCCTCCCTGGATCTCAAAGCTCTGAGAGAGGCACTTCTGTCATGAATGGCTGCCAAATTATTGCTGCCAAGGGAGGACATTGGTGATTGCCTCTCCTGCTGATGTCACTCCTTGAGGTTTCCCTTTTGGAAGTGAGGATACCGTTGCCAGAGAGCCACCCTCCCCCCCCGCCCCGCCCCTGCAGGATATTTCCCCTTATGTCTCATTGGCCAAAAATTTGTGTCCTGTATTCTTTCTTAAACCAGTCGTGGATGGGGGATAAGATTACCGTGATGGTAAGCATCAATCAGGAATCATGTCCTGGCCTGGGAAGGCTGTATCCTTTGTCCACGGCCACCCAGAGCCTGAACAAAATGGGAGCTTTGTTACAGAGAAGAGATGAGTAGCTTTGGACAGCCGCAGAGGTTTGCCGATTGCCTTCAGTGCACCTGCCCTTCATCGAGCCCCTTCCGTGTTCTTTCACTCCCGTACTGCAACACCCCTGCAGGTTCCACCCCCTCTCTGCACCACGCAGTGGGTATTCCTATCCTCATTTTCTTGAACTTGAAGCGCAGCATGCTGAAGGGTGGCTCACACGGCTGGCTCATGGGAGAGCTGGGATTTGAATCTGATTTCCAGTTCAGAACCCCCACAGGTCCCGGAGGGCAAAATTCTCTACCTGCGGTTTGTGCAGAGGCTTTGCTAAAGCGGGAAAAACTCCAGCGTTCAAGGGGCTGGCTAATTGGAGGAGGAGGCAGAAAAATGTATTCCCTTGTTGGAGTTACCCTTGTATTTTAATAAACAGTTTAAAGGAAAGGGAAACAGCTTCCTGTTGGCTGCTGAGTAGCTTAACTCTGTGCTGCTGAAATATTTACTCTCCCGTAATTTTTGGCCATCCCTCAGGCTCAGGCAAACTGCTGCGCAGGAGAAAAGAATTCAGCAGCAACTCAATGAGACCTTCACAGGAAGAAACTCCTGCCAGTGGGTAACTATTGTTCACTAATGGCCTCCTTGGGAGGCTCACTGGGGATTTATTTCTGGGCAGCATTAATTTCCCCTTAGAGGGAAGATTCTCAGCTACGTCTTCCCGTCTACCGGAAGGAATGGGGGTAGATCTGGCTAATTTTTTTTCTATGTGGCTGGCAAAAGTTTGCCCCCTAGGCACTTGGGCTGTGCTGGCAAATTGCTTTGGATTTGCAAGCAGTTTTGTTTTTAATTCAGATAAATTCAGTTTAAGTCGCACATACGGAAAGCACCAACTGTGTGCCACTCCCTGTGCCAGGAACTGTCTGGAAGGGCTTGTCTGTCCCAAGGGCTCCACTGTCAGCGAGGAGAAGATACTGATCACCCAGACACAGGTGGCCCCAGAATAATGTGGGTGTAGGGCTGTGGGGGTCCACAGAGGTCGGCACTCCCACCTGGGGAGGTGCAGGGGCCAGAAAGGAAGGCTTCCTAGAAGAGGTGATGCCTGGCATCAAAGGAAGGATATTTCAGGGTGAGATAATAACCGCAAAAACCTAAATCGCAAAATCCCCAAAGCCTAAACTAGTGTCGCCCCCTCCACCCCATACACATGGTATATATGGTAAAAAGAACAAACACAGATCACTTACTGTCTCAAGCTCCATCCTAAGTGTTTTTACATGTATAAAGTTATTTAATTCTCTAGCAACCCTGTGTGGTAGGCATTTATATTGCCATTTTGCAAATGAACAAGCAAGCACAGAGAGAATAAACAACCTGGTCAGGGTAGGTATGTGGCAGAGATGGATTAGAACTCAGGCAGCCTGGTTTCACAGCCCCCTGCTCTAAACCACTGTGCTGTGCCTCCTCTCTTTGTGTTTAGCACACATAAAAGTTATTTACATGCTGTATGCATTTACTATTGCAGCAACATTTATGTACATGATAAATAGACATAAAATTTAATTTTAAAAGATAGAAATTTACATTTTCTTCCAACCTCTCAATGGTTTGTCTTGGGCATCTACATCCTTGAAATAGCAGTATATTGGAGGGAAATGAACCACAACGAGTGTGATGAGAGCAAACTGACCAGGGAAAGCATATGTTTTGCAGGAAGTGGCATCTGAAGTGGGACAAAAAAATCTTCATTTGTTTTGGGATCTCAACACTTCTGACAGTCTTTTTCTCCTCTATGGTACTGGAGAGAATGACAATGATAGCTTATCTGAAATAGAACTTTAAAGTCTATAAAACATATCCAAAGTCTCTTTTGCCTCTCACTACCAGCTTCAGAAGGAATCAGGGCAATGGTCACAGTTGTCAATACACAGATGAGGAAATGAGGCTCAGAGATGGGAAACGATTTGGTGCATGTCACACAGCAAGCAAGTGGCAAAGCCAGCCCAAGAAGCAGAAGTAGGAAGACAGGTAGCTGCCTGGAGTAGAAGGGAGCTTTGAATGAGAAGGGTCAGGTGCCAGGAAGATGCTGGGTGATTCTAGGAGAGACTGAAGAGGTATGGGAGGTTGTCTTTGGATGCCCAGCAACCTGTAAGATGATGCCATTTGATGTTGCGCCTTAATTTCCTTTTAGGCTGTGGGGCTGAGAGGAAGTATAGAGAGAAGTTCAGAAGTCCACTGGGGCAGAAGGACTGGGGCTCCTAAACCTGTAGCAAATAGAACCTGGAATAGGAAGGGATGAAGAAGCACCTGACCTTTCTTGGATGGTGACAGCTTCACCCGAAACATCCAGGCCAAAAGTTGTAGGAGTCAGGAAGGTTTCCATTCAAAATCAGGTATTTTTTCTCTCTGGAGCTCATCTATGAAGTGAAGGTAAAAGAGAACCTATTCTATAACATTAGTTGAGATGGCACATGTAAAGATTATGTGACAGTGCCTGGTATGTAGAAAGTGCAAGGTATGTTAGTAATTGGTTGCTAGATGTTGTTGGGATGCTTAGCAATAATGTATGTAAAATGTTTCACTCAGTGCTTCTTGTTAATTGTGCTAAAAGGTACTTACTACTGTGCTAAGAGCTAATGCTTGCTGGGTGTCTTCTGTGTTCCAGACACCACTCTAAAGACCTTTCATATACTAATAGATTCAATCATCACAACAACACTATGAGGTAGGCACTATTTTGACTCTGTTTTGTGGATTAAGAAGCCCAGAGAATTTGAGTAGTTCACAGAAGTTCTATGCAGCTAGGATTTGAAGTCAAGTGTCCTTCCTCTGGGAACTGCATTCTTAACCACCATACGGTTCTGCCTCTTGCTGTTTAATATTATTCCTACTGTTGTGACTCTTCTCCTCATGATGGCTCCCACCACAGGGATGGGTTTTTCAAGAATAGTTTTCTTGTAATTGATATTTCCCTGCAGTTTTCTTCTTGAAGTTTGGGAATACTTCCCCCATGCAAGCAGTGAGTAATGAGGAGAATCCTTGATGGAATGTCTTGTCAGGGACAGGTACGTGCTCTACAGATGCTTCTGCCAAGACTTACTTCTTGACAGAGGACAGAAGTTTCCAGCTGTCATTAGACAGATCAGCACCATGGAGAGCTCTACCCAGTCACCAGACTGTAACAAGGGCTAGTGGTTAATGGAAGCGAAATTAAAACTCTGGTTCTATAACGGCAAAAACTTCAATTTATGGACTGAATTCTACGTGCCATACACTGTGCATACCCGACCTTATTTAATTCTTACAACTACCCAGCAAGGTGAGTGAGATTATTCCTGTTTTGCTCTTGAGAAGACTGAATCTCAGAGGTGAAGCAACCTGTTCTTGGTCACACAGCTGGTAACTAGAGAAACCAGGGTTCCCCAAATCAGGTCTTTTGCCTTTAAAGTCCTTGCTTCAAATTATCCTGCAAAGCCAGTTATAGGTTTCACCTTGGCCCCCGGCCAATGCCACCCCCACAGGAACCTGCCCTTAGCTGTTTGAGCTAAACAGAAATTTGCACTGGTTCTCCTGATGTCCCCATCTGCCCGCTAACCTGGCTTCTCCTCATGGGCGTGGCCCTCTGTGAGAGTGGACTATGTATCTATACTCTTTACTGGTGTAGCTCCAGACAGGCACCAGTGTATAGCAGGCAGTCAGCAAGTCTTTGTTGAAGGAACAAATGAGTGAGTGAATGGATGAATGAGTGAATTGCCTTTGAAGGCTCTTCCCCAAAGTCTTGGCCTCAGCCTCTTTCTATCCTCCTGCTCCTCATTCTGAGCTTTAGAGATCTTACCTCTTTGTTTCTGACAAAGTCAGATAAAGTCAGGGTGAGTGAGTGGACAGGAAGGAAGGTGGTTACCCAAGGGGTATGGGGAACTGTCCTTCACTGAGATGAGCAACAGTGTCCAATAAACCTGTGGGGAGACAAAGTATTCCACTTAGAGAATATTCTCCTCCTTGTGTATGCATATTAGAGATGAAGCTGTAACTTGTGTCCCTTCATTAATTGTTCAGCACCTATCAAGTACCAAGGAGATGCTCCAGCCACACTCAACTTCTTTACTTCTCTCTATATGCCATACTCTCTCATTCCGTAGCTTTCTGATGTCCTGCTCCCTCTATGGGAATACTGTTCCCTCCATCATCTAGACCCTTTTCCTGGATGATTCCTCTTCCTCCTTCAAGTCAGAGATGAGAGAGTTCCTTCTGTGGGAAGTCATCCTCTAACTTCCTGAATATGGAGTCAGTTCTTGCTAGGATCCCATATCACCCTTGACTTCCCTCATCATTGCATTTCTTAGTATTCTGCAATGTAATTTTCAGCTTCCTTGTCTGTATTCTCCCAGGAGATGGGGTGGGGAGGATGACAGTCCCTGATGTGCTCCCTGTTGTATTTCCATTGTGCCTGAAAGCCGCAGAGTTGGTACTCAATAGGCTTTTTTTTTTTGCAATGAAATATTTTCATGATTATTATTATTATTATTTCTAAATTTTATGTTTTCCTTTTTCTCCCCAAAGCCCCCTGGTACATAGCTGTATATTCTTCGTTGTGGGTCCTTCTAGTTGTGGCATGTGGGACGCTGTCTCAGCGTGGTTTGATGAGCAGTGCCATGTCCGCGCCCAGGATTCGAACTGACGAAACACTGGGCCGCCTGCAGCGGAACATGCGAACTTAACCACTCGGCCACGGGGCCAGCCCCGGCACTCAATAGACTTTTAATTGAATAGACAAAATAGAACGTATGAATGAATGTCCTAAGCAATAGAGAACTACATAAACATAAATTATTTCCATTCTTCTCCATTGAGGACTTCAGAGGATCTCTCCTTCCTACTCAGACAGTTGACCCTCAAGTCATGAGTCCATTCTCCTGACTTTTCTACATCAATTGAATGGATATCCATTTCCCCAACACCTACTGAGCACATATTACTTGCCAGGTACTGTTTTACCCCCTTGTGTACGTTAGGTTATTTGATCCTCAGAACAACTCTCTGAAGTATGTACTATTATTTGCACCATATTCATCTTACAGATGAGGAAACTGAGGCACAGAAAAGTTAAGTAACTAGTACAAGGTCATACATCTTCTATATCAGTCAAGGTTATGGTAGGAAATAGATAGCACCCCCAAACTGTAAATTGAGGCAGGCTTAATAAAATAATAATCAGTTAGGTTGAAGCACATGAAATTGCCAATATTTGATAATTTTTGACCTTCAAAATGGGAGTTTTATAAGATTAAACCTAATACAAATGTAAGGACAGAGTTTAGGGAAAGCAATAAATGATGATGCAGTGTCCTGGGGCTAGTACTCAGGGTTAACTATGACAACCACTAGGTCTGAAGGAGTGAGAGGAAGGAGTGGTTACCAGAACCCAGAGAGAGAGATGTGTGGAGATACCACCTGAAAGGAGATGTGGCCTTTGGATGAGGCTGTAGTGATCCATCAGAGAGGGAGCTGGGGGAGCAAATTCTTCAACCTGCCTCTTCTCATTCCTCCAATCTCTACTGGGCTTCCCATTGGCTGAAACCAACTGGAAGTCAGAGGTCCAGGGTGCCTGTCGCTGCAGCCCATAGAGTTCAGCCTCTTGGAGCACAGAGCAGAGTGGGGAAGGGTAGAGAGTTATCTGAAGAGGGAAACAGAAGACCTTCAGCAGAGCTCATAAGTGATGGAGCTGGCAGGCAGCTGCAGGCAGTCTGGCTCCAGAGCCCATGCTGGGAAGCAGCACCCCTCACTTTGAGCTTGGCGGGAAGAGCTGAGCCTAGAAAGTCCCTGGTCCACCAAAACCCCCTCTCGGGGATTTCCACTGAGCTTCTCAGGCACTCAGCCTCACCGATGAATTATTTACCCTTCATGTTAATATTTGATTTCTAACAAAAGAGCTGGTTTTAAGAGTGCTTTGGTGCAGAATGGAGCCGATCTGAGCCCAGGGCTGCAACCCACTCTTGGTAGCTCTGGTTCACCTTTGGCCAGTTAAATATTTCAGAGGGTGCATAAGGGCACCTATGCCACATTTCATGAATATTTTAAAAGTTAAAACTGACTGTCAAGATGATGGTACATTTATGAACATTGATGGCACCCAACCAATGGAAAGCAGCTCGCTAAGACCACAAAATATTGACTCTGGGAAGAATCATATGAGCCTGGAATTTAAAAGCCCATTCTTTGAGGACATTTTGCAATTAAAAATGCCAAAACATTAGGTTCTGGAACAACCCAGTTTTGCTAGACAGTGGCAGAAAGAGATGAGAATATGTGTCCTGGAGTATGTGCCAAGAGGTCGTCCTGGAGCTGGAGGCAGCTCTGTTCTCTCTCCCTTTGGTACCTTTGCACTTGATGTTTCCTCTGCTACAACATCCTTCACCCTTAATCACATGACCAAATCCTACTTATTATTCAAGTGTCACCCTTTCTAGGAAGGCACCCCTGATTTTCCATTTTGCCCCAGGCAGAGTGAAGCATCTCGGGTAATAGGATAGTTATCTGTCTCCTACAGCAGACTATGAATTAACTTCTCCTCGTGGCCAAAGACCATGTCATAATTATTTCTGGAGCTGCTAGCCTACCATGGTGACTGGAACCGAGTAGGTACTCTACACATGTTGGATGCACAGATAAATGAGTCAATAGATCTCACAGTTGCAGAGGAAGCTGTCTTCAGGGTTGGAGGAAGGGCTCAGTGAAGTTCTGCAAGCAATTCCACTGGAAGCTGCCGCGTCTGTTCTGCGGGTGCAGCAGGGGGCATCAGCTGGAACTCTGAGTGCCTGAAAACGGTAAAAAGCCATGCAGGAGATATGTGCCCTGGGATACTGGGTTCCTTTCCAGAATGCACGTGTGATTCTAGTCCCATGAGGTCCGTCTAGCCCTATTTTTCATTCCGGGGAACAACTAGAGGAATTCTTTAGTAACAAGAAGCCAAAGTGCAAAGCCTTTGGGGTCAGACAATCCTGGTTCACGTTCCAGCTTTGTCACTCACTTGGTAAATGACTTACCCTCTACGTGCCTCAGTTTCCTTGTCTATAGCATGAGGATACTCACACCTAGCCCTGGGGGCTGCTGTAAGCTCTAAGTGAGACGATACATGCAAATTGTTGGGCACATATTCAACAATGAATAGCATTTCCTTTCTCCCTCTTTAGGCTGTTTTGTCTAAAATCAGTAACTCCAAGTGCAGGACTCTGCATGGTCACTCAGACGCTGCATAGAGGGATCTCTAGCAGATTACCAGAGTATCAGTCAACAGGTCACTACGTGTTTCTCACACTTCCCTCAACGTTTTCCCTTCTCATTGCACTGGTACTGGTCTATGTCCCCAGGGCCTCTCATCTCAATCTCAGCCCTGAACTGGTGTACCTCCCTGGGCCTGATTTCTACCACTTCAGCCCATCCCCCACACTCCAGCCAGAGTTATGTTCCTAGAGTCCAGCTCAGACCAAGCCCTATCCCACTTCAAATCTACCAATAGCTCCCCCTTCCCAACTGAGCTGAGCCCAGGCGCACTAAGATAGCATCAATGCTCGCTGACATCTGCCTCCAACTTTCCTTACTCTGTACTGCTTTCTCCACTCGCCCAGTGCTCTGAGGATCGAATTTCTCTGTTCTCTGTGTAATTCTGCCTACCTTATATTTGAGATTGTCCTTGTGTTGCTCTTTTCACCAGGGGTGCCCTTGGTCTCATCTTCACATCCTCAAGAGCAACTTGACCTGCAAGAATCAATTCTATAATAACCGGAAGTAGAGGCCATCTTTCCCTTTTCTGACCCTTAAAACTGGTTCTATGTTACTCTCTATGAGACACATACCACCACCACCGCTGCTGTAGACTGAATCTTGCGCCCCCCCGGCCCTAAACTCGTATGTTGAAATCCTAACCCTGATGTGATGGTCTTAGAAGGTAGGGCTTTGGGGGTGATTAGGCCATGAGGGTGGAGATTAGTGCCCTTATACAAGAGACTCTAGAGCGGTCCCTCGCCTCTTCTGCCCCGTGAGGACACAGGGAGAAGACACTGTCTATACACCAGGAAGAGGGCCCTCCCCAGACATGGAGTCTGTCGGTGCCTTGATCTTGGACTTCCCAACCTCTAGAACCCTGAGAAATAGTGTCTATTGTTCAGGCCACCGAGTCTGTGGTATTCTGTTACAGCAGCTCGGACGAATTTAGACCACCACCACAACCACTGCCACCCTCCTGCTCCACCTCCTCTCCCTCTCTACCTCTTACCACTATTATTTAATAATTTCTTCTCTGTCATTCTAAACTGAGAGCCCCTCGAGGGCAGGGCTAACATCTGTGTGGTCTTTGTATCCGACCCCATGCAGTAGCCCGGTCTGGGAGTTTTGGTAACTGAGGCCCACAAGCAAGTGAAGCCCTATGTTTTGTCCTTTCTGTGCCCCGTCCTTGCGCTCTCACCAGTTTGATTGTTCAGGTTCCGTAACACTGATGTGGCTGTTTTTAGCTGGAGACACTCAGCGGATAAACCAGCACATGGGTGTGGCTCCCCTCCATCCCGTGGGCTGATGCGGTCCTGGGGGAAGGCCTTGCTTCCCTGGGGCCCAAGTGGTCAGCATCTTTGCTTTCTCTCTGGAATCTCTCTCTTCTTCCCAGGCGGCAGTTGAACAGGACCACTGTCCTAGATGCCCAGGCCAGCTTGCATGAATGCACTCTCTCTGCTTAGTCTCTCAGCTCCAACAAGTCTGCAGTGTTGGCTTTAGACCCGAGGCTGCTGAAGCTGAGGGCCAGGAGGCCCAGCCCTCCCTTCCAGATGTGGCAGAGGTTACCACCTGTTCACCTGAACCTGTATCTTTTCCCTCCAGGTCACACCCTGAATTGACTCTTCCCAGACTCCCTTGCAGCCGGGTGTGACCTTGTGGCTGCCTTTTAGCCCATGGAACACGGGTGGGTGTCGTGCCCTGACGTGGCAGAGCTGGCTCCCACGGGCTCAACTGCTGATTGTTAAATGCTCAGGAAATTTGTGAGCTGGCTGTGAAGTTAGCAGCCTGAAATCAGCCATGGTGGAGGATTTATACTATGAAAATTGGAGAACACTACAAATCAGAGTTTTTTTTGAGGAGAGCCTGTTGTTAAACTGTGTACCAGCAACCCGCTGCGTGCTGGCCTTCTCCAGGCCCAGCTTATAAAGTCATTCTCACACACAATCCTTACTCTTTCTCTTTCTGCTACTGCCTTCAGGACCAAGAGAAGGACACAGCCAGAAGACAGAAGGAGTCTGGATGCTGGAATGGTCATGTGGAACGAGAAGCAGCCATTGTGGACTATGATGGGAAAAAGAAACAAAATTTATTGTGTTCAGCCAACAAGAATTTGGGTTTGATCGGAAGATAGCATCAGTGACCCTGCATAGTGTACCAGAGCTTGGGTCAGAGGGCAAAGTTTGAATTCTGGCTCTGTTACTTATGAATCACATGACCTTGGCCAGGTGCATACCCTAACTCTCTTTTTCTGGAGAGAAAGCATCTGCTCACAGGGAGCTTGTAATTTCAAGTGAGATCATGAGCATAAAGCACTTTACACGGTGCCCGGCACAAAGCAAGCACATGTCGGTGTCTGTGATCATTAATGGTGTCCTCTGTGTGGGGTTTTGGGCCTCAAAATTGCTACTTCTGCTTCCCACCTGGCACTGATCCTCCTGTTAGATCTCCTTTACAAATCTCGTGGAGTGGGAAGGCTGCAGTTTGGTGCAGATTCTGAGGATTCCCCAGATCCCTGGTTATGATATATCTTATAAGCCCCCCATCCTGCCATTTTTGATAACTGACATAGTTAAACAACATAATATCTAATAGTAGAGAAGACAGAAGTAGCTTTCCTTTAGAGGAAGAGGGGTTCCCCAAACTATTTCCCATTGAAGCCTTGTAAGCACCAAGATTTAACATGCTTAAAACCTGACTACTGTTCCTCAGGTGCTTGGAGCAAGGGGATACGCTCCCTAAATGAAATAAAGTTCATCAGGGTAGGAAATTAGCTAATGCAATCCTAGAGTTGCATCTTTGCATGAGCCCTTAGCAGGGGATCCCAGACACGTATGTAGCTGGGTGTTTCCCCTCCTGCCTCCCAGAAAGAGCTCTCCTTTTGCAAAAGGCTAATTTATGAGCAGGGAAAGGAAATCCATTGAAGCCTGGTGGTTGCGGTAGGTTTCTCTCAGGCGTTGTTTCAGAGAAATTCTGTTCAAGAAACATTTACAGAGCAGCTATTATGTGGCAGGCATATGTGTGCTGGGTATTGAGGGCCTCAGAGGGGAGTAGGGGACCTCAGTCTCATGAAGACCAGAGTGACTACTCAAGTCCTGACAGACCAAGGCAGGGGTTACTGCCCCCCACCCCCTGAGGCATAGAGAAAGCCCTGAGGGCTCCATGGAGGAAGAGGAGGGGCAGGAAGATGGGCGGCACCAGGTCAGAGAACTTTGAATGCCAGACCAAAGCTTTTAGAATCACTGAAACTTTAGAAGCAGGAAAACAACCTGATCAGAGCTGGGTGTCAGGGAGAACAGCTTGGGGTGGAGGCCAAGACGGGACAAGTGTGGGAGAGACTGCAAACGGCGAGGCCAGTCTGCAGCGCGGGCAGCAGAGTGGTTAACAAGCATGAGCTCCAGGGTCTAATGGCTCGGCTTCAAATCCAAGTTCCACCAAGAATGAGCAGTGTGACCTTTGACTAGTCCTTTAACCTTTCTGTGCCTCAGTTTCTCCATCTGTAACATGAGGATAATAGCACAACCTGTCTCATAAGGTTGTTCTGAGGACCAACGGGGGCCGCGCTCCTGAAAGCAGCTGGCACATACGTTCACGAGGCAAACTTTAGCTCTCAGCATGGCCATCTATGGAGCGCCCGCGATGTGACAGGCACTGTTCCAGGACTCGGGTAAAACTGTGAAAAGACGAACACGGTCACAGCCTCTTGAGGTTCCTGGGAGACACAGGTCCCTAACCCTGTCTGACTAACGTCTATCGATGGCTTACCACTCACTATTCGAAACTTCCAGCGTGCTTTGTCTCAGCATCCTGTGAGCTGGGTACTGTTATCTGTGTAACAGAGATGAGGGAACTCGTAACCATTGCATAGGCACAGAGGGCTATGGTAGCATCAAACAGGGACCCCACTAAGGAGTTGGGGGGCAGGGGACGGTTCTCGGAGGATGTGATGTCTTAGTGTGGGCCAGAGGCTAAGTGGGTGTTAACTTGCCCAAATTTGACCCATTCTGAGTGTCTCATTTCTCTACATTATAACTTCTTGAAGCTGGGAGTGCCTCTACAATGATGGCGTGCCATAAATAATGGACAGCATCTTTTCCTTTCTTAGAGACACATAAAATACTGCAGCCTAGAAATACAGGATTAACAGATGAGGGTGCAGGCAGAGGAGGAGAGGAAGACGTGCTTCAGGTGAAGGAGGGGCATATGCAAAGGCCCTGAGGAGGGGGAGACCCTGCACCCAGGGCTGGAGGCTCCTCCGTGGATAGAGGTGAAGCCCAGAGCCCAGGCTTCCAGAGGCCCTTCCTGTGCAGAGCGAATGAGCACTCTCCACCTCCCTCCGCAGCAGTAAATTCTGCCGGGATCGAAACAGGGAAGCATTCCTTTCGGGCGTCCCATAAAGACGAGGAATGAGAACGCTCAGCTGCCTGCGGTGTCTGGCAGCACCTGCCACTGTCACTCTCTCGGATGGAACCAGAACCCCTCCCCCACCCCATGCCTCTGCTCCCTGCCCTCCCCACCCTGACCTGCAGTCTGCATTTCCCCCTTGTGGCCTGAATGCCCGGCTGCCTCAGCATAGAATTATTCCCCCACCGTAGAGAAAATCTTGGGAGTCGGGGGCTGTGTCTTATTTGTCACTATGACTCCTACTTGACTCTGCGCTGTGTCACATGATGTCCTGCACTCGGTCAGCACTGAACAAATGCTCGCTGCCTAGAATCAGATGAAAGGATGGCTGGAATCCCTTCTGGGTCACTTTGCATCACACTGAGGCTTCACGCTGACTCATAGACAACCTGGGTCAAGGCAGTCCTGACCAGCGAAGTCATTGTGGGGGACTGGCTTCGTTTTCTCAGCATTCCTTCATTCCTGTCCCCAGGAACGACAGCACAGGATCTGGAGAAGTTTTGAAAAGTTCTCAGGTCCTGTCTCAGAATTGCAGATATTGTCACTTCTAGGAGCACAGTTGTGAATCTAGGTTAAAAAACAGGGGCCGGCCCCGTGGCCTAGTGGTTAAGTTCCGTGTGCTCTGTTTCAGTGGCCTGGGTTTGGTTCCTGGGCGTGGACCTACACCACTCATCAGCAGCCATTCTGTCACAGCAACCCACATACAAAATAGAGGAAGATTGGCACAGATGTCAGCTCAGGGCGAATCTTCCTCAAGCAAAAAAAAAAGAACACAAAGAACAGAAATCCATTGAAAATGGGCTTAATTAAAGAAAGGAATTTATCAGTTCCTGCAACTGAAAATCAGAAGCAAATTGCCATCAGGTGTGGCTGGATCAAGGCGCTGGCATGAGGTCATTTTCTAGCAGGCTTCCTCCATGTGGTGACCCTTCCACTATAGACTTAGGAGGTCCTGAGTCAAACACCATGGCAGGCATGTGGAGTAGGAGGAGAATGTAATGCCCTGATGGGACAGGTTTGGTTCTTGTGCCTCCCACCCTGGGGTCGGGGCAGGAGGTCATTCTACACAGACTTCATGGGATGGGAACTGAGTTCCATTTCCAGAAGAAAAGGAAGTAGATACTGGGCAGGCTAAAAGAACAGTTGATGCTTCCAGCTCCCAGGGCATTTCTGATGGGCAGCTGGGGAGCCTGGGGCAGGAGAAAGAGCTGGCTGTCACATCAGGTAGGTCTGCATTTGGGATCCTGGATCTGCAGGCTGTGTGCCCTGGACAAGTCCCTCTGATGCTCAAAACCTCTAGATTTCCCATTATAAAATGGCAAGAACAACCGCCTGGTGTAGGGTGTTGTGAGGTTCAATAAAGAGATGAATGTGTCTGCTGCGTTTGGTACCATTCTTGGCTCCCACAGAAGCCTGCCAGTATTCCCCTGAGACCGATCTGTGCTGAAAGGGAGGGAGGAGGGGGAGCGACAGGAAGTGTCCTCAGGCACCGGTCCACCCGCCCCCCCATCCCCTAAACCAAGTCACGGCTGAGCAGCAAGAAGAGTCCAGGCCACTATTAATGGAGTGCAATTCTATTGATTACAAAGCACGTGACCTCCACAAGCTATCAACCCTTCAGAGTTTCTGTTTCCTCATCTGAAAAGTAGGGATGGTGATCCCCACCTAGCTGGGCTGCTGTGAGGTTTAAGTAAGACTATCACAGAGCCGAGAGTATCACGGGGCTTCCTCCCCAGCCAGACAGCTGGACTAGGAGCCGGCAGAGAGGGGGCATACTCATTCACTCACTCACTCATTCGTTCATTCATTCCTTCATTCAATGGTTACTGCATGCCTACTATGTGCCAGACACCGTTTCTGGTGCTGAGCTACAGTGTGCACCAGACGCTCAAAGTCTCTCCCCTTCTGGAGCTTCTATTTCAGTCACAGGAACTTCAAAACTCTGCTGGCATTAGAGGTGGCAGCTCCACAGGCCCATGCAGCATGTCCTGTGTGCTGGAATCTTCCAGTGGGCCCCAGATCCACTGTCCAGCCATCTCCCTCGCTGACCTGCATAGACCATCAGTAGGTGTCCTTGTCCTCTGGCTTCTACCTGGCCCACCCAATGGGAAGCTCCAACAGACCAGGGAGAGGGAGGGGAGCGGGGAGGGGCGTCTCCGCCTTCAGCCCGCCCCTCCCTGATGTACTGCCTGGGTTGGCTGCATCCCCCCAGCTCCTGGGGGCAGCCCAATCCTGCAGCCACTCCTTCTGGGTTCTAAGGAACTGCTCCCTCCTCCGTGCTTTCAGGCTGGAGGGTAACAGCTCTGCCCTGTTACTAACCCGGGGCTACTGCACTGTTCTGTTTTGTCCCTAAACTGGCCATGGCCTTTGAACCAGTTTCTTCCACACCCAACTGGTGCTGTGGTTAGCTGGCTTATGCTCCCTGAGCCTGGAAGTTATCTAAAACTGATTCTTCCTCCTAGAGGGCGTTTTTGTGGGTTCTTCAGACACCCCATCCCACCCCAATGTGAAGAACCTCTTAACTCCAGTTCCCTGGACCAGAGCGCATGCATCTTCCTCTGGCTGTCCCCAGCCTCTGGTTTTGGCCATCAACTCCACAGGGCTCCCTTTGTAGGGGTCCATTGCCCCTCCAGGTCGTCTTCTTGGGCAGGATCAGAAATGGGCTCCCCCAGCTCTCTCACTCCAGGGCCACTCACGCAGTCCCGGGGGAAACACGCTTGCTGGTCCTGACACTCTGAGTGCAGCTATCTCAACACAGCCCACTCCTTTGGCTTGTGCCAACTGTCGGTCTGCTCAACCCTTGCCCTCGAGACACCAGCTTCCAGCCTCCAGGAGGCCTGCATTACTCTGAGGCGTCTCTTGAAGCCCCTCTTTAGAAGTGACGAGGGAGACAATCTCTGACCTCCAGGAGAGTGGGGCTCACCGCCCCCCCCACCAAAGTTCTTTCCAAAGAAACACTCCCTGCAAACCCTCCCCCAAGCTCCATGCTTGACCCTTTTATACCCTCAGTGTGAGCAAGGGGCTATCTCAACACCCACTTTGACATCTAGTATCTGCTATATCTTGGTGCCTCAGGCAAAGCTATTAGACATCCCATGATGTCATTTCTGTGCAGCTATAGGCGAAAGCTGGAAATGGAAGCCTTGTAGCTTAGAAAGGATCAGAGCGAATGATGGAGATTTGAAAGATCTACCCATGGGATTGAGGGCAAGGGTACTTCATCCCCAGCTCCCTGTTTTCTCATCAATAGGACTTCAGAAGCACTTCCCGGCTGTGTGATTGCAATTCAACGAGGCAGTGAATTGCACGAAGCCACAGCAGGTCCTTGATCATAATAGCGAATCACCATCCCTGGTTATTTGCACATATGGAAACATTTAATTCTCACAACAAGGCCATGTAGTGGGCTCTATTGTTAACACACCCACCTCACAAGGAAGATCATAAAGCACAAAGCCTGAGCGACTTGCCAAGGTCTTCTGGCTGGTAAGTAGTGCAGGTTGATTTGAAGCTGGCGAGTTGAACTTTGGGATCTTGGTCTTAATCACCGTGCAGACCACCCTCTGCTAAGTTAGATCTTCCTGCCCCTTGAATTGAATTCGGCTGCCTTTGCCCCAGCCCTCCGTGCCGCGTCCTCTACACCCTGTTCCATCTTCATTGTAGTTTGACAAGTTACAGAGCCCTGTGGGGTTGATTGTGCCCAAAATTTGGAGTTATAGCCTGAGGATGGACATTTCGAGGAGTTTGCACAAATCTGGGTTTTGGAACAAATTCGGTTCTTTATATACCTGACAGTCTGTGTGCCAGACTTAGGAAGCCAATATATATTCTCCACTTGGACGAGGATTCTTAGAGCATAAAACTGTTAACAAGGAAAACAAATATATAACATTACTTGGCAGGAAAGAGCGCCACACATCCAAGTGACATCGGGAAAACGGGATGTGTCTTCTTCCCACCAGCTGGCAGCCACATCCTCTGCAAAAGTAGCCAGTCTGTAGCCCACAGCAGCCTGTAAGTTAAGAGCCGTGCCAGGCCTGGCCCGTCTACCTGGTGTCATCAGGGAGGTAGGTAGTTCTCATCTGGTCATGCCACCAACTCAGAGTGTGACTTTGGGCCAGTCACTTCCCCTGCCTGAGCCTGTCTCCCTAACTGGGAAAGAGCGGGGGCTGCCTATATATGATTGTTAATTCATGGGTCCATGTGTGCCAGACGGTGAGGGGTCCATGCTGAGGAAGGTCCGTAAGACACCAAGCAAAATGGAATTCAGCATTTTGTAATTAAAGGTGTTAAGTAAAGGATGGTTGGGGAGGGAAGGTAATGTTTGGGCTCCCAGGGTCTCAGAATAGGTTCTTATCTTTTCTTCCTCCCATTCTATTACACACAGACCCTGACAGAGTGTAGAAGAGATTCTGTGCTGCCGTCTTGCGTTGGTCCTTTTGATTCCTCGTGACAGGGAACATAAACTTTAAGTTCCCAGGACAGCCCAGGAAGGGAAGTGATGCACCTGGGCCTGAGTGACTCCTACTCATCTTTGTGTCTCACTGCATGTGGGCTTCACTCTCTGGGACCAGCTTCCCCCCACAGGCAGAATTCACTCGAGCAATGCAGAGTAGTGGTGAAGCATAGGGGCACTCATGTCCTCTGCCTGGGCTCAGATTGCAGCTCTCCTCTTTATTATAACTGTCCCTTTAGCAGGCCTGCTAACCTCTCCAAGCCTCAGTGTTCCTGTCTGTAAAATGTGGGTGATATTGGAACCTACTTCAGAAAGTGTTGCAAAAGCTATTACTGTGTTTAGTAAATTCTAGATATGATGATGATGATGATGATGATGATGATTTTGTCCGCTGGCATCTCACAGCTGTGCCATTAAAAGGACTCATACTCTTCCTAATCTTTAGTTCTAATTGTCCCAGCTTGGGTCAGGTGACTACCCCTGGACCATTCAATGCTGGCCATGTGGGAGGTTACTCTGATTGACTTACTTATGAGCCAATCAAGAGTAAGGGGGGGTGCAGAGAGGTGGGATCTGGAAGAAGCTGGAAGCTCCCGCTAGAATCACGTCAAATAAGAGAAGAGCATCAGGCAGAAAAACAAGCTGTGTTTTTGCAAACAAGACTGTAGATGTCCACTATAAGATCCAGTAGCAGATTCCCCGTGAACCAACAAAGCCAACACTTTGGGACCTCTTAGACCCGAAACAGGCCCGTTACAAGGCTCTGGGCAGGCTGCCAGCAATGTGTTCGCAGGGTCAGAAGATTTTGTAAAAATAGAATATTTTAACCATAATTGGCTGATACTGCTGTCTCTTTCCAATCTGATTTCGCCTGTCACACCTTCCTTTGTGTCAGGAGATGCTGGCGTGGCTGTGAGCATTTTTGGTATTTGGCTAAAGGGATGTTGAGTTAGGGACACATTTATTTTTGGTTTTGAGAAATAAATTTATGTCATTTGCAGTTACTTTCATAGATAGTTAAGCTATTACTAGTTCCCCCAGCACAGGAAGAGCTTTCAAGAGAATTGCCAGGAGAATTTAACTGACTTAACTGGCATTATGACCAAAAGTCCAAGGGCAGAGATGGATTCTTAACAACAATATGATCTGTGGCACCCGGCATCAGAAGTATGTGGTTAATGGAGGAGAAATTTTTTTTTTTTTTTGAAATATACAAGAAGAAAGCTTTTCTGGAAAATTTCTGATTCTTTCAAGCTCTCAGAGTCTCTTAGTTGGATGGTTTTAAGCACACACGGCACCTCAGATTTTAGTCTAGGAGTAAATGAGAAGATCTGCACATTATAAACTGCAGAAGGCTTGCACTTTGGGTGGCAGCTTAAAGAGCCTAGAAAATATTCTCAAAGACTCAGAAGACACAAACAAGATGCAAAAACCTTATTAAAAATGTGGATTTGTAGTTTTCACTTTACATTCACATTTCCCTGATGATTAATAAAGTTTCATATGGTCATTGGTCATCTGTACATCTTCCTTTGTGAAATGTCTGTTCAAGTCTTTTGCTCATTTTAAAAAAATTGGATTGACTTTCTTTTTATTATTGAGCTGCCTAAGGTCTTTATATAGTCTAAATCCTTTGTCAGATAAATGTATCATGAATATTTTCTTCCAGTCTGTGTCTTGACTATTCATTTTCTAATGGCGTCTTTTGATGAATGAAAATTTTAAGTTTTACGAAGTCTAATTTATCAATTTATTATTTTCTAATGAGTGCTTTCTGTGTCCCATCTGGGAAATCTTTGCTTATCCCGAGGTTAAGTAGCTATTTCCTTGTGTTTTCTTACAGAAGCTTTATAGATTTAGCTTTTACATTGGTCTTTGACTCATGTCAAATTAATTTTGTATAATTTATCTAAGTGAGAGAATAAAAGTTCCGTTTTTTCCCCATACGGATGTTCAATTGATCAAACACTATTTGTTGAAAAAATTTTAATTTCCCCATGAAATTGCACTGGTACTTTTGTCAATAATCACTGGGCTTCTTAGGGGTGAGTTTATTTCTGGATTTTCTATTCTGTTCCATCGATCACTTTGACATATCACAGCATCTTGTTAATTACAGCTTCAGAGTGAGTCTTGAAATTAAGTGGTGTAAATCCTCAAAATCTCTTCTTCTTTTAAAAATTATTTTGGCTTTTATATGTCCTTTGAATTTCCATATAAATTTTAGGATCAGCTTGTCAGTTACCACCCAGAAAGGCTGTTGAAATTTGATAGGGATTGTATTGAACGCATAAGTCAAACTTAGGAAAAACTGAAATCTTAACAATATTAGTTTTTGAATCCATGAGCATGCAATATTTCTCCATTTATTGAGATCTTTAAAATGTCTCCTAGCAAATATCCATAGTTCTGATGCACAGATCTTGCACATAATTTTGAATTTATTCTTAATCACTTCATATTTTTTGCATTGGTATTTTGCTCCCAATTTTAGGGGGAAAGCATTCAATTTTTCACCATTAGGCATGATTTTACCTTTTAGATATTTTTTAGCACACTGAAAAGTTCCCTTATACTCCTAGTTTGCCAATAATTTTTTTTAATCAGTGGGTGTTGAATTTTGTCAAATGCTTTTCCTACATCTCTTGAGATGAGATAATCTTACGTTTTTCTTCCCTTACTCTGTTAATATGGTGACCTACATTGATTACCTTTCAAATGTTAAACCAACCTTGCATTTCTGGGATGAACCTCACTTTGTCATAGCATATTATTCTTTTTATATATTGCCAAATGTGAGTTGCTAATTTTAAAAGGATTTTCGTGTCTATGTCCATGAGAAATAATAATGTGTAGGGTTGTTGTTTTTTTAAATGTCTTCATCTGATTTTGGTATCAGGGAAAGGTTGGCCTCATATAATGAGTTGGGAAATGTTCCCACCTACCTTACGTTCTGAAAGTTTTTGCATAGTTTTGTTGTTTTTATTTCTTTATATCTTTGACAGAATTTATCAGAGAAGCTATCCAGGCCAGGAGTTTTCTTAGTGGGGAGGTTTCTAATTTCAAATTAAATTTCTTTAGTAGATATAAGACTTTTAGGCTTTTAAATTCCTTCTTGAGTCAGGTATGATAACCTGGGTCTCTTGGGGAATTTATCCATTTCATCTGAGTTGTTAAATTTCTTGACATGTTCTTGACACCTTCATAACACACTGTTATTACCATGTTAATGTCTCCAGGATAGTGATAACCCATCTTTCATTCCTGATACGGTAAATTGTCTTCTCTTTTTCTTCTCGATCAGTCTAACTAGAGATGTATAATTATTTTTGTAGAACCAACTTTTAGTTTCGCTGACTTTGTCTCCTATTTTTTCTGTTCTCCATTTCATTGACTTTTGCTCTTATCTTATTATTTCCTTCTTTCTACTTACCTGAATTTTTAATTTGCTCTTCTCTTTCTAGCTTCTTAATGTGGAAGCTTAGATAATGTGAGAGCTTAGATTTTCTATAGAAGCTTATTTTGTATTTTCTGATGCAAATGATAAGGTTATATTTAATATCATTTCCATGTGTTTATGTCTAGCATATAAGATAAAATTTATTTTTATATATTGACTTTATATTCCACAACCTTGTTAAATTCAGTCATTAGTTTTAGTAGTCATTTTGAAGATTCCTTAGGATTTTCTATGTACACAATAGTATTATCTGTGAATAAAGATGGCTTTACTTTTTCCAATCCAATCTTTATAATTTATATTTATTTTCCTTCCCTTACTGCACTGGCTGGGACCTCCAGCACAATGAGGAATACAAGTGGTGAGAGCAGATGTCCTTGGACGACTTCCAATCGTAGTGGAAACACAGTCCATCTTTTACCATTAAAGGATGGTTTTTATTAGATGTCCTCTTAGGTTAATGAATTTCCCTTTGTCTCTATTTTAATAAAATAGAAATAGGACTTTTTTAATGCCTTCTTTTGAAATGAGTATTTTTATGGTATTTTATTACATTTCACTTATTGGCTTTCTAATCTATATTGTCTTCAGAGAAAAATTTTTGTGGTTATTCTAGGAATTACAATCTTGTGTCTTTAACTTATCACAGGCGACCATGTATTGTTATTATATCACTTTACATATAATGCAAGAACCCTACGATAATATACTTCCATTTAACCCCCACTTTCTTTTTTTTGTGAGGAAGATTTGCCCTGAGCTAACAGCCATTGCCAATCATCCTCTTTTTTTGCTTGAGGAAGATTATCCCTGAGCTAACATCTGTGCCAGTCTTCCTCTACTTTGTATGTGGGATGCCTCCACAGTGTGGCTGATGATGATGAGTGGAGTAGGTCCACACCTGGGATCTGAACCTGCAAACGCCAGGCCACCAAAGCAGAGTGCACGGAACTTCAATCACAGGGCTGGCCCCCCCTCCCATTCTTTACGCAATAATTTTCATGCATTTTATTTCTACCTGTGTTATAATCATCTTACTATATTGTTATTATATTTGATTTAAATAGTCCATTATATTTTGAACAAATTAGGAAAGGAAAAGATGTTTTTGAACTTACTCCATACTTACTATTTCTAGAATTCTTTGTCCCTTCATGTGGGTCAGTTTCAAATTGGTATAATTTTCCTTCAGCCTGAAGGGTTTGTTTAACATTTTTTTGTGTCATGTAATTCTTCTGATAGAATTCTGGTGAATTCTCTCAGCTTTTGATCTTCTAAAAGTCTTGATTTTGTCTTCCTTTTTGAAGGATGTTTTTGCTTTACATAGAATACTAGGTTGTCGGGTTTTTTTCCTCTTTCAGCATTTTAAGGATATAATTCATTGTCTTCTATCTTTTATTCTTTTTTTTCCCCTGAGGAAGATTCACCCTGAGCTAATATCTGTTGCCAATCTTCCTCTTTTTTTACTTGAGGAAGATTTGTCCTGAGCCAACAACTGTCCAATCTTCATCTATTTTGTGTGTGGATTGCCCCCACAGCATGGCCACTGACAAGTGGTGTAGGTCCACGCTCAGGAACCGAACCCAGGCTGCTGAAGCAGAGTGCACCGAACTTCACCACTGGGCCATGGGCCAGCCCCTATCTTTTATTCTTTATCATGAGAAGTTCATGGTATTTTTTATTACTGTTTCTTTGTAGGAATGTATGTGTTCTCCAACCCAAACCCTAGTTGCTTTTAAGATTTTTCTTTGTATCACTGGTTTTCAGCAATTTGATTATGATGACTCTTGTGTGGTTTTCTTTGTGCTTAATCTGGTTGGGATTTGTTGAGGTTTTTGGATCTCTGAGTCGGACATGTTTTATAAATGGGAAATATTTTTGGCATTATTTTTAAGAAATTTTCCTCTGTAACAATCTCTCTTTCCTCTCCTTCTGTTACCCCAATTACCTGTAGTTAGAATGCTTGATTTTGCATTGATGTTGACAGCGAGGCTGTGCCATTATTTCCTAGCCACTTTTCTCTTTATATTCCAGTTTGGATACTTTCTATTGCCCTGTTTTCAAGTTTAGTGATCTTTTCTTATATAGTGTCCAAACTGCTGTTAATTCTCTCTAATAAATTTTTTATTTCCAATATTGTATTTTTCAGTTGGTTCTTTTATATAACTTCTACTGCTCTACTGCGATGTCCTTATCTGTTCACTCATGATGTCCATCTTTTTCTTTAAATTCTTAAACATATTTACAACATCTGCTTTGAAGTCTTTTACTGCTAATTCCAAACTCTCTGTTATCTCTGGGCCATTTTTCTTTATTTTGGGGGTCATATTTTCTTGCTTTGCATTTGCAGCAATCTTCAATTGTATGTCAGAAATTGTGAATGCTACATTGTTGTGAGTCTGGATTTTATTGTCTTCCTTTACAAGGTGTTTTATTCTATCTGGCCATTAATTTCCTGACAGACCTGCATGATTTGTTTTTATAGACTTATTTTTAAGTTGTTTGGGGGTTAGAGCAGCCCTAATTCAATGATATGACTTTCAAGGGGCTTCAATTGAATGCCTGGAGAATTTAGAAAAGTCTCTCTACTCTAGAACTCTAATTGGAACTCCTATAGGTTCCAGCTCTGTTGACATCCAGGGTCTCTGTTCGGGTCATAAATTCCCAATGGCTACTCTCTGTCAGGCATCAGAGAGTCTCACTTTTCTTTCGCTGACATATTATCTGGCAAAGACTTAAGGGGATAGCTATGTAGATTTCTGGATCTCTTTCACAGGGCAATTCCCTTTTCCTCAAATTCTGCACTGCAGATTCCAGGTACCTCAGCACTCCCAAATTCTGATTTCTGCCTCATCAACTCAGTGAGACTGCTGTACTCTGCTTCAGCTCTTTCTGCTACACGGTGATCCAGATAATTCCTACAGTCAGAAAGCCAGGGGGATCTTGGCGCGCATCTCATGTGTTTCTCTTCTCTCGGGGATCAAATTCCTGTCCTGCATATTGCCTAACGATGTGGAAAACAGTAGCTTCATATATTTTGTCTAGTTTTTAGTTTTGTCTTTTTTAAAATTGGCACCTAAGCTAACATCTGTTACCAATTTTCTTCTTTATTTTCTTCTTCTCCCCAAAGCCCCCCAGTACATAGTTGTATATTCTAGCTGTAGGTCCTTCTAGCTGTGGCGTGTGGGATGCCATCTCAGCATGGCCTGATGAGCGCTGCTAGATCATCACCCAGGATCAGAACCAGTGAAACCTGGGCTGCCAAAGCAGAGTGCATGAACTTCATCACTCGGCCACGGGGCCGGCCTCCTAGTTTTTAGTTGTTTATGGCAAGAAGGCTGGTCTGGTATCTGGTATTTCCTTGGCCAGAAATAGAAGACTTCTCAGATTTTTAAAATCCAGTAATTTTTTGTGATATTTTCTCTTATGATAAATAAGGGTTTACTTTAGTGCCTAATTTTGTATTTGTAATTTTGTATTCTTTTTCTTAAGGAGGGCCCCAAATTGTAGACACTGTAGACCCCACAAAACTGAATCTGTCTCTTATAAGACTATTTTCTTGAGTGAAAATAAGAGTTTATTGCACAAACACAAAAAAGAGTTCCACAGAAACCCAAGGGGAGGGACGAGCGCACTGCTGGGTTTGGGAAAACTCAAACTTGGAAAAGTCAGGAACAGACGCTCCTCCCTGTCATGGTACATCCCCCTCGCTCTGCCTGTGTCAATCAGCTATTGCTGAAAAACAGCCATAGAGGCTCAGTGGAAGACAACAGTAACTATTTCTCATGCACACGTCTTCAGGTTGATGACCGTGGCTCAGGCTGCAGGTGTGGGTTGGCTATGGGAACTGATCCTGGGGGCTCATTTTCAGATTCGGGTTGTAGTGCCAACAGATACCCAGAACGTATTCCCTCACGATTATGTCAGATGCTCAAGAGGGGAAAATTAAATGCAAAATCCCATCCCAAAGCTCTGCTTGCCTCATATCCACTAGCATTTCTTTAGCCAAAGCAAGCTATGTAGCCAAACCCAAAGTAATAAGCTGGGGAATTAATCACGGGAAGTGGGGACAGGGAGAAAAATATATGACTCTACCATATGGGAGTGAAGAATTAGAACCAATAATTCAGCCTACCACACGGTCTGTATGTTTCTTTCCCTCTCTGATCACTGTACTCAACACTTCAGGCTGTGCATGGCCCCCGAGATTTTCTCATCCCTCTGTATATCATGGAAACTCTCAATATATTTATCTTTCCGAGCTGGATCCTTCCTGGAAACTCCTATTTATATCTCTTGCAAATTGAATTGACCCAGTCCATCTTTCTGAGCCAGGCTACATACAGCAAGGGTCCTTGGCCTGTCAATGGGAGGAGGCATGAGAGGTGGTGGGGGGTGATGGAGGTTGGGGCGTAGAGCTGGAGGATACAGCTAAGGATGGAGCATATTGACCCTTTCTAGGAAGCCTGGGGATAAGGTAACAGATGGAGGCAAAGGGATATTTAAAATATCTACTCATCTGTATGGCATGGGAACTAGGTAATGAGAAGGTGCTACCGACCAGTCAGAACGGGTGACAGCCCTAACAGACACACATCCACACAGGTGCCGACCCACTGAAGACCAGCTCTGGAAGGAGGGCAGGAAACAAGAGGGAGGATCTAGGACGATAGTCTCAAATCATTTTGCATCCATATTATTGGAGTCATAGTTAGAATTACAGGAAGCATAACTGAAGTATTTGTACTTTAAGGAGGAACAATAAATATTGGTGTGTTCTTATCCATCCCTGGAGATTCTATTCAGATATCACAGCCTCCTCTAAGGAAAGAGTGCTCAGACAAGTCGTTTGTCTCAAGACCACACAGCTAGTAAGTAGCTTCAACTCCTTACACTTTCCGATGTGAGATCATTTAGCAAGAGGGGTCTAGAATGTCATGCTGGAAGAGGTGGTTACTAAGACTGACTTCAAAGGAGCAGAATGCAGCCCTTTACTCCTGCATCTTAGGGAAATAATAATAATAACTCCCACTCAGTAAGCATTTTCTATGCACCAGGTACCATGCTAGGCACTGGATATGCATGATCTGTAAATCCTCATCAAATCTTTGCAAAGGAGCATCCTATTTTACAGATAGGAAAGCTGCGGCTCACAGAAATGATATACCTCGGAAAGATAAACGCTATCTACTGTAGGAGAGGAGCGGAGAACCAAGGGAGCTATGGCGACCTCTTCCAGCAGCCACGGCTATGGTTCTGTCTTCTCCTGGGAAAGGAAAGAGGCAGCGGAGGGCACATGAACACTGGCCTGAGAGTTCAGGAAGGATGTGCTAATTCCTGATCGAGACGGATGGTTGGCTCCTTCTGCTCCATCCACTTCACAAATACCCTTCTGAAGACCGTCTGGAACACGGGGGGTTAAAGTCCATAGTAAGTTCTATCTACACAGAGGACTTTTAAAATTTCCCATCTGCCGATTTTTCACGACACACAAACACCTTTGTCTTCCTAATAAGTATTTCTCTGTTCATTTCCTTTGTGGGTAGAAGACAGGGCCAAAATCTCAAATGACAGATGAAGAGCTCAATGTGCTCACATTTTAATATGTAGCTACTTCCAAGTGCCCGATATTTAGTTTTTCAGTTAAATAGACCTCTGCCACCATTCCAAGCAAAGCTACACATTGAATTTTGTTGGTAAAAGGACTTGGAAACATTATTGAATCTGATCCTTTTATCTTTATCATTATGCCTTAGTGGAAAAAAAATTTTAAAAACACATATTTTTAATTGCTGTTATTAACAGCTAATAGAAGCAGAGATTCCTTAGTTCCCAAAATATTACATAAAGATATAATCTACACAGCTACACTGAGACCAGATTTATTAAATTCATGACAAGAAAATGAAGGCTCAGAGATATTGAGAGTCTGGTCCAAGATCGATGGTCAGTCAGTGGCAGAGTTGGTACTTGAATGCTGATTTTCTGGTTCCGACCCCATCCTCATTTCTGGATGACTTCCTGGTTGTCAGAAAAAACGAGGGGGTGGTCATTGGTGAGGAGTGAGTGACAGGCTTTCTTCATATGTTTATTGCTCAAATACCCACAGACAATGGAATTATCTACTGAGTTTTCTGAAGGAAAACGTGATAGCAAAGAATGATTGCCCAGCTTGGGCGGCTGAGCCAACATCAAACCAGAAGACCCCATTGAAGTTGAGTTCACACGTCTCTTTAGTACTGAGGCAGAGTCTCACAGCTTCAGAAGCCAAAGTTCTACAGCAGAGTCTTTGGAACTAAAGACACTAAAATGGATTCTTTAGAACTGAAGACAAAGTTACCAAACAAAAAATGTAGCCAACCTTGGTCAGGTAATGACCTCAGAGGTTGGGACAATAGGGACTCAGTCGGTGAGAGGTGGGGTGGGTGGATGATGACGACAGGAAGGACAACCACATTGTGGAGTGTTGCCTGATTCCTGTTCTAGCAACTACAAATTCTCAGTCTCTTTGGGAACTGACCAAAGGATTAGGAGAGCTAACGATGTGTGCACTCCAGTGGAACCTACACGTTTATTCTGGAATATGCAGGTTTGTGTGGAAGTGCCTGAAGTTGACCTTTCCTGGGCTGGGGGTCCCAGAGATTCAGGGGCCTGTAGGCATCTCAGCAGCTTTGATTCGCATCTGGTCCACACCGATGGACCATCAGTCTGTGCGTTTGGCCTTTTATGATAGAAGTGGCTTCTTCCTGATTAAGAGAAAGATGTCAGCTTACAGGTAGGGGGTTTGAGGAGCAATCTTTGGATCTTGCCGGAATTAAGGCTGACTCACCTCTGCTTGTTCTAACTTTTATTCCTTTAGTTCCAATGAGGCAGACACTAGTTAAACAAAGATGTTCCTTTTATTTTTTACTAACCACAATGCTTAGGGCGTTTCAGCTGTTACTCCACGGCTTTCTGCCCACAGCTGCCACTGTCTGGACGGGACGTTGAGTTGTGCTGTCCTCTCAGTGATTAGGGACAGGTGACAGAGCTGAATGTTCAGGCTTTGAAGTCTCTACATACCTGGCAAGCTGCTGCCTGGGTAGGGAGGTGTGCCGACCCTTCATCGCCTTGCCGTGGAGACATCCAACCATGACTCTTATCTTATTCTGCCAAAGCGTCCCCATTATGCTTCAGCAGAAATGGAGATGGTAAATAACTCATCCCGCTTAAGGAAGAGGCTCATAGGGGAAAATTTACAGATATTATGTGATCTTATTTCTCAGGGCAATATGTAGCCCTTCTTCTGTGAAAAGTAGAGAGTTTTGTGTAACTTGTTTACGAACAACAGGGAGTATTAACAATCTGTTTGTCCCATCTGCTTCCCTTGAGAGGGAAGAATCACCACATAGTGATGTCACAGGGCCTCCCAGCCCGCAGGGGGATCTTTCTGGGGGTGGCTCGTAATAGAAGTCCCGCCATACAGGGAGGTGGAGGCCACAGGGTCTTCTAGGAGAGCTCTCGCAGGAGAGGAGTCAGGAATGTGGCCTCTGGAACTTTCTCTTCCCAATGCATGGCATTATTATAACCAGTCTGGGCTCCCGCAGTAGCTATTAGCAAAGTGCTTAAATGGCTGATGGGATTGTTTCTGTGGAGAACAATGAAACAAGGAGGCGGGCGGGCTTGGTCTTGAGTGGGATGGTCCGCAGGCAGCTGGTGGGCAAAGGGAGCCCTGAGCCTAAGTGCTGGTGAGGGGAACATTCAAAGGACAGGAAAGTGAGCTGAAGCCCTGGTGCTTAGGGGAGAGAGCAGGGGAGAAGGTGGAGGGAGGGAAGGAGGGAGAGAGGGAGGAAGGGAGACAGCGAAGGAGGGAGAGTAGGGAGAGATGGGGGAGGGGAGACTTACTCTAACTAAAGGATGCCTGTGATTTTGCCATCCAGCGATGTACACAGCGGCACCTGAGAGAGCCCACCTGTCCTCCCAGGCATTCTGCTGGGAGCTGTATCTGCTTTCTCGTCTGACTTTCACAATGACCTGCGATCCAGATGCTACTAGCAGTTTTTTATAGGTGAGGGAACCTGGGTAAAAAGAAATGAAGTGATCTGTCCAAGACCAGCACAACTGCCAGAGTCCCGGGGGGCCTCAGAATCAGGCTCCCAGCTCAGGGGGTCATCCTGGGCTCTAACCGTATCAACACCTCCATATATGCCTGATCATCTGGGAGGCACTAAAAAGACCCCAGGCCAGGCTCTGCTGCAGAGCTATTCAGCAGAAGCCTGGTGGGGAGAGGCCTGAGAACGTGTGTTTTTAATAAGCAGCCAGGCGATTCCTACCATCAGTGTAGTCAGGGAAACAGTGACTCACCAGCATGCCGTCCTTGAAGCTTGTTGTAAGGGCTACCGACTCAGACCATTCTAAGGGGTCATGGGGAAGGTAAGGGCAAGGCTTGCGATGCTTTAAAGAGCAAAGCTGAGTGGTTCACGGCAGACGCTGACAGTAACCTGAAGGTCCCTCAGTAAGAGAATGGGGAAACACGTGATGTCTACACAACAGACACTACAAGCGGTTTGCAAAATAGAGTCATTGATATGGAAGCACATTCACGATTGTTAATGAAAAAAATGTCTGGAAGCAATGTTCACCGCATGGCATCATTTGTGCAAATTATAATATTCAATCTACTGTTCATGGGGAAATGTCTGGATGGCCAGTCACGGATGGCCGCCTAGAATGTCTTTGGGCCCAGCAAGTAACAGAAACGAGGGAAGCTGTCCACTGTAACGGGGGACGTGGGGACCATGATCTATAAAGAATATGCTCTGTCTGAAGGCAACAGAATTTTACAATTTGAAGGAGAATGGTCTGAGCAAACAGATAGGCAGGGCACCTGGTCCATAACTTATACACTAAATGTTAACAGTGGTTGCAGCTTTTGGTGATATTTGGAGATTTTTCTTTAGTTGTACTGAATTTTAAAAAATTGTAATTCTTTTCAACTGTGACAAGGCATGTGTGATTTATGAAAAGATAAGTCAGAATAAAAGAATAGGCCTGAGTGGCTGTGCCAATCGGTCCCCTTTTGCTGTTGGCGTAAAAAGGCCTCTCTCTGCTTCTGTGCAAAGCTGCGCTCTGGGGGTAGGCTGCCACCTTCCTGAGGATAACACAGGGGCAGAGCTCAGGATTCTCTGAGAAGCCATTTGCTTTGCTTAGAAATCACAGAAATAGGCAATGAGAAAGGCCTGTGGGCCAGCTCCCAATAACCAAAAACCTTTAAAATAAAAAAATCTCCATAAACCTTCTTTTCCCAGGCTTCCCTTGAGACGTCAGCACACCCGAGCTGTGTGACTCTGGCACTTGATCCCGTCTGGGCCTCAGTTTGCTTATGGGTTAAAAAAAGAAAAAAATCTTAGGGAGAGGGTCACTCTGCCCTGCCCCTCCCCAATCTTGCAGAATCCGTGAGACCGGAAGCCCCTCCTCTCCCATCACAGGGTCCGGGTCCCTCACACTGCACTTGAAAGTCTTTGAGGCATTCTCCCCCGCCATGGAACCTCAGGCCCCCGGGGCTCTATACGGGAGCTTAAATGTCACTCTTTGGCTGCAAAGGGGCAGGCAGCCTGCCTGGAACCCAGGTCTGACTCCTCACCAATGACTTCACGGTCCTGGGGCCTCTGCTAACACCACTCAGCTTGCCAGGTTGCACTTTCAGCGTCAGTTCAATGAGGTAGAAACACCTACCTGATGGGGTTTGGGGGCTATTATTACCCCCCATTTACAGGGGGGAAAAGAGAGGCTGACAGAGCTGGTGTGAACCGCCCATGGTCACCCAAATCATAAGAGGCAGAAATGGGATCCAGGCCCAGCCAATTTCTCACCATCAGCAAGCACCTTGCAGCTCCCGACCTCCAAGCCACACTGCCATGCATGCCTGGCCCTCCCCTGCCAGGACCCAGGCTCTCTGAGTTTTTTCCCAGGGTAGAGGTGAAGGCATCCATTCAGCCATGCTCTCGGGCCACCTGTACTGTGATCAGGGAGAGGCAGGGTTGGTAGGAAGCTGTGTGCTGCGAGACAGAACTAGCCAGATGGCTCCAGCGGAGCTCAAACCCATAGCCTGGGCCCCGCAAGATGCTGACGGCACGTGCATGTGGAGCCAGAAGGTCTGATTCTGCTGGTTTCTGGCTGTGCGACCTTGGGAAAGTCAATGAGCCTTTTCCTTCCTCTTGCAAAATGGGGATAAGCACACACATCTCCTGGGGTCGTTGTGAGGGTCTGTAGGAAGGGTGGGACGTGCTGGGTAAAGTATAGAGGCCTGGCGTTGTTTCTGTTATTGCTGCTATTGGCCGGGCTCGGCTCAGTACACTGAGACTCTGAAGACCCAGGGCCACCGGCAGCCTCTCCCCTCCACATCCCCACAAGACGCCTTCAGATCCTGGGGGAAGCCGTGAGTTGCCCAGTGTGCGTGCTTGGGTTCTGCTAAATTAGGAGGGAAATAAGACAAGGCGTCTCAGAGCCGCGGGACAGAGGGCTGCCGCTCTGGGTGGCAGTCACTGAATGGGCAGCTTGATTTCCAGGCTGTGGATTAGGACAATCTAGAAGAACCATCGGGGAGCCGTTCAAGGGTTGGAAAGGCTGTTTTTCCCCTCGATAAATTTCAAATTAGTATACTTGAAAAATCACTGGGGCTTCTACAGTCTAAACAAAATGGTTTGGGTTTAACAGAATCACACTCAGTTTGATGATTTTTGTTGTTGAGGAAGATTGGCCCTGAGCTAACACCTGCGCCCATCTTTCTCCACGTTATGCGTGGGATGCCTGCGACAGCATGGCTGATGCGTGATAGAGGTCTGTACCTGGGATCCCAACCCGTGAACCAGGGCTGCCAAAGCGGAGCTCGCCGATTAACCCCTCGGCCATACGGATAGGCAAAGGAATGACACTGAAAATTTTAAATACTGCAATGTTGGGGTAAAAAAAAAAAGGACAACAATAGTTTTTTTCATTGCACCTTTATTGTTTACTCTGTTTACTGTTCAGAATTTTCATACAGTCTTTCTAGAACCACACAGAGCCTGTGAGACAGCTGCCTCCCCCGACATTCCATTTTCTCTCTAACCGCCTCCTCTCGTCCCTGGTCCTTATCTGTATGCTATTCTGCCAGCGGTCAAGGAGTTCCCAGGGGGTGCTTATTATTATGGGGCTGGGGAGGGAGGAATACTGAGCTGGCCCTCAGCAAAGCCATTGGGTTTCTGTCCTGACCCCCAGGACCGTTTCCTGTGAAGTCACCCCTTCTCTTCCCAGCAGCCTCCAGGCCCTCAATGGGCGAGGAAATGAGGCAGATGAGGGGTTAGAGTCCCGACTCACCACGTGATCCCAGGGAAGATTCCTGATCTCGCTGAGTCCTACTTTCTTCTTCTACAACGTGGGGAACAGAATCCCTATCCCACAAGGTTACTGCAAGAATTTAATGACTTTAGGAATACAGTGTGTGGCACAGCGCCTGGCACACAGGATGCCCTAAATGGACACCAACCTCCTTCCTTCGGGTGGGGAAGAGAACACATCTGATGAATCAATGTCAGAGCCAGGTGCTCAGGGGCATTTGCTTTATAAAAGAGGCTGGAAACCATAGAAGAGCCCATGAAATGACTCTCTAATGGTGAAATTTCAGACACCACAACACGAGGAGGGAGAGATCAAGGGGCAGAGACCTCCTGGACATCATTCGAATCCAACCAGGCAGGTCGCTGCTTCTGTTGCCCACAGGCAAGGCTGGTGCTGGCAGAAGGAATTCTGACCCTCTTTTTAAGGCCTCGCCGCTGCAGCCAGCAAAGGCCTGTCTCCGGAAGCCAGGAGAACAGGGCAAACTCAGATTTATTCCACCATCCCCGCCCGGGAGGAAGCAGCTGCATGTGGGTGTAAACCAGGAACTTTAGGAAGTGCAGCGATCCCTTAGGGCCATCACCCCGTCCCCTTCCAGTGCCCCTGAAAAGTCACCCGTCACGGGGGTGTCCTTGCAGCCTGAAACGCCCAGGTGAGCTCAAACAGTGGGGAGTCCGTGTTATTTACACCCCCCCTAGGGAGCCCAGGCGGCTCGCTCAGGAAGGAATTATGCATCTAACGCTGAGCTTCCCCCCCATACAAAGCCATTAAAATCAAAATCTGATCGCCAAATGGTCACAAGAATGAAATAATATGCTGCAGAGAAGAAGCGGAATATTCCATCCCGTAGCGGATCTGCAAACTTAGCTGCGCTCTTCCTCAATGACAGTCCTTTTTAGATTATTTTAAAGCTGATCTGTCACTCAGACCTTGTTCATGCATAAATCTCAGTAAGGGTACGGTGCATCTAAGGTCCACATGCCCACGATCGTTTTATATCTCCGATATTACAACAAAAAGCCGCTCGACGGACAATCTTAAAACATGCACCAACCAAGAGCATGGCTGGTATTATGGAAAAATGTCCTCCAGACCAAAGAGAGGGGGAGAGAAGGCCAAAGGCTAAAGATGAGAGAAACAGGATTAGAATGACGACACAACAGAACATCGGCAGTCTAGAGGGCAGAGCAGTGAAAGCAAGGAAGCTCTATGTATCTGGGAGCGCCTCTCCAAATATTTGGTTCATGCTAAAAAATAGAGCACATTTATTAAAAATATATATTTATAAACCTTGATATGAACAGATACACATGTCAAGCCAATGAAAAAAGAAAAATAAGTTATCTCCCCAGTATCAAATAGTTAGACACTTTTGATGAATGGGATGTCTGTCAAAGGACTGCCCCTGCGGTTTCTCGTCCTGGACAGCCCATCGAGTCAAGATGAAATGTGTGTCCTGGGAGACACACCGACGAGCGGAGTCTGCCCTGTTCCTCTCTTTGAATACGTGATGTCGTCAGCGACCAGGCATCTTGAACGTCTGCACCCATGCGCTCTCCGACGGCAGCCAAGGCTGGTCTTCCGAGCGTTCTCTCGGGCCCTCTGCCGAAGACGCTGAGCTCCTCGTTGCGTGGATGAGTTCTGTTGGGTTCATTGTGCTTTAGTGTCGGCTCCTTGTAGCAGGATCGGTTGATTTTTGTGACCTTTGATAAAGTTCAAAGGTGCCTTTGATCGAGCAGCGTGGGTAGGTCAAGCTCGCTTGTTCACACAGTGTCTGCTTACCGATCTGTCGACACACAGGACTCCCGTCTTGGCCATCCCGAGGCCTCTGCGGACCCGCTGGGCCGTTCACAGAGTGGTGTATATGTACACAAATATGATCACGATTAGGTTCAGGATGGTCCCGATGATGCCCAGCATCGCCAAGACACTCTCCTCTTTGCTCTCTTTTTCTTGGCCTCCTCTGTCTTCGTCATTTCCACTCGTGATTACCATCTTGGTTGCAAATGTCTTTATCTTCCTCCCCAGGCTAACCTGTAATTAGAAAGAGACAGCACAGAAGATGACTGTTTGGAAGTGCTGTCTCCCCAGCCAGGGAGATCTGGAGGGCCAGGTGACTTCCAGCCTGGGGACTAGATCAGGTGGGAGAAAAAATCCACCCACGGATCCAATGGGACACACGGCTCTTGGCCGTGGGGAAATGGCAGAGCATGACTGTCCTGACACGGGCCTGGGCACCACTCACTCTATTAAGCATGTTTTATCCCTTTTCCTAGAAGCAGAAATGCAGGCTGCTTTAGAGCAGTCCAACTAAAACATGTGTGCTTTCCCCCCGCAGCGGGAATGTTACACACATTCAAGTCCTGAGTCAAACCCAAGAAACGTGCTGCCCTGCGCTTGCCCGGAGCATGAGGGAGGGAGTGGCCGTCGCCCCGTTCTGAGCGCCGGCTGTGATGTGCGCAGGGGTGGACAGACGGGATGTGGGAAAGGCGATTTACTGAGACCAGAGAGGATGGTAAGAGGATGAAGGGAACAGCATGAGAAACTCGCATAACCTCTAGCAGGATATAAATTGGTAATCATTCTGGAAAGTTCCCTGGCATCACCTAGAAAAGTGAAGAGACACATGTTCCAGAGCTGGGCTGGACACCTGCTCTCCGAGCTGTACATCCTAGAAAAATCCCCACACCCGGGCACCTGGAGATGCGGGCAGGAACGATCCCACGAGCTTCGCGTGTGACAGCAGAGGACTGGGAGCCACCAGAACACGTGCCCGAGGGGGGGCAGATGGACACGTGGTGGTCCACGCAAGGACACGTCCTTACGATGGAATTTCATATGACAGTGGAATGAACGAAATGAGGTTCCACCTGACACCGTGGTTGAAGCCCCAGTACTTACCGTGGAGTGACAAAGCATGTGCACAGTGGGTCCAGGGTGAGTCAACTGGAGACACATACTTTGGTTTTCATAAAAAGCAAGAGAGTGATCAGCACAGAATTCAGCAGAGTGGCTCCCTCCAGGCGAGGGCAGAGAGGGAGGCCATCTGGGAGGGGCACTAGAGGCCTTCAACGTCGGCTCATTTTGCATCTGTCAAGCAGGGTGGGGGGTACCTGGGTGCCCATTTTTCTCCTCATCCTTTAAGCAGTACGCGGTTGTTTCAGCAGTTCTTTTGCATGTATGATACATTCTGCAATAACCAAGATCATTTCTTATTCTCTACGACAATGCACATGGCCATCCAGGGGCCCAGCGGGCAGCTGAAGTCCAAA
This sequence comes from Equus asinus, assembly GCF_041296235.1. Lineage (NCBI taxonomy): Eukaryota > Metazoa > Chordata > Mammalia > Perissodactyla > Equidae > Equus > Equus asinus. The sequence continues at coordinate 101,258,305 of NC_091796.1, read as the reverse complement.
CCACATGCGAAAAATGACCGATGTGCGGTGATGGTGGCAGCCTGTCAACTTGATGGGATGTGCCGTGGGCCAGACCAGGGCCCCCAGCCACATTTCTTCCAGTAGAGAGCTGCACTTTAGAGCCAGAAGGCTTTTCATGCACCAGGGCTGTGATGGTTAATTGAGTTATGAGGTGCCCAGACGTTTGGTCAAACATGATCCTGGGTGTGTCTATGAGGGTGCTGCTGGATGAGATGGACATCTGAATTGGTAGACTGAGTAAAGCAGATGGCCCTTCCCTAATGTGGGTGGGCCTTGTCTAATCAGTGGAAGGCCTGAATAGTGAAAAAGGGCTGAGTAAGGGGAAGTTTCTCTGGCCTGACGTCCTTTGAGCTGGGACATCAGCTTTCTCCTGTCCCTTGGATTTAAACTGAAACATCAGCTCTTCCTGGGTCTTGAGCCTGCTGGCCTCCATACTGAAACTAAACCATCGGCTCTCTGGAGCCTGCTAGTTGCTGACTCACCCTGCAGATCTTGAGACTTGCCAGCCTCCACGATGACATGAACCAATTTCTCATAATAAATCTCTTTGTCTGTTCATCTATTATCTATCTGCCTACCTACCTACCTACCTATCTATGTACCTACCTACCTATCTATCTATCCATCCAGCCATCTGTCCATCCATCCATCTATCTATCTATCTATGTACCTACCTACCTATCTATCCATCTATTCATCTATCCACCCACCCACCCTTCTATCTATCTATCCATCCATCCATCTACCTATCTATCTATCTATCTATCTATCTATCTATCTACCTATCTATCCATCTATCCATCCATCCATCCATCTATCCATCTGTCCATCTACTCATCTATCTATCCATCTACCTGTCTACCGATCTATCTCTTATTGGTTCTGTTTTTCTGGAGAACTCTGACTACACAGGGTCAAAGGATTTCTCAGGGAAGCTCTCCAGGAAGGATCATAAACAGGAATCCAGGAAGGTGGGGAGTGTGGCTGCAGAGTGAAGTATCTGCACGCCTCCCTCTGTGGGCACAGGAACCCCGAAAGGGCTGGCTCAGACACTGTGGATCGAGTCCAGACTTCGAAAACAGTACATGCAAATAGCTGTCTGTGTGAAGGAGAGACGGACAATCGCTGAAGACTGGGGGAATTGATGCAACATGAACGGGCGCACAAAGGAACGAATGAGTATCTTGGAGCGAAGCTTCATTTCCTTCACAAATTTGGTTCACTAGACAGGCTTAGAGCAGGTCTCTACCCCCACAGCTCACCAGATAGAGCTTCTAGGTAGATCTGGTTGGTTTTCTTTTTTCCCTAGTTCAACCTTTGACAATGTATATACACACACAGAAAAGTGCACACTTGAAGTGTACAGCTTGATACATGCTCACCTCTGTTTAGCTAGCACAAAGATCAAGAAACAGAATCTTCCAGCCCCTCAAAAGGCCCCCATGGTGCCCCATGCCTCTCACTACCCCTTTCTCTCCTCTCCCCGAAGACCATTATCCTGACTTCTAACACCCTGGGTTAGTTTTGCTGGTTTGTGAATTTTATTTAACTAGAATCATACAGCAAGTCCTCTTCCGAGTCTAGCTGTTTCCCCCAAAATTATGTTGGAGACATTCACCCACATTGCTGCGTGTAGCTGTGGTTCATTCACGCTCACTGTGAACAGTATCCCTTTATAGAAACAGACCCACGATTTATGCCTCTATTTTACTGCTGATGGGCATTTGGGTTGCTTCCAGTTTGAGGCCATTATGCTGCTCTGAACATTCTCGTACATGTCTGTTGGCAAACATACATATGCATTTTCCCCAATGATTTACATGAAATTTTTCAACATACAGCAAAGTTGAAAAAAACTTTATGGTGAGCACCCACACCCTCACCATCGAAATTTCACCAACACGTTACTATACTTTCTTTATTGGATATCTATCCATGGGTCTATCCGTCCATCTTCTTTTTTGGGCACATTTCAAAGTAAACCACAAATATTATTACACTTCCCCTTAAATACTGCAGCATGCATGTATTAACTAGAGTTCTATATTTGCTTGCAATTGTTTCTTTTGATGAAAAATTTATACGAGTGCAATTTCCTAATGGCTGCACACACCCAGGAGAGGAATTTCTGGGGTATAGGGTATGCCTGTGTTCGGCTTCAGCAGATATTGCTGAACAGTTTTTCAGAGCGGTTGTGTCCGCTTGCTTGTTTGTGAGTGCTAGACCAATCCCTTCTTTTATTTTGGTGACCCCATGGCCCGGCCTTTGCACGAGAAGGTACTATAGACACCCACTCTCTTCTCTGCTCTGGACAGACACCAGGTATCTCTTTAACAGGTCTTTTGTGTCTGGTAGTCTCCATAGCTAGACTTCCAGCCTTGGGGGCAAGCTGTTGAATCTCCGCCTCCAGGCACAGCGCCTGGCAGGGACCAGGTCCCTAGGAAAAGTGTGCTGGACGAAGGGGTGGGTGCTGCCGAGGGATCTGGCATCCGCCCATCTTTGCAGGGCAGGGAATAGATTGCCAAGGTCCGTCTAAAGAGACACAATTAGTGCTGCCCTTAAAACCAAAGACCCATCATCGCAGTCACTCAGGCAAAACCAAGGGCCTGTCACAGAGGTGCCGGGTTTCAGGGCTTAATTTAGCTTAGCCTCTTCCCTGAGTTAACCCAAGAGGACTCTGACTCAGGAGGAAGTGGAGGGGAAGAATCAGGTCGGCCATGTTTACTTTCTGAGGACGCTGCACGAACAAAGGGCCCAGAGGATCCCGGTTCCGACTCACAGAAGAGTTGAACCCCAAAAGTCTGTTTCTCAGGTGCTGGAGTCATCAGCCTGCACTTCCGCCTGGAAACCATGCTGGGAGTGCAGCCGAATTCCCAAGGGAGCTACCGAGGGCTCCCTAGGAAAGAAGTGGGTGGAACACTGTCTTCTTGGTGGAAGGTGTGAAGGATGAAGGGCGGTAGAGGAGAAGGAAAGAGGTTGGGCGATCAGCCTGGAGACCAGAGCAGTAAAGGAGATGAGAGGGGAAAATAAAACAGAAAGCAAAGGCTGGGCCAGGCCTTCCAAGCCTGCTGCACGGGCATGAATTCATTCATTCACTCATCATTCGCTCGTTCCTTCCTGCCAGGAGTTGGGTGGGTGGGGGGGTGACTGTTAATGGGGACGGTGTGTCTTTTGGGGTGATAGAAACATTCTAAACTTAGATTTTGGTGATGGTTGCATGGCTCTGTGAATGGACTAGAACTACTAAATTGTACACCTTAAATAGGTGAGTTTTGCGGTTTGTTATAAACACACAATAAAACAATAAAGATGTTTATTTTAAAAAGTTAGCATTTGCAATAGTAGCTGAAGTGTAAAGTATCTAGAAATAAATCTAATGAAAATGTGTAAGATCTTTATAAAGAATATTAGAAAACTTTACTAACAGACATAAAAGAAGGCCTGCATAAAAAGAAAGATATACAGCCATGTGTCACTTAACGATGGGGAGACGTTCTGAGAATGCATCATTAGGCAATTTCATCATTGTGCAAACATCATAGCGGGCACTTACACAAACCTAGATGGTACAGCCCACTACACACCTAGGCTGTATGGTACTAATCTTACGGGACCACCATCGTATATGCGGTCCATCATTGACCAAAATGGCATCATGCAGTGCATGACTGTGCCGATCCTGGCGTGCAAGATTCAATATCCTAAAAACATCAGTTCTTCCTATAGCGATCCACAGACTTACTGTAGTTAGAGTCAAAATTTCTGCATGGTTTGGGTGCCACTTGACAGCCTGATTCTGAAATGTATATCAAAGTGCAAAGGGACAATAATAGCTAAGATATTTACTAAAGAAGAATGAGGTCGGGGGACTTGCCTCATAAGACATCAAGAATTGTGATACAGCTTTAGGAATTAAGCCTTAGACAAAGAGGCCAAAAGAAGAGAAACAGAGCTACACACACACACGGACACTGCTATCTCTGGGAGAAAACGGGCCTTGGGACAAACAGTGCTGGAGTAACTGAGAATCCATATGGAAAAGTGAAGGAAATTGAACCAGTATTTCATCAATTCCAGATGGATTATGACAACTGTGAAAGAGAAGAGTTAAGAACTTTTATAAAATAACATAAGTGAATATCTTTATGACCCCGGGGTAGGGAAAGATACCTTAATAAGACAGAAATCTCCAACTATAAGGGAAAATATTAATAAATTTAATACTTCTGTTTATCAAAAAATATCATGAAAAAGTGAAGAGTTAAGCCATAAACTGGGTATATATATGTATAGGTATGTATGTGTCTATCGTATGTATGATAGACATACCATATGTGTCATATCATGTTAGTATCAAGTCAGTAAGATAATGATAAGCGTCCAGTAGAAAATTGGGCAAAAGTCATGTCCAGGCACTTCTCAGAGTAAATAACTACAAAGAACTAACCCTCAGTAATCAGAGAAGCACATGTGCTACCACCCAACGGCCATCAGATTGTCAAGAGCTAAAAAATTCTCCAAAACCACCACACACTGACAAAGGCTGTGAACAGCGACTCTTCAACATCAGTTTCAGGGGTACCACTTGGTTACTGCCACTTTGGAAAATGAGATGACATCATTTTGTAAAGCCGAATATACTCTCCCCCTGGTGACCGGCCATCCCACCTCTGGGCACACCCTGAATGCACCTGCACCTGGGCACCACGGCATGCAGACAAGAACGTTCATGGATTGCATGGTCAGAATCAGTGACGTGCTGGAAACAACACAAATGTCCATCCACAGTAGCCTGGATCTACCGTCACTTCTTCATACACTGGAATTCTATACAGCGGTGAAAAGGAACGACATGCTGCAACAGGCATGAATGAATCGCCAACATGACTCGTGAGAAAGCATGCCGCCAAGGCTGCAGAGAGGAGGCGTCCACTTATATGAAGTTCAGAAACAGGGAAAACTAACACTATGTTATTTAGAGCTATGAGTGTGATAAAATTACAAAGAAACGCAAAAGAATAACAAACCCAAAAGCCAGGGCAGTGATTACTACTACGTTAGAGGGAAGGGGATGGAGTTCTTAGGGACGGGTGCTCAGGGAACCTCTGAAGTACCAGGAGTATTTCTTAAGCTGAGTTGTGAGCATATGGCTGCTGCTTCTCTATACCTGGCATTCTCTAAACAGGCTTCTGTTATCTATCCAATAATTAATACATCAATTAATGGATTAATAATTATTACAATTGAATAATTAATTAATAATAAAGCAATACTGATAAGAAAACAAAGTAGTAACTAATAAAAAACAACAACAAGAAGCACAACACTAGAGACTAGGACTGGGTACCAGAGTACCCTAGGGTACTAGAGACTCAGGGTACTGAGAGCTAGGCTAAATGCCAAAAGCACCCCTGCATCCTGGAACCAAGGAGGCAGCCATCCTTTCTGGAAAGACACAGACCCCTAGAGTGTCAAGGTGATGGACAGCTCGGGTTTGAGCATGGTCCTCAGCAAACTGGTCCTCTGCTAGACTGCTTCTGATAAACACACTTGAGAGTTTCTAATAGTTTAACTAATTGGAATGTATGTCTTGAAAAATAAGCCCCAGGAGTATACAGAGTTGGGTGTGGCCTGGGTGTGGAGGCTGCAGGGCAGCTGGAGAGACCCTGGAACAGAAATCCGGGCTCTGTGTGGCTGCTGGAGTCACAGCCAGTCAGGGCGAGCAGCCACCGAGGTTACTGCCCACCAGACCTGCCCAGCGTCCTTCTTTCGGTATCAGTGTCTTGATTTCCTCTGGAAAATTATCTTTCTAATGGATGCTGTCAATCAAGGTGGCAAAGGGGTGGGCCTGGATCAGGCTAAGCCCATCGACAATCTCTCTGGAGCTCAGTCTTAGCCAGGGTGACAGAAGATGGGACAACTGTAAAGCCTGAATGAGATCCATTAGCTGCTGCCGCCCGGATGCCTGGAGCCAGCCTCACTTCTGCCCTTTTTAAAGCTGGGCTCACTGTTTCCTTCTATGCCATGAACTACCTCATTTTCTGCAAAAAATAGAATGTTTCTGCTTAAGGCAGTCAGAACCCGTTTCTTACCAATATCTGCTGCCTGCAACCAAAGAACGTTTACTTGCACAGAAGGGCTACTCATGTTTATTTCCTCTGCTTCCCCCTCTGAGCTTTGATCCCCTGGTAGAACTCGAAGCGTACATTGGGCCCCTGGAATACCTCCCGTTGTTCGAACTTACCACCTGTCCAGACAGCTCATTCTACCTGCCGAAGGCTCGGTCAGGAAAGTTCTTGGCTTTGAAACAGAATGTCCTCCCTGTAGCATGCACCCACTGGGACTACTTCTGTTACTAGGAACTAAACAAAAACAAGGCCTTGTCGTCTTCTGCAAGGCAACAGCTCAGGTTTTGAAAAATTGATATTCGGTGGGAAGAAACAACAACTCTGGCCTCACATACATTTGGAATCCAATCATGGCACCTTCGTTTAGCAGCTGTGTGACTTGGGCAAGCTGCTTCACCCCTTTGAGACTCAGTTTCCCCATCTGTGAAGTGGGGGGTAATACTTAGCTTGTAGCATTAAAGATAACGGATGTAAATTGCCTAGCTCAATGATTGGCAGCTCCTATGATTAAATGATGATGGTGATGATGCCGATGATGATGATTGAGGCTCGTTCCCATTGCCCCATGTCCACACAGCCCCTCGCAATCATAATGCCTCTCCTGGAAAGGCCCATCTTAAAATCACAGCACGCATAAGGAGAACATTACTCAGGAAAGGTCTTCCCAGCCCCCATGGGGCAGGGCCGCCCCTCCCTCATTTGGATGCAGCACACCCATCAATGCTGCTCATAAGCACATCGGCTTCGGGCCACACTGTGCTGTGGATTCACGATGCAGCACAACCGCCCCGCCTCCTTCCTGTTAGAGGGAGGGAGTGTGTGAACCCCACGACAGGACCGTGCATTTGGATCTCATTACGTTTCAGTTGGCTGACTTGCGCCCACAGTGCCACCCTGTTGAGATCACCTTGGTTCCTGGATGATTCCGTCTTCCTACACAGCCGCTCTCCTCCCAGCTTCAGAAAATCCACAAACTGGCTGTGTACACCCTCCATGCAGATGTCTAAATGACTCACTTCCCAATTTTTGACCAGGTCTCAGGTTACTACTAGCTGCTTAATTACCACTCTCCGGATGCCATCATCCTGTCGTTTGCCTTCTCCTCCTGCCCCCATTTGTCCATCTTTTCTACAAGGTGCCCCAAATTCCAGCTAGGATATCTACGTCTACTAGGCTAGTAGAAAGACACGGTTGAGAGATGTCCAGTCTTAGGGACCATGCTGCGTCCTGGCAGTTTGCCCCTCTGCTCGCTTGCAGAGTCTCCTTCTCTACACCAATTTCTCAGGGCCACTTACTAAAATCAGAGATGTCCCTTCAACCACTTGGTGGTCAACAGCAAACAGGGAATGAAAATACTACAGGATCATGACCCACTGAAACATCACACAGCAGTTAAAAGGCATAAAGAAGGATGCTCATGCTATGCTACAGGGAAAAAACCACAGAATACTAAAATTCAGGCCCACTTAGAATTGAACAAAATTTTTTTTTTTTTGTGAAGAAGATTAGCCCTGAGCTAACGTCTGTGCCGATCTTCCTCTACTTTGCATGTGGGACCCCACCACAGCATGGCTGGATGAGTGGTGTAGGTCTTTGCTGGGGATCCAAACCCAGGAATCCAGACTGCTGAAGAGGAGTGTGCCAAACTTAACCACTATGCCACTGGGCTGGCCCTGCAAATAATATTTTTAAAACCTCCCTGGTACAGGAAAAAATGCCTGGGGGAGAATATTCAGAAATTTTCTGTAATGTGGTTGCTTGTGTTATTTTACTGTTTTCATGTTCAAAGCACATGTGTATGTAAGTCAAACGATAAAACTCCGAGGGCTTCTGTTTTCCTACAATCCTGGAAGAACCTCACCCCCCAAGTGATAAGAAGAAAGTGTTCAATGCCACTGAGCAAGGAGACATCTGTGTGTCAGCATCTCTCTGCTTGGGAGGCTAGAATTTCAGCTGGAAAGGGGGCGTTGCTGCCATGAGAATGACAAATGATAAAGGTCGCGACAGCCTTTCCATAACATAGCAGAGGTGTTCAGGCTGCATGGGGTCTGCTTTGGAAACATTTCATTCCTGTTTTTCGAAATAATGCCAGTCTTGGAACTAAATCTGTGCTCCCCAATGTGCTGAAAGGTACCACACATTCAAGACAAGGAGGGGAGAGACTTTCCTCCAAATTCTCCCCATGGCTTGCTGACGGGCTTCTCTGGAGTGGGTCAGCCTCAGCTGAAATTCCAAGTGTTTCTCCATCTCAAGAACACTTCTATACTTTGGGATGAGGAAGGTTTGTTCCGATCCTATTCACAAGGACGAGCTCCTGCCTAGAAACGCAGAAATGCCAGGTGACAAATGGAGTGGATGCCACTGGAGCGTCAAGGAAGCCTCAACTTCTTCCAGAAGAAGAGAGTGCCGTGGTTGCCTAAACACAGCACCCCCTGGGGACCATGAGGCCCAGGCTTCCATCGAATTCCCCTGAGTGCCCACGTCGAGCCGAGCCCCACACTAAGCAGTGGGCACACGCAAATAAAAGACAAGGCCTTTGGCCATCAAGGTCCTCCTGGCCCAGTGAGGGGAACACACAAACAGATCACCATGGGGACGTGAGCCCGGGGCATTGTGGGAGCACAAAATGGGGAGTCCCAACCTGCTGGGAGGGCACGCAGGGAATTCTCCCTGGAAGATGGGGTGTCTAAGCTGAGATGTAAAAGCCCAGCAGGACCAGCTCGGCGATGGTGGCAGAGGAAGGGCACCTAGTTAGAAGACTGACAGGTGCAGAGAAAACTGAATGTGCAGACGGCCGCAGCAAGTCTGGATGACGAGGCATCGCGGCGAACATGGTAGGAGCCAAGGCCACAGGGGAAGAAGAGACCAGAACAGGGGCTTTTGCAAACCATGCAAAAGGATTTCGGAATTTGTTCACGTTTATTCAGTAGATGCAATGGGTATGCGGATGTTCATTTCATACGCATTTTCCCAACCGTACATATACACTATTTACACTCTTTTATACACACCAGACACGTCATAATACATTTTAGTTCCTAAAATCAGACCGCAGTTAAGTAAAAGGTGGTAACTTGTTTTCCAAGATAAAACACTTGGACCAGGTGGCCCCTGGCTCTGCCGACATCTCACAGAGAGGCCTCGCTCCCTGCCTTCCGGGGACTCAGGGAGTCAGCTGGGAGCTCTCCCCAAGTGGCAGACACCCGGCACCCAAGCGCGGTTCTTGGCGGGGGCTGGGCAAGAGTTCTCCAGAGGACAGACTCTTCCACGTGTGCCCCTGCCCAGCCTGGGCGGCCACAGAATGGCCTAGGGGGTCACTCAATGGCTAGTCAAGGGAGATGGCAGCCAGGACACCCCTGGTGACTGGAATTTACTCCCAGGAGTGCCAAGGAGCCATTGAAGAGAGGGGACATCTGTAAAGTATTGAATCTGCTCAACAAAGGTTCACAATTCTGATTAGGACTATGATATGATTAACAAGTAGAGTGCAGTTCGTCATTAATTGCCAAGACGTTGCTGGATCTGGCTTTGCACATGACGTGGCCAGTAACTGTTTCTCCAGCTACACACGATGACAGCCATCGTAGCTGCTAATGAGCAAGTACAAGGCAGAGGCCAAGCCCTGTATCGTCATCCAGCCATTCGACACATATTTACCGAGCACCTACGATATGCCAGGCCCCTTTCTGGGCTACTAGGATACAGTAGCAGTGGCACAGACGAAAGTGTTATTCCCATTTTAGAAAAAAGGAACTGAGATTTAAAATTGAGCCTAAGGACCTAGCCATGAGTAAAACACAGAACTCATCCCAAACTGGGTCAAAATTGAACTTAGCAGGCGATTCTACTGCCTGACACTGCTTACCTCCTGCCTGCCCTCGCATGCCCCTCTCTGTGCTCTCTAACCACAGTGCATTTGTTCATGCTCTCTTCTTGGCTTGGACAACTGCCGCTCATCCTTCCAGGCTAAGCTTGCTTGGCAGCATCTCCGGAGCACCCTTCTTATGTCAAGGCCTGCTGCAGACTGCATCTGAACACCTCCTGCCCTATTCCATAACCAGTCCTTTCCTGCTAAACTGTGAGCTCTTGGGAGTTATGGGTCTGAGTCTGATTCATTTCAGATCCCCCAGCCTCTACGCCTGGCCTGGAGCACCAATGGTGCTCAGGGCACTGAGCGAGACAGTGAATGAATGAATGAATGAAAAGAAGGAGTGCAAGCTAGCCTGGGGAGGCCCAGCTTCCAGGTCAGGGGAGGCAAAGTCACCTGAATGGGTGACAGGGATGGTCCAGCTCAGCCCACCCAGCTGGACCTCACTATAAAGGGACAGGCAGTGAGGAGAAACTGCAGCAAATGAGCGTGCCATCTTCCCTGACTCTCCAAGCAGGGTCAGCTGGAGTGGGCCGGCTGGCTGGGCTGATCAGTGTGGGGGGAAGGGGTACAGGGAGGGGACTGCGTCGGGGGCAGGGCGAGGGGTCAGCAGCCCCGAGGCTGCAGTGAACAGAGCGCTCTCCTGCTCCACCAGCTCCTGGCTTCTTCTTTCTCTTGTCCGCCGTCCACAAATGGCGACAGCTACAAGCGTCGCACTCAGAGAGCTGGACAGCCTGGGCCTCGCCTCCCGGCTCTGCTCCTACCTGGGGAAGAGCCCAGGCAATGGCTCTGGGCTCAGCTCGTCCGTGTCACCGAGAAGAGCGAGCACCAAGATGAAAAGGGACAGGGCCCTCGGGAGGGTTGCTCGTTCTCATTCCCACCTTGAAGTCTGATGAGAAAGAGGCTTTGTTTACTGTGTGTGGAGAAAGGAAAGTTTAAACACTGATGGAGGGGGACGAAACAGCTCCCTGTACTAACCCTTTAGGGCAAATTAATCAGGATTTCCCTTGCTCAGATGCAAGTAAGGTTTTCAGTTGTGGGAAGAATTAATTACGTTAGCCTAGGCTTCCCCGAGGAGCAGAGTCGTCAGGCAGCTCTGTGGCAAGGCTGCTTAGGCCGAGCAGTGGAAACGAGACATCGCCCTGCACCCCCATCAGCAACGTCACACCCACCTGCCTGCTGCTTCCGCTGGGCCATGCACCCCACATGGCCATGGACCCCACTTGCCAGCAGACCTCACCCCCAGTTCCCAGGAGCAGCAGGAAGGAGCCTGGGAGTTGGGGAGCTGGACTGGGGTTCAGCGTGGCCCCCAGTGAGCTGTGTCACCTTAAATACATCCTCCCCCCTCCAGCCCTCATCTGTAATTGACTTGGGATGGACTCAAATTGTTGACTTTCAACAACAAACAGGTATTTCCAACGGATGAAGGTAAAGCTTAGTGGGGGGAAAGTGGGCAACATCTAACAAAACTCCCTATGCACTTACTCGCCAATGTGGCAACCCCACTCCTTAGACTCTACCCTGAAGATAACCTGCAGCTCTGTACAAATGCACCTGCAAGTTTATTCACTGCAGCATCATTTGCAAATGCAAAAATATGGGAGCAACCTAAATGCCCAGATACAGGAGAGGGGCTGAATAAACTTGGTACAGCCACACAATGGAGTACTATGCAGCTGTGAAGAAGGATGGGGGAGAGTGACGTGAACTGATTTGGAGAGAATTCCAGAACATACCGTTAGACTAGAGAAGTAAGAAGTGAAGAGTACTTATGGTATGCTACAATGCACGCAAGAAAGGGGCCATAAAATATATAATCTGCTCATTTGTACAAAAGAAATACAGGAAGAGTAAATCAGAAATGAATGAGACTGATTACTCAGAGGAGGTGAGTGAGAAAGGGGTGGAGAGAAGGGGGGACGGGACTGGGCTGGCAGGAATGAGGAGCGGGTGGCACTTCTCTGAGTGCATCTTTCGGTAGAGATCTGATTCAGACGCTTTGTAATGTTTTGCATGCCTTTCATATACCCACAAAAAGGTGATGAAACCAACCAAGATGTGAGGGAAACATGAATGGAATATAAACACTAACAAACGGATCAAACTATTACAAATAAATAACATAACTACACTGGAGTGGGTGGGAAAGAAAAGAACTAACCTCAGTGACTTTGGAAAATAGTCTTTTGACTGGATAGTGTAAGGCTGAAGACAGAAGGACTGTGCACAAAAGCTGGCATCTACTTAGCAAATGTGCTTCTCACAGGGTATGGGTGAGCAATTCTGAAACTACTCTAGTGTATTCTTGAATTAAAGAAATATATTTTAGCTAATGAGAGCTGGGTTTCTCACCGTTGGAGAAAGAAGTTACAAAGGGGAGGGGCTGGCCCGGTGGCAGAGCAAGAGTTAAGTTCGCACGTTCCACTTCAGTGGCCCAGGGTCCACCGGTTTGGATCCCAGGTGCGGACATGGCACCACTTGGCAAGCCATGCTGTGGTAGGCGTCCCACATATAAAGTAGAGGAAAGATGGGCACGGATGTTAGCTCAGGGCCAGTCTTCCTCAGCAAAAAGAGGAGGATTGGTGGCAGACGTAGGCTCAGGGCTAATCTTCCTCAAAAAAAAAAAAAAAAAGAAAAGAAAAGAAAAGAAATTACAAAGGGGAGAAGGCTAAGTGGACCTTGTCCTGTTGGACTAGAATTAGGGATATCAGTATAAACTGCTGGTTTCTAATAAACATATAGGTAGGTAGCTGCAGAAATACAGATGAGCGTGCACACGTGTGTTAGTGCATATCCGTGTAACTGCGAGTTGTGTCCCCTGAGAGGGTCTAGAAGCAAGGTGCTCCAGTAGCAGTGAGCACACCTAGCACCCAGATCTCGGTTTCTATACACCATTCTCCAAGGACAGGAACCAGCGCTCCTTGGAAGAGCGTCTGGTTGCAGGGTTTGGGAAGGGAAAATACGAGATGAGCCTTGAACACCTTGTGAGTCGAGAAAGGAAGGAGGTGCCCAAAAAAAAGATGAAAGGGGAGAGGGTTTGTCAAAAACACAAGCGCGAAACTGAAAGAACTCCTAATATTAGATCAAAACTGGAACAAGCTGAGAGGAGAATAACCACAGTATGAAATCATAACTCACAGAATGAATATCCAGGAGTCCACAGTGATATAAATCAATAATCACAGAAATAAATAAACAGGGGAGAAGGGACAGTTCTTCCCCACAGAACTCCAAGTAATAAATGTAGAAAGAAAGAGGGAAATAGAAACTCTCCAGTAGGTAAACATCACATTAGTAACTGTTGTAGACAAGAGCCGCCGAGGGATGCTAAAACTAACAGGTGGACGTTTAAGGAGAAACAGGATTTCCATGGTCTCAAAGTATCTAGGCCAAGACATTTATCATTTTAACAAAGGAAAGACAGGAACTTCACGGTGGAGATGTCTGGCAGACCACCTTAAGCGAGTGACCAAGATCGACATCACTGTGATAAGACATGGACACCATGAAGCCCCGTACGAGGCACCGAGCAGGACGCAACATCACCTCTGTGGGATTCTTGCCAAAAATGCCCAGCTTTGCTCCAATCCTGACAAAACATCAGACAAATCTGAATTTGGGGACATTCTACAAAATAACTGACAAAAGAAGTGCCAGGGTCACGAAAGACAAGGAAAGATGGAGGAAGTGGTAGAGATTGGAGGAGACCAGGGAGCTACGATGACTAAAGCAACGTGGGGTCCCAGATGGCATCCTGGAAGGGAAAAAGGACATTGACGGAAGATCTGGAGACATCTGAATGTGGCCTGTGGTTTAGCTGGTGGTACTGGATGGTGTTAACTTCCTGGGTTTGCTGACTGCACTGTGGTCGTGCAAGATCTGTGGTCATGCAACGTGGTTACTGGAGGGAAGTTGGGCGAACAGTACACAGAAACTCTACTATTTTTACAGCTTTTCTATAAGTCTAAATTATTATTATTATTATTATTATTATTAAAAGAGGTAAAGCTTAGATTCATCATTCAGTTATTCCACAAACACTTATGCCAGCCCACCAGGACTTTGCAAGGCTCTACTTAAGGGATTGCTTAAGCGTCAATCACTCTGTGAGGGTTGGAGGGG